>NW_022146168.1:596083-1796083 GCF_002938485.1 Sitophilus oryzae
CGCTTAAAACTATTGAAGCTGTTAATAATGGTTTATCGCATTATTAAGAGCATTAATATCGACTCTGAAATTCAGCACAGGATTAGCAGCGCCTCAAGAGCATTCTGGAAATTAAAAGACAGGGTTTTCTACAATCATGACTTGAGTACAAAAACGAAACCTGCAGTGTACCGAGCAATTATAATCCCCACCATGTTATATGGGAGCGAAACCTGGATGCCGTACCGCCGACACATGAACGCATTAAACAAGTTGCAACAGAGACACCTTAGGCAACTCTTAAGAATCCGATGGTTCCATCATGTCTCAAACGTATCGGTCCTTGAAAAGGCTAACTGCCAGAGTATTGAAGTCATGGTTACGAAATCCCGCTTAAGATAGGCTGGTCACGTATGCAGAATGCAAGAAAACCGCATACCAAAATCTCTGCTTTATGGTGAGCTTGTAGACGGTAAGAGGAGGCTGGTTGGACAACTCAAAAGATACAAGGACATTCTCCACTCCACGAAAACTTGATTGGGATTAACACGCAGGGGATTAACATGCAGAATGAGTGGGGAAAAGCAGCTCACAATAGAACTCAATGGAGAAGAATTGTAAACTCAGTTAACAGCGACAACCAAAAAGTAAAGAGGCAACAAAGCAATGATATTTTTTTATGTCCGGAGTGCGGTAGACAGATAACATCACGTATCGGGCTTTTCAGTCACAGATAAACTCATGAAATAAAACGCCTTACGTGACCATCTTCTGATGCGTGTCAAGTACTGGTCAGCCATTAATGACAGTATGTAGTATGTAATAATGATTTATCCCTCCGAAACACATAGAAAAAAATAGCAAATCAATAAAACGAACATCAATAGAAGTGGAAGACCGTAATTCTAAACTATTTATCGATTATCGCACTATTGCATTTTGAAAATTGATAAGATTGCATAAACAAACACGAATGTGAAGTGCACGTCGGCAGAGTTGCGAAATGCAATTGCAGTTTTCAATTATCGTATAAATAGATTAGAATAATTTTCGAAAAAAAATGAAGGCGATAAGATACAGTTCGAACATTATTTTAAAACAAACACTTCACTGTTTTTTTTATATAACGTTATATTTCGTAAATATTATGGATTATCAAATAATACGTAAATATACTAAATACATAGAGCAATAAAGTCTGAATGCTACAAAATGAATTTAATAAAAACTAAAGTAATGTGCAACGAACTGGCAAACAGAAAAAAGACATTCTAATGCCGGATACGATTTTGAGACAAAAACAAGACAAACTTGCGACAAAATTCGTCCACACCGCAAGGACAAAAAGTACAACAAAGTCAAAAAGTTTAGTTGTTGCGAATGAGTTTTATTAACCATGTGTGATTTCACTGGTCTCCTACTGTTGGCAGCACACGTCATCCACACTGCGCCAACAACTTGTCGTAAAATATGCGAACAAAACGTAGACACTTTGATCTTTACCGACTCGAGACGGGACATTGAAAAAGTCTCCGAATTTTGAAACAAAACAAAAATGAGACAAAAATGTCGCAGAAACGTATTGGATTTGTCACAACTTTGTCGTAAAACATGAATGTTTCTGTCTTGTCTAGGGATGGGTAAATTTCATTTTTCACCTTATGTTGAAATTTCATAATAAAATTTTTCACTGAGATTGAAATTTTGGAAATTTCAGTGAAAATTTCAAAATTTCAAATTTTCAGTGAAAATTTCATAAATTTCCTGAAATATTGACAATTAAATATTTCACCTTGGAAATTTCATGAAAATTACAATTTTGTTTTAAAATTACAAAAATGTTTTTCTAAACGAATTGCATTTTTATAATGAATTTCATTACAAAATATGCACTTTACGGTTTTGGTATTATTTTGATCATTAGAAAAATATTTCCAAATACTATTTTTGGGCTTAACCATTATTTCTTTAAAAATTGGAATCAACACAGAACACAGGTCACAAGTAGGTAAACAGGTCACAGAATAAACTTTATGAAATGTGAAACACAAAAAATGCACAAAAATAACAAATCTAATAATACATCAGAGATGTAGATGACATTGAGTACATGTTTAGAAAATTAAATGAGGAGTATGATAGATGGGGTTTACAAATAAATTTTAAAAAGACAGAATATCTATGCATGGGCAACAAAGGACAAGACCTAGAAATGGAAAAAGGCAACAAAATAAAATCATGTACAGAATTCACATACCAAGGTACTAACATACATAATAATGGAAAAAGCGACAATACCATCAATAATAGAATCAACAAAGCCAGAAACATTACACGGACACTAAATTCTATTCTTTGGCAAAAAAATATAAATACCACAACAAAAACCCGCATATATTATATACTTTTAGCTATAGTTAAGAGCACACTTACTTATGGCGCTGAAGCATGGCAGATGAGCAAGTCCATGGAAGGAAAGCTTTTAGCAACTGAAATGGACTTCCTCAGAAGATCGGCAAGAAAATCAAAATTGGAAAAAGTGCGAAATGAAGAAATAAGAAGAATAACGAAGAAAGAGATAACCATCATAGAAGAAATCCAAAAAAAAAACAATTAATCTGGTATGGGCATGTAAACAGAATGGGAGAAGAAAGGCTACCAAAGAATATAATGAAATGGATCCCAACTGGAAAAAGAAAACGAGGAAGATCCCGAGAGACATGGTTAAAGGGGGTAACAAAGGCAATGTCATTGCGCAATTTACAAGCCGATGACTGGATGGACAGAAGGCAATGGCGGCAAGTAACCGGAAGGCGGATCACGCTGTAGAACCGGACTTGATGAAAATTTCACTTGAAATTTCACCTGTAAGTTGAAATTTCACGATACATTTCTGAAAATTTCACCTCTATGCTGAAAAATTCGAATTGAAACTTTCACTTGAAATTTCAATGAAATTTCACTTTTTTAAAATATGAAAATTTCACATTGGAAAAGTTGCTGACATGAGAATTTCATTTGAAATTTTCAAGTGGCACAACCCTAGTCTTGTCACTGTTTTTTCTGCTTGGTCTGGACCCGGCATAATAAATCAACAAACACTGAAAATAGTAGAAGAATAGTATATTTGGTAAACAACTCGCCCTATTACCAGAAATCACCAGTTGGCAACAGCGTGAAGTACATAATATGGAAGAAACTCATTGATATTCAAATCTAGAATGCCACTTTATCTAAAGAAGAAAACATTCGACCAATGTGTCCTACCAGTCATGCCATATGCGTGCAAAACCTGGACACTTAAAATCGACATCATAAGATAATTACCAAACTTTATTAAAGGTAAAACTGAAAGTCACACAAGACTCATGGAACGAACTATGCTCTATGCTGGGAATAACAAAAAAGACCTAAAAATAAGAGTGGATAAGACAAAAGAACCAAGGTAATAGATGTTATTCACAGAATCAAATCCCTCAATTGGCAAGATGAACGGATGGACCACAAAAATTACAGCATGGAGGAATTAAGAGACCTAAAAGAAGACCAAACCCAAGATGGGACAATGATACGCTCACCGGCACGAAAAACAAGCACCTTAAAATTTTAAATATTTTAAAGTTTACTATATTTTGTTCTGGTAGGCCGATTTTGATGATTTTTTAAGCAATTTGTAGCTAAATTATTTGACTTTTTAGTATCTCTTTCTAAATTAAAAATGAAAGCTTCCATCTATCAATCATACAAGGAAAAACAAAATGTTGATATTTTGGTGAAAGTTTAGAACACACTGTGGAATATGTTAACAAAGCAAGGAATTTGAAAATAATTTTATCGTCTAGATACGAGTATGTCTTTTCTCAGCTTTATTTTTATTGAAGATATTCTCTTTTGAATAAGACAGTAACGATTTATAGTAATTTTAGCATTGATTTTTGGTCCTCATCAACACACTTATAAAATAGTGTTTATTGTTTTTGTAATGTCACTGTTACTGACAGTGGCGGATACAGAGTGGCGGCCCATGGTGCTCCCCCTTAAAGTCTATAAATTGAATTAATAATTAGGCTTTTAGGTCAAAAATGGCGACCTAAAATCATATTCTACTTTACTTTTTATTTGGCCCTAAAGGTGGTCATTGAAATGTGATATTATTATTGTTTACTGACGTTTACTCTAGTAGAGATGGTTTTAAGTTCTGAAGTATCGGGGGGGGGCAAGTATGGGTCTGTTGACTGGACCAAAAACAACGAAGAAGAAGAAGGAAGAAGAAGAAGGATTTTATATAAAGCGCATCAGCTGCTGGGCCATTTAGCGGCATTGATCAAATTAAAGTTAGATTAAATTATATTAATGAACCCAAACCCGATACCCTAATAAATTGGAACAAAGAATTAGGTTATTAGCATCAAGACCGGAAGGCAGATCGCCATTCAGACCAAATGATTGTCTTAAGTTATTGAAGGAGGGACATTCTATTAGGAGGTGGTACACTGTTAATTGGTTGCCACAATGAGAGCAGTTAGGCAGGGGTCGCCTTTTAAAAGGAAAAAATGGGAGAAATGGCAGTGACCCAACCTGAGCCGATTCCAAATGACTTGACTGAACTATCGAGAAAAGGTATACCTAGATAATAAAATGATTTTTAAATTCCTTGCTTCGTCAACGTACTCCACAGGGTGTTTCAAACCTTCACCAAAATATCAACATTTTGTTTTCCCTCATATAATTGACAGATAACAACTTTCAGCCCAATAACAGGAATATTATCTAAATATTTAGATAATAAGGGAGGCTACACCATAATTGGAGATGGTCAATAAGCCACACTTAAAAGTCCAACTTGTACTTCAATTTAAATGAAATTTAAGTTGGTTTTAATTTAACTCAAAAAATTTCCCGTCTACACATAACGTTTTACCTGTCAGTCTTACTTGTTCAGTCAAAACTATTGTTTTTTTCTTTTCAACTTCACTAAGCACACTGCTATAATTGATAAAAAAGCTGGTAAAACTTCCAGTGCATACTCTAGTCTTTACTCCGTTTTACCTGACACGTAAAACGTTTTGTGTAAACGCGGCTTAACATAACACGCTAAAATGAATTTTAGATGGCCTCAAAGCGGAATAGTTCTTTTTACCGTATTCCAGAAAGTCGATATTCTGGAAAATTGACGTGTCGATCTCCTGGATTGCTAAATTATTCACATGGGAGTAACAGACTTGGTATTGAACTCCCAACTCTATTCGTGTAATTATATAATGATTGGTTTTCTTCTATGTAATTTCATAAATTACAAGTTTGGTTTGATATTGTGAAGGAAGACTTTTCTGTTGAAAAATTATATATTATGTATCTGTATACGAATAAGGGAGTGAATTCATATTCACTATTGGCGAAAATAAGATAGAAATACTTATTTGGCAATTTTGCTTTATTGTTTTTGCAGACGGTGGCACACAAATAAACCTTTGAAACCTTAAATATTGATTTTTTTAACAATATATGCTTACAAATTTACCGAAATAGACAATAGGGAATGATATAAGTTCTACTATACAGGGTGAGTCTTAAATAAGTGCAAATATTTTTAGGCGTAGTATATTTCGACCCCAGAAACACGCCTATGAGGTTTTTTTCGCGAAAAAACTTGGGAAATTTGAAAACATAATTTCTTGATAATATAGCAACATATTAGAGATTGAATTTAGAAAAAAATGTTAGTGTCTTCTAAATTCCTTGCTTTTTTAACATATTCCACAGGGTGTTCCAAACTTTCACTAAAATGACCAATCGCAACCAAAACATTTTGTGTTTCCTCATATACAGGGTGAGTTTCTTACGATGTTCTCTATGGGTATCTCGAAAACTACTGGAGATAGAAAGTCGGTTATCGGTTATTGATGCGCGAGTCTCTAAATTTTACTTTTCTAACATATCTTGAAAACCGTTCTCTAAAAAACGTATGTAACGTATCCTCGAAAATGTATGGCCAGCCAAGAAAATTTGAACCAAACAATCCTATGCGCTTTGCTTCATTTGAAAAATTTATATTTACAATCTTTACAATTTTTGGTTATTTTAATTTACAAAGTTTGGATGTGACAGTTTCACATTTCTGAGAGCAACGACGATTGCAATTGTTTCCATGGCTAACTAAGTGAAATTAGTCGAGAAAGATAACAATTGGCTATAACTCAGTAATTTTCTGAAAAAAAATATTATAGCTTATATCGTTGAAAAGCTTAAAAAATGGCGCTTCTTATGAAGTCATGGCCAACTATGATTTCCATTTAAAAAGACATATGTTTGTGTCATATGTCAAAAATGACAGGCTTTAGAAAAAATTGGAGAACATAAACTTATTAGGGATGTGGTTATCTACAACTTTTATCTGAAAACTTTTTTCTAAAATAGGTGATAAAGGAATTAGAGACAATTTTTAAAATAGCCGAAATTTGTTTTATTTTCGAAATATCTAGTAAGGCATGAATTTTTTCAAAAATCTGAAAAGCGCATATTTATGACCCCACAAAACTGTAATTCTTTTCCCATTTAACCGACTCTCTATCTCCAGTAGTTTCCGAGATACCCATAGAGAACATCGTAGAAAACTCACCCCATATAAAACTTTAAAATCTATTAAAATTTTGCCCGTTTTTCGTGCCGGTGGTGTATGTTCAATAAAAAATTTGGTTCTCTTATTAATATTTTCTCTTTACTAAGTATTCTCTCTAAATTTCGTTAGTGTAATTTAATTAAATTCTAGAAAATCGCGCGAAGATCACAAGGAAATCCGACAGCTCGTGAACCGTATCCGCTCTTATGTTTTTTCACTTTTAAGCAACGATATCCTCATTAAAATGATTTGCATTTACAGCAGTCGAACACGTCATGCCGGTATCCCTAGTGGTAATAGTTATGCACGCGAAACTATAACTGTATAGGGTGTTCTTTATAAATGACGTCAAATAAATACCTTTCAGACGATTAAAAAATGTATTATGTGAAAAAAAAATCTAAATTAATAAGAAGCTTATACCGTATGATAAAAAAAACACAATCAGTAACCATCAATTCCAAGTTGGTCAAAGAATGCCTAGAGAAGCTTAACAAATTAGGCAAAGAAAATAAAGCCCTTCTACTCTGGGTGCCTGCTCACCAAGGGTGATAGAAGGCAATGAAAAAGCAAATGATCTAGCTAGAAAAGGAGCGAACAATCCACTAACTGGACCAGAACCGTTCTGTTTTCCAAGCGGAAACCAACTGAAATCGGAACTGAAGAATCTGGAAGACTCTATCCGCTACGTGGAATAGGTGTTCTCCAACGGTCTAAGATACTCGAAAAAGTTCCTCAGAACTTACGACCGAGAAAAATCAAAGGTTTTTCTTGATTTAAGTAAAAACAATCTTCCGATTGTTACGGGGTTTCTAACACTGATAAAAAAGATAGACTTGAACTAAAGTCGTCATCGTTCTTGAAGAAAAAAAATTAGCGGCAAGAGAATTTATTTTAGCGTAAAAGAAAATATTTTGTCTGAAGAAAAACTCTCTTAACTCAAGAAAACTTGTTCTCTTAAAAAATTCGAAAATTTCTCTTGAATCTATTTTCATTCATCCAAGTGCAAGTTACTTTGTTTTAAGATAATAACAAAAATACGCTAGGAAGTATTTCATTCAAGAAACATGGTCATTTTTCCAATAGTTAAATACTCTTTTGATGAAAAATAACGACACGGTGAACAAGACGATGACGAAGGACGGTATATGGATGGTATATACAATCAGTCGGCAGCCCGATCAGTCGCACGTCGCATTTCATAGGTCGCACATCATAGTACCTACGGGTTTTGTTGCTTGGAATTTTGCATAATTTGCTTTTAAAAAGCAAATTATGCAAAACTTAAATTAAGCAAATTAGTGATCGTTATTAACATGCATTTGTCATTTTTTATGGACAAATTTTAGGATATATGGATTCTTTAAAGGAGTTTCTGAAAAAAATGGAAATTAGAGCATTTATTTGCTATATTTGAAGGTAAGAGACATTTACCTAATGCACCTATTTAGATAATGCATGGGTGACTATAGATAAAATAAGAATATAGGTATCGATTTTTTTATGCAAATAATTACAAAAATTTTAGAATTTCAAGTCGTATTAAAAAATTCAAAATGTGACCAAAGCTTATAATTTTAATAATTTGTTTGCTTTACTTTGATTAATCGTGATGTAACATTTTTTTGTAATTTGTAGAGTGAACAACCACCCCAAAAAATACCAAGGAGTGAAGAAGCAGAAATAACTACTATCGAGGAAAATATCACTTTACTTACTACAGACTAGGAAAACCTAAATTTATCAGAAAATAATATACCTCGTAATATGCCTGTATGTGATGTATAGACTTCTCTTAGATCAAAATAAATTTTAGTTGAGTCAATGGTATTCGTTATTGGTTTAAGAAAAGTATCTCTTTAATCAAGAAATGTCCCTTTTCAATCAAGAATTTTTGCATGAATCAAAGAGACTATTGTTCTTGTAGTAAGAACTTCTTTGCATATTAAATTTGGATCAAGAGTGAAATACTTTGGACAGATAGATTCTTCTCTTCTCTAAAGTAATTTTTTAAAGCTTATGAAAAGATAGTTAATGTTTTGGGTAAAGAAACGTCGTTCTTGGCCCTATTGAAAAGCGCTAATCTTTTGGGTCAAAGTCATATTCATTTCGACTGAGAGATCCTTTTTTTCAGTGTACAGGACACTGTTTACTCAACGAACACCTCAGGTGGCCGAAGCTGAGAAACAACGGCGAAAGCAGATTCTGTGGGGGGAAATGGGGAAACACCAGAACACCTTATCACTGAGTGTGCCGAGACGACGACCATTCGTGCCATGAAGTTTGGTACGGCTGATGTCGAGGATGGAGAGCTGGCCTCTGTGGAGCCGTCTCAGATACTGACTTTTGTTAAAGCCCTGAGACTGTATGATGAGTTATAACTCGTTATAACTCAAGAAAGAGGAACACACTTACTTAAGGCTTAAATCATTTGAATTTTATATTAGAATTGACTTAAGATTAAAAAACACTTCGTTATTAGAAATGACTTAAAACTAACAATTTTAGTATATTTATAAAACAGACTTGTTTCAGCTCTCTGCAAGATCAAGAATTTCTCAAGCAGGTAGGCCTAGTCTTTTTGCAGCGTTCACATACAAGAAATGTATCGAAAACCTGGTCTCCGTAAATGAATGAACATACTACGCCGTTCTTTGAAAGTTTGATGACTCCTCAGAGTCTCGAAGCGTATCCCGAGCGTATCATAGGTCCGTTACACCGTTAATATACCGGGGCAAAGCAAAAAGTTATTAAATATTTGATAATTTTAAATATCAAACAGATACAGTTAACAACATTTTTGATGTTATAAGAGAACATTATAAAATGATCTATCTACTATCAAAATTAAGAACAATCTTCGATTGTTACGAGTTCTAACAGGACACTGTCTTCCCAACGAACCTTCTCAGTAAATTGAAGCTAGAAACAATGGCGAATGCAAATTCTGCGGTGAAAATGGGGAAACACCCAAACACCTATCGAGCTGTATAAGGGTATTATTAAAAAAAGGTTTTAGACGATTCAATTCCCATTTAAATTAAATGGGAATTTGCCACTTTTCCAAATTAATTTTTCTCCTAGAATCTTGTTCTCCCAAGCCATGACAAATCACATTATTCTGTACAGAAGTTAACACTCTATCAAAAATTGTTTCCTTAAAATTTTGTGAAAAGCCTACTCTTCAAAAGCTATTCTACGAGTATTTAAATTTACCACTTCGCTTAAATTCTTAAATTTTTCACTCTTTTTAACAAAATTTATTCACCTGTGATAGCTATGATAAGCACGTATTTAATTTAACTCGTTAAATTTTATAATTATCATATAAAAAAAAAAAAAAGTTTAAACCATTTAAGTATAGCTGATTTATTTTAATACATCATTCTTTAGTTTAATTTTGATATTTCTCTTGTATACTCGCTTACAATCTGAATCACCATATTTTTTTCTCTTCACTTCATAGATAATATATTAATGTATTTTCTGACATTTACAGCTCTATTCTGCAAGTATCATAAACTATCTCAAATGTTCCCAATTTCAAGGTGCTCTTATAATAACCAGTTATCCATTTACACCATTCCGTAATGTCTAAATAAAAGCCCATACTCCTTCGTCCTTTCCTCGCGTTACTTCCTATCGCGTTCTTTCGTCCCTTCGTTTCCTTCCTTCGCCTATTCGATGCTTAGAAATTAGTCGAATATGCAACAACACACCACAAAATATTTTTAATATATCAGAATACATGTTTATACGAATATCTATAGGTAAATCTCTAAAATTTTTAAAAAAATCCGAAATTTTTTTTTTTTTTTATTATTTTATAAAATGCAATTCTTTGTCGTATCAAAAATAAAAATGAATTTAATAATATATATTTTTTAATAAATTCCGATATTTCAGTACATGCGTAACAAGGTATTATCAGTAGAATGTACAATGGCAGTCAACAAATAGAGTGAACGTTTATTATGTATTTTATATCGAAACCATGAATATGACATACTAATTAAACGTTGATGATATTCAATTCCCTATTCTTTCAGATATTTTTGTGATATTTTAAAAAAAAAAAAAATTTTCAATTTTTATTTTTCTTTTTTTTTTTTTTTTTTTTTTTTTTTTTTTTTTTTTTTTTTTTTTTTTTTTTTTTTTTATTTTTTTTTTTTAGACTATTTTGTGTGAATTATTTTTATAACGACTGGCGATTGCTAGATTTACAGGATGTCCCATTTTATTGGTTTTATGCGGTTTCCTGTTTATGAGTAGAGATATGAAGATGCTGTTTTCACATCATTGATTCTTACTATTATGAAACATAAACTATTGCTACACACATTTTATCCTAGCCTTGCTTATGTTCAAATTATTTCTTATTTCTTTACTTTTATTTTTTAATTAAAAAAAAAATTTTTTTTTGCAAAAAAAAGAGTAACAGGCTAATGTGAAAACCGCATTCTTTGTATCTGATTCATACACACGTCGACACCCTGTACAGATCGTCACTGCCCTAATCAGAGAAATCAACTTACGAATGAAATACCAAGTCGATTTAATTATTTTAATTTTTTTTTGTTCCGTGATACCTTCCTTTGCTACTTCTCCAAAAACCGACAGTACGTGGAAAGAGCGTTTCGAGGAAGTAAACGGACGAAGTAGCGTTTTGACGAAGAAGGAAGGAACACACAGTCGCATAAAATCACATATTTCCCAAGTAATAATATGATTTTTGGACTAAGGGACGCGAGAAGGAACTAAGTCAAAGTACGAATGTTGAAGTATGGGCTTACTGCAAAACGTGATCAATATTTAAACCGTTAAAATTGTGAGACAAATTTGAATTTATTTGCAAATAATCAATGTTTTAACACTATCAGAATTGTATATTTTTTAAAAATCATTAAAATAGAGTTAAATTTTGTTCAAAATTAATTTTGTCAAAAAGTTGAAATTAAGGAATTTACCGAGTGAGTGACTTAACCCGAATAACTTTTGACAGAGTATGGTTATCGAAAAACTGTAAGAGACTTTTTTGCTTAGAGCGTTCAATTGGACAATGAATATGGTGTATTATCAATTGCCATGTGCCGAGAGAACAAGATCGAGAGAAAAAAATTATTTAAATATAATTATACATTTTGTATATGAATTTAAATGGGAAATTAATCGTCTTTGGGGCAAGGTTTATTGTGAATCTTAAGGGTTTACAATGGTTTACAATTTTGCAAAACAGTATTGCTTAACTTAAATGTATATACTAAACGGTATATTTTCAAAATGAATTCTTGTTCAGTTAAAAAATAAATTTTAAACTCAGAGTATAATCTTTAGTAAAATGCATTGTCTCTAGACATATTCACAAAACTAGTGTGAATTACCATATATATTAGTAAAAAATGACGCCAATCACGTGACTTCTTGTGAAACTGTTGCGAATTAAGTAATCGATTCAAAACGTAGTTAGAGGAAAGAGGAAGAACATTTTAATCTAAGCAGTTTTTTTAACAGGTGGAAGTCTCAGTGCGTGGGTGATTAGTGTTTTTATAATTAAAGGTAGTTATTATACTATTATGATATTATAGGTATGTAGTTCTGATAAATAATAAAGCACTCTCTATTGGTGCGTTTAGATTTGAGCACGCACGCACTGGTCCTTCGCGAATGCTCAAGAGTAAACGGCTGTGCGCGCAAGCTCACTCTGAATCTGTCAGTGCGCGAGCAGCCGCGAACGTGAGTCGTCCGGTGTCGCGTTTTGGTCCGTGCTCTAAGGGATTCTATGTGTGCGCGAACGCTCAGTTTGCACCAGGTGGATGACACTTCTATGGGAGAACTAGCAATGTTGAAAACTGACTACAACGATTTTCTCAGGAATCTTCCTTACCGATTAATTATTACAAGAGTGACAGATAAACCTTGACGATCTTTCAGTATTCCAGTTCATCTCTGTTTCTTTCTAAAGTGTGCTTTGAAGGAGACAAAAAACAATTTTTTGCAACCCATAAATTGTTATTCGAACACCACTTTTCTCCTTTTCGGGTCGTTGACGTTGACTAGTTGACTTGTCGCCATTTATTTCTTTTGTTTACACTTACACGCTGCAGTTTGCTTTGTTTGAATAACATCTAATTATTTACGCAAATATGGTTTTTGATAAAACTCCTTGCACTAACGTGTAGATAAGTGTTGATAAATAGTATTTTTTTCTCTATAACATGCCTCATTGTCGTTCTGATTTTAGGTGACAGAAAAGGAACATCAAATCAAATTGAATTTATCCAGTTGCCATTAGTTATTATTTTATAATAAAATTATATATTTTATTTATACCTCCTACAAATCAACGAGATGAGCCATCGGAAGAAAGCGACCATAGTACAAAACAGAAGGGTGATTTTTTTTCTTTCCACTTAGGATATTGAAATTATTATTTTTTTTTTTTTTTTTTTTTTTTTTTTATTAGAAAATATAATAAACAAAGAACAACAGAATATTAAGCATCCAAGAGCGAAAAGGAGGCATACTGTATTTCTCTGAGATTGTGAAATGTTACGCAAGAGTATTGTTGTAAATTCATCTTTTTAATCGGACTGAAACTTGAGCAATAAAGATTGACAACTTTCAAAAATACCTACAGATATCAGAGACGATACAGGTTCTTCCTCTCTTTTCCACTGGAATACTTTATATTTTTTTTTTATTTTTTTAGATATAACAAGCCGAAAACAAAAATCTTGGAATAAAGTTTAGTAACACTAACGCTACTAGTTATGATCGATGACATTCCTTATTCATTCATAATGCTTCATTCTAAGCCCATTATGACGCCATTTTTTTCAGGTTACTTCGTTATAAATTGAAGTTTTGTTCTTGATTCTACTTGTAATATTATTCTTTTATTTCATTAATTTATTTTGTTTAATTAATTTTTTTTTTTTTTTTTTTTTTTTTTTTTTTTCAATATTTTAAAAAATGTGTTTTGTTTTATGTATGTATAATTAAAAATAATGAAGAAGAATTAATAATTTTTTATTTTTTTAACTAGTTCCGCCATGCGTTACATCTAGTCCGTTGTTCCTACAAGCGATATTGGTGGCGCTAGTAGCAGTAGACTTGCCAACAGTGTCAAATTTAAACGCAATTTCACTTTTCCAATATTTAGCAAGGCGCTCGCACCTTCTCCTTGTGTGTGTTTTGTTTGTTTGCACCGCAACTGTTTTGTCTGCGTATGTGCGTGCGGCCTATTTCTTTTTCGATTTCTTATTAAATATGGAGTGGATCAATGAATCTTGTTAATTATTTAATTGAAAGAATTATTTGAAGTGCCTATATTATGGGACGTTAAACATTCGCCGTATTATTAAAAACCCCCCCAAAAAAAATTTTTTTTTTAATATTTAAAGTAAATAACTATAATAGTTGACATATGTCGATATTAATTGAGAATCTGTAGTACTAAAATTTTGTATCTTTTGTTCGTTATTTTTGGTGTCTTTATTATTTGTAAATATCAAAGTCCGCGCGCTGGTCATTCTTTAAGTTTTTGAAATGATATAGATGTATATCGATTTCTAAAAATTGGGGTTTGCCACCAGCGAAGATGTCTTTCGATTTTTTTCTTTTTAATATTAAGCTGTGCCATAACAATGATTGCAGCCCCGACTATTTCTTGATCGTCCATTATTTTCACGAACACAACTCTGCTGTGCACGCACAAGTGGATCACTTTATTCGTTCTTCGAAAGTTTAGTTTTAGCTACAATTGCTGAAACAATTATCAAATGGCTCTTTAGAAAAATTAATATATTAAACTTTTTTTTTTTTTTTTTTTTTTTGCATTTGTTTTAGGCATGTTCTATGTTTACTTGAATCTCTCTGAGATAGTTTATCGTTTTCGAGTTATTTTCGCTATAAATAAACCCGGTCACGTTTCAGTCCAATACGCCTACGGTGCGGCCTTTTTTTTCTGCTCCCATGCGGGCGGGGAGGGCTTTCAACCAGCATTGTTTTTGAAAAACAAACACCGACGACAGACTAAAATGTCAACTCAGGTCGCGTATGAAATTTCGTTGTGTTTAAAAGGCAGTGAACATGTCAAATTTCGAAAAAACTGACCCAGACAGAACAGGTCCGTTAGGGTGTGCAGCAACTTCAAAATTAAAATAGGGAAAGAGGTTAAAAGAGGACAGGTTAAAAATCATTTTTAGAAAACCTCGCCGAAATGTCTATAGTATTTACCAAAAAGTTACGTCAATGGTATGCGATTGATGGTCATTCTTACTTTCTTAAAAAATTTTATACTCAAAACTTGTTAAACACAACCATTGTATCAACAAAAAAAAATAAAAAAAAAAATTTCTTGTTCAAAAATATTTCTCATTTTCTTTTCAGTACAACTGAGTGAGTAGCGAAAACACAGATTAACAATTTTTTTAAACATTGTGGCGATGCGAATAGACAATATTTTTAGATTTGAGGTTTGGTATGTAAAGAGACTTGTTTCAATGGTCCGATAAAGATAAACAATAGAGGACAGTTTCTGGAATCATTGGCACGGTTGGCATAGAGGTGGGAATTCTAGTTCCTTGGGAGGAACTATAGTTCCTTAGTTCTAGTTACTCCAGAGGAATAGTTCCTTGAACTATATGAACTGGTCTTTAGTTCACAATAGTTCCGATCTAACATTGACATACCCGTTGCTTTCTAATGGGTTTCGTTGTCAGTCAGAACTTTCACAGTAATGATCTGTATTTTTTTTTCTCATAAGTGCACGTGCGATATACGGACGAGTAATTGATCGTATGTTTTAAAATCATATAGGTAAGTTTTATAGAGATAAAAAAATAAAAAAAAAAAAAAACTGCCAAAATTTTTCCAAAGGAAATTTAAAAAAAAAAACTATACTCACAAATCATTGCAGCAATGATTACAAAAAATTACAAAAATTGCATTTTTCCGCACGTTCACCTTTTTTCTAAAATTCAGATTCTTATTGTTTTTAAGTATTTCTTAATTTTAGGAGCCTACGTGAAACTTCCATAAATATTTAAACACTAAAAATCAACAACAGTATCCACTACAATTTTCTGTGGTAATTACGCCGCGCCGGCTTGCCGGCCCATAGAAGCCGAAAAACCGCCAGATATAGACGTGTACTCTTTTTGTATTGTGATAGGCTACTCTACAGCAACTCAGATCTAGCCGTTCGCCACGACCGACATACCGTATGGTAACTATCGAGCAGTACGATAACGCCAGTGTGTCCTGGATCGTCTGGAACAGTTGGTCAATCCGATTCTCTATGTACTACTCCTAATAACTGCCATTTGTATCTTATCGTACTTGTCCCAGCGAGTCGCTAATATAGAGTCCGATTTTCGAACGTTCGCATGATGCAGATCTATAGCATCGAGCAATAGTCCGTGCAACACTATAGTCCGAACGCGCCACTCCGCCGTACTCCCATACGCTAACTAGTCTTTTATTTGTTCCTGAGTTCCTTAGTCCGATCCGGCTACATACGCATAGCTGCACTCCTCGCTCCTGCCCTATCATCGATCGCCTTGCCCGTCGAATATCTCTCTGGTTGACCAAATAATAACTGGGCGGCCAAGAACATGAAAATAAAATGTCTGATTCGATTATCTCCGTAGAAAGGGAATCAAAATGTTGGGACTTCTCTGACTCTCAGTTGGTTTAGATCTCAAATTAGGTAAAGTGGTGGAGCATCGTTTATCTCAACAAAACCCTATACAAAACAAAGATTTTCCCAAACTGCTCAAATTAAAAAAGCAATTATGTGAGGCTCTTGTATTATCACAGTCCAATTATTGTAATTTTGTTTACGGGCCTTGCCTCGATCAAAAATCTAAGAGACAGTTACAGAAAGTACAGAATTCATGTATTCGCTTAATATAAGGATTAAGATCGAGAGACCATGTTACATATAAACTAGATATGTTGAATTGGCTAAATGTGAGAATGAATAAAAGTTACATTTTGTATTTTTTTTCAATTTTGCAGAATGGTTTTCCACGAATTATTATTTAACTAATACACATTTCGATACTCTAACTATGCTATAAGGCAGTGTAATAATATGGAAATTCCCAAACATCCCACGGCGCTATATCAGCGATCTCCTACCTGGCATCCTAGATGTACAATTCCAACTTGAATCTATACTCCCTTAATTTAAAGAGGTTCACTTTCAAAACAAAATTAAAAACTTATATGTTGAGCGGATGTAAATTACTAATGAATTTGATTTATTAGTTTTGTGCTACGGAACAATTTTCATTTTATACTGTTTTTGCTTTAACTTATTAAGTTGTTGATTTTTCTTTATCTAAAATTATATTGTTAATTTTCATTTTCTTACTAATTCTTTTTCTTTAGATATTTATTTTTTTAAGAATGTATTATATTATTTACTTCTTTTATATGCTCGGTTAACTTAACAGCTCTGCTGAATTTCGCCGAGTAAAAAATAAAGACGTTATTTATTTATTTATTTATTTATTTATTTATTTACTTTTTTGTTGCCGTTACAATTTAATACGGCTTTCGTTTTAAATTTTGGTTGCTATAATGTAAATGGACATCTTTTGACATACATATAATTAATGTACTTATTACATGAATTTTATGACTACTACATTTTGTTGTATTTTTACATTTTATTGTATTGAAATTCTTTGCACATGCACTTTTTATTATTTATAAACAATATGAATTTTCCTTTGCAAACCAGAGAAAAAAAAGCTAAATATTTTTTAAGACTAAGGGAAGAACCGTTTACTAAACAATCGCCATTTTATTTTATTTATGATTTTGGAAAATTATCGCTAGACTTTTCTGATGACTATTATAATATCAAATAATTTTGTTTAGATTTGTAATAATTTCATTTAATGACATTCATTTATCGAATTATAACTACAGAGCAGACTCCCTATTTGTTCTCATTGTTTCACTACGTCGACCATGCTCATTCGACTAGGCAAGTACATTATTTTAAAATTCCTCAACACCGAACAGCTAACTTCCAAAAATCTTTCAGTTTCATAGCGCCACATTAGTGGAATAATATTTCTAATAACTTTAAATTTCAATCCTTTACAGATTATAAAACACAAATTAAAAATCATTTACTAAATTCATAACAATAAATCATTTAAAAAATTATAATTTCTTCGACTGATTTGTGAGGTTCTTGTTCTTCTGATATGCCCGTCATTGGTTGCTGTTCCGGTTACACTGTTTCCCGGTTCCGGTTACACTGTTCATCCCTGATAAAATTATATTTTCACTTTTTTTATCTAATTTTATTTTTTTTAATTCTGTTTATTTTTATAATTTAATTTATTTCTATTTTGTTTTTGGGGCCGCACCACTCTGGCACTTTGTGTCATTGTATCGGTTTTTTAATCGCGGTGCGATCCCTTTAGACACACATTTTAGTAGTTGTAAAATTCATATAGATATATAATAAATATACATATAATAATAAAGTTTTTATCAAAAATATGTGAAGTCTACAAATATTAGTTTTTGGTAAAATATTGTGTTACTAGGTTAAAATAACTATTTTATTTTGTTATTGCTAATGAGGTCTCATTCAACGAGATGAACAAGGTTTGGAACAAGATATTAGGCTGCGCATTTTACTAATACACCCCAAAATTTGATATTTTATTTAATAAAATAAATAAAAAACGCTTATTGATTTTTTAATCGTTATTCTTATGTGAAAAGCCATCTTATAATAAAAATTATGCGGTTTTTATTTATTTCGCTATCCTCCCTCAACTTATTTTTTTCCTATTAATATCCTCCCTCAACTTTTACAGTACGACAAATGTAAGTGTTATTATTATTTTTTAAAATTTATTAAACAATTATTTTAATTTCCTTAAAATACTGTCGGTCGATCGGCACGCCACTGGAAATTGACCTCAACCGTCTAATCTTTGTAAACAACTACATTGTTGCTGTTGCGCCGATACCCTATTCCCTTCTTTGTCCATTTTCTTTCGCACTCGTTGATTTTCGCAAACCAATGCGTGATGAAGGTTTAGAGCGTTTTTTGAATGGATCGTTGCATCTCCCGAGTTTAAATATCTTTGACACTGATAGATGTGTCTGTGGCTTTAATTTCAAACTAGTTGATTTTATTTTACAAAGAAATAAGTTATTACAATTTGAACGCATAATAGAAAATTAATATATTTAATATTTGAGTTTGAACTGACAAGTGATTATTTCAAAATATTGTGAAAAAAAAACTGTATAAAACTGAAAAAAATCTAATGGAGCTATTTTATTTAAAAAAAATACGGAAGTGTTAATAAAAAAGCCAACAAGGGTGTATGTTAAACAAAACACCACATACCAAAAAAATATAAAACTATTTGTTACTTTCAAGCTTCAAGAAACTTCCTGCATTATTATATTTATCAATATAACTTATGTACAAATATTTTTTTTAATATTGCTCAGGAATAAATAAAACACAACATTAATAAAACAAAATAGTTTATTAATAATAACACTTTTTGAATTTTATACCTTAAAAGTTGATTAATTAACTTTAATCTTAATTTTTTTAAACCAATACGTTTTGACATTATCTTTCTGCAGTACTAAAATCTATTTATATATCGTGTGATATCGTTATTTTACAGCTATCTCACTTTACTTTATTGGTGTATAAAACTCTCTGTCTGGGCACTGAATATTAACTATAAACTGTGCTCTGGGTCTACAAGTCTACAGTTAATTTTCCCTCGATTTTTCCTCTACTTAACATCAAAACACACGTATTAACACGAATCACAATGCATCATTTCCAAAAAACACAGGTTATTTGAAATAATTTGACATAAATTATAACCTATAATTTGGCAAAACTTTGACAAGTCTCAAAAATCTTAAGTCGTGAACATACTATCTGGGTCCGTGCATCGTTCATCGTTGCGTCACTCCAATAATATTGTAATATGATCTGTAATTTTTGAAATAAACCAATAAAACTGGTTGAAAACAACAAGAGACGACGCACGACGGATTTATATATAAACCCATCCATAGTAAACTTAAAAAATATTACAAACTTTTTTTACTGAAATAAATACAGGGTTGTTCACCACATACGACACGGAGTATTGTAGCTAAACGATTAGATTTTTACAAATTGTAAGTTTTGGGTTCATTGAAGGACTATTAGAGCTACAATTTAAAAATATTTTTACAAGATACAGAGTGTCCCAAATAAGTAAAAAATATTATAGTTGTATTTTTTTAAATGGAACACCCTGTATATTATTCTATTTTGGGATTCTACGATCGAAATAAAAGTAAATTTGATTAAGGTTTATCACACTTAAACCTTACCGTTTTTGAAATATTTTCAATTTTATGAAATTCTAGTAAAAATTTTAAGGCTTCATTTCTCCAAGGGTATCAAAGTTTTTAATGCTAAATATTTACTGAAAATTATTCATTGATTAGATATTGTGTTGCAATAATAAAAATTTTACTGCCTTATACAGAGCGTCCAAAAATTTATACTATATAATTACTAGCTTTAAACGGCAATAACTTGGTTAATTTAAATAGAACACCCTATATATTTTACCTGAAATAGATGCACAATTTAATTGTCTATCAAATTGTATTATACCATTTTTTACCTATCTCTTCAAGTTTTCATAGAAAATGCATTTTCTTATAATTTAGACCTCATTTATCACTACACCCATGGAATATTGACATTTCAGATTTTTTACAGCACCATATATGTACAAAATGTACAGGTGGTAAATATTGCAAGTTCATTGGCATAGAAAAAAAACTATTTAAATCTTTGTAAAAGAGTATACCAATTAATTATACCACCATTATTTCCTACCAAAAACACCAAAAATTAGTTAATTACATACTTAAATTGTTTTAATTAATAAAGTATTCTAAATAAATGTGGATTTGGCCCAGAAATCAATATAAAAATAAGTTATGAAAATGAACGTCTCTGTTTTTATAAATAAGCATTCGTCAAAAAATGAAATAAAATTTATAAGGTGTTACTTTTTACCACACTGTCTAATACACACACAAAATTGAGTTTTTTAGTATTTGGAGCAATTATTATTAATCAACGTAAACAGTCAATTAATGTAGTTTGAATACTGGGATCATATTAATTGGTCCTCTTTAACAAAAAAATATTTAAACGGTATTTTTAATTTTTTAATTTAAATAAGCCACTATATCGACAATTTTAGTAACCCTTTGAAAATTTGTTACATCTTTAAAAATAAGCTAAAATGTCAATATTCCATGGGTATAGTGATAAATGAGGTCTAAATTATAAGAAAATTCATTTTCTATGAAAACTTGAAGAGATGGGTAAAAAATGGTATAATACAATTTGATAGACAATTTCATTGTGCATCAGATTCACTTAAAATATATAGGGTGTTCTATTTAAATTAAACAAGTTATTCCCGGTTAAAGCTAGTAATTATTTAAAATAAAATTTTAGACACTCTGTATAAGGTAGTATAATTTTTATTATTGCAGCACAATAACTGATCAATAAATAAACTTCAGTAAATAAACCAAACCAAACCAAACAAAAAGTGCGAGAATATCCAACAATCAGGTTGGTTGAATCCAGAATGCCACGATGAATCTTCTAAGAATATAAAAATAAAACAATTAATTCTTGCTTAAATTATTTCTTCCTTAGTCTTTTTATTCATTATTGTAAAGAATTGCATTTTTATGCAACCCAATTCTTTTTAAAGTATTATATTCGATTTAATGAGCATTAAAAAATATCTGTATCTTCAAAATTCGTGCTATATGTATAAAGTAAAGAATAAGATATTAATGAATTAGTTAATTAGTTAATTAAATGATTAACTCATTCTTTTTAGGGTTCCGTACCTAAAGGGTAAAAATGGGAACCCTATTACTAAGACTTCGCTATCCGTCCGTCCGTCTGTCAAAAAGGTCTATCTTATTAACCGTTATAGCTAGACAGTTGAAATTTTTACAGATAATGTATCTGTTGCCGCTATAAGAATAAATACTAAAAACAGAATTAAATAAATGTTTATAAATAAAATGTACTTTCACTAAATATTATCTTTTAAGTAAGAATTTTACATAGAATCTTTCAAGTCCTCGGTGGCCGCGTGGTTAAAGCGTTAGGACTTTACGCTGCTATGGCATTGGAGCCGTAATAAGGCAGGTTCGGTTTTTTTTTAATTTTTACATATTTTTACATATTTATTTTTACTTTTTACATATTTATTATTGATTAATACAATTTTTAGTAATGTGTTTCTTCATTTTTTTTTAAATTACTTATACGCGCATTCAAAATTTCAGCTAAATCGGAAAAAAAGTTTATAATAATACAGTGTCTAATGTTGTATAGATAATGAATGGTACGGAACCCTTCGTGCGCGAGTCCGACTCGCACTTGACCATTTTTTTTAAGTTAAATCAATATATAAACTAATTGACCTTAATTCAATTAAAAATTTAATAATCTAAATAAATCTCGACTTTAAATAATTATTAATCATTCAAGTTATTGAATTATTAATTTGCATTTTGACGTACTTAAAATAATAAATGTGTTTCTTTACTTGATACTATAATTATGCGCAAAATAACAATACTAACTCATCTATCCTTCCTTTATTATTACCTACCTATTGTTATTATGGCCTTTTATAACAAATTTAACGCGGTAGACTGTCCTAACAACGAATTGGCTATTAGTAGTAGAATGGTAATATTGGTGGTTTTCAAAATTTTAGTGTGTCCTGATTAGTTATAGGCCTTAGGTTATTGTTTATTTGTTCGTATATTTTTTTACAAAGTCTTTTTTGTAATTTAATTTTATTTTTTTTTCAAAATATTTTTTCTACAAACATCAGTAAAAGTATAATTTTTTAAACGCATGTTTTCAGTGTCTAAAATGTAATTACTTTTAGAACTTGTAAACTTTGATTAATTTCTTTATCAAAATAAACAACATGTTTTGTTATCAAAATCAATTTTATAAAAGAATAAATATTTTTGATTTGTTTATTACTACAGGTAACTGTAAAAATAAATTAAACTGGTGTGCATTTGCAACATGTTTTTCTCTAGAATAAAATATTTTCAAACATTGTAGGGTAAAGGTACTGGATCTGGACATAGAACATTGCTTTACGGCAATGCTATTCTGCTCAGACATCAAAACAGCGATATGGTAAGTAGAAACCATATTTATACAATGCATAAGCATCTAAAAAAATTAATATACAGTATACAGAGTGTTGAAGAAAATTGGATATATGGACAAAAGCTTATTTTTAGCTTCTCAGAACTTTTTGATTCATGACAATCATGACAAAAGTCTTAACTTTACTAGCTCGTCAAAAACATTTTATAAATATTCCGTCTTTGTATTACTTCTTACTCGATGTTAGAGACACTGAGAAGCTTAAAATATTTTCCATAATGTGGCTATATTTCTCAATTGTTATATCATGAATCATTTTACACCTTATTCTCCTATATAAAATGTAATAATTTATCATATACATACCTGTAGGTGGACTATTTTTGGACCGGTTCCATTTGATGAGAAGTTATTGCGTTTTTGAAAATAATCCAGACATTCCAAAGATCTACCGGCATTCCCACTATTTTAAAACATTCATAATAATCTTTTTTATAAATATGTAAATAATAAATATTTTCTTGAAAAAACTTCTGGGTGTTTCGCGACTATTCTTACGTCAAATTTTAACAAAAATAAATGGGCAATACTCAAGATCAGTGATGGGCAACGAGTAAATATCCGACGAGTAGATAAGTCAAGAATTTTAGTTAAGTTAGCATTTGGGGCTCTACCTGCTATATACCCAGAAGGTATAGGGTATATATCCATTGAGAAATATTGTAGATATATACCCGGTATATACAGGTATATTCCTGGTTTTATACCGGGTATTTACTATGTAGTCTTCGGGTAATTCTCTTATAAGATCAAGGTATTAACCTAAATAGCAGCGTCTCGCCGTTGTTCTGTCGTGTCCTTTATGACTTAATCTTTACCCTGTATTTACCCAAATTTCAATATACAGAGGGTTTGCCCATCACTGACTAATGTATAGGCTGTGTCGATAGTATGAATGCACACATACATTTTTTACTTGATACTATTAGTTTGCCGGACCGATATCGGACAGAGAACGAACTGTGATCGGCATTATAGTGTGAATCGGACTTACAAATGCATCATCTACAGTTTTTTTGTTGTAAAATGAAAATTCTGTTTACATACGTTGAATTACAACAAAATATTTATCTTTATTTATTTTTAGTACTTGGCATGCTTATCGACTAGTTCCAGTAATGATAAGCTGGCTTTCGATGTGGGTTTGCAAGAACACAGTCAAGGAGAGGCTTGCTGGTGGACGGTACATCCAGCTAGCAAACAGAGGTAGTATTAGACACGATACATACAATGCGTTTAATAAAAGGTGACGATTCAAGGTCAATCATATTTACAAGACTTAATATTTCAACAACAAATAATAATATTTCAACCGAATCTAAAAAGATTAGGTTCTAAAAGGTTAGTTCTAAAATGTTCAAGCTGAGGATGCACCTGGCGAATCTTACATTGATACCCGCTGGCACCGGGTGGTATGACATATTTAAACGAATCTTTTTCTTTTTCTGCGAATGCAGGTCTACACCTGAGAAACATTTTCTCGCTAATTCGAACGAATTCTAACGAATGGTAACATTCGTCAGGTGTATCCTCGGCTTTAGATATGATCGCAGAACGTGGGTTCAACTTCTATATTCCACCACCCTTCAAAACAGAACAGTGAGTAAAACTGAAATTTCTCACCAGCTTGCACTTGAAAACGGTCAGTGATACATCTCACCGAAACATTGTGTAACTTAAAGACAATGGAAATTCGAACTTCATTTAGTATCAACACTCTTTTTTTAGTTTCTAGTATATTGAGACATAAGACACGTCTGACCTTGAACCGTCATCTTTCCTGAAATGGATTTTATAACACAAAACGACAAAACTCACATATTTCATTTCTTTTTCCTCTTGTAAAGGGGCACTCCATTGAGGGGTTAATACCTTTTTTCGTTAATTTGTCAAACTTTTTATCATTTCAACTACACCTACTAAAATACGAACTCCCATAGATCTGAAGGTGAAAAAGTACGTGTGGGTGACGACCTGATCTTAGTCTCAGTTGCTACAGAAAGATATTTGGTAAGAACAACGTTTATCATCATAAAATATACAATATTCTACAACAATTTTCTAAATTCCAGCACACAACCAAGGAAAATGAACTCTCCATCGTCAACGCTAGTTTTCACGTCACCCATTGGTCGGTACAACCCTACGGTACCGGTATATCCCGTATGAAGTACGTCGGTTATGTATTCGGAGGTGACGTACTAAGATTCTTCCACGGAGGTGATGAGTGCCTTACCATACCATCAACATGGAGCACAGAAGAAACTCACAAGTAACTTGTTACTAAATAACTTCAATATCAAATTGTATTTTCTTATTTTTTTATAGTATTGTTATTTATGAAGGAGGTAGTGTTATGTCCCAAGCTAGATCATTGTGGAGGTTAGAGCTGGCTAGAACGAAATGGGCGGGTGGCTTCATAAACTGGAGTCATCCAATGAGAATCCGGCACATCACTACTGGTCGATATCTAGCTGTAAAAGAGAATAACGAACTTTATCTCGTTAGCAGGTATTTATATATTTTTTTATGAAAACGGTCTTATAGGTCTTATAGATCTTTATTAAATACTGGCGGTAATAACTGTTATTTCTAAATATCTGCTAATGCTAAATAATTGTTATTTCTAAATAACTGTCATTTCTAAGTATTTGTTATTTCTAAATAATGTTGTTTTTAAATGACTGTTATTTCTAAATAATAGTTGTAACAGTTACTCTTATTTAAATATATATATAAAAATAGCTTATAATAACATGTTTATATCGTATTTGATTTTATTGTTAAACATTCAAAACGTCACAAAGAATGAGTATATTTTGATAATCATGTTTAATTTGACAATACATACGCTTCAACTATCTGTAATTTTGTATTAATGAATAATCATATATGATCGTTATAACCTATTTTTTACCTTTAACCCTTAACCAATCAATAATAAGTAGCAAAAAGAACTAAAAAGATAAAATCAGTATGTCCGCAACTTACAACAGTAACAACGCCTACAACAGTTTCAACTATTGTTTACGCTTTCCAAATCAAAAAATAAAAACTATTTTTAACTTGAAAGGCTGATGCAGTTTTGTGGGAAAAATTCGTCGTTTTCGGCTTTTCATGGTAAAGAATCGATGGCGGCAAACTGTTATTTACATCTGTTATTTTGCAGTAACAACTGTTGTTAGCCTGATAAAAATAATAGCGCAACAATCGTTACTGACATCCTCTCTAAGTTATGGTTCTCATACCTGTTATTTTTACAAGGAACAACTGTTGCTCCCTGTTATCTAGTTATTTTTTAGAAGTAACAACTGTTTCGAGCTTGGCAGAATTTTTTTTTCTAACCTTCGTTGTCAAGGCACTGTTATTCTCATACCTTTTATTTATAGAAATAACAATTGCCAATTTGTAAATAGCAGTTGTAAAATAAGAGATTTTTATCTTAACAACCCGTCTTTACTATTAAATAATATTTAATAAAAGCTGTTACGAATTGTTATTTAGTTAGTTTTTTTAGAATTAACAACTGTTTATAGCTTGGCAGAATTTTGAATCGCGGACATACCACCTTCACATCACAAAATATCGCTGTCAACGCACTGTTATTCTCATGCCTGGTATTTTTTTGGAAATAACTGTTGCGAACTGTTATTTATAAATAACAGTTGTAAAAAAATAAATAATAATAATTAAATAAACATTGCTTATGTTATATAACTATTCGAACAATATATAATCTGCACTTAATAAAATCCAATCTAAAATTGGTCCAATTCCTTACAAGGATCTGATTTTATAGACACAGGCGATTATCGTAAAATGCTCTTTGAATATTTTTTTGTATTTCTACAGAGAAGAAGCTACCACAGCATCTACAGCTTTTTGCTTGAGACATGAAAAAGACGACCAAAAAGTAGTTCTAGAAGACAAAGATTTAGAAGTAATTGGTTCGGCCATCATAAAATACGGTGATTCCACTGTAATCGTCCAACATTCGGAATCGGGACTTTGGTTGTCCTATAAGGTAAAAACTAAAAGAGTAAAAACAAGTAAATACTCATGAATGTTATTAATAATGTCTACATTTCAGGCCTACGAAACGAAGAAAAAAGGAGTGGGTAAAGTCGAAGAAAAACAAGCCGTACTCCACGAAGAAGGCAAAATGGACGACGGCCTAGACTTCAGCAGAAGCCAAGAGGAAGAATCGCGAACAGCTAGAGTCATCCGCAAATGCAGCTCACTATTCACGCAATTCATCAACGGCTTGGAAAGCCTGCAAGTCAACAGGCGGCACTCCATGTTCTTCCAAGTCGTCAACCTCAACGAAATGGTCATGTGCTTGGAAGATCTAATCAATTACTTTGCTCAACCCGAGGATGATATGGAACACGAAGAAAAGCAGAACAGACTCAGAGCTTTGAGGAACCGTCAAGACCTCTTCCAAGAGGAAGGAATCTTGAATTTGATCTTGGAAGCGATTGATAAGATCAACGTAATCACTTCGCAAGGATTCTTAGCTACTCTGGCAGGTGATCAGAGCTGGGAGATGATTTCCGGATACTTATATCAACTTCTGGCAGCAATAATCAAAGGGAACCACACGAATTGTGCTCAGTTTGCTAATTCTAATCGATTAAATTGGTTATTTTCTCGATTAGGATCTCAAGCTTCTAGCGAAGGTACAGGAATGTTAGATGTACTTCACTGCGTCCTTATTGATTCTCCTGAAGCTCTAAACATGATGAGAGATGAACACATTAAAGTAATTATTTCCCTACTCGAAAAACACGGTAGAGATCCTAAAGTTCTGGATGTCCTCTGTTCTCTTTGTGTTGGTAACGGAGTAGCCGTAAGAAGTTCACAGAATAATATTTGCGATTACCTCCTTCCTGGAAAGAATCTTTTACTACAAACTCAACTAGTCGATCACGTAGCAAGTGTTAGACCAAACATCTTCGTAGGCCGAGTGGAGGGTAGCGCTATTTACCAGAAGTGGTACTTCGAAGTGACGGTGGATCATCTGGAGCAAACCACTCACATGATGCCGCATTTGAGGATCGGCTGGGCTAATACTACTGGTTACGTTCCTTATCCAGGTGGTGGGGAGAAATGGGGTGGCAATGGAGTGGGGGATGACTTGTATTCGTTTGGTTTCGACGGTGCCTTCTTGTGGACTGGCGGTAGATCGACTCAAGTGGTTGGTGGTGTGGTCGAGCCTTACATAAAAAAGAGTAAGTTATTATTTATTATCTGGGTATTTTTGTAGTTCCACCAGAATACCTGATGGAATTTAAGTGCTTATAGATCTTTAAATAAGTAGTAGCACCGCTCTGTACTGGGTCTTGCAATTTCTATATCACACAATATACAGGGTGATTCACGGCCATGGTACGTTTATGAAGAGCCGGTGATAGGATTTTTTTAAATTGGGATTTTTGCATAAAGGCACCTGCTCCATCTACCAAATTATTTTAAGTATTACAGTGTTGCCGCTTCATAGTAAAAATGGTAGCATCTTTGTTACTTTAAATGGAACATCCGGTATATTATTACATTTTTCGAATCTACTTTCATATCTCAAAATTTTTCTATTATACTAACCTATACCTACCGGGTGCGTCTCAAAAGTGGCTCACCCCTATAACTTTTACTTTTTCAGTAAAAAAACGAGATTTGGTATGTTATTATATGACATAAATTAGGATTGATTGACGTATTTAATTGTTTTCAATCACTTCCTGTTTCACCGGAAATGACTACAACTTTTGATTTTTAAATGGCACCCTCAGTATATTTCTATTTTATTTGATAGAAAATGACACTCTGAATAGAGTTTATTTGAAATTATAACTTGCGGTTCGTAAGGAAAATTTGACTCGAGAGAAAGTGTGTGGTATCAAATTATTGGTAAAAAAATGCTTTTTCCAAATTTGCTAATGAACCACCCTCGTTCCATTTGAAAAAATTGAGATATGATTAAAAATAAGATATGCTCATTTTTTAACCGGCCAGGATAAGACACTAAAAACATTAGACAATTAAATCTGTTTTAACAAGGCTCCTTGATTAAGAATTAGTGTTTTTAACATAGCCATAGCACTCTAGGTTAGTATAATAGAAAAATTATGAGATATGAAAGTAGTGTCCAAAAAAATGTAATAATATACCGGCTGTCCCTTTTAAAATAAAAAAGATACTACCTCTTTTCAAATGATGTGGCAACATTGTAACGTTGGAAATATTTGAGATAGATGGAACAGGTGCTTTTATGTAAAAATCTAAATTTTCAAAAAAAATCATCACCGTTTCTCCATAAACGTCTAACGTACCATCGCTGTGTGAATCACCCTATATTTTTTAGTAACAATTTTATGAGTAATATGTTATTACAGATGACGTAATTGGTTGTGCCTTGGATCTTACTGTTCCACAAATTTCATTTACATTTAACGGACATTTGGTAACTGGTAGCTTTAGAAATTTTAATTTGGACGGCATGTTCTTCCCTTCCATTAGCTGTTCTTCCAAGCTCAGGTAAAGATTTACTGTTACAAAGAATTTTTGAAGTGAAATTTCTTTACTCGCGCTGGGAGAATAAAATCAAGGCCTTGACACACGAGCTAGCGAGATGAAAAGTGGTGTGGATCGCACGATGGTGTAAACACCAAAAATAATTTGATTTAAAGCTAAGAAAATCATTATAATAAACTTGGTACTGTACCTGTGTACCAATATTCTCTGGTTGTGTGCTAGGAAATAAATTTTCATGCATATTTTCATCGATAGGTTTGTAACTTCTGAATAACGGTCTAGGTAAAGCATCTAGCTCATTTGCTATAATTGCAATAATGATCAAAACATCTAAACAAAACAGACCACACGAATTGTTGGTTAGGTTCAAAATGTTTTCTCTTCTTAAACAAATTTTAAGGGGAGTTAACATTAATAGGTAGGTATTTGCATAAAAGTGTGTATTTTGAGTGGTATTCCACAAAATTATGAAGCTATTGAGGAAACAGAAAATGTACAGATTACAGAAGTAAATTGAAAATAATATTTATATTAAAACAGCATTGTGTCACTTTTGCAAACATGTCCTTCAAATCCTTCAATTTAATTGCTGTTAGAAGTTTCACTTCAAATATGCGCACATAGTGCACACACATTTTTTTTGAATGAACTCATTTAAATTTTTCAGTTGTCGCTTTTTGCTTGGCGGAGATCACGGAAAACTAAAATTTTCCCCTCCTGAAGATTTTTCACCGTTGGTTGAAAGCCTTCTGCCTCAACAAATCCTCAACCTAGACCCTTGTTTCTACTTCGGAAATATGAACAAGAACGTGATAGCAGGGCCGTTTTACATCGAAGATGACACTGCTTTTGTACCCAATCCCGTCGATACCTCCATGGTCTCCTTGCCTAGTTATATAGAATCTATCAAAGATAAGTTAGCTGAGAACATCCACGAAATGTGGGCGATGAACAAGATCGAAGCTGGATGGTCGTGGGGTGATTATAGAGATGATTTGAGGCATATACATCCGTGTTTGGTGCCTTTCGATAAACTACCACCCGCAGAGAAGAAGTACGATTCACAGTTGGCAGTACAAACTTTAAAGTAAGTTATATTTGGCCTCTTTGAATCTAAAAAGATAGATAAATTACCATAATTATTTAATAACAAAAATGTCAGATAGGCAACTGAAACACATAAGTCAAATTGTGAAAAATATCTATACCTATGTGGCGGATTCATCTCTCCAAAAAAGTCATATGGGTATTTCGTCACTGTAAGAAAATCTACAAAATAAAATAGTTATTTTTGATAAACACTGCTGCAATAATCCAACGGAGACTAATTGTCAGCAGTGGCTTACTATTAGACAAATTTGCCTAATGGACAATAAAATGCTTAATGTTTCGGAAAGTATATCTCTTTCCGTCATTGGAAGCAAAAAAAACACAAAGAACAAAGAAAAAAAACTATTTAAAATATATAAATGCAACTATTCGAGAACACTTTATTTTTTTTAAACAGATACGTCTACAAAAACCGTTGACGTTCTGTTAAAATGACATTATATCAAGTTAAACTTCAAAATTAACAATTACTACCTGATAACAATTAATTAAGAAGGTAAAACCAAGAAGTTTCAAACTTTCTGTTATATTTATTTTGTTTTTAATATTTACGTGTTTTTGTTATGTTCTTTAAAATCAAAGAAACGATTGCCATACATTACTAACATCTACAGATGCATGAGCAATACATTTATTTTTATTAGATTGTATTAAAAAAACCTCTTTTATTTTTCTTTTATGCTATCGCTTCTTTCATTATAATTTTTGCATTGTTAAAATCTGTTCTGTGCCCTGTTATAAAAGTCGCCCTTCCTTAAATAATCTATGTTTTTTAATTCGAACATTTAAGGGTCTAGATGTTTCAAATTGTGGTTACTTGCTTTTGCTTTTACTATAAATACCGTATTTATTTTAGAACCATCATTGCTCTGGGTTATTACATCACAATGGATAAGCCACCGTCCAGAATTAAGACGGTTAGACTCCCCCACGAGCCTTTCATGCAAGCCAACGGTTACAAGCCTGCACCTCTCGACCTCAGCGCTATCAACCTATCGCCTAAATTGGAGGAACTAGTCGACCAGCTAGCGGAGAATACCCACAACCTTTGGGCCAAAGAACGAATTCAACAGGCATGGACCTATGGGTTGAACGAGGTAAGTAATTCGTACCACTGTTATATGTCATCTTTATTTACATATTCTCAAAATAACTTTTGGCACAAAAACATTTCAAATTTATGGTTTCAGTCGAATAACTATTTAGTCAACATGTTTAATTTATGTCTATGACGACAGGTATTGATCATTTCGATTCCAAATATCTCGAGAACCATTACTCGTATCGATTTTTACCAAGAGACGTTTTTCACGTAAAAAACGTCGTAAATGTATATTTTTTTACTCAGTAGTTTTATACAGATACGGACGAAAAGTTATTACTGTTCAAACCAGTTAAAAATATGTGGGTGGCGCCCTCTACAAGTAGGAGTCAAATTTCTCATGTCTAAAAATTTTTTAGACACCAATTTTCATCCAAATATTGACGTTACTTCTGAAATTATTTGGGAAAAAATCGAAATATAAATGAAACTTCTACAACCTGTATCCCCAAAACTAAGCATTTTACTACACACATTTATACGAACTTTTTTACTTATTTTTATGTGCAGAATATGCACATAAAAATATAGAATATACTGTTTTTTATTTATAGTTCTTTTAAATCTTCTAGGACCCAGAGATGTTGCGTAGTCCTCATCTAGTGCCTTATAGCAAAGTAGATGACGCTATCAAGAAAGCTAATAGGGATACAGCTTCCGAAACAGTACGCACGTTGTTGGTATATGGATATATCATAGATCCACCAACCGGTGAACAACAAGAAACTTTACTGGCTGAAGCAAGTAGATTGAGACAACAAGCCTTTAGAACTTACAGGTAATTATAATATGTTTGTTCTTTATGTAGCTTTCTGGCTTTAAAAGTGTTTTTTTGTGTACATTTTACTAGGTTTGAATACACAACTATCGATTTTTTCTCCAGAATGTAGCTAATTAGGAATTAAATGAATGGCGCTTTTATTTAATTCAGTTTTTGTTTGAAGAAAGTTTTGTTATAAAGAATATACGGAGCGATCAACAATGATTGAATTAGTCAACAATGCTGTGCTAGAGAATTTTAGAATTAGTGATTGGTACTGATGCTAAAACAAATTATGTCCAATCATTGAGGTCATTTTTTTGGCTCGTCTATATTTTCTTGAAAATTTACGAATTTTTACTTTGTTTTTTGTGAAGTCGACATATTTTTGATTGTAAAAAATTACTCTTTTTCAATACCTTGCTGGCAACTCTTAATTTTGGGTCGGTATTTACATGTGTGGAAGTAAATTGCATAGGGATCTTATTAAGTCGGAGTGAAAGAAATGCGTCGATGTACTGTTACGGCGTTGCCACATTTCTCCGGTACGCCTTTCCCTATCAAGTAAAGTAAAATCACGATCGCAAACCGCTTATTTTTAAAAGACTTTTTTTTCGAAAAGATAACTAGATAAAATTATTACATATGTTTCTGAGCATCTGAAATGGAATTATAAGGATATCGTTAAGGTAGCCATATTTTTTATAACGAGAAATCGTCAGTGATCGCGATAATTTAAAAATTCAACTTTTTAACACATAACACGCGATAACTCAAGAACCACTTTAGATATTGAAACTTTTTTTATTTTTGAAATTCGGATTTTTTACAAGATGTTTAAATAAGAAAAATTCGATAGGCTTGTTTTCTTCATTCAAAATTTAAAAAAAAAACGTCCATTTACTTTTAGTGCATAGCAACTTTTTTATTTGTAAAGATTTTCACATATTGTCTGCGAAGAAAATATAGCAGAAATATTAAGAAAGTTTTTGAAAAAAACTACAATCAATTATTTCTAATGGATTTCGAGATATCAATTTTTGAATTCAGAGTTCTAATAGCGCGACCACCGTCGAACACCAACTCAATTCCACTTATTTTTACCAAAAATGCAAATGCTTCTAACTTGCACTTAAAAATTTACAAGCTATAGGGACAAATACAACGACTCGTTAATAAATAAACAAATAAAGTATCACGAGACATAATTAAATCGTGAAGCTGAACGCATGATATACACTCTCCTCTAGAATATTAAGTACTGATTGGGTCGACCGGTCGACCGCGACGAATCTGCTGTATCCCCGTCTTAGAAATGTGCACAGATTCTCCGTTTATTTCATACGTTTAGCAACGTTTTTACTGTTCTCTCTTTGTTCAGTACATTATAAACGCATTGTACTCTTCTTACATACGGAAATCTCGACCCAAAACTAACCTTTGCCAGCCAGCTTAATCGCAACTTATTTTTATTTCGGCGTTCAAAACTAGGTTATAAATTGAAGATAAACGGTGAAGCAACTTTTAAGGTCGATTTATAGATTGAAAACGGTGCGGTTGCGATTATTTCTATTGGCTATTACTAACGTTTCAAGGTCAACGTTCCTGTCGAAGTTAAAAGTTGGTTAACTTTTGACGTAAAACGTCAACCGCAACAACAACCGAAAAATTTATAATCAACAAAACATCCTGCGTAAAAAAACTTTTTACCGACCGTAACGTCGGGCGTCGAACCGCAACGTTTTCAATCTATAAATCGACCTTTATTCATCGAATCGCAATTTTGAGCACCGTTTAATTATTTAATAAATATCGAATTCAAATTTATTGACTAAACTATTATTTTTGCAGAGCCGAAAAAAATTACGCTGTCAGTTCCGGAAAGTGGTACTTCGAGTTCGAAATTTTGACAGCCGGACCCATGAGAGTGGGCTGGGCTAAAGCCGACTGTGCTCCTGGTTGTATGCTGGGTTCAGACGAGAATACTTGGGCTTTTGACGGCTATAACGTAAGTACCTCTTCAGCTTTCTATGCAACAACGCATCTAAACAATATATTGTTCATCTGTAGTCTAAAACTTGGCACGCAGGCAACTTCGAACCGGTCACCGTACTGCACTGGCTAGTCGGTGACGTAATAGGTTGTTTTATCGATATTATTGACGCGACTATCAGTAAGTCTGAGTGAGTTCGAGAAAAAATTGTTTGAAATCGTTCAGTCTTTGTGCCAGTTTAAAATATTCAAATCAGTGATGGTTCAAATATTAAGACAAATTATTAAATCTTCAGAGACATAGCACGAATAGAAAAGTTTGAGAACCACTGGAACATTACTAATTAAATAAATAAATTTTGATTATCTCAGTTTTTTGCTATAATAATGATTACGTGATTTTTCTGTATTATTTTTAAATATCTTTGTTTTGGCCATCACTGATATCGTTATATGTCTGTTTTGTTCCGCAGGAAGAAAAAGTTTATTCTAACTCTGCCGAATCTTTCGGAAAACAGTGGCAAGTGGGAGATGTTGTCGGTGTATTTCTCGATCTAATCGATCATACGATAAGTAAGAATGCTTGAAAAGTCCAAGAACGCGTTGCTTTACGCTTTACAAGCATCACTTTTTAATCACAGCTCCAAGCTTAAAATCCGAACCTGCTTAAATTTTTAATGTATCGGCTAAATATAAATTAACTTAGAGATATCTTCTAGAGATATCGCCAATATAAAAAACAATTTACAAATATGGAGAACACTTAAGGTGCGTGTTTTTTTTTTCACAATTTTGTTGTTAATGTAAATTTACCGTGACTTTGCCATGACTAAAGTAAACGCCATGAATGTTTGTGAGTGATTCATCGCTTGATGAAGTTAGAATCGACACGCGCGCTATCATTTTTACATTAAAAACGTAAATTTTTACCGCAGACGTAGGTTTTTAAAGGCCCGGTCTAATCATCTGCCTGCGCTCCTCCTACTTATTCTAAACTGTTAGCGTGATTGACAAAGACGATACTATATCGCGTTTGTTTGATTGATTCGTTTTTGTGCGTCAGTCCATTGGTGTGCTTGTAGTGCGACCAATGGGGCATTCCATTTTATATTTATAACCAAATATATGTTTTGACAAGACTTTGACAGTTAAAACAACAAATTACAACAGATTATATATTGATTATTATCATGACTTGAAACAACACGGCCCTGGAATTAAGTTTTATGTGACCTTGAACAGATTAGTTCACATGGTAGCGACCGATAAATCACTCCCAAACATTCGTGGCGTTTACTATATCTGTAATATCTGTTTATTTAAGAACAATCGTGTATTACTTAAACTATACCTACAATCCTCGAAATACACTACTCAACACAATTATCGCATATTTGAAATCAAGTAATTATTACATATTTCTAAATAAAGCATGCATTTTTCTGCCTTTCTCTTGTGAGTATTTTTAGAATAATTAGGGTACGCACTTACATGTAATTTTTAGTCGGCCGACTATCTAGTTGCAAAAGTGAAAACTATACATTCTTATGAAGCCTATCGGCCCAATATTTGATTACACATCACATTGCGTGGTCTTAGGCTATGCGCTGACAGGCAGTTTTTAATCGGCCGACTATTTAGTTGCATATTTGTAACCAATATATCCTTATGGAGCCGCGTTCACATGCAATTAAATAGTCGGTCGATCGATTATATAAGTATTTATTGTTTTTACGGCTTATTGTCAGCCTACATCATATTAGAGCTCCATTATTTTCATAACTGTTACTTTAAGGAAATAACAAATGTTGCGAACTGTTATTTACAAATAACAATTAAAAAAATAACAGTTTATTAAATATCAACCCTTTTCCTACCGATTCTGAGAGAAGCATTTTCTTTTTTCATACATTTTTACACACTTTAAGTTTTTGGTTTTCCGATATTGGCGATATTTTCGGAATTTCCTTTTAAATGGAAACACCCTTTTCTATAGGAGATAGACGAAAACTAATATCAGTGTCTGGAGCTCAATTTTCATCAAAAATATGATGGTGAAAACCGCACATCGATATCTGTTACCGTTTCGGAGTTACGGGGTGTTTTTCAAAAATGTGCATTTTTAACAAATCGCTGTAACTTTTTTGCTATGAAAAATTTTGTATTTCTATGAAAACATTTCCAAAGCACCTTTTTACGTAGAATTTAATGGTTTAAGTATAATTTTTTTAAAATTAATAATTTAAGAGTTATCAATAGAAAAATTGAGTTTTTATTTAGGACACCCTCTATATTTTTAATTAACTGAAAAGAATTTAAAATTACCTTTCCAAAAATATAGCACACTTGATATTGTGTTATAATCCCCTTCGAAATACAGAATTTTTAAAAGTTCGCCACTTTTAACTAGTATAGGCTTTGGACCCCTTTGATGATATGCCCTTAATGGAACTCGAAAACATATTTCCAGCAAGACGACGCACCACCTCTGAACCCTGAGGTTATTATCAGCAAATTTTTGCAGCCAATTTCAAGAATAATTGAATATCTAACCAAGATCCCAGCCATTGGCCGTCGAGGCCGCCTAACTTTGTGCCCATGGATCTAATCCTATGGATATATTTGCGGAAGAATAAAGGTTCCTTATTCTTTCGTATAATCTAGACAAGAATTAGAAATACTTAGCAGTTATGAGAGGGTATCTTTCATCCCCACTGAGTTAATGAATTCCGCGAGAAATGTTCAAAAACTGACCCGTCTGTTCATAACAGAAGACGAATGTCGAACACCTGTAGCAAAATCTCATGTTTTGGTTTGCTATTTATTTTTATTGTTATTAGATATATTTAAAATGTGTTGATGTTGGTTAAATATATTTTAAATTGTTATAAAATTCTGTATCTCTCATAGCAAATATTATTTTCGTTTTAATTGATGCTCACAGCTAGAATTTTTTTTCATTACAGCCGGTGCCGTTCAAAGCCTACTTATTTAAAGCGGGGGAATTTTTATATACTCTATATCTCGAAGAGGAATTGAGCAAAATATCAAATTGGTGTTATATTTTTGGAAAGCTAATTTTAAATTCTTTGCAATAAATTAAAAATATACAGGGTGTCCCATATAAAAAATCAAATTTTCTGGTGATAATTCTTAAATTATTAATTTTAAAAAAATTATACTTAAACCATTAAATTCTATGTAAAAAGGTGCTTTGGAAATGTTTTCATAAAAAAAACAAAATTTTCCATAGCAAAAAAGTTGCAGCTATTTGTTAAAAATGCATATTTTTGAAAAATCCCCCGTAACTCCGAAACGGTAACATATATCGGTATATGCGGTTTTCACCATCATGTTTTTGACAAAAATTAAGCTCCAGACACCGATATTAGTTTTTGTCTATCTCCTATAGAAAAGGGTGTTTCCATTTAAAAGCATCGAATTTGACCCACCCTGTACAGTATGAATCTGCTGTATATGCTATAAATATAATTAAACTAATTTAACCCACTTCCGCTTGAAAGATTTTTTCAATTTTTTTAAAGATTTGCATGTAACCTTTCAAACACATACATTTCTTATTATATTAAAATCTATTATTTTGCAAAGGTTTCTCACTGAATGGTGAACTACTCATGGACGCTTTGGGTGGTGAAACGACGTTTGCTGACGTCCAAGGTGATAATTTTGTTCCCGCCTTCACACTGGGTGTTGGTCAGAAAGCGCGGCTATGTTTTGGCCAGGATGTGAATCAACTTAAATATTTCACAATGTGCGGCCTACAAGAGGGATACGAACCTTTTTGCGTGTAAGCTAATAAGAATTGTCTACATCTATTAATAAAAATCTACATCAAATTTCTTATTAGACATCGTTATAATTTAGGGTGTATTCCGTTGCTTACCTTGGTTATGGTTTTATGTTCCGTTTCTATCGGTTTCCTGAAAGTGTTCTTATTACGGAACACGGTTCCTGAAAAATTCTGTTATAACTGTCACCAAACTAACCAGCGCGACAAAGCTGGTTTTTCTGGTTTTGTTTGTCAATCAATGTCATTGATGTGACAGAAATCAAGCAAATATTGGAAGTTCGAGTGAAATTCTCATTTAATTTCTAAAATTTGTAATAATATTTTGTATTTACATCCAAAAGCAAGTAAATAGAATGACTTTTTAGGACCATTTAAACTTATCATGCAGCCATTGTTTCTGAAAGTCAGGAACATTTAAAGAAAACATGAAAAACAAGACAACAAATAATCGTGAATGTTTTGTAAGCTATAAAAATAAAAATATTGATTAGATTTGTTTATTTATTATTGATCTGTTTTAATATTGGACCTGCAAATCTTTACTTGAGCTGTCTAACGAGTTTAACAGTTTATTAATAAAGTACTTTTCAATATTAAACTCCATTGAAAAGAAGAAGCAAACGTAAAAGCAGAGAATAGGTACATTAAAAATGCATAAAAGATAAATTTTATAATAGAGGTATTGAAATTTAGAAAACGTCAACATTTGACGTTTTCAGTATTTTACCGAACCGTTCCGTATCAAACCGATATTTTTCAGGAACCGCTCTTTACCGTATTTACCGGTCCGGTTCGCCTGGTTTTGCAACGGAATACAGCCTTAATGGCAGAGATTTTGAAAAAAAAGAAAAAATATATTAAAAAGAAAATTTTGGATAGAGTTTTTTTTGGAATTATGAATCACTTTTAATATTCTATTTTAAATATTACCCATTAACTTCAAAAATGATCGTATTTTCTACAGAAACATGAACCGTGCAGTAACTTACTGGTACACTAAAGACCAACCCATATTCGAAAACACCGACGACATGCCGGACACAAAAATTGACGTAACCAGGATTCTAGCTGGCTCTGACAGTCCGCCATGTTTAAAAATCAGCCACAACACTTTCGAGACCATGGAAAAAGCAAACTGGGAATTTTTGAGGCTCAGTTTACCTGTAATCTGCCACTCAGAGTTCATAACGTAATATTTGTGTATTTTATTAAATTATTCTCTCTATATTTATGTTAAAATTTTGGTTTAAATAGTGAGGAGGAAAAAATGAGACGTTGGAATGAAATCAAGATTAGGCAACACAGGCTTAAGGCTGAGGTGGAGCAGCAGATGACGCCAGCTCACATAGAGAATATCATGAAGAGCGGATTTTCAATGAGTGATATTAAAGGTAAGGTTGTATTTCTTAATATTCTTCTGACTTTTCTTTTATTATGATTCATATTCAGGAGATCGACAGGTATAGAGGTTGATTTTTAAATTTCTCATTTAAAATTGTGTTATTTTGTAATCATATCATGAATATTTTATTTTTATCTATTTTCTATAGTTTTCTATAGTTTCTACAATTTTGCTTGTTATAATAATGTTTAGGAAAGAAATATCAAAGTTTTTCATAATATTTATTTATATGATATACATTTCCTTACTGCAAACTTAGCCGGAGTCTCATGCTTCCGAAATCCGATGGTACGACATCCGAAATTTGAAGTTATCCTGTGAAATAAAAAAAGCCAGTCACATACATCCGAAAGTTCGTTCCGAATTTTGACAGTTTTGAAATTTTTCTGCTGCATTGAATAGAGATTCATGTCATGTTTTATTGGAGAAACACTTATAAAAATAACTTCCTCGCCAAATATCCCGAAATTGCCCACTTCACACTAAACTTGTTTTTAAAAACCAATGTTTTCAAAAAAAGTGATGGTAAAAAACACACAATATCGTACAAAAATACTTTATACGACGTCGGACGATTAGTTAAAAATATCGGATAAAAATTGGTGTCAAAGTATTTCGACCAATAGGAGCACCGTCGGATCGTCATGTCATCGGATTTCGGATGTATGAGTCTCCGCTATAAGTCCAATTTATGTCAATAAAGGCGTATACAGGGTCCTTCAAAAGTGCTATAAAAAAGTGCATACCGAAAATATGTACAATTTCAGGAACAAATTTTAAAAAAAAATTAAAAGCTTGGATCGGTATGTTTTTTTTTAGTGGAACACCCTGTGTATTGTCACATTTTTGGCTTCCTTGACTTAATCACTTTACATAGTCATAAATAAATAAAAGTATATATTTTTCAGCCTTCCCTAAAAAAACTATAAAAATAAGATGTGTCCTGAAATCAAAACTATGCTAGGTACTTATTATAGTTGGCCTGTACTTATTATAACTATCCTAATCTTAAGTCATACAGGGTGTTCAAAATTCTATGCCAAACTTTCTAAAATATAATATATGTTTTTTTTACCATGTATATAATTTTTTTGGTGGAGAAATAAAAAAATGGATTTTTTTGTATTTTAAACGTTTTTCCAGATATTCTCGGTGTTATTTACAACCATTAAGGTAGCTTTTATAAAAAGTTACTGTTTAAAGACATATGTGATATAATACAGCGAAAATTTGCGCAAAAATGCTTTAACTTTAAAATACAAGACATCTAACAAAACATAATATACAGGGTGTTCTATTAAAAAAAAAACATTAATTTCAACGTTAATTACCCATATTGTTTAGGGCTTCATAGGAACTACTCCGAAGACGCTGTTGAATCTGACGAAGTCCTCAAACAGCAACAGCAACAACAACATTTATCCAGATCTCCAACTCATGGAAAGGCAATGCCGGCTCGTCCACCAAGGAAAGGATCCCTTTCCAGAAATGCCAACGTCAATGGATTTGACGAAAATTGTAAGATACAAACGTTAAAATTATTTTCTTTATATTTAAGGTGATTGATTTCGTTAGATTTGGCTATGAACGGTACTAGAGGTGTTCACAGATCCACCAGTGAGTTGGATATGCACAGGTATCACGATGCGGCACCACAGATTGTAGTGGACAAGGCTGAAGATAAGAAAAAGAGAGGAAGATCACCTTTCAGGTAGTAATTACAAATACTTTGTTTGACAGTGTTAATACAGTATTTTCTAGAAAAATTGAGGATTTAAGCTTCACTGAGAACCTCACAATTAGTGGAATAAATTAGTGAATTTGATTATACTTTATACTTACGAGTTTAAACAAATAAATTTGTTTTAAAATACTTATAATTGTAAAGTCTTTACAGCCATCGTTCAACGTTACGTCATATTCCTCGTACTCTTATATCGTACTCTTTCCTTCCCATGAAAAGGGGATTAAATAGATTGTAGATATCATCATGACGTTTTGCAAATCAAAACACATTGTTTCTAGTAACTGTCATTTCACTATACAGGTTATGATCCTGTCGATGGATATAGGCTTGGTGCATTTCAGTTGATTTCAACAAATTCCGATCGCAGCGCACTCTACGGCAGAAATCAGAAAATATCAATATATTGCTCACGTCGCCGTCATGCCGATCGTATTAAAATAATATTGAAATCGGGGTTTTGTCATAATATTTAAGTATTTTAGTTTTTTGCTAGTGCAGTTATCGAGACTATAAAACAGTCAGGTACGAGGTTAGGTTAGGTTTGTGTGATGTAACGCTGTTCCGGGTAGTAAAAAATAAGTGAAAAAGAATTCGAACTAGGCGTCTTGTTGTGTTGTGACAATTTCAAATGTTAATAAAATTGACCAAAAAAATATTAACGCGTAAAGGAGAGGGTAATTAGGGCGTTGTTGGGTGCAATAACATTCAATAACTCAACTTTCCCGGATATTCAACTCTCCCGAAACAACATTTTATAACTTCATAATTTCTTACACCGATTCGATCAATAGCAAAAATGGATTCAAGCAGTTGGACGAAACAAAGTGCTCGTTCCATAATCAAAAAATTAAATAGAGATTTACTATGAGAGGATGAAATATAATTTGCAATATTAACGGTATACTTTTTTAATAACTAGTGATTAAATGTTTTATAAACATCTTCTAAAATTATAATTATGTACCTTAAAAAAAATTGTTATAGCCGAAATAGCTCTAATTATGTGCTCCACTAGCAAAACCGGTGATAAAACTATGCTCGCTACCATAGCTGAAGTCATCTAATTTTTGTTTTAACTGGAATAATAAATTATAATGCAAGTTAGACCTTCGAAAGATATTAATATATTTACCTTTTTATTTTTTTGTTTAGAATTTCCACAAATTACACTTTCTAACACTTTTAGAATAATTATACAGGGTGTCCCAGAAATAAGTGCAAGTATTTTAACTGGTAGTATAGTTCAACCCCAGAAACACCCCTATGAGGTTTTTTTCGCAAAAAAAAAATTTTGAAAATTCGAAATATTTTGAAAAAATTTTTGGAATTTTTTTTAGTTTTTAGTTAAAAAACATAATTTCTTGATAATATGGCAAAATAGGTATTAGATTAAATTTACAAGAAAGAAAATCCAGAAAAGATCCAGTGGTTCTCAAAATTTTAGCAAAAAATCATTTTTTTGGAAATTTTCAAAGTAAAATAACTCCGTTATTTTGGATTTATTTGAAAAACGATAAAGAGAAAATATGTTTCTATTATCGAGATCTACCACTCCTTATAATACTTGCACTTATTTCTGGGACACCCTGTATACTAATTTTTTCGTTTACTCGCCATTTAAACCCGTGTATTTGTATGTATTCGTTATTTACGAGTTCTCCGGCGGTGGCAGTACCGGCGGAGAATGCACCATGCCTATTGATCAGTATCAAAAAACTGTGTTGTGCTGTCCAACAAAATTAATTCAAATCCTTTGAATAAAAAGATTAAGGAAGGAGTAATGATATCCATGTATTCACGCATGGTCGACGGAAAGAGGACTCTAGGGTGGGGATCCTTGACAGTTCTGTTTGACGATTCGCTAGACACATTTGAATTTGATTTGAAATTTTGTGGATTTGTCAGTCTTTGCTGAGCTTATTTTATGTTTTTATTATTTATTCTGCTACTGATAGTTGTTTAAAGGTAGTAAGGAAATTGTGGCAGAACTTAAATTAACAGTGACACTATTGCGATTTATCGAAAAAGATTGTAAAATAGTTGGTTGTGTAGCGTGCGGTAGATCTCGGTCAAAAATCAAGGGAAATAATGGAATAACTTTGCGCTAGTATAACTAGTAAGTGACTATATAATATACATTTGTATGTGTAGTAAACCGATCATTTATGAAATTCACTTAAAATTAACTAATTGTATATTTTTTTCTTTGATTTTTGTTTTTATTTACTACTTGTCAAAGATTAGATGCAATGAATTTAGATACATCAATTTGACTTATATGTTTGTATTAATAGATAATTATTATAAGTCATCTATTTTTTGTAAACACTTCTGACAAGCAGTGTTGTTCTATTTTTATTAGACTTATATATTTTTATAATAATTTGAATAACTACCAACATGTATTCACAACGTAAAGTAAAACAACATATTATTGAGTCTGCCCCACGTCTACCCTACCTCATATTTTTACACGTTTGGAATAAAATTAAAACGGCACTGATAAACCGGAATTTAAGTCGGCCATGTTAGAGTCCCGTCACGGTCGATTTAAGATTTTTGATGTTTCCTTTATGTTTTCCTTATTTTTTTTATTTTTTTTTAGTTTCCATTATGTTTTCCTTATTCCTTAATCTTTTTATTCAAAGTTCAAATCCGTTTGTTTCTAATATGTTTATTAGTAAACCTTGTATGTACTGATCGTAACGTTGAACGATTGGTGTACAGACTATACTATTGAATAATCTTGTATTTTTATATTTGTTTTATAGATTTTTCTCCAAAAAACGTGGTGACACTTCAAGCGCGGAACGCGTCAAAAACAAGAAAGGTCGTACTCCTGAGCCCCACTCTGTCAGAATTGGTGCAGGAATGACACCAACAGCTAGATCTGTAGGTCTGTCCAACACCATGTTGTCAAGAAGTCCTACTGTCAAACCTTTACCGGTAATTAAAAAAAACATCTTTAACCTGAAGTTTGATTGAAATACCTATGCGTTTTAATAAACTATCATGAAACGCTGATAATACTGTATTATTATCATTGTTCCACATTATGTTTTTTTTTTCTTCAGGGTGAATCATTGCAAGTACCTTCCATCCCAGAACGTCAACAAAAACAGTTATCTGTTCCCCAAACATCAGACATCGAAGCAGTAGGCAACGAAATATATGATGCAGAATGTCTGAAATTGATCAACGAATATTTCTATGGAGTTAGGATTTTTCCTGGTCAGGACCCAACTCACACTTACATCGGTTGGGTTACTACCCAGTACCACTTTTTCAGCAAAGAATTCAACCAAAACCACGTATTGAAATCATCCGTAGTTATTGCTGATGAATACAACCGAATCATTGAATGGTAAGTATATTCTAAAATGAAATAATTAAATTTTAATAAATTAAGACCTTTCCTTTTTAAACTTAGCAAATTTTGTTAAGGGTAGTGGCCTCTATAGATCCAGTAATTTCAAGATTTTAATAAAGGTTATACCTTTTTTCGGAGCTAACTTTTTCACCTCGTTAGGTGTTAAATTTGCCTTTCCCACATGTCTACACAACCTGGAATGGATATAGAAAATATAATAAGACTATTAATCCTACCAACTGCGCCATGATTTTAAGTCCAAAATTATACGATTTCAGCACTATTTTTTACTTTTATTTTGTTTTAATTACGGATTTCTTCTGCCAAATAAATTTTTGTGATGCCATTAGAAAGTTTAGGTCTATTGTATAGCTCTCTTGTTTTCAAAAATTATCAGCAGATGATTCATTGTTTCGTATCTCCAGCGGCCTTTATGGATTATCTACATTCCCAATTTAACTTCTACGTATGGAATTGAAGGGTCCAGGAGAAAAACATGATAAGCGCCATTTTACTAATTTTACAGGAGAGCCCTGGACGGCTGGTGGTTATCAGGTTCTTGCCCTGTCTGTATATTTTTACTAGGCATATATGTTGCCCTGCAGAGTTTATACATTTTGTAGCGACCATTTAGACGTATAATATTGTAAAACTCTAAAATTAAGAAATTGGACCTGGACCCTTCAATTATTTTTGAGTGCATTCAAAGTATTCTGATATCGATAAAAAGGTTCTGAGGTGGCCTAGATGTCAACCTGAATTATTTTAAAACTACTTAAAGATTAATTTTCTTGTCAACAAGATGACAGTAAAGTAACAAAACAAATTATGTTAAGTTCTAATTAAAAATAGACATCTAAAGTTTTTATAAAGACTATACTATTTAAGGTCTAATTTTGTTATATATTTCTTTAGCATTGACAGACAATCCTGCTACATGGTCAGGGCCGACGAACTATACAACCAAGTGACCCAAGATGCTTCAGGCAAAGGTGCCTCGCAAGGCATGTTTATTGGGTGTTTCCTGGACGCTGCCACTGGCATCATCACATTCACATGTGACGGTAAACCTACCTCGCACAGATTCAAGGTCATTTGAATATTAATTCTACTTATATTACCATATTGTAACTATTTAATATATTTCAGATGGAGCCAGAGACTAAGCTATTTCCTGCAATCTTCGTGGAAGCCACCAGCAAAGAAATCATGCAAATTGAGCTGGGTAGGACATCTACCAGTCTTCCTCTATCAGCAGCAGTGTTGCAAAATAGCGCTAAGCATGTTATACCACAATTTCCACCTAGGTTGAAGGTTCAGTGCTTGAAGCCTCATCAGTGGGCTAGGGTAAGTCTCGTGAAAGAGTGTGTTGTAATAATGGAGAGAAATGTTTAATGTTCTTTCTACCAATAAAGTTCAAATTAGGAACAGCATTTTTTAATTTCTTTAACACGCTAACAGCAATATTCTTTATTTTTTAGTGCTTTATACAGGGTGTTTCAGAATAAGTATCGATTTTTTTCACCTAAAAAGTTCATATAAACGTGTTCTCTAAAATGCTTCGTTTTTGAGATACAAGTTAGTAGTACTTTTGAATGTCAAAGTTTTAAGATTTTTTTTCGCAATATCTTCAGAGTCAATCCAGATATTTTTATGAAATTTGGTACACGTTTTTTCACCATTTTCACCAGATTTCTCGATGAAAAATATCTCATATTTCTACAAATGACGTTCGTAAAAAATGGTACTACTTCACGATTTTTCTTACAAAGAAATTATTTTTAGAATCCTCATTTATTTTAGAATAAATTATGTCCCTTGGCTTTTTAGTTAGACCGCATGGTTTTTGCGTAAAAAAAATAAAAACCACTTTAATGCATGGAAATTACTCAAATATGATAATATAGTGTATTGTATGTAAAATTCGTTTTTGTCTTTTTTTTGTACAAACGCTACTGGTAAAAATTTAGAAAACATTTTTCATAGAAAATGCTCCTTAACGGTAAAAAGATGTGCACCAAATTTCAAAAAAATATTTAGTGTGGCTGCGAAGTTTTTTTATGCTATCATAAAAAAACTGTTTTTTTTTAAATTTTGACACCCTGTATCTCGAAAACGAAGCATTTTAAAACACATCTTTATATGAACTTTTTGTCTTAAAAATACTTGAAAAATCATTCTGAAATATCGGACGTTTATTCAGAAATACCCTATACACTATACGGGGTGTTTCAAAAAACATGTGCCATCTCTCGTGGGGAGATTCCTCACATAAAAATAAGACTTTCTCTTTGTTTAGTAGCTACAGGGTGTTAAATCTTAATATTTTTTCGATTATAATTTTCTTCCAAGTCCTTTTAACGACTTGGATGAAATTTTGAGGGTAAATGTTACTATAAATGCGACATATTTTAAAGCTAAAAAAGTGTCGACATATTTACCAGGGACGTGCATATGGGTTATCACTGGAATATTTTTCTAAAAAAAACATGTGCTCCAGTGATTTTTTTTCTCTTGTTAGCAATATTGTGTAGATCGTTTAATAAAGTTGTCAAAATTGTGTTGTAAAATTAAAAGTTGTCTCTTGCTATTTTGTCGATTTCGGTCTCCTTGATGAGATAAACGCAACATTTTAAATATGTAGCACTTATAGTAACTTTTACCCTCAAAATTTTACTTGAATCGCTAAAAGCACTTGGAAGAAAATTATAATAAATCTAAAAAATATTAAGACTTTAACACCCTGTAGCTACGAAACAAAGCAGAATCGGACCTATGTTGATATGAAAATAAATCCTATTTTTACGTGAGGAATCTCCCCACGAGAGATGGCACATGTTTTTTGAAACACCCTGTATATTTATTTAGGTTCCTAATCACAATCTTCAAGTCCACGCCTTAAAACTCTCCGACATACGAGGATGGTCGATGTTATGTGAAGACCCCATTTCCATGCTTGCCCTCCATATCCCAGAAGAAGATCGCTGTATCGACATCTTGGAATTGATAGAAATGGATAAATTACTGAGCTTCCATGCCCATACTCTTACACTGTACTCAGCCCTGTGCTACCAGAGCAACTATAAAGCAGCTCACGTGTTATGCAAGCACGTTGATCAAAAACAACTGCTTTACGCCATCAAGTCTGAGTATATGAGCGGTCCTTTAAGACAAGGATTCTACGATTTGTTGATATCACTGCATTTGGAAGCAACAGCAACTACTATGTGAGAACTAAATTTTATTTGACAAGCTTAATATTAATACTTAATAATTATAGGGAGGTTTGTAAGAACGAGTATGTTATACCTTTAGGTCAAGAATTAAAAGACTTGTATGAAGACTCAGAAATGGGACACAGTTTAAGACGATTGCAAATAGAGTCTGTAGTACCACAAATGAAAACTTCGGAAATAAGGTACCTACATCTTTGAAATATGCAATAATACACGAAAATTTTTTGAATTGTGTTTTTGATTTCAGCGACAATATCGAAAATATCAAGAGTTTGTATTCACCCTATTTTCCGCTGGATGTGGTTCGTGACTATGTGATGACCGCCTTAGCTGAGTCGGTTGAAATCAACCAAGTACACAATAGGGATCCTATAGGCGGTTCAAACGAAAACCTATTTTTGTGAGTTTAGAATTTTACGTTTATTTATTTATTGCTCTATACAGGGTGGTCCGAACTGTATTCCGGAAACTTCAGCAGTATATTCTGCAGATAAAAATAAGTAAAAAAGTTCGTATAAATGTATGTCATAAAATGCTTAGTTCCAGAGATAGAGGGTGTAGAATTTTCATTTTTATTTCGATTTTTTCTAAATACTTTCTGAAGTAACGTCAATATTTGGATGAAAATTGGTGTCAGGGAGTTTTTTGACATGAGAAATTTGATTTTGATGTCAATACGACTCCTACTAGTAGAGGGCGCCACCTACATGTGTTTTAACTGTTTTGAAGCGTAATAACTTTTTCTCCGTACCTGTATAAAACTACCGAGCGAAAAAATATACATCTCTGCAATTTTTTACGTAAAAAATATCTCTTTGTAAAAATCGCTACCAGCAACCGTTCTTAAGATATTTAGAATGGAAATAGTAAATACATGTCATTATTACGAAAAATAAACATGTTGAGTAGATAGTTATTTCACTGAAATAATAAATTTGGGAAATTTTTATTTTTTTAAATTAATAATAATTTTTTCTGCAAAAAATTATGATAAAACATTTTCTGTTGAACATTTGGCACAAAAACATTCCAAATTTATGATTTCAGTCTAATAACTATTTAGTCAACATGTTTAATTTATGTCAGTGATGACAGGTATTGATGATTTTTATTACAAATATCTCGTAAACCATTACTCGTAGCTATTACCAAATGACCTTTTTTACGTAAAAAATGTAGTAAATGTATATTTTTTTACTCAGTAGTTTTATACAGGTACGGACGAAAAGTTATTACTCTTCAAACCAGTTAAAAAATATGTAGGTGGCGTCCTCTACTAACAGGAGTCATATTGACATCAAAATCAAATTTCTCATGTCAAAAAACTCCCAGACACCAATTTTCATCCAAATATTGGAGTTACATCAGAAATTATTTGGAAAAAATCGAAATAAACATGACTTCTACACTCTATATCTCTGAAACTAAGCATTTTAGGACATACATTTATACGAACTTTTTTGCTTATTTTTATCTGTAGAATATGCTGCTGAAGTTTCCGGAATACGGTTCGGACCACCCTGTATATAAACTAATCCTAGTTAAAAAATTATGCAATTGAATTTTCGATTGTTTCTTTCTAAAATAACTTATAAAATATTAGTCCCAATAGAAAATTTAATAGATAAGGCTTAAAATTCTACTAAAAAATGTAAGTATTCGTTTCTATATGGCTAGAAAACCATAAATGGATATTTAAAGCATAATCATATTGTTAATCCTACTGACTGCGCCATTTTTATAAGACAAAGAATTAATTATTTCACAACGGATAATTGTTTATTTTTCAAACGTCACAAAAGTATTAATTTTTGCAACTTGATTGACATTATAAAAAGGTTTTTTAACGCCTAGGTATAAAACTAAAGCATTTTTACGGCTAGGCACAAATGTACAAAAATATACTGTCAACAAACGTAGAGCCTCACTACCGGTTTTCGGAGCCCTACTCCATCATCAGGTGAGCTTGGGTAGATCCATAAAATGACAACCACAGCGCAGAGATAGTTAAGCATTAGTGAGAGCAGGTTGATCCACATTATGACAAACACAGCGTAGAATTAAATTTCTATATCAGCAGTTAAGTGGCAAGAATCCTTATATAATTTAATTATACAGGGTGGCCCATCGAAAACGTTCCGCAAGACATAACGGCCAGGATATTTTTTTTTCAAAAAATCCAAAAACACGGTTCAATTTTGTTTGTGAGGGGGACAACTTTCGCCCCAAAAATGATTACAAAATCTTCAACCCTCTAAGCGGGGGTGTCATCCCCCAACTTTTTTCAAATGGGAGGGGGGGGGTCAAGTGGCGCCACAATGAAAAGAGCTTTCTATTCTCTATATTTCCCCGCTTCGTTTTTGAAAATCGGTCGAGTCATTGAGAAAATATGAAGGATTGAAATTTGAAAAGTTTATTTAAACATTTATCAGAGTAAATGATAAGGATAAATTCCTTCGACCAATTTGCTGTTTTTTCTTATTATTTCTAGATGTTTACGCATTTTTTCACTTGCCACAAGATTGAACGATTAGGTGCGGTCTCAATATCGTTAAACTGACCTACAATAGAATTTCCAAAAATACCAGCTCGCGACGATCAAAATCGTCTTCGTTGAATTCTTGTACCAACTGAATTTTGTACGGGTGGAACTTGTGTTTTTTTAATATTGTTTGGACACTTGTACGATTCACGCCGGTCGCGGTCTCATTGGCTAATTTTCTTGTACTCATGGCAACTTGGCCCAATACGAATACCTCCATAGCTTCATTTACTACAGGATTTTCCCTCTGCCTCTTTTTATTCATAACGGAACCAGTTTCGTGAAATTTTGCTACTAAATCGCGAACAATTTTGCCATAAAGGTGTTTGTCGGGATGGCGTTCATTGAATATCTGCGCAAACCGATTGCCACATTCATTATTTTTAAAATAAAGTTCGATTATATCCACTTTTTCTGCAAGTGAGTACACGATAATTGTTAAAAAGTTTAACGATATTGAGAAGAACTTCAACGCACAAGTCACAGAACAGCTATCTAGCAACTACCGCACCTGATCGTTCAACCTTGTGGCAAGTGAAAAAATGCGTAAACATCTAGAAATAATAAGAAAAAACAGCAAATTGGTCGAAGGAACTTATCCTTATCATTTACTCTGGTAAATGAGTCCCCTAAGTGCAAAACTCGGTATTTGCTAGTCACGCAAATGTTCAGGAAACCAAAAAATTTGTCACTTATTAAAATACATATGGATTTGTTTTAAATCTTGGTTTTAGTTAACTCTAGTCATATCGATTTAAAACTACTATTCTTTTTAATTTGAAATCCTACCAAAAACTAAAAAAACTAACTTTTAAAATTAAAATACCGAGTTTTGCACCTGTGTTTTGAAAATACCCAGTTTGCTACTCAAAATTGCCCATACCCATAAATATATACTAGTGGAATTTAAAAATTACTTTCAGATTAAACCCATTTTCTTTAAATTGAAGGCACAAAGTAGTGCTAAAACATTATATTTTAACACAAAAAAATATTTTCTAACTAACTAAACAAAACAGGTGCGTACTTTGAAAAGCAAACTTTCAAATTCCAAGTCCTTGGAATAATAATAATCCTTACAAACAAGAACAGAAAAAAGAAACTTTTCTAAACTAAAAAACATGCAGGTTCTTAGGCACTTTAGGAAACAGGTTCCAAACAACAAGGGCTTAGATTCTAAGTTCTGGATTTTCTTCTTCCATAATAATTAAGCCGTCTTCATCTCTCTGTTTACTGTTCGTTTTCTACCTTTGCCAATTTCACAAATTTTTATTTTAACGAAGAATGGCAAACACGAGCGATGGTAATTATTACTACTGCCCTTTACCAAATCCAGATAAAATAATAGGTCCGATCGTTTTCCTGTTATTATCGATTCTGAATCGTCCTAGAACTCTCCAGCGCATGCGCAAATGAAATAATGTCTTCATATTTCCTTCTGCGCTTACGCATGACAATTCAAGGACGGTTCAGAATCGGTAATAACAGGAAAACGAAAAAAGCTAATAATGCATAACATGCCTACGTGCACTTAATCACGCGACCACATAAGGCGCAACGCCATTGGCCAATTGCATTTACACAGTTTTGCATCTGACAAGTGAGAGCAAATACAGAGTTTTGCGTTTAAGCTTTGTTTTCAAATGTATTTTTAACATACATATACACAGTTTAGCAACTTACTAACTAGCAGATAAGGTGCATGTTATGATAAGCAAGGGAATGGCGCGAAAATCCCGCTTTTCAAAATTTCGTCAAATACCGAGTTTTGCATTTAGGGGACTCAAATGTTTAAATAAACTTTTCAAATTTCAATCCTTCATATTGTTACGTTTTTCGTCGGTTCCGTGTGGATAGAAAGTCACAATTTATTTAAACACTATTTATTTAACACTAATTAACAAAAACAATAACGATTAAAGACTTATAGAACTATTTACAAACGATTTATAACTAAGAATTTATTTTGAATTTTAGCGCGTCAACTGCACTGGTATATTTATAACTGCCCTCTCTAGGCCACTGCCGCCGGCTTTTATACCGACAGGTAAAGAAATCTAGAATAGTCCAAAGATCGTTAGGCGCATAGAGAAGGTTTTCGAATGTTCTCGTATGTACTAGTCCATTCTAGTGGGTCTCGATTCTTCTCGAACGAATGAATCATTGCGGTGTCTATGCGATGTTAAGGTCATCCGAGGGCGGGCCATATTGTGAGGTTAGGTCGAGTCCACACCGGCCCGCAACACTGCCCCCTTCTTAGGCACATGCTCGTCCCGAGATGTACACGGTGAATGAAGGTATTTGCAAAGCTGGCCCCTGGTACATTGCGAAGTCTGGTAGAAATAGCAGTCTACAGTTTTCTCTCCCGATCTCAGCTTTGGGTTGTAGCAGCAAACGAGGATCTCGATTCCCGTAAATCTGAACAAGACTTCAATCATGTTCCGGATTGTACGCCAACTCAAACCATCGAGTCCACACGCCAGCTTCGGAATGGCTAATCGTGCAATGTTGTTGTTTAGCAGGGCTTCTCTCAGTTCAATCAGGGTCTTCCATAGATTGAGATAAGTCGGCTTACTCGGGGACCATTCCTTGGTGACCAGGTAGAAGATGTGCCTTGCTTGACCATGTGCATTGTCGGTTAGCCTCAAGACGCTTCCAACCTCTGGATCCTGTCGGCGTAGTTCTCCGACACGCCCAAACTTCTCATTGAACGTCGCAGCGATTCCTCTGGACATCCGCAAATCTCGAGCCACACAATGAGCGAGCGAATAATCAGGAGGCACGGAAAAGAGGTCTCGTTGATCTTCTTTGGTTACACCATAGCGAGCCTTCTCACTGCTGTTGTATCGGGCCATGAAATCGTCAAAGGACATCTCCGAATCAGGGGGATCAAAGCTGCAGGTTCTCACGGTCCCAGCACGATCTTCTATTTCGCCTTGGTAGGGGCTCAAACGGTTGAAATGGACTACCCTCGGTTTTCCTTTTGGCAATTTTCTGATACGGTATACGACGTCATTAATTCTATCCATGACTTCGTATGGCCCTTCCCACGAGGATTGTAGCTTCGGAGATAACCCACGACGTCTCTGCGGGTTATATAGCCACACCAACTTCCCTGGTTGGTATCCTCCATGCTCAGCTTGAATGTCGTAGTGTTCCTTCATTCGGTCACTAGCACTTTGAATATTTAGGCGGACTCTCTGATGAATGTCGTCCATCCTTTGACGTAGTGTGTGGACATAATCTTCTCCGGCGACTTCTTCTCCCGGTCGGCAACCAAATTTCAGATCACAGGGTAGGCGCACTTCCCGTCCCATAACGATGCTGGCTGGAGTTTGCCCTGTAGATTCTTGGACGGATGAACGGTAGGCCAACAGGAACAGGTGAAGAAATTTGTCCCAGTCTCTTTGGTGGTCAGAGACTACTTTGGCCAGATAACGGTTGATAGTTCTGTTCATGCGTTCAACCATCCCATCGGATTGTGGATGTAGAGCAGTCGTCCTGGTCTTGCGGATGTTCAGGACTTCACAGACGCCTTGGAACAGATTGGACTCAAAGTTTCTTCCCTGATCTGAATGAAGCTCCATGGGAACACCAAACCTGCAGATCCATTCTTTAACAAGGGCATCAGCAATCGTGGACGCTTCTTGATTTGGCAACGCGTAGGCCTCGACCCATTTGCTGAAGTAATCCATTACTACCACAATGTATTTGTTGCCATCGTTCGTCTCCGGGAAAGGACCAGCCACGTCGATCGCTATTCGTTCGAAGGGACTACCAACATTGTACTGGCGCATAGGGGCTTTACCACGCTTTTGTGGCCCATTAATGGCTGCGCAAATGTCACATTTCTTACACCAGGCCCTCACATCTTCTTTGCAGTTCACCCAGTAGAACCGTTCACGCAGCTTGCCAAGTGTCTTGGTAACACCAAGATGTCCTCCGCTGGTTCCATTGTGAACTTCCTCCAAGACTTCTGGGACCCTCTTCTTTGGAATGACGATCTGTCTTCTCTCTTCTTGTCCCTCCGGTCTCTCGATCACACGGCGAAGTAGTCCGTTATCTATTACCAAGGAATTCCACTGGGCCCAGTACGACTTTACGTTCGGCGAATATCTGCAAACTTCTCCCCACGTTGGTCTTTGGCCTGTGTTTTTCCAGTTAATTACTAAACCTAATTCTGGGTCACTGGTTTGGTCATTTGCAAGATCTTCGGGTTGCCAACTATCATTAACCACAGTTGTTCTTAGGAGTTTCACTTCTTTCTCTTCTGCTCGGGAACAATGCTTACAGTCCTTAGCGCAAGGTCTTCTGGAAAGTGCGTCGGCATTTCGATGGTTTGCCCCAGCTTGATGTTCTGTGTCGAAGTCAAATTCTTGTAATCGTTCAATCCATCTAGCTACCTGCCCTTCAGGATTCTTAAACTGCAACAGCCATTTCAAAGCAGCATGGTCTGTTCTTAACAAGAACTTTCTTCCATAGAGATACTTGTAGAAGTGTTCCACTGCTTTAACTACTGCTAGTAATTCTCGTCTGGTTACACAGTAGTTCCTTTCCGGTTTTGACAAGGTCTTACTAAAATAACCAATGACTTTTTCTTGACCATCCTGGATCTGAGACAGAACAGCGCCTAATGCAACATTGCTAGCGTCGGTATCCAATATAAAGTTTCCGTTGCCAAAAGGGTAGCTAAGTATGGGCGCACTAGTCAGGGCCTTCTTCAGTTTTCGGAATGCCTCGTCAGAATCTGAGTCCCAAGAGAAACGCCTCTCGCCTTCGGTAAGTCTGGTCAATGGTTTTGCGATGGTGGCGAAACCCTGTACATAGCGTCGATAGTATGTGCATAGTCCCAAAAAGCTTCGTAGTTCATGTTTATCTTTAGGTATCGGCCACTCTTCCACTGTCTTGGTCTTCTGTGGATCTACCGCAACTCCTTGGGAGGAGACTACATGGCCCAAGTAGTGTACCTTTTCTTGACACAGATGACATTTCTTGGGGCTAAGTTTCAAACCAGAACTCCTAGTCGCTTGAAAACTTCTTCCAAATTCTTCAGATGATGGTCAAAGGATTTCCCAACCACTATGATGTCATCCAGGTACACTAAACAGGTAGTCCAGGATAGTCCCTTTAACACAGACTCCATTAGTCTCTCAAAGGTAGCTGGCGCGTTGCACAATCCAAAAGGCATGACGGTAAATTGCCACAGTCCGGAGCCCACCGAGAACGCTGTCTTCTCTCTGTCTTTCGGCGCCATGTCGACTTGCCAATATCCACTCTTCAGATCCAATGTAGAGAATATCGTTGACCCCGCCAGTGTGTCTAGAGTATCGTCTATCCTCGGCAGAGGATAGCTATCCTTCTTGGTAACATTATTGAGCTGCCGATAATCAACACAGAACCTGGTGGTACCGTCTTTCTTCTTTACTAGTACTACCGGCGATGTCCACGGGCTGTTAGATGGTTCGATGACACCCTCTTCTTTCATTTCTCGAAGGATTTTGTCAGCTTCTTCACGTTTGGCGAGCGGAAGTCTTCTCGGATTTTGTTTGATTGGTCGTGCATCTCCGGTGTCAATTTTATGTTGTACTAAATTGGTACGACCTCTATCTCCTGCTTCTCCTTTATCAAACACGTCTTGATACTTGATTATTAGGTTTCTCAATTTTCTACTATTTTCGGGAGATAATCCTTTAACGTTTACTAACTCCTTCACCATTTTGTCCGGAATTTTTGAAGTCGAAACTTTGGAGGCTTCCACGCTTCGAATGACTGAGGAGACCGAACAACAGTACCCTAACAGGGTTCCCTTCTTCAAGGATACAGAATAATAATTCGTGTTCATTACTCTCACCGGTACAGTCTTCTTCGCTCGTAGCAGGGCTTTTCCAACAGCGACCCCTCGTCCTATTTCGCTGTCATGGTTCCTTGGCTCCAACAGAATAATACTCCCATTATTCATTTTACCTTCCAGGCAACCATCCAAAAATATCTCACAGCGCTCAGGGATCGAAACATCTTCTGCTACCACCACGCGAAGCGTCTCCTCACATTTTCGATGTAGAACCACTTCTTCTTCATTTATTTTCAAAATTCCCTGTTTGAAGTTTAGTTCAAAACCTTTGGTGGTCATAATGTCCATTCCGAGAATAAGTTCATCTTCGATATCTGCTACTAACACTGGATGTTCAAAACTGGTGCTCCCAATAACAAAATTAAGGTTTACTTCTCCATGGACAGCAGCGGAGCCCCCCGTAGCAGTACGTAGTCGCCATTGTGTTGTTTTAACCTTCTTCGATGTTTTAAGAATGTCCGGTCTGTTGATAGTTTTCGTCGAGCATGGTCCGGAACTCTCCATCAACAAAACCATCCACAAAAATGCTGTTGAATTTGTGTTGTAGCGAAGCGACTTGAGCAGTTTTCGTTGGGGCATGTTGGGTACAGGTCGACGTGTGCCCCTTCATTTCGACCCTTCGACGAATCGGTCCCTTCTTGCCCATGTACTGGTCCATTACCTTCCGAACAATCCCTTCCACGGATTCGTCGGAACATTCGTCGATGGCCCGTACTCTTCCTAAAGACCGAGAATTTTGTTTCGCGGCCTCAAATTCTAGGGCACGTGCTAAAGCATCCACCAAGTGCGTTGGGTGGGCTAGGAGAAGTGCTTGTCTCGTCTCGTTATCACGTAAGCCGTCGGAGAATGCCTGTACTGCCAACCGCTCCATAACATTCTCGGGCGTAGCAGGGTACGCAAGGCGAACGAGGCGGGCTACGTCGGCTTCAAACTCCTGCAGAGACTCATTTGACTTTTGAATGCGATTTTTTAACTGGGAATGATAGACATGTTCCAAATGAGCTTGGCCGTACCTCATTTCTAAATGTCGTACCAATTGCTGATAATCTCCCTGTTCCGATGGTGACAATGTCTGCAAGATATCAGTCGCATCTCCTCGCAGTGCGACAGTCAAAGCGGTAGCCTTTTCAGCGATTGTCCATCCGTTCGCTCTCGCAGCGGCCTAAACTGGCAAAAATAATTGGCCCAAGCGGTTTTTCCGTCAAACTGTGGAGGCTTAATAACTGACTTTGAGATATACTTATTTTCGACTAGTTTCGGTGCCTCCGATGTTTCTTGACATTTTGGTGAATTGGCCTTTTCTATTTCTTGTTTTAAAATTTCGATTTTTCTATTTACATCTTCCTCAATCTCTGTTATTTTATCTTGTGTATCTATTATCTTTTCTTCTAATTCCTGTATTTTATTATTAAAGCTGGCCTGTATATCTTTAGAATTTTCTGCGATCTTATCTTCTAAAATATTAATTAAATCCTGGGAATTTTTCATCATTTTATCACTGATTTTATCTTCTAAATTATTCAAATTGCCGTTTAAATTGTCTTGCAATTCTCGGGAATTTTCTGTAATTTTGTCATTCAAACTGTCTTCTAATTTTTGAGAGTTTTCCGTCATTTTATCTTCTAATTTTTGTAGGCACGAGTCAAGGTCACCTTCGAACTCAAAGCAAAATGTGTCCGGATCCTCGCCTTCCTCCCTCAAAACGTCTCTCAGTCTGGTTTGCAAAATACTTTTCTTTCCATCTGTCTCGCACTCTCTCTCTTCCAATATGGATTTCAGTTCGGACACTTTCAAGTCTTTCAACAATTTCTTCGGAGCCATTGTTAGTCTTTTTATTTTTCTTATCACACACGCCACACCTGACACCAATTGTTACGTTTTTCGTCGGTTCCGTGTGGATAGAAAGTCACAATTTATTTAAACACTATTTATTTAACACTAATTAACGAAAACAATAACGATAAAAGACTTATAGAACTATTTACAAACGATTTATAACTAAGAATTTATTTTGAATTTTAGCGCGTCAACTGCACTGGTATATTTATAACTGCCCTCTCTAGGCCACTGCCGCCGGCTTTTATACCGACAGGTAAAAGAAATCTAGAATAGTCCAAAGATCGTTAGGCGCATAGAGAAGGTTTTCGAATGTTCTCGTATGTACTAGTCCATTCTAGTGGGTCTCGATTCTTCTCGAACGAATGAATCATTGCGGTGTCTATGCGATGTTAAGGTCATCCGAGGGCGGGCCATATTGTGAGGTTAGGTCGAGTCCACACCGGCCCGCAACAATATTTTCTCAATGACTCGACCGATTTTCAAAAACGAAGCGGGGAAATATAGAGAAGAGAAAGCTCTTTTCATTGCGGTGCCACTTGACCCCCCTTCCCATTTGCAAAAAGTTGGGGGATGACACCCCCGCTTAGAGGGTTGAAGATTTTGCAATCATTTTTGGGGCAAAAGTTGTCCCCCTCACAAACAAAATTGACGTGTTGTTGGATTTTCTGAAAAAAAATGACCCTGGCCGTTATGCCTTGCGGAACGTTTTCGATGGGCCACCCTGTATACCTATACTGCAAGAAATTTGTTTTCTATTTAATAAATAAGGGTTGATGGTAGAAGGGTGAAAATTTAGGGTTGTATGTATTTTTTAATGCCACATCATAAAAAATAAAAATTGTCCGAAAAATAAAAGAATAGGGTGGACCACCCTTATCACTTAAGGGTATAAAAACTAGATGACAAACCTATTCTCAAACCTACTGAATATACATATATAAATTCATCAAAATCGGTTCAGCCGTTTCGGAGGAGTATGTTAACTAAAACTGTGACACGAGAGTTTTATATATTACATAGGTATTATAAATAGTATTTTAAATTTTAATTTAGAGTGCTTTGGCTATATTCAGAACGACAATTTTATTACATGAAAGACCAAGTATGTGGTCCCAATAAATTCGTAAATATGCCTTTTCCAAGTATGCTAATGAGCTACTCTTGTTCTATTTGAAAATAATTATTTAGTTATAATTAAAATTACGATTTGGGCACCTTATAACGGTGGCCAGGAAAATAACATTACACGATCACGAAAAAAATAGAATAGAGGAAAAATACGAAGGTACCATTTAAAACCAAAAGTTACAGTCATTTCCGGTGAAGTAGGAAATGACCGAAAATAACTGAATACGCCAATCAATCCTGATTTATGTCATATACTAACATACCAAATCTAGTTTTTTTTTATCGGAAAAAATAAAAAAGTTATAGTAGTGAGCCAGTTTTAAAAAACACCCGGTGTATGTATGTATTTTATTGATTTATTAAATATTCTGTTTTACCTTTATAACAGACCTCTACTCAAATTAGTAGACCGTCTGCTCCTAGTAGGAATGCTGAGCGACGACCACGTGGAAAAACTCCTGATAATGATCTGCCCCGAAACGTGGGACCCCACCTTCGAAAAAGACGGCAAGGACGAGCACCGCAAAGGCCTACTCTCGATGAAAATGGCCGAGGGGGCCAAACTCCAAATGTGCTACCTCCTCCACCACCTGTGCGACATCCAGCTGCGCCACAGAGTCGAATCGATCATCGCTTTCAGCCACGACTTCGTCGGAGAACTTCAAACCGACCAGTTGCGCAGATACATCGAGATCAAGCAGTCGGATTTGCCCTCGGCTATGGCCGCTAAGAAGACGAAGGAGTTCCGGTGTCCGCCAAGGGAGCAGATGAACGCCATCTTGTGTAAGTTTAAGGAACAAGGTACGTGAAAATTGACCAACCACCAACGGCAGCTACTACTCTTAACACGGACGTTTCTTGCAGGAGAAACAGCCTGACTGATATTGCTAAACTATATGTTTACTATGTTATGTCTTTTTATTTGGTAATAATCATTAATCACTACATCATGCTCATCAGTTCACTAAAAAGGAATTTGCTTTTATTGCAACATAACACTGCTGATCTATAACTACTTTTAATAACATTACCTTATATTTTGTTTTTAAATTTGACTGAATTTTGTTGTTCCTAAAAGAATCTTATTTTATATTAAAAAAAGTATTTTTTCTACAAACGTCAAAAAATGACAAGGTTCGCGAATTGATAGCAATGTGTGAAGTGACACTTTTTTTCATTTTTCTACGTGATCATGACACGGTGCGCGAAGTAATGCGCGAAATGCCTCTTTCGTACACTGCATGTAAATTATATGGGATTTTGGAATTTTGATTTTTGGAAAATGAAGAACTAAATCATGAATTATTTATTTCGAAATATTCAAGAATAAACAAATAACTAATATCAAACTTAACACTAATGCATATTCTAGTTATTATTTACAATATTAACATTAATAGTACAACCAGTACACGAACCAATATTTAATCCCAAACTAGATAGTTCTGATTTTGCTTGAGTTATGGGGGTTTTGAGACTTGAGACACTATCCAATTTTGATGTAAAGGTACTTGATCCCGGTATTTGACACTCTAAAATTTTATTTGATATTTGAATTTTATTATTGATAGATAATAATAATTTTTAGGGATATCTCGATTTTAGTGTTTGTAGAAAAAATGTTGTTTGCAACTCGTGCGCGAACTCCTTTGGTGATCTCGACTAATTTTTCAACTCGGCTACGCCTTGTTAAAAAATTTAAGTATCGGTCACCAGAGTAGCAATTCGCGCACTAGATACAAAAGTAACTATTAATTTATGTTAATATAACACAATAATGTCAGTATTAAGCTTCATTCAGAACCTCGCAATTAGTGGAATAAATTAGTGGTTTCAATTACACTTTATACTTTTTAGTTTACGATCATTCACAACGTTTAAAAAACACAATTAAAATTAGTAGAATATCCTAGCAACAGCTTGCGTTAGTCAGTTGTATCCATAGAGAAAGCCTAATATTTAGCTTTTAATAATGAATTGCTCTTGACGGAAGATAATCAAAGGCCAAAATGACATTTCTTGCCAATTTTGAAGTATAATTAATGGAAAAGTTAAAAGTTTTGAAAACCAGTGTTTTTTACTAATTGAAAATGTCTACCACTAATTTTGACGTTCTGAATGCTTACATTGAAATTAAAGGAACACACTTCTACGCTAATTGAAACCACTAATTTATTCCACTAATTGCGAGGTTCTGAATGAAGCTTTAATATACCTACCATATGATCAAAAAAATAGATGGCTAGAAATAACAATCCATGATAACTTTGGCAAGGCCAGTATCTACACGTCATTTACTAAAACTTGACATAAAACTTCAAAATTAATATAATTATAGAAATATTTTAAACTACACTATTTAAGAATCATTTTTACTCAAATAAAAATAAATTACAACATTTTTAAGCGCCATTAAAAAATAAAGAAGGGTGCAGGCTAAGTAATTGACCTCTCCAAAATGATTATCAATTGTTATTCCTCACCCGTCTTTGACGCCGTTTTTTTTTCGATCTTATGGTAACACTGAAATAGATACATTAACATTTATAAACATTTAGGTTAAGTTTATTATACATAAATTTTCATATACCGATCTGGTTACATTCTGAATCCATGGTCTATATATTTAACAGATAAAGGTCATAATATGTTATTTATGTTATAATCAAATTTGGGATGACCAGGTCTGTGTTTCGTAAAGCACTAGCCACATTCATCAAAAAGAATTATTTTCTGACATAATCACTAAAAATATATAGATTAATGTTGTAATCGCGGAGAAATTTTTTGAGTTTTTTGTGGTTCCTAGCTAGAATAAATTAAATACAGTGTTACAAGTAGTTGACAAAGTAAGTCTTTAGTCTTTAAATAAAGAAGTGCCATAATTAGAACGGCTAATCATCTTTAAAAAGGCAAATTTGTTAGAAAACGCCCCGCCGTGGCAATAACTTTGGACTTTGAACCATCACATAAATCGATTAACAATAATTATTTGACCTAGTTTTGGACAAGTACAGCGGACGTCGTTGCCAATTGCAATATTTTTTATTTGAGTAACAGATATTATAATATATAATATACACCGTAAGAATGGTAGATACGCTCATATTCAAACAATTTCAAGAAATCAAATCTTTAATACAGAACAGCAAAAAAGAATTAAAAGAAGACATTAAAACGGTGAGAGAGGATTTGTCAATTCAAACGGAAGTTCTAAAGGAGAGTATTACTGTAATACAAAGTAAATTAAACGATATAGAATACAGGGTACAAGCACTAGAAAAATTAGCTAGGAAGAACAATTTGATAATATTTGGGCTACGGGACCACAGAAACCTAAAGGACTTTGAATTAGCTACTTGGGTAACCGAGCAACTAAGAAATCTGTTAGAAGTAGATATAAATATAAGCGATATAAACAATTTATACTACTTAGGAAACGACTCAACGAAACCGCTACGTATAGAACTCAATTCATATTTAAAAAAGGCATTGATTCTTCGAAGCGCCTATAAGCTGAAGGGAAAGAACATTTTTATTAACCACGATCTTTCCAAGAAAGAGAGAGTGGTGAACAAGGTACTCAAACAAAATTTAAAAGAGGCAAAGGAAAAGGGTTTAAGGGCGTACATTAAAAGGGATACTCTTGTAATTGGCAGCGAAACTTATAATTACGAACAATTGGTGGAGAGAGGAAATAAAGGTAACGAATCTGATTGCGAAGTCTTTACCGATATTCCATCTAGACCATCCCTAAGTGCTCCGGGGACACCCGTCAACGAACAACCTGTACAACCTATAGAGCGTCACAAGCAAGAAACTCACTATCCGGATCCAAAAGCTAAGCCGACCAGTACTATTGAATTTACCATTAATCCGGGACATCGACTACGCAAACTCGCAGGGGTTCGGCTGGCCTTATAACCGCATCCCTACCTTCAACTAATAAGGGAAGACCAGCAACAAGAAGTTACTCGAAGCCGGTATAGAAATGAAGATGTCGTCAAGTGTAAAGAGACATTTTTTTTTAAACAAAACGTTAGTGAATTATTTATATACATTGATGGCGCTCGTTTGTGCGCGGCTACAATTTCCTTGTAATTTTAGTCTAATTGGAGATATAAGCATATATCGCGACTTGACTCTGCACTTTTGGGACTTTTAAATAATTAAAATATACTATATGTTTAAATTTAATTTGGTGTTGGGCTAAAAATAAATAGACTATTAATATTTAAATATATAGTAAATACATGGACGTTTATAAACCAATATAGATTATTTGTTTCTTTATTAAAGGTATTTGGAGTATATTGTAAAACAAAAAAATATATATTTTATCTTTTATTCTCTTTTGAAAAATTAGGTGTTTCCGATATGGGTCAGATTGCAAGTTAAATATTTAAAAGCTTAACATATAAGATAACAATGAATTCATATATTAGGGACTTTGAAACAAGGTTGATTGAGGCAGATGTGGTGGATGACATTAATATATGTAAATTTGACATTGAATTATCATCATTTAAACTTTTTCATAATAATATTCGTAGCATAGATCACAATTTTGATGAGCTTCTTGTTCTTTTACGTGGAATAGATTTTGAATTTGATTGTATAGTACTTACTGAAAGTTTTAAAATTTGGAATATTGATTTATATGGATACCGGGATACAACATTATATATAATGAAGGAAGTCTAAATAAAAATGATGGAGTAGTAGTACTTATAAAATGTTCGTTAAATTATTCCTATAAAATACTAGATATAGGAGATAATAAGGCACTGAAAATTGATATAAATATTAATAACCAAATAATTGAGATAATCGCAATCTACAGACCCCCCTCTACAGATCCATATGACTTCATCACAAACTTAGAAACAGTACTTTCTAGAAATACTGCTAAGGGTCAGCTGAATATTATTGTAGGGGATATGAATATTAATTTACACGATACATCTGAACGATTTGTTAACGAATATATGAATGTAATGAATGAACATGGATATGTGTCGTATATAAACACAATTACTAGACCAGCATCAGGCTCGTGCATAGATCACATATTTATAAAATCTCAAATTCCAAATGAACTGCTTAATTCTATACTTTTTAGAACAGATATTACCGATCACTATACAGTTATATTTTCTACCACATATCCATTCAAGACTAAATCGGAAACAAAATGTATAAATGAGTCCTTAAAACACAAACAATACATTAATTACAAAAAATTAAATGATAAATTAGAAAAAGAAACATGGGTCGATATTTACAATGGGAGAGATGCGAATACCGTAGCAGATTTATTTGTTAATAAACTGCAAAAACATATTGATAGTAGTGTTAACATTGTTAAATCAACGCATAAAAATAGAAAAAGAAAGGAATGGATAACAAATGAGATTTTGAATGCAATAAATACAAAACATAATTTGTTTAAACAGACATTAAAAGATCCAAACAATAAGGAGCTTTCTGATAGATATAAAAGATATAGAAATCATCTTAATGACATAATAAAATTGACCAAAAAGGATTTTTATAAAAAAGAAATTGAAAAGCAACAAATGTCGTCAGGTAATATGTGGAAAACAGTTAATAATATTAGAGGTCGGGATAGACAGATATCCCAAATAGCGTCAATCAAGAATGAACAGGGCGTGAGTGTGACAAATGCGTTGGATATCGCAAATACGTTTAATGAGTTCTTTAGCGAAATTGGTTCGAAGTTGGCCTCTAAAATTAATGTTCCAACAGAAAAAATGTATCAGGTTACAAATATTTCACATTCTTTCGTATTATTGGAGACTGATGTAAACGAAGTCGGAAACGAAATATTAAATTTAAAAAAGAACAAATCTCCAGGATTTGACGGTATTCGGGCAAACACACTGCAACAAATAAAAGAATTTATTGTTAAACCTTTAACGTACATTTATAATTTATCTCTAAATAATGGCACTTTTCCAGATGTATTTAAAATATCTGTTGTTAAACCTGTGTTTAAATCAGAAGAAAAAACAAATATGTCAAATTATAGACCAATTTCGCTATTAAGTAACTTTTCCAAAATTCTTGAGAAACTTATTAAAAAAAGAATGTGTTTGTATCTGAAACAATTTAAACTCCTTTCCGAAAATCAATATGGATTCGTGGAGTCCAAATCCGCAAGTGATGCTATTATAAAACTATCAGAATTGGCTTCGGAGGCACTTGATGCATCCGAGGTTTCTTTGTGTGTTTTTGTAGATTTAGCAAAAGCGTTCGATACAGTTCACCATGAAATCCTGTTATACACACTTAGTAATATGGGTTTTAGAGGAAGGACCAACGATCTGTTTAGAGCTATCTAAATAACCGACAGCAAAGCGTGTCCATCCAGGGTGTTAAAAGCGAGAAAAGGGTGGTCAACTATGGTGTACCTCAGGGCACTGTACTGGGCCCTGTACTTTTTTGTATATACATTAATGAGTTACTAAACTTGAAACTCGATGCACACATTTTGAGTTATGCTGATGATACAGCAATTTTCTTCAGATCAACGTGTTGGAATCAATTGAAAGCAAAAGTAGAAAAATCAATGGAAATAGTGTGCAATTTCTTTAATAATAATCTTCTTACTGTTAACTTTAAGAAAACTTTCTTCTTACCTTTTGCCTGCTATTCAGATACTCTTCCAAAATTCAATTTAGATATAACTTATAACAATAAGCTAGTGACAATAAGCTCAACAAACAAATTTAAGTATCTTGGAGTCATCTTTGATAACCACATGAAATGGAATTATCATATTCAGTTTGTGACTAAAAAGTTAAGATCACTTATTGTAATATTTAAGTTTTTAAAAAGTGTAATTCCTATAGAATTACTAAGAAATGTGTATTTTGCTTTAGCTCAGAGCCATTTACAATACGGTATTGTGGCCTGGGGCTCAGCAAGCAAAAATCAATTATCAAGTGTAAATATAGTTCAGAAATGGTTGCTGAAAATAATATACGATAAAAACTATAGATATCCCTCTGATGCCTTATACATAGAAGCAGCCATTTTTGACGCTAAACAATTATTTTGGTTTAATACATTATCTATAACATTCAGTAACAGAAGTAAAAATAATCTAATCCCACATTCATACCCACTACGTCGACTCGAATTAACTATTAATGTACCTCGGATGCATAAAACTATCGGACAAAAAAGTCATTTATATGTAGGACCTAAAATTTTTAATGTTTTACCTAAAGAAGTTGTTAATTGTCAAAACATTAATATTTTTAAAAAAAGATTAAAAGAATGGATACTTGGTAAAACAATAACCGAAATGCATACATTTATACTCAGCAAAATGTGAAATATTAAAAACCATTCACAATAAATATAATATTTGAAAAAAAAAATAATGTAATCTTATATGCCTTAGAACTTGCAATCTACCCTATGTCAATATCTGACCGCTGTATAATAACTTGTTTTTTAGCGTGCTTAAGTGTTGGACAATGAAATATATTAATTTGATACATTTAGATATAGTTAAGAATTTAGTATAAAATATTGTAGTTATTGTTCTAGAAATAAAACTCCTCAGACAAGGTTCTACCTTAAGAGGATATTATGTTTATTCACTATTTTGTATTCGTAAGTTATGTATAAGTCTTGTATATACTTTGTAATTGGATCAGTTTGAATAAACATTATTTATTATTATTTATTATTATTATTATTATTATATTTTAAGTGTTATTTTTTTTCCATTTAAAATATTGGTAAATTTAATATTTTACATACTTATTGTTATTCCTTTTTTTATTTTTTATATTCATTTTTGATCAATCTTTTTTATAAATTATTACCTACCATATAATTAAGAAATATTTAAATAGGCCATGAAATTTTACTTTTGATTTTGATATTGGCCTAATTTGTGCCTGTTAGTTATAAAATTCTGGTATAGTCTGTACAACAAGTATTCAACGTTACGTCATCATTTATCTAATATCCGATTTAGGGTGTCTCTGAGATCAGTTCATATTGGTCAGAAAATTGCAAATACGTTCCGAAATTAGTAATTGAGCGCGTTCGCTTTTATTAATTACAAGTAGTAGGTTGGCTCTCTAGTAAATTTTTGCTGCTATATAAGTTTCAGTAATAAAGATTTATTTTTACGATCGACTGTTACTGTACTAGACATTTTCTTTTCATCAGGATTGATGAAACAAAAGTGAAATGTCAATTACTAGCAACAATGTGCTGTGATTTGCCCAAGACCGTGATGTCTACAATCTATTTTATCTCCTTTTTTACATGAACCCAAGTCCGACAATATACCGTGCTGGCAACTGTTACTTTTGGGTCGGTATTTACATGTGTGGAAGTAAGTGGCATAGGGAATCTTATTAAATCGGATTGAGAGAAATGCGACGGTGTGCTGTTGCGTTGTTGCCGGTACGCATTTCTCTATCAAGTAAAGTAAAATCACGATCGCAAACCGCTTATTTATAAGACTTTTTTTTCGAAAAGGTAACTAAATAAAATCATTAGATATGTTTCTGATCCATTTCTTTTATAACGAGAAAACGTCAATAATCGCGATAATTTAAAAACTCAACTTTTGACACATAACACGCCATAACTTAAGAACCACTTTAAATATTGAAGCTTTTTTTATTTTGAAGATCATTTACAATATATTTACATAAGAAATATTCGATAAGGTTGTTTTTTCTATTCTAAAATTTAAACAACCCATTCATTTACTTTTAGTGCAGAGCAGTTTTCAGCAATCGTGTAACTTTTTTATTTATAAAGATTTTTACATACTGTCTGTGAAGAAAGTTTTTGAAAAACTACAATCAATTATTTCTAATAGATTTCGAGATATCGATTTTTGAGTTCTAATAGCGCGACCACTGTCGAACATCAACTCAATTCCACTTATTTTTACCAAAAATGCAAGTGTTTCTAACTTGCACTTAAACATTTTCAAGCTATAGGGAAAATTACGACTCGTTAATAAATAAACAAATAAAGTATCGCGAGACGTAATTAAATCGTGAAGCTGAACGCATGATGTATACCTTTCCATAGAACTTTAAGGTCCTGATAGAGTTGGGCCAACCGGTCGACTGCGATAAATCTGGTATATCCCCTTCCACGTCTCTTAGCAATGTGCACAGTTCTCGGTTTATTTCATATATTTGGCAACGTGTTTACTGTTCCCTCTTTGTTCAGTACATTATATAAACGCATTGTACTCTTCTAAAATAGGGAAATTTCGACCCAAGACTAACCTTTGCCATCCCTTAGTATGACGTAAATTTGAACGATGGTTGCACACTTTAACTGAATTTAATTCACAAAAACTTAATATTTAACAAAATTAAGACAACAGGTAATGAATTAGAACAAAACCAAATCGAAAAACATTCCCTTCTTTGCTTATGTATTTTTATAGTATATCATTATGATATTCTATTATTATAATACTCAAGAGTATAATGAAGTGTAGAAGAAAATAAATATTACCGTTATTATAATGACGCTAATTATTATTATTTCATTTATAACAAAATAAATCATGTTAAATTAGTAAGTAATAGACAAGAAAACGTGGTTTGTTAATTTTGACCTTGACTGGTTTGATATTTGGTAGAATTTGGACCCCTGGCTTAGTATATCCCGTTTTAATTGCGATGGATAGAGATCAGTCTCTATTTTTGCGTTTGAAATTATGTGGCTTAAAAATAGCACTTGCTTGTAGCCTTGAATGTAGCATAAGAATCCCTTCACTAGTATTTTCTAGAGTTAATGTAGACCCCCGTAGTAGAGTGATTTAAAAAATAATACTATGAAAGCACGAATGACTTGATCGTTCGACTTTAGCTTTTAAAAACTTGGAGGAAGAGGATAAAGACAACTGCCCCCTTGGTGATGATCTCTGTGAACGAATGAACGGATTTCACGATCAGCTGATGTCTCACGTGTCGTTACAAGCGCTAGCTGCACCACAGGATGAGGAAAATTCCGACGACAAAATTAAAGCTGGTCCATTAAATAAGCTTTACAACTTCATTAATGCTGTGAAGGAGTTGGAAGAAGAACCTAAACCAGAGCCAGGTATAGTATATCTCTAAAATCTCCCTAGATATTATACTTAGAAGGCCAAACATATGTCTATTTTGACACCGTCATTTTTAAAAGTTGAAAATAAGAGAGTATATTATATTTTTGTACAGCATTTTTTTGAACACACATTCACAATGCTGTTGGTTCATAAGTTGCATAAAAAAATTTGTTGAAAAAATAGATATTTAATATTTAAGATTGCTGTCACAATATATCATTGTCGTCTTTTAATGACAATCGATTATAGTTTTTGGCGAGGTCAATCTCTAGACGTTATTTACTAAAAATTACCATAAAATTTATTTTTCTTAAAAAATTATTTTTTTAAACTACACCATTTAAAAATCATTTTTACTCAGTATGAAAATAAATTACAACCTTCTTAATGCCAAACAACTGGCAGTATATTATAAGACCTTTTTTTACAGAACCAGAAAAAAAAACACCGGAAGAAGTATTCCGTAAAGTACTCATCAGTACCATAGTCAGGTGGGCAGAAGAAGCCCAAATAGAAAACTCGAAACTAGTCCAGGAAATGTTCAGTTTACTAGTCAGACAGTACGACGCTGTTGGAGAACTAATTCGTGCATTAGAAAAAACCTACATCATCAATATCAAAACCAAATCAGACGTAGCCGAAATGTGGGTGGGTCTGAGCCAGATCAGAGCACTTTTACCTGTCCAAATGTCTCAAGAAGAAGAAGAACTTATGAGGGAACGGCTTTGGAAGCTCGTGAACAACCACACGTTCTTCCAGCATCCTGATTTGATCAGAGTTCTAAGAATTCACGAGAATGTGATGGCCGTTATGATCAACACTCTCGGTAGAAGATCACAGGCTCAGTCTGATGCCAGTGCGCAGCCGCAGAACCCTGATGGCGAGACTACTGGCAAAGAAAAAGTAATTTCTTCTGTTTTCAAAACGAGTATAGGTTAATATAAGTTATTTTTTAACAGGATACCTCACACGAAATGGTGGTAGCTTGTTGCAGGTTTTTGTGTTACTTTTGTAGAACTGGTCGTCAAAACCAAAAGGCCATGTTCGAGCATTTCGACTTTTTATTGGACAACAGTAATATCCTCCTTTCCCGACCAAGTCTTAGAGGTTCTACACCTCTGGACGTTTCCTATTCGTCTCTAATGGAGAACACTGAGCTAGCACTGGCTCTTAGGGAACACTATTTAGAAAAAATCGCGATATATTTGTCACGTTGTGGTCTACAGTCGAATACTGAGCTTGTAGAAAAGGTAAACTGTTCGAATTTAAAAGGATTATATTTATATGTAAAATGTTCCAGGGTTATCCAGATTTAGGATGGGATCCAGTTGAAGGGGAGCGTTACTTAGATTTTCTAAGGTTCTGCGTTTGGGTTAACGGAGAAAGCGTGGAGGAAAATGCTAACTTAGTTATAAGGCTGTTGATTAGACGGCCCGAATGCTTAGGTCCAGCCCTGAGAGGTGAAGGGGAAGGTTTATTGAAAGCTATTGTCGATGCAAACAAGGTAAGAAGATATTTTTTATAAATCGTTGATATATGAGACACATATTCTGTTTGTAAATATTTCTTTTACAAAAAAAAAGATTATGTGGTGTAGGGACATTTAATATCACACAACGTATTAAGTAAAAAGATCAAGTAACATTATCTAAAATAAAAAATGACGGACTAATGAGGTTTGTCCCACGTTGGGCGCCAAAATTGATGTGTGATCTTGTTATAACATATAATATATATAAATACATACTAATGAAAAGTTCTTCAGTTATTTTTCATTGTATAACGATAGCTTTCTACATAAGCTTCTATTTTTGATTCCCAGTGATCTCAATTCTCAATCTGATTCGAGTTCTTCCCAAATTTGTAATTTTGCATAAAACAAATATAAAACAAATAAGAAATCATATAAAATCAAAAATGTCTAATACATGAATATAAAAATAATATTAGACTCTTTTTTATGTGTTTAATTTTATCTTATACTTATTCTTAATTATGTTATCTACCCTTCAAATTTTTTCCTATAGATGTCAGACAGAATTACTGACAGAAGAAAGATGATGGAAGACGCGCCAGAAGGAACTGTTAATCTCGCCCAATTCTCCCACCCACTCCCTGAAAACGACGATGATGAAGACTACATAGACACCGGAGCAGCCATCCTTAACTTCTACTGTACTTTAGTAGACCTTCTAGGTCGTTGTGCTCCCGACGCTGCAGTCATCGCCTTGGTAAATATATATCTTCTTTATTGTAAAATTTTTAGCAATTAGATTGTTTTTTTATTCAGGGTAAAAACGAATCGTTAAGAGCAAGAGCCATCTTGAGGTCTTTGGTGCCGCTAGAAGACCTCCAAGGCGTGCTTAGTCTCAAGTTCACACTACACAACCCTGCTCAAGGAGAGGAAAGACCTAAATCTGATATGCCTTCAGGTCTAACACCGCCTCACAAGCAATCTATAGTTCTGTTCTTAGAACGAGTTTACGGTATAGAGACACAAGAATTGTTCTTTAAGCTACTGGAAGAAGCATTTTTACCTGACTTGAGATGTGCCACAATGCTGGATAGGGTAAGTATTCAAACTTGTTTTTCTGGATCAATTTTAAATTGTGTATACTTTTATATAATTCATCCACAATGTATAACAGAGAGACTAAGATTACATTGATTTGTGTTGATACAACACCATAATGATCATATATTTTCATTAATAAAATTTTATAATAAATAAGTGGTAATCTAGAACATTTTCCTATTTAAATCCGTTTTGTATATCTTGACTACTTTTGTTTTAAACAGGAAGGTTTGTCTGAAATAGACAGGGTGCTTCAAAAAAACATGTGCCATCTCTCGTGGAGAGATTCCTCACATAAAAATAAGATTTAGTTTTTATATTAACCTACATTCAATTCTTCTTTGTTTAGTAGTTACAGGGAGTCAAAATATTGATTTTTTTCGATTTATTACAATTTTAATTGTGTTTATCTCAAGGAGATTGGACTCGACAAAATATCATGAGACAACTTTTAATCGGCATTAAACTGCCCCACAACTGCGCGAACAAGGAAAAAAGGCAAAGGCGCCCAGTTTTTTTTGAAAAATATTCCAGTGATAACCCATATACACGTCGCTGATGAATCTGTAGACACTTTTTAAGCATAAAATATGTCGCACTTATAGTAACTTTCATTCCCAAAATTTCATTGAAATCGCTAAAAGCACTTGGAAGAAAATTATTATAAATCTAAGAAAAATGAAGATTTTAACACCCTGTAGCTTACAGTTGAGGGTTGGAACCTTTGGTGTTACACAGCAAAATAAAAACACTAAATCACCACAATACACCAAAACACTTTTACTTTTACACTGGACGCGCGTTTCGCTAACCATGTTAGCATCATCAGCAGATGATTATGAACTATCCAGTTTATAATCATCTGCAGCATGATCATTATGGTGTTGTATGAACTATCCAGTTTATAATCATCTGCTGATGATGCTAACATGGTTAGCGAAACGCGCGTCCAGTGTAAAAGTAAAAGTGTTTTGGTGTATTGTGGTGATTTAGTGTTTTTATTTTGCATTTTACCCTGTAGCTACAAAACAAAGCAGAATCGAATTATGTTGATATAAAAAATAAATTATTAAATTTATTTTTTATATCAACATAATTCGAAATAAATTATTAAATTTATTTTTTTTATCAAAAAATAAATTATTAAATTTATTTTTTATTAAATTTAATAATTTCTTTAAATTTTTATTATTTATTAACTATTAAGTATTATTAAAATAAATAACTTATTTTTACGCGAGGAGTCTCCCCACGAGAGATGGTACATGTTTTTTCAAATACCCTGTACATGACTCACAAGCTGTCTATTTAGTTAATTTACTTATTATATCACCTTATTGTATACCTTTTAGCATGATGGCAGTGAGTCAGACATGGCCCTAAGCATGAACAGATATATAGGCAATTCCATACTGCCTCTCCTGATTCAACACAGTAAATTCTACAGCGAAGCAGAAAACTACGCTTCTCTTCTCGATGCCACTCTTCACACGGTATACCGTCTGTCAAAGAACCGCATGCTGACCAAAGGTCAAAGAGAAGCAGTATCAGACTTCCTGGTCGCTCTAACCAGTCAGCTACAACCATCAATGCTGTTGAAACTGTTAAGGAAATTAACAGTAGATGTCTCGAATTTATCTGAATACACTACGGTAGCTTTGAGACTTCTAACCTTACATTACGACAGATGTGCGAAGTATTATGGTTCAAGTTCAGGTCAGGGTATTTATGGAGCAGCCAGTGATGAGGAAAAAAGGCTTACTATGATGTTGTTTTCGAATATATTCGACTCTCTTTCTAAGATGGATTATGAGCCAGAACTTTTTGGAAAGGCTTTACCATGCCTTACCGCCATTGGTTGTGCCTTACCACCTGATTATTCACTGTCCAAAAACTACGATGACGAATGGTACTCGAACAAAACTGTCAAAACCGGTCCTGATGGTCCTTATAACCCGCAACCCATCAATACATCGACTGTACAGCTCAGCAACGATCTTAACAATATAGTTCAGCAATTTTCTGAACACTACCACGATGCTTGGGCATCGAGAAAGCTCGAAAACGGTTGGAGATACGGAGAACAGTATTCTGGCTGGGAAGGTAACAAGTCTCATCCGAGGCTCAAACCGTACTCTATGCTCACGGATTATGAAAGAGAGCGATATAAGGAGCCGGTAAGAGAGTCGTTGAAAGCTTTGTTAGCGTTAGGCTGGTCAGTAGAGCATACTGAAGTGGATCTTCCTTCTTCGAACAGAGGGTCTCAGTTTATGAGAGGAGAGAGTGCGACGCCGTTTGATTATGATCCACATCCGGTGGATATGACGAATTTAACTTTGTCAAGGGAGATGCAGAATATGGCTGAACGATTGGCCGAGAATGCTCATGATATTTGGGCTAGGAAGAAGAAGGAGGAACTTAACACTTGTGGAGGTTATTTTTTTTTATTGAGTAAAACTCCGATTTTGGACTTGTCTGTATTAAATTTTGTAGCGATTTTTAAAACAACAGAACTCTAATACCTTGAAGAAAAAAACTTGATTTTCATGCCGTTGTCCAACGATACGATGATACGATATTAATTTTATTGGTTGAATTTAAAGACTTCGATTGGTTAAAAAATTATGCAATTTTAAAATTTATTGCTTTTTCATGTCTCCGTTCATCGGATATACGATTTGCTTGTGATTGGTGTCATTTTATATTTTTATTTCCATAACGATTTCGCTGTTTTACTTATAGTCTAAGAGCTAGCAATGTTTTTGAGAGAGAATTTTAAGAAAGCCGGTTCTTTAATATATCTTTAGCTACGCTCTACTAAACAGAATGCGGACCATCTGGCTGCCAGTAGACGTTGCGTTCACTACTGCGCATCATATCTGTATTCAACATCTGTTCACTACTGCGCATCACAAATTCGCCCTGTATTTCAAGGAGGTAACTAAGGAAGCTAGGAGAAACTTATATGTTGCATATTTAGTTTCATAAAAAAGTAGTAAAGTAATGTGAAAATCTCATCATAAACGTGAAATCCTATAAAACACACATAAATGGGATACCCTGTGATGCGCAGTAGTGAACCGCAGTAGTCTACCGGCAGCCAGACGGCCCGCACTTTGGTCAGGAGAGCATAGCAAAAGATTTATTAAAGAACCAGTTTTCTTAAAATTCTCGTTTTCCCGACGGTGGTACTATTATATTTTTATTAAGGTTAGATTAAACTTAAGTCAAAAAGTGTCAAAACGTCCGTTATCGTACAATCTCTCTCCGTTGACGGGCTGGAGTAAAATATTTACGGATGAAAAGTGGCGCGAAAACGCTATGACCAATCAGAGCGCCGCCGGACCACAGTATCAACGGATAACGGACGCATGAAAATCAGACTTAACGCTGCCGTCTCAAAAACCAAGAGTACTCAGCCACGCTACGTCATAAGTTTAATAGAGAAAATAAAAATTCGAAATCAGAGTGCATATCTTGCTATTTGTTTTTTATTCTATTTTATTTATTCATTTGATTGATGATTATTCTAGGTGGAATTCACCCTCAGTTAGTACCATACGATCTTCTAACAGACAAAGAAAAGAAAAAAGACAGAGAACGTTCACAAGAATTCCTCAAGTACTTGCAGTATCAAGGTTTAAAACTTCACAGACCAAATCGCGGAGGTCAACAAGAAACAGAATTATCCACAGCAGGTCCCTCTGTTGAACTCCGTTTTGCTTACAGTCTACTCGAAAAGCTCATCCAATACCTGGATAAAGCCACCATCAACATGAAGTTGCTCAAACCCTCACAGACCTTCAGCAGAAGAAACTCGTACACTAAATCATCAAGAGATATCAAATTTTTCTCCAAAGTTGTACTACCGTTGATGGAGAAATATTTTTCAACTCATAGAAACTACTTCATCGCTGTTGCCACAGCTACAAACAACACCGGAGCTGCCAGTTTGAAGGAGAAAGAAATGGTAGCAGCGTTGTTCTGTAAATTGGCTAATTTGCTCAGATCCAGGTTGGCCGCTTTTGGAGCTGACGTCAGAATTACAGTGAGGTGCTTACAAGTGTTGGTCAAAGGCATTGATGCCAAGTCTCTTGTTAAAAATTGTCCTGAGTTCATCAGAACATCGATGTTGACGTTCTTCAATAATACTGCTGACGATTTGGGGCATACGATCATAAATTTGCAAGAGGTAAGTATTCTGAATGAAGCATAATACAGGGTGTGTAAAAAACGCGACCTTCTTCAGTGTGCTCAATAACAAAAAAAAATCATTTTGACATATGTCACCTGTGAACTTTTATGGCGGTAGATTAAAAAAAATCTGGTTGATCTGTACTTACTTTGCTATAAATATCGTAATCTTAAACCATACAGGGTGTTTAAAATTCTATGCCATATTTTCTAAAATATAAAATAGTTTTTCTTCGTTTTTTTTTTAAATGGAACATCCTGTTATTATTTTTTTGTTAGATGGAGAATTAAAAAATGAACATTTTTTATATTCAAAGCATTTTAGTATTTTGGCGGTTTCATCATTTCTTTTGATACATAACATGTATGTATGGTAATCGCAAAACAATTTCTGATGCACTGATCAACTTTTCCGATGCAATGATCAACTTTGAGTGACAAGCGATGGCGACAGCGCTACCAGATTGTGATGGATTATAATTTTAATTGATGATTTTTATTATAAGATGAATCTTAATTTAAAATTGACAAACAACATTAATTTAATAACTAATATTTTAGTGATTAATTGATTTATTTGTTTTTTAGCTTATTTTACTTATTACATATTAGCAAAAACTAGTCCAATATGAAGATTGTTATAAGTGTTATTATGGGTTATTTATTTATTAATGTCTTAAAACGCCATAAGTGGTAATAACAAGTAAGAGGGTGCTATTAATGCACAAACTAATAATCACAGAATTTAATAAAAACGAACTTCGAAAGTGGTATAATATGCTTATCAATCAAACCTTTCTGACAGCAGTCAAGGGTAATAAAGGACCTTCTATAAGGGTAATAAAGGTCCGTTCTCGTTCGAAATAGTTTTTAAAAAAACAGGGAAGATACAGGCTCTTTGCTTCGACTGTTTAAATGCTTCGACATATTTTCAACGCACAATTTCAAGAAATGCAATACAAAAACTCGAAAATTTAGTTCTTAAAAAAACTGTTTGTACTTAAAAGTGCGATTTTTAAAAAAAAAGACTATGAAAATAAGCAAAAAACGAGAATTTCTCACAAAAATTCAATAACAACACGATATTATACAAAATAATGACTGACACTAGGATAATTGTCAAATAATAAAGGACAACATTGCTGAACACGGCGCAATGTGATCAACATAGCGATAATAAAATTCGGTTTAAACTAATTTTTGCAGCTTTAATCTAAATAAAATATCTGTTACAATCATTAACTCTATAAAGTAAAATGAAGAGCTGTACAACAAATTTAAACATTTTTACCAAAATTTCATTTTGTCAGGACTTTAGTGTCGATGTCGATATGATTGATGACGTGCATCGGAAAATGTTTTGCGATTACAATATGTTAAAATTGCTTTTTTTGATATTGAATATGCTTAGGAAATTTCGCATAAACTATTTTTATAAATTCAATATCAAAAATACCATTTGTAGCTAACTTTTGGGCACACCCTGTATAGCATCTTTTCAAGCATTAATTTTTTTAGGGAAAATACAGTCACCTAAGAGGAACGCACTTAAAAACATCCACATCACTGTTTTACGTGAATTCAGTGTTGTTGCCTGTTCTTACTTCACTGTTTGATCACTTGGCTAATTGTGAATATGGAAGCGACTTATTATGTAAGAATTACTTACACTTATCGGTAAAACGTTAAATATATTATTTGTTTTGTTTTAGTGGACGAAATTCAGGTAGCTTCCTATAAAATTCTCCAAGGCCTCTTCCATCTTGGCACAGACGCTACACTCCATCGTGACAGGAAGTACCTAAAAACAGAAATGGAAAAATACAAACCTACTCTTGGTTCCTGCTTGGGAGCGTTCAGTTCCACCTTTCCTGTAGCCTTTTTGGAGCCACATTTGAACAAAAACAATCAATTTTCTTTACTGAACCGTATAGCAGACCATTCACTTGAAGCTCAAGATATTATAGTGAAAATGGAGGCTTTTATGCCTACTTTGGAAACAATTTTGTCTGAAGTAGATCATTTTGTGGAGAGCGACAAGACTTATTCTGATGCTCCTCATATTATTGATGTTATTATGCCTATGTTGTGTTCTTATCTGCCGTTTTGGTGGTCACAGGGTCCAGATAATGTCAGTCCTACTGGAGGGTAAGTAACTTCTATAGTATAAGAAACACTACAAATTCCTCAATTCTAAACACAAGTCAAAACATCGTGAAAAATTTTAGCATTAGAGACAATGTCACGAAGGTATTTCATTCCATAATACAATTGTGTTATACTAAGGGCTGGCAAAGTTTAGTCTTGGGTCGACATTTCCGTATGTAAGAAGAGTACAATGCGTTTATAATGCACTGAACAAAGAGAGAACAGTAAACACGTTGCCAAACGTATGAAATAAACCGAGAAACTGTACACATTGCTGAGAGACGTGGAAGGGAATATAGCAGATTTGTCGCAGTTGACCGGTCGACCCAATCAGTACCTCTGTCAGTACTTAAAGTTCTAGGGAAAGGTGTACATCATGCGTTCAGCTTCACGATTTAATTACGTCTTGTGATATTTTATTTGTTTATTTATTAACAAGTCGTAACTTTCCCTATAGCTTACAAAATTTTAAGTGTAAGTTAGAAACACTTGCATTTTGGCAAAAATAAGTGGAATTGAGTTAGTGTTCGACAGACGATTGCGCTATTAGAACTCTGAATTCAAAAATCAATATCTCGAAATCCATTAGAAATAATTGATTGTAGTTTTTTTCAGAAACGTTCTTAATATTTCTGCTATATTTTCTTCACAGACAGTATGTGAAAATCTTTATAAATAAAAAAGCTACACGATTGCTGAAAATTGCTATGCACTAAAAGTAAATGGATGGGTTATTTAAAATTTTTGAATGGAAAAGAGCAATCTTGTCGAATTTTTCTTATTTAAACATATTGTAAAAAGATCCTATTTTCAAAATAAAAAAAGTTTCTAAAATGGTTCTTAAGTTATGGCGTGTTATGTGTTAAAAAGTTGAGTTTCTAAATTTTCGCGATGACGTTTTCTCGTTCTAAAAAAATGGTCACCCTAACTATATCCTTAAAATTCCCTCTCAGATGCTTAGAAACACATCTAATGATTTTATCTAGTTATCTTTTAGAAAAAAAAGTCTTAAAAATAAGCGGTTTGTGATCGTGATTTTACTTTACTTGATAGGGAAAGGCATACCGACAACGCCGCAACAGCACACCGTCGTATTTCTCTCACTCCGACTTTGTACTCTCACTCAATCCTATGAGTAGATTGTTCTACACTGTGATAATAACCCAATCTGAAGTTAGATATTTTTTAAATTAGATCCTACGTCTCTATGGTTACCGGAGAACATATGAATCAGCTCCTGAAGAATGTGTTAAAGCTCATCAAGAAGAACATCGGTAACGAGAACGCTCCATGGATGACGAGGATAGCAGCGTATACTCAACAAATCATCATCAATAGCAGCGAAGAATTGTTGAAAGATCCGTTCTTACCTCTGGCTGAAAGAGTTAAGAAACGAACCGAAGCAATGTTCCATAAAGAAGAGAGTTTAAGAGGGTTTATTAAGAGTAGTTCGGATGATACATCACAGGTATGGATATGATTCCTCTTTTATTGTTATTGTGATTTTTTTTTAATTTAAATTGAACGGTATAATTTTTGGTATTTATATCCGAAATTTAACAATATTCCTTTTTATTTAATGTACAGGAGTATAAAATTACACTAATATTATCTTTAAAAAATGTCTATACTTCGGCAACATATTCTGCAGATAAAAATAAGTAAAAAAGTTCTTATAAATGTATGTTCTAAAATGCTTAGTTTCGGAGATACAGGGTGTAGAAGTTTCATTTTTATTTCGATTTTTTCCAAACAATTTCCGAAGTAACATCAATATTTGGATGAAAATTGGTGTGTGGGAGTTTTTTGACTTAGAGGGCGCCACCTATGTATTTTTTAACTGGTTTGAAGAGTAATAACTTTTTGTCCGTATCTGTATAAAACTAGCTAGTTAAAAAATATACATTTACGATGTTTTTTACGTAAAAAAAGTATCTTGGTAAAAATCGCTACGAGTAATGGTTCTCGAGATATTTGGAATCGAAATTACCAATACCTGTCATCATTGACATAAATTAAACATGCATGTGTTAACTAATTCGTTATTAGACTAAAAGCATAAATTTGCAATGTTTTTGTGCCAAAAGTTCAACAGAAACTGTTTCATCATCATTTTTTCGAAGAAACATTTATGATTAGTTTAAGAAAATAGAAAGTTCCCAAATTTCTCATTTCAGTCAAATAACTATCTACTCAACATGTTTATTTTTAGTCAATAATGACATGTATTGGGTATTTCCATTGTAAATATCTAGAGAACGGTTGCTCGTAGCGATTTTTACCAAGAGACATTTTTTACGTAGAAAATCACGGAAATGTATATTTCACGTTATGTTATCACTCAGTAGTTTTATACAGGTACGGACAAAAAGTTATTACTCTTCAAAACAGTTAAAACACATGTAGGTGGCGCCCCCTACAAATAGGAGCCATTTTGACATTAAAATCAATTTCTCATGTCAAAAAACTCCCAGACACCAATTTTCATCCAAATATTGACGTTATTTCAGAAATTATTTGGTAAAAATCGAAATAAAAATAAAACTTTTAAACCCTGTATCTCCGAAACTAAGCATTTTAGGACGTACAGTTATATGAACTTTTTTACTTATTTTTATCAGTAAAATATGCTGCCGAAGTTTCCGGAATACAGTTCGGACCACCCTGTATAAAGGCCTCGATAAAGGCAGAACATACCTTCTTGAAATTAATAAAATCGGAACGTCCGCAATTATTAATTTAGGAACGTACTTGAAGCTTTTATAATCGATAGGAACTGATCTCAGACTCCTTAAAACAGATATTAGATATAATGATGACGTAACGTTGGACGATGGTTGTACAGACTATACAGGGTTGTTCACCACATACGACACGGAGTATTGTAGCTAAACGATGAGATTTTTACAAATTGTAAGTTTTGGGTTCGATGAAGGACTATTAGAGGTACAATTTAAAAATAATTTTACAAGATACAGAGTGACCCAAATAAATAAAAAATATCAAAGTTGTATTTTTTAAATGGAACACCCTGTATATTATTTCATTTTTAGTTTCTACGATTAAAATAAAGGTAAATTTGATTAAGGTTTATTATACTTAAACCTTACCGTTTTTGAAATATTTTCAATTTTGTGAAATTGCAGTAAAAATGTTAAGGCTTCATTTCTCCAAGGGTATCAAAGTTTTTAATACTAAATATTTACTGAAGTTTATTTATTGATCAGTTATTTTGTTGCAATAATAAAAATAATACTATCTTATACAGAGTGCCTAAAAATTTATTTTAAATAATTATTAGCTTCAAACGGCAATAACTTGTTTAATTTAAACGGAACACCTTGTATATTTTACGAGAATCAGATGCACAATTTAATTGTCTATCAAATTATATTATACCATTTTTTACCTATCTTTTTAAGTTTCCATAGAAAATGCATTTTCTTGTAATTTAGAACTTATTTATCAATATACCCATGGAATATTGACATTTTAGATTATTTTTAAAGATGTACCAAATTTTTAAAGAGTACAGATACTAATATTGTCGATACAATTTGTTTATTTTATTAAAAAATAAAAAAAAACTGTTTAAATATTTGTTAAAGGGGACCAATTAATATGATTCCAGTATTCAAACTACATTAACTGACTGTTTGCGTTGATTAATAATAATTGCTCCAAATACTAAAAAACTGAATTTTGTATGGGTATTAGACAGTGTGATAAAAAGAACACCTTAAAAATTATATTTCATTTTTAATAAATACTTATTTATAACAACAGAGACTTTAATTTTGATAACTTATTATTATATTGATTTCTGACTCAAATCCACATTTATTTAGAATAATTTATTAACGAACACAATTAAGTATGTAATTAATTAGTATATGGGCGGAAATAATGGTGTTATATTTAATTAATGGTATACTCTTTTATAAAGATTTAAATAGTTTTCTTTTTGCATATAAATGGGCTAGTAATATTTTGCCTGTACATTTGCCTGTACATTTAGCCTGTACATTTTGTACATTTGTTGCTTTAAAAACAATCTAAAATGTCAATATTCCATGGGTATATTGATAAATAGGGTCTAAATTATAAGAAAATGCATTTTCTACGAAAACTTGAAGGGATAGGTAAAAAATGGTATAATACAATTTGATAGACAATTAAATTGTGCATCTGATTCTCCTAAAATATACAGGGCGTTCCATTTAAATTAAAGAAGTTATTGGCGTTTAAAGCTAGAAATTATTTAAAATAAATTTTTACACACTCTGTATAAGGTAGTATTATTTTTATTATTGCAACACAATAACTGATCAATAAATAAACTTCAGTAAATATTTAGTATTAAAAACTTTGATACCCTTGGAGAAATGAAGCCTTAAAATTTTTACTGCAATTTCCCAAAATTGAAAATATTTCAAAAACGGTAAGGTTTAAGTATAATAAACCTTAATCAAATTTACCTTTATTTTAATCGTAGAAACTAAAAATGTAATAATATACAGGGTATTCCATTTAAAAAAATACAACTTTGATAATTTTTACTTATTTGGGACACTCTGTATCTTGTCAAATTATTTTTAAATTGTACCTCTAATAGTCCTTCATCGAACCCAAAACTTGAAATTTGTAAAAATATAATCGTTTAGCTACAATACTCCGTGTCGTATGTGGTGAACAACCCTGTATACTTGCTTTACCGCACTATATTTATTATTATTTTCACATTCTTTTATCGTTTTAAAAAAATTTAAATTATTTTTATAAATTTTCTGTTAGATTGAAACTCAGATCCAGGAAGAATGGCATCTTTTAGTGCGGGACATCTACTCGTTCTACCCTCTTCTAATAAAATACGTGGATCTTCAAAGAAACCATTGGCTAAGGCACAATGTAGAAGAAGCTGAACACCTTTACAACCACGTCGCAGATATCTTCAACATCTGGTCTAACTCTCAGTACTTCTTGAGAGAAGAACAAAACTTTATATCTGCAAACGAAATTGATAATATGGTGTTGATTATGCCCACTGCTACAAGAAGAACTGTTGTACCTGATGGTTCACAACCTTCAGTGGGAAAGGTAAGCAACCATAAGTATTTAATTTATCTAATAAAAAATATTTGAAGTATTTTATTTCTTAAATAGGAATCGTTGGAAATATTTAAGGTATTGATTTATTATAAAATAAAAACTTAGCTATACGGAGCGATGAACAATGTTTGAAATACTCACAATATTCTGATTTTGCCCGTTTCTATATTTTATCATTATCATTTTCAGCTTATTCAACCATTTCGGACTATGGTGTAGCCTCCCTCACATATTTAGATACTCACTTTCTTGGGGCCGTTGTTGTCTATTGTTGGCTATGCGGGCCCAAGTTATCCCTGCTAATTTCGTAATATCATGGTCCCATCTCAGGTTTGGTCTTCTTCTAGGTCTCTTAATTTCACGTGGGTACCATGCTGTAATTTTTGTGGTCCACCTTCTTGCCAGGTGTCCTGCCCATTGCCACTTGGAGGATTTGATTCTGTCGATGACATCTATTACGAGTACCTGAGTCTTTTCTCGTATCCACTCTATTATTTTACGGTCTTTCTTGGTTCCCTGTATATTTTCTGCTATTGAGCGTTGTGCTACCTGGAGTTTCCTTATAATGTCCGTTTCAGATTGATTCTCACTATACCTTCCATATCAGCTACTTTCCGTTTCCCTGCCATTTACATAAAATATAGGTTTGTTCCAACCCGCCGCAGAACCATCACCGAACGATCACGCTCGTGCGGAGTAATTCAAATGTGTTCCAACCGAGATTTGACGGTTATCGGACGATCCTATTTGCGTATCAGCCTACCTTGAGAACATTTAGTTACGATTTCAGAACGGTAATTTCGGTACATGATCCAAATTGAGGACTGTTTGGGTTGGCCTTGCGCATTAAAGTATATTGGCAGGGATTATCGATTTTTAACAGCTGATTCTGGTCCAGCGTCCGGCTGATGCTTCTGTCTTGTTTATTTTTTACGAATTCGAATACGTGTGCGTTATACTTTTGCTTGTAAGTTTGTGTGGAGTAAATCGTTCGGAAATTTTAATTAATTCTTTATTTATAAAAAAATGTTCAAAGATTCTACCACTGCAATTAAATTACAGGAAACTACACATAACAGGATCATAAAAGAGAGGATAGGTAAGTGAGTTAGTGAGTATACAGTTGAAACAACAATTACCAACAATTATTGGTTTCTGATTCTCCATTTCAAGAATAACAATTATTAATATTGCAAATTGCAAACAAAAATAATAGGGTTATGTTATGAAATTTTAAACAAAAACAAAAAACCGATCGATACACGCACGCTTGACACTTTTGACAGTCCCGAAAACAATCCACAAAGCGTTCCAACGTTGATAGTTTTTGCACCGTCACGAAACTATTCGAAGTCCGCGCATGCTACAAAGTGCAAGAAAACCGATTCGAGTACGACTTTGAAACGATCCCGAAATGCTGGTTGAAACAAACCTAATATCATATAAATGAATAGGACAATGCACACTATCCGTTCCGTTTCCCTTCCGTTCCATATCCTTTCCTTCCATACATTTTTTTATGCGGACGGACTGAAGCATATCGGAAACAGCGTTGTCGAGTTTTTACATTTGTACCAGCTCTGTTAACATTTTGCTGATATTTATTAATTATTTCACCTCTTAATTAAATCTATTACCGTTTTCAAAACATACAAATTTTGAAAATAAAACTTTCGTAATGATATAGATTGTACAATAAAAAGTATGGAACTGATACGGAACGGAAGTTTACGAATAACGTCAATACAATAAAAAATACGTAACATATGGAATGGAAACGGTATAGTGAGAATCAACCTTTAAGGTTCCAGGTTTTGCATACGTAGCTCACGACTGGTAGAAGAAAATATTGGTCGAATGTTTTCTTCTTTAGATAGAGTGGCATTCTAGATTTGAACTACAACCTAACCAACTATGTTAAGTCCAAAATATTTGAGTTAAATACGTCAAGTTACTTAACTTTTTATTCTCTATCCTTTGCTCTTTCTCGTTTTACGTTATCTGAAGGAATAAATAAAATACTCTAAAAATCGCAAAATTAAATCAAATTAAGTCCAATGCCGGCCCTGAACTAAACAAAACTTTAAATTCGTTTTTCCCGAAACTATGTTTTGTGACTTAAGAGTCCATTTTACTAGTCCGAAAAAGTAGCAAAATAAGCGTTCGAGATTTAACGTTTTATGTAAAACTGGCTAGGCGGTTTTACACAAATGGAGAAGGAAATTAAAAATTAAGAGTTATACTATATCCGTATTGTAGCACATTTTTAGACAACTTCTTTATTTTCAAGATTTTGATGGTCAAACATCAATAAAATATTCCTTATGTTTGGACTAAATTTTCTCGAAAATAAAGACATAATTTAAAATTCCGTTACAATAGGAAATAGATTGAAGTTTTGTAATTTCAGTTAGATATAATATATATGGTTTTGTAATAAATTGCTCGCTATTTTATGGTAAATGCTGAAGCTCTGCAAACCTTAATCAAGTATTAATCAAAGCACGTGTGTTTGGAATTTTGGGTCGTGGCTTAACACGACAGGATCGGGCTAAGCCTTAGGCAGATTTCTGAAATAAAATATATATTTCCTTCGGCCACACACCCGCTTTACCCGACCCCTGAGAGCAACCCGAGCAGTACAGCGTAATAGACTCTTAACATGGTTTGCTTCTGGGGTGCAGATATGTACTCCATGTTAACTTAATTCTACTGTTTATTTCTTGTAGTAGAGACACTGAGCTGTGTTAGTAAACTAATATACATTGCAAACTATTTCAATCATTGTTAATCGTGCTCCGTACTGTTTATCCCAGAATGAATACAATTTTAAATCAATTTAACATTTTAGAAAAAAAAGAAGCATCGCGACAAAAAGCGAGACAAGGACAAAGAAATTCAAGCCTCCTTGATGGTAGCCTGCCTCAAACGTCTCCTTCCTGTCGGTTTGAACTTGTTCGCAGGCAGAGAACAAGAATTAGTCCAACATTGCAAGGACAGGTTCTTGAAAAAGATGCCGGAATACGAAATTATCGGTACTTTATCTCAACACTTTTTTATTTTCCGGTAATTCACAAGTTTATTTTTTTAGATTTTGCCAAAATTCAACTAACACTGCCCGACAAAATTGACCCGGCAGATGAGATGTCGTGGCAACATTACTTGTATAGTAAACTTGGCAAGAAGAGTGTCACTGTCAATACGGTGGACAGTAATGGCAAGAACCAACTAGAGGAGACTGTGGATAGAATAGTTGCTATGAGTAAAGTCTTGTACGGATTACATATGGTAAGAATCTTGTTTATCAACTATACTCTTCACTTAAAGAATAATGTTAAATATTTTTAATAATATTTTGAATAGATATTTATTTATCTGAGGTAGAATCGTATTTTACCCGTTCTACAAGTTCTACCAGTGTTGCCCGTGAAAATGATTTCTTTATATTTTTAATATATTTTTTTGAATTTGAATTTTTTTTATTGTAAAGTAATATATTACATTTAAATGGAATATATTACATAACAATTAGATATGTCAATTACAGGTTTGTCTTCTAACATTTTTTAAATAAAACGAATTATAAAATTTCAATATATGTATATTTTGTCGTAGGTATGAAAAAAGTAAAATATAAAATGGACAAACGCTTACTTACATTGCAATAAAACTGCCACTTTTAGTTTTGCAATCCAAACGCAATGTTTCTTTTTTACAAATAAAAATATCCGACAGCACTAAAATCACTGAAACTGAAAAATATAACAGCACTTTTTGTTTTGAACCTGCATATCAAAATTACGCTGTATACCATTATGTTTTTGTTTTTAAATAATATAAAATCTAACAGAATTGTCTAATTACTAATTATAACTTGTGAATTTTAATATTTTAAATATCTCTTACAATAACTAACTTTTTGTTATCAAGATGACATTTTAGACGGCAACTGACGTAATAATATATGTCGTAATATTTTAATTTTAAATATGTATGCAATATAATTTCAATTAATATCATGCAATTTTATACTAAGAAAACATTTATACATTCACAAAATACAACAAAACCTAATAATGTAGTTTGAAAACAATGAAAACTGAATTAAAATTAAAAAAGTTAAGCGCGACCCCTTGCGTCAAAATTAGATGATTAAATTTTCTCTATTTTTACACCATTCGATGACCGGTGGCGCCTCTAGTGTTTGTTCGGACGGTTAGTCTTTTACTCCCGTTTATGACCGTTAAAGAAAAAGTTCTAAAGGGGGATGTTTTGTGATTGAAACGTCAAACAGAACTGTCAAAAATGGGGTTTCATGATGTCGATTCCATGTCTAATACATGGATAACATAATATTTCTTCCTTATTCTTTTTATTCAAAGCGTAAATCAACAATACGATTCTACTGCTGGCTTATTTTTTACAGTAGTTTGAATGTCAGGCTTATGCATTTATATTTTGTACTAGTTTATATTTTAAATGTAAAATGTATCAAATAATAATAAAAGAATGACGTTAAGAGCTTGTACAGGCTAAAACAACTACAGAAAAAGTCTTCTGTAGTAATTTTTTCATGTACTCAATATGGAAAGTTATTATTTATAGTTCTTTGGGCTTTTATCTATCGATTTTGTTTATAATTTCCGTTGCTTCTCGCCAGATCGACCATCCCCAGCAGCAGCAGAAGGGCGTTTATAGGTCGATAGTTTCCACGCAAAGGAAAAGGGCGGTTCTGTCTTGTTTCCGCCAAGCTTCTTTGCACAGTTTGCCAAGGTTCGTTACTTGCTTTTCTGCCTTAATTTTTACTTGTTTTTGTGTGTTGTAGTGTTTTTGTTAGCTTTTTTATTGTTTGAAATAATAGTTTTATCAGGACAACATCTATACAGAAACTGAGACAGTTTTCACAAAATCCAATACCGGGTGCGTCTTAAAAGGTGGCTCACCCCTAAACTTTTTTATTTTTTTACATAAAAAACGAGATTTGGTTTAGTATATAACATAAAATAGGATTGATTGATGTATTCAATTGTTTCTGGACACTTTCTGTTTCACCGGAAATGACTACAACTTTTGATTTTTAAATGGCACCCTCGGTATTTTTTTACTTTATTCGATAGAAAATGACATTCTGAATAGAATGACATATCACATGCCAACTTTTTTGACATTTTCGCTTAAAAAAATCGTATTTGAAATTTCAATATAGAGTTCCATACCTGTGTTAAAAACACTAATAATTATTTTTAATCAAGGAGCCTTGGAAAAATAGATTTGAGCGTCTAATGTTTTTCTTATCTTGTCCTGGTCGGTTTAAAGATGCCCAAATCGTATTTTTAATCATATCTCATTTTTTTTAAATCGAAGGATATGCTCATTAGCATATTTGAAAAAAGCATTTTTTACGAATAATTTGGTACCACACACTTGGTATTTCGAGTCAAATTGTCGTTATGAACCGCATGTTACAATTTCAAATAAACATATGAGAAAATGTCAAAAGTTGACATATGATGTGTCATTCTATTCAGAGTGTCATTTTCTATCGAATAAAGTAAAATATACCGAGGGTGCCATTTAAAAATCAAAAATTGAAGTCATTTCCGGTGAAACAGGAAGTGACCGAAAACAATTGAATACGTCAATCAATCCTACTTTATGTACAACTAACTTTACTAACTACTTTATGTACAACTAACATATCAAATCCCGTTTCTTTATCTAAAAAATATAAAAGTTATAGGGGTGAGCCACTTTTGAGACGCACCCGGTATAATGTCTGTTCAACGAGTCAGGGAAAATTTCGTCAGACGACATCCAAAAAAAAATGACAGGAATTGTAATTTAGTTGGGAATCAAATTGACACACAATATCTGTCACTGTCGTGTATCCCCTTGTTGGACAGACTGTACCAGCCTGGGCATTATAAATTGATGGGATATATCTAAAATAATGTCTGTACTTTTTTGGCGGGTTTATTTCTTGAAAAAAATCTGGGTTTTTCGCAAATGGAAGAAAATCTACAAAATGGAAGAGTTATTTTTTTATGAACACCACTGCGTTGAATCTCAACGGATACCAGCTTGTCAGTGGTTTTTTACTAGTAAAACTGATTTGCCTAACCGACAACATTATGCTTAACATTTCGGGAGGTATAACTCCTCCAGTCGTCAGAGGCAAAAAAACATAAAGTAAAACATAAATACAAAAAAGAAAAACCTCTCTAAAATATCTAAATAAAACTGTTCAAGAAGACTTTTTTAGACTGTTTTTAGCAGATATATAACTTATAACCCGTAAATAAGCTCTTATCAAAAATCGGTAAGATTTTATCTTAAGATCTCAAATCATTTCACAGTTTGAAAGTCCCAAAGTTTAGAAAAATGTTTGGTTTTGTAGGTGGGGTTTATAGGTGACATAGTATTGATTTCTCACTAACACAATCTTGTTTTTTTATTGTATTAATATTTTTGTGTGATTTACTAACCCAAAAGGCTTCAAAACCGAAATCCTGTCGAGATGGCTGGAGAAAAGTTATGAACGCTGCCAGAAAACGCGCGGCACTGGCTTGTCTTAGATGTACGCCACTGTACAAACTGAGCAGGTTTGTCTACATTACTTATTTTTGTCTCAGGAATTATTTATTAATTTTAAAGAAAATAAATTTTATTTTACAGGCATCGGGCTATCAACATTTTTATCCGAACATACCGAGACTTCTGGCTTCAAGACGAGAATGTCGGACAGGAAGTGATGATCGAAGATCTTACTCAAAGTTTTGAGGACTCTGAACTGAAGAAAAAGGACGAGGAAGAAGAAGAGGGAAAACCAGATCCTCTTACACAGCTTGTCACTACGTTCTGTAGAGGAGCCATGACAGAAAGGTAATGAAATAAATCATAAGTTTAACATAGGTATTTTCTTATTAAAATATCTTAAAATGTATGCTGTCGATAGGAATAAACTTTTTCCACCTGGATACCATAAACGGCAAGTGTGAAAACGAAACACTTAGAAATTTCCACTAATTTTGAGGTTCTGAATGTAGCTTTAAGCTTCGTTTAGAACCTTGAAATTACTGGAATATATTAGTGGTTTCAAATATAATTTATACTTAAGAATTTACGATCATTTTCAATCACAAAACATCCCCCTTTATTTTGACTTCTATGTCATGAAATGAAAGTAAAAGAAGCGCCCCCTTGAGTTTGTTCGCGGACTAAATTCATCAAATATCGATCATTACAGTTGAGGGTTGGAACCTTTGGTGTTACACAGCAAAATAAAAACACTAAATCACCACAATACACCAAAACACTTTTACTTTTACACTGGACGCGCGTTTCGCTAACCATGTTAGCATCATCATCATAGATTATAAACTTAGTTTTTAAATATCGATCCCTGTATATATTTTTTTAATATTACAGAATTTTTTTTAATTCTAAGGAAATAGGTATACTAAAATTACTTTATATGTTAAAAATTACAATAAAAAATTATAATTTACATATACTCGTAACATATTAACTATTTTGTCACAATAAAAAAATGTTTATATCAATACCCGATCTAACGTCTATAAATATAAAACAGTTATTGATGTTATTATAAATTATGTATTTTATATGCATATAAATTGAAAAAAAACCTACAAAACAATTCGAATCTTTCCGGGGATTTGGAAAACGAAAAAAACTGCCATTGCAATTAAATTTCAATAAATTAAATAAAACGTTCTTGGTAAAATAAGTACAAATACACCAGTAATGAATGAGGAAATTGCCAAAATCACACACCGAACATTCACACAACAACGAAATAAAAATATTGTCATATTTAAAAAACAAATGAATATTTGTTAATTATGCATTATCAGCATGCATTATCAGCAGATGATGATAAACATGAGTTTATAATCATCTGCTGATGATGCTAACATGGTTAGCGAAACGCGCGCCCAGTGTAAAAGTAAAAGTGTTTTGGTGTATTGTGGTGATTTAGTGTTTTTATTTTGCTGTGTAACACCAAAGGTTTCAACCCTCAACTGTAACTTTTGTAGTAATATACAGTTGGTACAGATAAAGGAAATAAATTTAGATTGGAATACCTGTCAAAATTTTGGGTCGCGACCGTTGGCGCTGCTATAGCAGTTGCTAAGAACAACCGCAAACAAAAACAGAAATAATTTTCTCTTTTCAAAGTCAAAATCTTCAAAAATTATAAAATCTTTCAAAATCTAAACCGCTCTCATTGAAAAAATTCCGTTAAGTGTTTAAAGCGTCCATTTTCAAAGTAATTATTGCTGTCTTGTGAGTTTAATTTAAGTTATATTTACTCAAACCCGTGATAATTGTGAAAAAGTGGCATTAAAAACTGAAATAGCTCTGCTGTGAACTGTGAACTGCAAAAACCATCGTGGATTGTGGCATAACGTCGGTTTCCAATGTTTCATAGCTATTTCATACATGTCCTTATATAAAATAAAGTTTCTTGTATGCAACACACTGTATTTTATTTATAAAATTAAAAGAAAATAATAATAAATTTGAATAAACAATATTTGGGCGATATAATTCCGGAAAAAGCCGAACCGCTCCGAAATTTTCAAAAGTTTTGGGTCGCGACCGTTGCAAGAATAGCGCCAAATTACGTTTACATTGTCCTTACGGGCACTTTCCAATCTAAACTTGTTTCATTTATCTATGCTAGTAGCGCGTCTAGTGTTTTTTCGCACAGTATAGCTTTTACTTCCAGTCATTGCCATTACAGAAAACGTTCTAAAAGGGGATGTTTTGTGTTTACAATTTTTAAAAAAATACATTTAAAAGTAACAGAATATCCTAGCTCGAGGTAGTCAGTAATAATTATAGCTTATAAAACAATATTGTTTTCATTTTTAATCAGAATTTTTTTCGACGAATTATTCGCTAATTTTAAACTGTAATTAGTGGTAAAAGTTAAATGTTTGTTAACTTTTTCTACTAACTGAAAATAACTCATCATTAATTGTGATGTTCTGAATGCTTACATTGAAATTAGACAGAGAAAATTTTACGCTTATTGCAACCACGAGTTTATTCCACTAATTTCGAGGTTCTGAATAAAACTTTATACGAAGTAGAAACTACACTAGAAAAATATAGTTGTGCAAAAAATATTGCTTGTAGCTGGTTTGTATTAAATTGTAGTAAAAAATCATATTTCACGTATTTAATACAAAAATTATTGTATAACAAGTTAATAACGTCAAAAAACTGTCTTAGATCCGGAGCGTTACAAGAAGATCCCCTCTATATGAGTTATGCGGAAATTATCGCTAAATCTTGCGGTGAGGAAGAGGAAGAAGGAGAAGAGGGGGGCGAAGAAGGGGGTGAAGGTGAAGAAGGAGGTTCCTCCATCCATGTAAGTATAATTTTAAAGAAAAAAAGATTGTTACGCAACCTATCTCTTTATATTTACTATTGATATAATTTCTTTTATAATTAATCTATCAGAGGACAATGAGAAAACTGAGGGTATGAGTAAAATATCTTAATATAAAGTCTCCCATAGAGGTTTTTTTTGTGTAATTTTACCTGTTGAATAAAACAACTATAAGTAGGAAAGCCCAAGAGAGGATTGTGGGATTTACTCTAGTTCAAAATAATTTGACGATTTAAGCTTGATTTTTATGCGTCCGTTATCCGTTGATACGATGGTCTGAGGCCGCGGCGCGGCGCGGCACTCTGATTGGTCATAGCATTTTCGCGCCACTTTTCATCCGTAATTTTTTTACTCCAGCCCGTCAACGGAGAAAGATCGTACGATAACGGACGTTTTGGCACTTTTTTAACAAGTTGAAACTAATCTTAATAAAAATATAATAGTACAAGAGCTAGCACCGTCGGGAAAACGAGAATTTTAAGAAAGCTGTTTTTTTAGTATATCCTTTGCTATGCTCTCCTGACCAAAGTGCGGGCCGCCTGGCTGCCGATGCCGGTAGACTACTGTGGTTCACTACTGCGCTTTACATCTGTACAGGGTATCCCATTTTCGTGTGTTTTATGGGATTTCTCGTTTATCAGTAGAGATACAATGATGCGATTTTCACATTACTTTGCTACTTTCTTATAAAACACTATATGTTACATATAGGTTTGTCCTCGACTCCTTAGTTCCCGAAATACAGGGCGAATTTGTGATGCATAGTACTGAACAGATGTTGAATACAGATATGGGGATGCGCTGTAGTGAACGTAACGTCTACTGGCAGCCAGACGGTCCGCACTCTGTTCAGAAGAGCATATCAAAAGGTATATTAAAGAACCAGCTTTCTTAAAACTCTCTCTTGAAAACGTTGCTAGCTCTTAGCCTATAAGTAAAACAGCGAAATCATTATGGAAATAAAAATATAAAATGACACTAATCACAAGCAAATCGTATATCCGATGAACGGAGGTATGAAGATGCAATAAATTTAAAAACTGCTTAATTTTCTAACCAATCGAAGTCTTTAAATTCAACCAATAAAATTAATATCGTATCATCGTATCGTCGGACAACGGATGCATGAAAATCAAGCTTTAAGCGTGGCAAAAGAATAACGTCTATGTGAGACCTTAGAAATTAGTTCAAGTGTCCTATCGAAATTTCTTTCACATTATTCAACATTCCTTAGGAACAAGAAATGGAAAAACAGAAATTACTCTTCAACCAAGCCAGACTGGCAAACAGAGGCGTAGCAGAAATGGTACTGTTACATATATCAGCCTGCAAAGGCGTACCATCGGATATGGTGATGAAAACCTTAGAACTGGGTATCTCCATTCTGAGAGGCGGTAACTTCGACATACAAATGGGCATGCTGAACCACCTGAAAGACAAGAAAGACGTAGGGTTCTTCACTAGTATTGCTGGTTTAATGAATAGTTGTAGTGTATTGGATCTGGACGCTTTTGAAAGAAACACCAAGGCAGAAGGTCTGGGAGTTGGTTCTGAAGGTTTGTTAGTTTTGTTTCTTTGTTGTTTTCGTATTATTTTATTTTTTGTATTTTTATATAGGTGCGGCTGGCGAGAAGAATATGCATGACGCTGAATTCACTTGTGCCTTGTTTAGATTTATCCAGCTTACTTGTGAAGGTCACAATTTAGGTAAGACTTAAAGATATAAAGGTAGGGAGAATGCAAGATCTACCTGGTGCGTCTCAAAAGTGGCTCATCCCTATAACTTTTTTTATTTTTTCAGATAAAAAACTTATAACTTGGTATTAGTATATGATTAGGATTGATTGACGTATTCAATTGTTTTTGCTCACTTCCTGTTTCACCGAAAATGACTACAACTTTTGATTTTTAAATGACACTCTCGGAATGTTTTTAAATAACACTCTCTGAATAGAATGACATATAATATGTCAACTTTTGACATTCTCTCATATAATTTATTTGATTTTATTTTAACATGTGGTTCATAACGACAATTTGACTTGAAATACCAAGTGTGTGATATCAAATTATTGGTAAAAAAATGCTTTTTCCAAATATGCTAATGAGCCACCCTCGCTCCATTTGAAAATATTGAGATATGATTAAAAAATACGATTTGGGCATCTTTTAACCGGTCAGAACAAATCATGAAAAACATTAGATGATCAAATCTATTTTTCCAAGGCTCCTTGATTAAAATTAGTATTTTTAACAGCCATGGCACTCTAGAATGAAATTTAAAATGCGATTTTTTTTAAAAGCGAAATTGTCAAATGTTTACATATGATATGTCATTCTAATCAAAAGGCACCTTTACACTTACACTCTTTCGCGTGGGTTCTGAACGGCATTCCAATCGTGAGTCCAAGAATGCGCTCCAAGAACGTAGCGTTCCAAGAGGGTGTTGCTAGAAAAATAAAAAAAAGCAACGTTCTATTCGAGACTTGTCCGCGCGTATGTAACGTAAAAGGAAAAACATGTCAGTGTAAAGTGAAAACTGTTGCTTATGGCGCGGATTTGACCGGACTCCAGGAGTTTTAGAAATTCTAAAAGGATTGAGATAAAAAATGTACAAAATAAGGCGGCACAAATTAAAAGTGGCTCTTTGTATTATTTTGTATTTTTTTTATTATTTGTATATTCTTTGGACCTCACCTTCCATAGACACGGATATGATTTGTAAATTTCAATAAAATGCCTTTAAAGTCTTTCGACCAGTACCTACTATCTCCCATGGCACACAAAATAAGTAATTTATTGATATCTGTAAAAATAAATTATTAAATAATTATATAAAATTTTACAATAATAAACTTTACTTACTAAGAGGCGGTAATTTTGCCATACAAATGGGCATGCTGAACCACCTGAAAGACAAGAAAGACGTAGGGTTCTTCACTAGTATTGCAACGTTCCATTACTACTTATTATAATTATTTTATTTTGTTATCCCGCGCGCCAAATCGCACACGCCACTCAAATTATGCACAAGAAGAATTTAACGTTCTTTTCCTGCAATCAAGTCTACACTCAAGTACGAACTGTTTTCGCACATGCTTGATTTACATTTACATTACCGTTCTTATGCGCACGATTGGATCGCCACGTTCAGAACCCATGCGAAAGAGTGTAAGTGTAAAGGTACCTAAAGTGTCATTTTCTATCGAATAAAGTAAAAATATACTGAGGGTGCTATTTAAAAATCAAAAGTTGTAGTCAATTCCGGTGAAACAGGAAGTAACCAAAAACAATTGAATACGTCACAATCCTAATTTATGTCATATACTAGCATATCAAATCTCGTTTATTTATCTGAAAAAATAAAAAAAGTTATAGGAGTGAGCCACTTTTGAGACGCATCCGGTATATCCTTAATGGATAATTATGTGATATTGAAAAAAAACATCCCCTTATTTTTTAAAAAGATTCATGTTTCGTACTTATTTTGGAAACTAATAATAATTTTTAGAATGGCAGAACTATTTGCGTACCCAAGCCGGTAACACCACCACAGTGAACGTAGTCATTTGCACGGTAGATTACCTACTGAGACTGCAAGAATCCATCATGGACTTCTACTGGCATTACTCTAGCAAGGAACTCATCGACCCAGCTGGTAAAGCGAATTTCTTCAAAGCCATTGGCGTAGCTAGTCAGGTTTTCAACACGCTCACTGAAGTCATTCAGGGTCCTTGTACTCTGAATCAGCAGGCTCTGGCACATTCCAGGTAACTAAAATATCTAGATATTATACACTGTGTTCTAAAGTTCTTTCTTTTTGATTTACAGAGTGTTATTTTTTTTAAATCGAATTTAATCGGCATAAAGTAAATGGTACGCCACTGAGCTTTTTCGGTACAACAATTTCTTTTTCTTGACTATCAATATTTTTTAACAAGTGAAGTACGAATATTAGTTATATTTGAGCTAATTTTTAGGTTATGGGATGCAGTTGGTGGTTTCCTGTTTCTGTTCTCTCACATGCAGGATAAGTTATCCAAACACTCGAGTCAGGTGGATTTGCTGAAGGAACTTCTTAACTTGCAAAAGGACATGATTACCATGATGCTTTCAATGCTTGAAGGTACCTACTTCGTATTGAAATAATATACAGGGTGTCACTTAAATAAATGCACTACCAATAACAGTGTTTTAACTGGTAGTACATTTCAACCTTAGAAAGACATCCATGATGTATTTTATTTGAAAATGTTCTATCTTATTCCATATTTATATTTTAAGGGAATATTTTAAAAACTATTTAGCTACCACGACGTCATTTCTGTCTTAAAACTCCGATTTTAATTACAAAAATATACAGGATATTTATTTCAATAATTTTTTCACAGGTAATGTCGTGAACGGCACCATCGGTAAACAAATGGTGGACACCTTGGTGGAAAGTGCCTCCAACGTAGAATTAATCCTGAAATACTTCGACATGTTCCTGAAGCTAAAAGATCTAACATCGTCGGCCAGTTTCCAAGAAATCGATGTCAACAGCGACGGCTGGGTCTATCCCAAAGACTTCAAAGAAAAAATGGAACAGCAAAAAAGCTATACACCGTAAAATAACCTTTTTTTGGCCAAAGGGTATAGCCGGATTAATATGGGAAATCTGCCCTCGTGGCTTTTTTGACTCGCACTCAGGGATCGATTCGGTGTAGTATCAAAATAATTCACCTAAATTTTTAGCTCGTTATCTCAAACGGTTTTCGAGATTTTCAAAAAAAAACTGTTTTTTCAATTTTATTGTTATTTTTATAGTAAAATTCAAAATTAATTAACGATTATTTTTTTCTAATTCTTAGAAGTCTAAGACATGAAAAAATAATATGATCATGATTCTTAAACGAAGAGCCGATTTTTAGCGGAGGAAATAATATTAAAATTTTCATTTTTTTAACCTTTGTGAAATATGTCACTCACTAAAAATCGTCAGAAAATGTCTTTCATACTTCGTTACCCTCAGGAATTTTTTAGAATTTTTTGAAGTGGTGGAACAATATGAATAAAATAAAAAACTCATTTTTTTTCTAAAATCTTCTGTTTTAACTAACTTATATTTTTGTTTAATTTACAAAAGTGAGTAGAAAATATTTTTTCATTAAAAATACATCCTTGCCAGAAATAAACATAAAGGTTATTATAAAAAAATGAGTCTGAGATTTTAGAAAAAAAATGAGTTTTTAATTTTTTTCATATTGTCCCACCACTTCAAAAAATTCTAAAAAAATTCCGAGTGTAAAGGAGTATAAAAGACATTTTCTGACGATTTTTAGTGAGTGACATATTTCACAAAGGTTAACAAAATAAAGATTTTAATTTTATTTCCTCCGCTAAAAATCGGCTTTTCGTTTAAGAATCATGATCATATTATTTTTTCATGTCTTAGACTTCTTAGAATTAGAAAAAAATAATCATTAATTAATTTTAAATTTTACTATAAAAATAAAAATAAAATTGAAAAAACAGTTTTTTTTTGAAAATCTCGAAAACCGTTTGAGTTAAAGAGCTAAAAATGTAGGTGAATTATTTGGATTCGGCACCAAATCGATCCCCTGAGTACGAGTTAAAAAAGCCGCGGGGGCAGATTTCCCATATTAATCTGGCTATACCCTTTGTCTCTTTGTTATCATTTTATTTTTCCAGGGAAGAGATTGAGTTCCTTTTAGCTTGTTGTGAGACCAACCACGACGGAAAAATCGACTACGAAGGTTTTATAGATCGTTTCCACGAACCCGCTAAAGAAATCGGTTTCAACTTGGCCGTGTTGCTCACAAATCTGTCAGAACACATGCCTAACGAGCCTAGGCTGGCTAGATTCTTAGAAACTGCAGGCTCTGTATTGAATTATTTTGAGCCCTTCTTAGGTCGCATTGAAATCTTAGGTAAGTCCATTAAATCCACATAAGGCTAGTATAGTTATAGCCATATCATGCCAAATAAACTTTTGTAGAGTGAATGTAGAAGTTTATTTGGTATAGCTTATACAGGGTGGTTTTTTTTCACAATAATAAGGGGCCGTCCTCTGTCGGAAACACTGCGACCTGTGAGGCCTATTCTGTTTATCCCCTTTCTATATCTGCACCCATTCTCCTATCCCTGTGCCCTGCACTAACATATGCAGATCATTGATAGGATGAGAGCATATTTTCTCCTTTTCTAGCCTAGCTTTCCCAAATAAAAAGTGTCGCTTGCGATCCAAAGCCTCGCAGTGACATATTATATGCTCTACTGTTTCTGGATCTTTATCGCAGAGTCTGCAGCAAAGACTTCCTTGATACAGGTTGAGCTTGTTCAGGTAACACTTGATAATCATGTGTCCTGTCAAGAAGCCTGTTGTAATCCGCACTTTATTTCTGCTAAGCATTAGCAGTTCTTTTGCGGTTTTAGAGCTAAGTCCTTGGATAAAGGCCTTGCTGTGCCTGTGTTCCTGTCTGTTTCTCCAGTGGACATTCTGCTTTCTCTGATCCAGAGTTTTAGTGCACTACAGGCCATATACATTTGGGTATTTTCAGTACTGGCTCTGGACCAAGATAGGATGCCGATGATCCTTGCCTAGCTAGCTCATCGGCTTTTTTGTTGCCTTGGATGCCGCTGTGCCCGGCACCCAGAATAATCTAATTCTGTTCCTTCGTGCCAGAGCTCCCAGTTCACCTAAGCATTCCCAGACAAGTCTCGACGATACCTTTGGGCACAAAAGCGCCCCAAGTGCCGCTTGAGTATCTGAGCATATATTGATGAGCTTACCTGAATAAACGCTTTTATTATTTTCTCTCGCACATTGTAGAATGGCGAAGATTTCTGTCTGGAATACGGTTGAGTATTTACCAAATGAAAAGGATAAGCTTACCCTTGGTCTTTCCCCAAATACTCCAGCTCCTGTTCCTTCAGCGGTCTTTGACCCGTCTGATACAGAGCGGTTGGTATCGATGATAATTTTTTAATTGCTCAATTGATTTACAGCTACGGCCAATATTATATGACATTCGAACAATTTTTTACTTTATGTCACAGTGGTAATCACTAAATTTGACGTTTAGGCTATACATTTTTTTTGACTGGCAGTTTTTTTTCTCCAAAAATTTTAGATATTTTTTTTCTCAAAATCGGTTAGTGATAGGTATAGAGTGTTTGATATAAAAATTTATAAATTTTTATAGAGAATTTAATAATAATAATAGCTCCCGTATATAGCGTTTAACGCCTTGGGAGTAGCAAGGTACAGCTTGCCATACTAGAGCCGTTCGGTATACAAGGAAGGTAATGTGGCTAGCACTACGCTTCAACCGCCTATTATTACCTCAGGATTGTGAATCCCAAGTACTCATTTAAGGCTGAGTCGACCTAGGTACCCAAACTATTTTTATTTTAATAAAAATAGTCGGCTGATGCAATGCCGGGTGCGGGATTCGAACCCACTACCTTGAGATTGGTAGACGAGAGCCTGGACCTCTACGCCACCGGGCAATAGAGAATTTAAATATATAATAAAAATGGGGTTACACATTTAAAATAAGAAAGTTGCTATCAACTTCCGGTATTTTCAGAAGTGCCGCCATATTGAAAACATATTTTTAATTGATAGATCTCATTGTGAAACAATGATATGCAAAAAATCTCCGAACACCCTGTATACAGGTAGTTCAACAATAAGTTGAAAATACAGCTCAATTGTTTGTAGGTAGCAGCAAACGAATCGAGAGAGTATATTTCGAGATCAAAGAATCGAACATCGAGCAGTGGGAGAAGCCTCAAATCAAGGAATCCAAGCGGGCCTTCTTCTACTCCATTGTGACGGAAGGTGGTGACAAGGAGAAGCTTGAGGCCTTTATCAATTTCTGCGAGGACGCCATCTTTGAGATGCAACACGCCAGCGGATTGATGGCCGTTGAAGATTCGGGTGGCAGTGGCCAAATTCGTGCGACGACTTATAGTTATATGGCTGACGAAGATGAACAAAAGTAAGAAAAATTACTGTATTTTTTTGGTTTTTAACTTGTTCGTTTATATCCTAGATCATATATAGTCTGTCCAACGACAAAATCCTTGACAGTGATAGATGTGTCTGTCATTTCAATTTCAAAGTAGTTTATTTTATTTTACAAAGAAATAAGTTGGTACAATTAGAACGCATAATTATTATATTTAAATTTTGAGTGACAAGTGTCAAATATTCATTCTTCAATTCTTCAAAATATTGTGAAAAAAACTGTATAAAACTGAAGAAATCTAATCTTGGTTAATTAACTTTAATCTTATTTTTTTCTGCAGTACTAAAATGTATTATTTACCTATCGTGTGATGTTATTTTACAGATACTCCAGTTTTTGGTACCATATACGAGATGGTATACAACTTTATTTGTGGCTAATACAACTCTCTGGCCATAGTCTCTGGCAAAGTGTGTCTCTGGCGGTCTCGGTGCACCGAATATTAACTGTAAACTATGGTCTGGGTCAACACTTAATATTCCCTCGAGTTTTCCTCCACTTAATTTTAAAAAACAAGAAAGACAAGTAACAACACAGTCGAAAATGCAAAATGCAAAATATTTATCATTTCTATTTGACACAAAATTATAACCTATAATTGGCAATAGTTTGACAACTCTCAAAAATCTTATGTCGAGTTCATACGCACAATCGTCCGTTTGTCGTCCATCGTTGGGTCAAACCAATAATATCGAAATATGATCTGTAGTTTTTGAAATAAACCAATTAAACTGGTTAAAAACAACGAGAGACGACGCATGACGTATTTATTTATAAACCCATCCATAGTTAACTTAAAAAATATTAGAAACTTTTTTTAGTGAAATAAATGGATTGGTATGGAAGTCATCTGCTTTTTTTCTGTCATTGTCTGTCGAAATCTTACCTGAGAAAAAAAACAGAGTATATACTAACGTGGATAGGTAAATCACTATGGAAACTGTCGCAAACATGTCAACGAGTTCCATTTATCTTCTTTTTTTGTTGCAAACGCGGTGCTTCTACTCTATCTATCCTTGTCGAGGACCTATCGTCCACGCGCCAAATTTGAATATTAATTTTAAAAATTTAATTTGTACAATGCATATATTTGAACAATAAATTGAATGTTTACGGTCACAAAAATTAAATTATATAAAAAATACATTTAGCCACTCCGTACGAATATCAATATTCTTAGGAAATCTAACCAAAAAGTCTGCATGTTGTTTAAAATAAATAAAAGAACAACTGAATACTTTACTTGCTTATGAAAAGATAATTCGGGGACCTTTATATTAGAACTTCCACACACCAAACACTTTCTAGTCATTTTTACGAGTATTTAGAAAGTCCAACGAAAAAAAAGTAGAAATATAATTGCACAAACGTAAAATTAACTTCTCACTGCAGACACTTGCATCCTTGGCTATATAAAAGCGGTCGATAAAAGAGTAATTAATACAATTTTTAAAATAAAAAAAACGCAAAAAAACAAGCGTCTACAATGGAAATAAGGCATAGATAAATGAAACAAGTTTAGATTGGAAAGTGCCCATAAGGACAATGTAAACACTATTTGGCGCTATTCTTGCAACGGTCGCGACCCAAAATTTTTGAAAATTTCGGTTTGGTTCGGCTTTTTCCGGAATTATATCGCCAAATATAGTTTATTCAAATTTATTATTATTTTCGTTCGTTTATTTATAAATAAAATACAGTGTGTTGCATACAAGAAACTTTATTTTATATAAGGACGCATGTATGAAATACCTATGAAACATTGGAAACCGACGTTATGCCACGATCCACGATGGTTTTTGCAGTTCACAGTTCACAGCACAGCTTTTTAAGTTTTTAATGCCACTTTTTCACAATTATCACCGGTTGAAGTAAATAAAACTTGAATTAAACTCACAAGATAGCAATAATTACTTTGAAAATGAACGCTATAAACACTTTTCGGAATTTCTTTAATGAGACCGTTTTAGATTTTGAAAGATTATTATGATTTTTGAATATTCTGACTTTGACAAGAAAAAATTATTTTTGTTTTTGTTTGCCGTTGTTTTTAGCGACCGCTATAGCAGCGCCAGATCGCGTATAACGGTCGCGACCCAAAATTTTGACGGGCTTTCCAATCTAAACTTGTTGCATTTATCTATGAAATAAGGTTATGACATGATTATGACAAGATTATGACAATATGATGACAATGAAAAGTTGGTTTCCATAACAATGTTTAATTTGTACTTTCTAAACCGTAGAAAATTGTGATTATTTTGGAAATGCGTGCAACTTCTAATGCGCATGCGCAAAGATAAACCTATTGAATGTTTCATAAGTGCAATAAAGAAGGTTTGAAAATTGCATGTCGTGATGTTGGAGACATATTTTTTAATGCCAAACTTATGGCGTTGATTTATCCACGTAAGTATATATGATCTAGGGTTTATATCATTGATTATACAGGTTCGCAAAAAGTTAAATACAAAAGTTTGCGAGTAATAAATTTAAGTATACATGGTCGGTCATAAAATCGTGGCACATCAAGGTTTTATTTTTTTAAATGGAACCCCTTGTATATTATTGCATATTTCAATTCTAAGAAAAAATAGAGATACACACTATGTACCTCAAACCAACCGTTTTCGAGTTATTGACTTTTGAACATATCACTTGAACAATTTGATTTAATTAATTTCGATATGTTCAGTTTCATTTAACGATGTCATTCTGCCGTAACTGTGACACTTAATAATATTTGACATTTATGGTGGGTTCATACAGCCAAATAAAATAAAATAAGAATAAAATAAAATAAAATAAGAAAGTTGGTTATATGGGATACCGTACATGCGTTCATACAGCCAAATAAAATAACAAATAAAATAAGAAGTCTTTATCTTTTAACTTCTTGTTTTATTTTATGTGAAAACGGCTTTGCGCACGCTTAATTCTAACCTACAAATATTTTCAGTTTGGATTTAATTTATTTTATAATTTCACATAAGTAAAATGTATAATATAGTAGGCAATGAATAAATAAATATACTATAAATAGTAAAATTACTATAAACAATCGTAAAAGTTAACTTTTATCCAGCCTCATCGTACTGCGCATGAGCAAATATATATTTCTTATTTTATTTTATTTGACTGTATGAACGCACACAAATAAGAATTCCTTATTTCTTATTTTATTTTATTCTTATTTTATTTTATTTGGCTGTATGAACCCACCTTTATAGATGTATAAAATGAGATTATATCAAGTCTGAAAATTACAAAATTTTCGTTTAACATTTCAATTCTTCAATTCGTGTACATTGTGTATTACGATTATTGCTTAAAATTGAAGGAAAAATTGAAATATGCAGTAATATACAGGGTATTTCAATTGAAAAAAATAAAGTTTGATGTGCCACAGCTTTATGACCGACCCTGTATACTTAAATTTACTAGTAGCTAATAGACATTTAAAAACCCATTACAACAGTATCACAATTTCGGCAGAATGGCATCGTTGAATGAAACTGAACATATAAAAATTAATTAAGTCAAATTGTTTAAGTGATATGTTCAAAAGTCAATAACTCGGAAACGGTTGGTTTGAGGTACATTGTGTGTTTTTCGATTACGCATTGTGTATTTTGATTCGTGAGCAAACTCCCCACGAGAGATGGCACATGTTTTTTGAAACACCCTGTATTATTCATTATAGGGGGAAAGATCCAGTGAGACGAACTTACCAAAACTTCAAAGAAGCAATCTACTATGGTTTCTCAGCACTGAGTCCATCGAACATCAAACACAAAATCATCGAAATGCAACAGATGACGATACCAGAACTATTCGTGGGTATGATAACTCTACTCTTTTGTCTAATTTCGCTAAAACTAACCACTCAACTACTTCCAGGCTTCTTTAAATTACTCTTCTACTCCTTCTACTATTCCGGTTTCGGATTCGTGGTCGTTATAAAATATCTCCTGGGCATACTGATGTCCTTGATGAGAGGTCCGGTAGTCGAAGAACCGATGATCGAAATAAAGGAGGAGGAAAAAGTGAGTCCGCTGAGAATGCTGCCTCAGTTACCGCCGGCAGAAGACCCTAACACTCAGATTCAGGCGTTTGGTGTGGACGTAACAAAAGAAGAAGGCGGGCAGTAAGAAGATAATTTTGAAAATTTTGAGTGAAATTAATATATAATTTTTTTTGAAGGTACAAAATGGCAGCTCACGAGTCTCCAACTGGAAGTCAGCCGTCTTCTGGAGAAGGTGAAGGTGAAACAACTCCTGAAGATGGAGAACAAACGGAAGCTGAAACGCCCGAACAACCGTTGTCGCTGTCCGATCTCTTAGGGTAAGGATTTTTGTAAAATTTTATAAATACGTATTTATCTTTTGATGTATTTTCTTTAATCCTGTGTTTTAGCATATATTTACTATATTTTTTTATAAATAATCATTCTTCATACAACAATTGAAGGCTTTTCTTGAATATATGCTGCGGCTATGTTACAAAAGTAAGTTTTAAGTAAATGAAGAAAAACGATTTTCTACGGTTTTCGTATTGATAATCATATTCAAGTGGTACTAACATCAACTTTATTAATCCCCAGATATAAAAAGTTGCACAACACAGATAATAAACCAGTATTAGAGATATATGTAATAAACTCTTGAGTCCCGGGAATAAGGGTTTATGTGAAATGTAACATAAACCCTTATTGCAGGCAACCAATTTAGATTGCCATTTTTTTTTGTGTACAAGTTGTACATTTCTTAACCGTTTCTTTTTAATACACCTCCATTCAGTTACAATTAGATGCCCTTATTCGAGGGAATGCTTCAATTTTCTAAAAAGAAAATAATCAAAATCTATACAGGGTGATCTGAACTGTATTCCGGAAACTTCGGCAGCATATTCTGCAGATAAAAATAAGTAAAAAATTTCGTATAAGTGTATGTCCTAAAATGCTTAGTTTCGGAGATTCAGGGTGTAGAAATTTTATTTTTTTCGATTTTTTCCAAGTAATTTCTGAAGTAACGTCAATATTTGGATGAAAATTAGTGTCTGGGAGTTTTTTGACGTGAGAAATTTGATTTTGATATCAATTTGACTCCTAATTGTAGAGGGCGCCACCTACATTTTTTAACTGGTTTGAAGAGTAATAACTTTTCGTCCGTACCTGTATAAAACTACTGACTAAAAAATATACATTTGCGACGTTTTTTACGTAAAAAAAAGTTTCTTGGTAAAAAACGCTACGAGTCATGGTTCTCCAGATATTTGGAATCGAAATTTTCAATACCTGTCATCACTGACATAAATTAAACATTCTAACTAAATAGTTATTAGACTGAAATTTGAAATGTTTTTGTGCCAAAAGCACAACAGAAACTGTTTTATCATCAATTTTTTGAAGAAAAATTTATGAATAATTTAAAAAAAAATAATAAAAAGTTCCCAAATTTATTATTTCAGTAAAATAACTATCCATTCAACATATGTTTATTTTTTGTCAATAATGACATGTATTGACTATTTCCATTCTAAATCTCTTGAGAACGGTTGCTCGTAGCGATTTTTACCAAGAGACATTTTTTACGTAAAAAATCACGGGAATGTATATTTTTACACTCGATAGTTTTATAGAGGTACGGACGAAAAGTTATTACTCTTCAAAACAGTTAAAACACATGTATGTGGCGCCCACTACAAATAGGAGTTATATTGACATCAAAATCAAATTTCGCATATCAAAAAACTCGAAAACTCATCCAAATATTGACGTTACTTCAGAAATTATTTGGAAAAAAAAACTTCTACACCCTGTATTTCCGAAATTAAGCATTAAGACATACATTTATACGATTTTCTTTACTTATTTTTATCTGCAGAATATGCTGCCGAAGTATCCGGAATACAGTTCGGACCACCCTGTATAATCTAATATCTGCAAAACCGTTAAGAATATCGCTTTAAAAAAACACTTTTGAATACACTAAATAACTTTAAAGACAAAAAATGTTCACTATTTAATTCTGCATCTAAAATGAAAATAATATACAGGGTGTTGCATTTAAAAAAATTGAGATAGCATTGTAAATATTGCGATGCTGGCGACACCATAAAAATTATTGTAATTTTATGCTGAATCCAAATCTGTACAGAAAAATGGGGGTTCGATTTAAAAAACTTAAAACTTTATCATAACTTTTTTTTGACACGCCTTGTATGCAAAAAATATTTTTAGTATATGTATATAGGGTTTTAACTTCCTCAGGAAGGATCTTAGGGTATATGATCAGAGGAACTTTACGATTTATTTTTATCTGTAGAATCGTCCACTGAAGTTCGGTACACTATTTTTTGCACCCTGTATTTTAGAGAAAGATTTTTAAGGTTGATTCTCACTATACCTTCCGTTTCCATTCCATATCCGTTCCGTATTTTTTATTGCATTGACGCTATACGTAAGCTCCCATTCCGTATCAGCTCCATACTTTTTATTGTACAATTTATATCATTACGAAAGTTTGATTTAAAAAATTTGTATCTTTTGAAAAAGGTAATAGATTTAATTAAGAGGTTAAAGATAAATAAGTATCAATAATATGTTAACAGAGCTGGTACTGGGTAAGAAACTGACAACGCTGTTTCCGATACGCTTCAGTCCGTCCGCCAAAAAAATGTATGGAAGGAAAGGATATGGAACGGAAGGAAAACGGAACGGATAGTGTGCATTGTCCTATTCATTTACATGATATATTTTATGTAAACGGAAAAAAACAACTCTCGTATTTTAAAATCAAAGCATTTTAGAATATTAATAATTTTTAATCTAAATACCTGTACCAGTCGCCAGGTATGTTTTGACAGTAAAGGTAGACGTTCCTTCAAATTGAAAGAAACGAACGTTCAAAATTCCAGTGCTAATTTACAATCGTCGTCTTCAACATGGCCGACCCTTGCCCGGACGTATGCCCTATGTGCCCCGTCCCCTTCCTCAACGATCTGGACATTTGCGACCTGGAAAACTACAAGCATCCGCCGTTCTTCTTCGTCCTGTGGTGGGTGAGCTTGGCCACCAAAGCGGCCATCGACAAGATCATGGAACTGATCGAGGGAAGTGGCGATGAAGACGGAGACGAAGGAGGCACGGCCAAGGGCGTAGAAGGCGGGGATGAAGGTGAGGAGGAGAAGAAAGAAGGCGAAGAGGGCGAAGAAGAAAAAGGAGAGGAAACAGCAGCGGAAGAAGCTCCCGCCGAAGAAGCTCCTGCCGAAGAAGCGCCTCCAGAAGAAGCAGAGGGTTAAAGGATGTCTATACATTATTTTTACGAAATATACCTATTTTATGTTTAGTCTTATTTGTTTTATTTTGTTAATGACAATAAATGAAATGCTATAAGTTTGTTTTTGGTCGTTTGTGCTATAAAACACTCTGTATAATAATTATAGTGGACAGCATACTGCAGCAGAGAGGATTGGGCATTAGATACAGATACAGATACAGACCGCGGTCTGTTCAACATAAAAAGACTCGGGGCAAAAACACGTACAAAATTCATCACAGAACTTCAATACGCTGATGACTGCGCTCTAGTTGCAAAAACATTACAGCAATTACAAAAAATGGTGAACACATATACCTGGGCATACGAGGCTTTGGGCCTTAAGCTGACATCGACAAAACTAAAATCATGTGCACTCCTCCGGAAGATCACAACAAATGCTATAAAAATCGGAGAACTATTGGAATATATAGCGGAATTCAATTACCTCGGCAGTTTGATTTCGGAAAAGGCCAATATCGACTCTGAAATTCAGCACAGGATTAGCAGCGCCTCAAGAGCATTTTGGAAATTAAAAGACAGGGTTTTCTACAATCATGACTTGAGCACAAAAACGAAACTTGCAGTGTACCGAGCAATAATAATCCCCACCATGTTATATGGGAGCGAAACCTGGGTGGCCGTACCGCCGACACATGAACGCATTAAACAAGTTGTAACAGAGACACCTTAGACAACTCTTAAGAATCAAATGGTTCCATCACGTCTCAAACGTATCGGTCCTTGAAAAAGCTAACTGCGAGAGTATTGAAGTCATGATTACAAAATCCCGCTTGAGATGGGCTGGTCACGTATGCATAATGCAAGAAAACAGCATACCAAAATCTCTGCTTTACGGTGAGCTTGTAGACGGTAAAAGGAAGCCGGGTGGACAACTCAAAAGGTACAAGGATATTTCTTTAGGTATTGACCGACGAACAGGTCATAGATTCTGCTGGGTATGCAAGTAGTGCAACACATTTCTTATTGCTAAATATGTAACAAACCTACAATTAATATTATATACAAGATGGTCTTGTGTGGTCTACCCTCATATTACAAAGCTTACAATCTCCTGTTAGAAGATCCAATACAGCTTTGACAGTCTTCCTGTCTTTGCTTATCAGGTCTGTAGTAATCATCAGGTCTGTAGTAATCAGCCTGTCTCTGCCTTTTTGAGATTCGTTGACCACCCAGTGTTTTGTGGTCATTCTTGTACCTGCTTTTGCGGCACTGCAGAAGGATTCTGGGCCTATGAATGGTATTCACAAGCCTTATTTAGCCATTTAATCTGCATTCATTGTGACGATCGCTTCTCTAATGGATATAATAATAATAATAGCTCCCGTATATAGCGTTTAACGCCTTGGGAGTAGCAAGGTACAGCTTGCCATACTAGATCCGTTCGGTATACAAGGAAGGTAATGTGGCTAGCACTACGCTTCAACCGCCTATTATTACCTCATGATTGTGAATCCCAAGTACTCATTTAAGGCTGAGTCGACCTAGGTACCCAAACTATTTTTATTTTAATAAAAATAGTCGGCTGATGCAATGCCGGGTGTGGGATTCGAACCCACTACCTTCAGATTGGTAGACGAGAGTCTGTACCTCTACGCCACCGGGCACCTTTCTAATGGATAAAATTCATTAAATTGTTAGTGCTAGTACTCGATTTAACTATCTTTAATCTACTTTTTCAGTGGAGAACAAGCCAAGTTAGCCGCCCAAGAAAAAGTGGAAGCTCAGGCGGCTCAACAGGCCGCTATGCAAGCCATCGAGTCTGAGAACAAGGCTAAATCAACTACCGAAGTATCGGCGATGCAACAGATCAATTTCAGCGCCTACACCCACAGAGCCGTCTCGTTTTTGGCCAGGAACTTCTACAATTTGAAATATGTCGCCTTGGTATTGGCTTTCTGCATCAATTTCATGTTATTGTTCTACAAGGCAAGTATCAAAAGTTTCTTAGTTTATTAATTTTAACCAGTCAAAAGTTCATTAAACATGAAATAGCTATTTATGTAACTGTAACAAGTTACGAAATGAATGTGCTTTAAGCACGGGACGCAAAATTGTCCAACGAGCCGAAAGCCGAGTTGTACAATGCGTCGAGTGTTCAAAACACTCTTTTCGCAACGAATTTCATACAAGATTTTTTGTGAAAGCGGATAATTTGAGATTTTCATGCTATTATTATTATTTATTTTTAAACATTTTTTAAAATGTTCTGGTAATCGGTTCCTAAGGCATTGTTTATGCATTGTTTAATGACAGTTTAATGACAAAATTCTATCAGGTTCAAAAGTCAACAACTTTGAAACCTGGGTCAAAGAAAAACATGTTGAGAATTTCACAGAAAAGGTATTGCTAGCCTATTTTCTGAAGTATTTATTAGTGTGAAGATTCCGAATACAAAAACTCATTTTCCAAGAGTGTTTACGATTACTGAGGGACCAATAGATGTTATCAATTTCTTACATGTATTTCGTAAGTACGCAAAACCGACCACTCAATGTGACACATCAGCGATTTTTCTTGACGTATCGAAAAAATCAATGCTGTACCCTGCCAGTTGGAATCAATACAATTGAGGGTATGCCAAAAAAGATAGCGGAATTCCTTGGACTCTCCAACGCCATTGGATACACTGGTCATTGTTTCCGGCGTAGCTCTGCAACAATGCTGCCAGATTCAGGAGCGGACATAACAGTTTTAAAGCGACATGGAGGTTGGCGATCAAGCTCGGTTATTGAAGGTTACATTGAAAATTCAATTGAATAGAAAACCGAAATAGCAAAAAGAATCATGGGACAGAAAGATGCGCCAAATAAAAAATTAAAAGCAGTTCACGTAAAAGCAGAAGCTACCAGCATTGCCAGTACAAGAAATTTACTTATTCCGACTCCTACAACTTGCATTTCTCTTAGAGACGAGACGTTGGATGCCTCTTGTATTCACTTAAATAATTTAAATAATTGTACCTTTAAGATAAATATTTTCATGGTTTGTAACATGTTATTTTTTACTTTTAGGCACTAGTGCCTAAACAAGTGTCACTTTTAGATACTAGTGCCTAAAAAAATGTCATTTCGAATCTCAAATAAATATCAAAAACTGTCAGTTTCGAAACGCTTTCACAAAAACATCTTTTTTACTCCCCATTCCTTTCGGTTCTTTAGATTCGCTTGTCAGATAATCGTTTCAACCTAAACGCATAGACTTTGGATTTGTATTGCCTTTAATAGATGCATTTCTCTTATTGTTAGGTATCTACGCTAGGTGGCGATTCTGACGGTAGCGGAAGCGGTAGTGGCAAAGGCTCCGACATAATCGAAGGTTCGGTCGAGGGTAGTGGCTCAGGAGGATCAGAAGAAGAAGACGACCCGCCTGAATTGGTAATGGTGGACGAAGATTTCTACTACATGGCGCACGTGATGAGACTGGCGGCCGCTTTACATTCTCTGGTATCTCTAGCCATGCTGATAGCGTACTACCACTTAAAAGTACCTCTGGCCATCTTTAAAAGGGAAAAGGAAATCGCGAGGAGATTGGAATTTGAAGGATTGTATATAGCGGAACAACCTGAGGATGATGACTTGAAGTCTCATTGGGATAAACTTGTTATTTCGGCAAAGTAAGTTTTTATTTGGTGTCATTGAAAGCAGTGGCTAAGTCTTGTTCAATACTTTAAAAGTGCTTCTTCTCCTTACAGTGCCATACTCTATACAGAGTGTCGACTATCACCCGCATGTACTTGTGATGTGTGTAATCAGTGTTTCACAAGTACAAGTTTATCGCCGAATCCGAATGGCACTATTTGAGAAGCTGTACAAGGCAAATATACTCAAGGTGGTTTGCCATTGTCCTCGTTGAGGTGGCGGCTCGCTGGTCGCTCTATGTAGATAAATAAATATTTTTATTTTTAATAAATAAAGCGTAATTACATCTTCCTGTAATCGGACCCATCATTGTCCATTGTTGGCTATGCGGATCCAAGTTATCCCTGCTAATTTCCTAATATAATGGTACCATTTAGGTCTGGTCTTTTTCTAAGTCTCTTAATTCCTCGTGGGTACCATGCCGTAATTTTTGTGGTACATCTGTTGTCCGTCCTTCTTGCCAGGTGTCCTGTCCATTACCACTTGAGGGATTTGATTCTCTGTGAATAACATCTATTACTTGGATCTTTTGTAGTCTCCACTCTATTTTTTACGGTCTTTCTTGTTATTCCCAGCATATGTCGTTCCATCGAGCATTGTTTGACCTGCAGTTTCGTAATGATGTCGGTTTTAAGTGTCCAGGTTTTGCATGCAGAGGTAATGACTGGTAGTACACATTAATCGAATATTTTCTTCTTTAGAAAAAATTGCCTTCTAGATTTGAATATGATTGAGTTTCTTCCATATATACTACATGTTAACTTAGTTCTCCTGTTGATTTCTAGTAGTATGTATAGTAGGCTTGAGCTGTGCTTTAGTTGTCCAGAGAGTTTTCTATTGATATACTTATATATCATCTCCAAGTGTATTGTTGATAGCATATTATAAATTAATCTACTTTTGTACGCTATCATTGTGAAAATTAGTCTCTCTAGATTTCTAAATTCTAAAAGTATTTGTTAAGTTAAGCTAACTCAAAATATATATTTCATGTGCACCAGCGCATACTAGAATGTTCTTAAGACAATTAGGAGAAGTATAAAATGCATTTCCTTAAGTTCTTAAGGTTACATTCTTAGGGTTAATGTTATGGATAAGGCTAGGACTAATACTCGATGTATGAACCAACCCCATTACATTTATTTATTTGTCTTATTTGACAGATCGTTTCCGGTGAACTATTGGGACAAATTTGTCAAGAAAAAGGTGCGTCAGAAGTACAGTGAGACCTACGACTTCGACTCCATCAGCAACTTACTAGGGATGGAAAAAACGTCTTTCCAACAACAGGACTCTGATGAGGGACACAAAACTATCATTTGGTAGTAAGTATGGATACTCAAGAAATATTTTATACCGGGTGTTTTTCAATTGTGGTTCACTTGTGACCAAATTTTTTCAGATAAAAAGCGTGATTTGGTATGTTAGTGTATTACAAAAATTAGGATTGATTGACGTATTCAATTGTTTTTCATCACTTCCTGTTTCGCCGAAAATGACTGCAATTTTTGATTTTTAAACGGTACCCTCGGTACTTTGTTGCATTATTTTATAGAAAATGTCATTCTGAATAGAATGGCATATCATATGTCAACTTTTGACATTTTCGCTTAAAACCAAAATAATTTTTTAAATTTCAATCTAGAGTACCATAGGTGTGTTAAAACCACTAATTTTTAATCAAGAAGCCTTGGAAAAATACATTTGATAGCTTAATGTTTTTAGTGTCTTGTCCTGGCCGGTTAAAAAATGCCAAAATCGTATTTTTAATCATAACTAATTTTCTTCAAATGGGACGAGGGTGTCTCATTAGCATATTCGGAAAAAACATTTTTTTTGCCGATAATGTACCAAACTATTCGCAAAAACATGTTTTTTTAAACCTTTAATTGTTTAATCTCTTAACACATACTTGGTATTTTGAGTCATATTTCAATTCAATACTCAATTCATTGTCAATACTAGAGTATTGACAATGAATACTCAAAAAAAGCATTTTAAATTTAAATCTAGAGATTGAAATTTAAAATGCTTTTTTTGAGTGAAAATGTCAAAAGTTGACATATGATAATGGCGTTCAGAATGTCATTGTCTAAAAAAAATAAAGTAAAAGATACCGAGAGTACCATTTAAAAATTAAAAGTTGTTATCATTTCCGGTGAAACAGGAAGTGCCCGAAAATAATTGAATACGTCAACCGATCCTTAATTATGTCATACATTAACATACCAAACCTTGTTTTTTTATCTGAAAAATTAAAAAAGTTTTAGGGGTGAGCCACTTTTGAAAACCACCCGGTAGAATAAAATCTTGTTAAATTTAACCTTTTTTATCTCTTAGTATACTGAACATCGATTGGAGATACCAAGTCTGGAAATCCGGAGTTACCATCACCGACAACTCCTTCCTCTATTCCCTGTGGTACTTCACGTTCTCCATCCTGGGTAACTTCAACAACTTCTTCTTCGCCGCTCATCTCCTAGATGTCGCTGTCGGTTTCAAAACGTTGCGCACCATCTTGCAGTCGGTCACTCACAACGGAAAACAGCTGGTGCTCACCGTGATGCTGCTCACCATCATCGTGTACATTTACACGGTCATAGCGTTCAACTTCTTCAGGAAGTTCTACGTGCAGGAGGAGGACGAGGAAGTTGACAGGAAATGTCACGACATGTTGACGGTAAGAACTATAGCGTTGTAATAGAGTAAACGATACCACTTAAGCTTGATTTTCATGCATCCGTTGTCCGACGGTACGATATTAATTTTATTGGTTGAATTTAAAGACTACAATTGGTTAGAAAATTACGCATTTTAAAATTTATTGCATTTTCATGCCTCCGTTCATCGGATATACGATTTGCTTGTGATTGGTGCCATTTTATATTTTCATTTCCATAACGATTTCGCTGTTTTACTTATAGTCTAAGAGCTAGCAAAGTTTTCGAGAGAGAATTTTAAGAAAGCTGGTTATTTAATATATCTTTTGCTATGGTCTCCTGAACAGAATGCGGACCGTCTGGCTGCCGGTAGACGTTGCGTTCACTACTGCGCATCACAAATTCGCCCTATATTTCAGAAACTAAGGAGGCTAGGACAAACCTATGTGTAGCATATTTAGTTTCATAAAAAAGGAGCAAAGTAATGTAAAAATCGCATCATTTTATCTCTACTCATAAACGACAAATCCCATAAAACACGAAAATGGGATACCCTGTACAGATGTGATGCGCAGTAATGAACCGTAGTAGTCTAAAGGCAGCCAGACGGCCCGCACTTTGGTCAGAAGGGCATAGCAAAAGATATATTAAAGAACCAACATTCTTAAAATTATCGTTTTCCCGACGTTGCTAGATCTTGGAATATTATAGCCAGGCAACAAATAGAATTATAAGCGCTAGACGCGAGTCTATTATATCACTTTATACGCTGCATATGAGTGGATCTAACACCCATTATTGTATTATTGTGTATAAAAATATGTCTATTCTTTGCAGTGTTTCGTGTTCCATCTTTACAAAGGTGTGAGAGCTGGTGGTGGTATAGGTGACGAAATTGAACCTCCAGATGGTGATGACTATGAGGTCTACCGAATAATGTTCGACATCACATTCTTCTTCTTCGTCATTGTCATCCTGTTGGCCATCATCCAAGGTTTGATCATCGACGCTTTTGGTGAACTCCGTGACCAGTTGGAGAAGGTTATAGAAGACATGGACTCAAATTGTTTCATTTGTGGATTGGATAAGGGATATTTGGATAAGGTGCCGCACGGGTTCGATACCCACGTCCAACAGGAACATAACCTCGCTAATTACATGTAAGTAACTCTGATCATAGGCCTCGCCGATCGCAGTTTTTTCTGCCGTCATACCAAATAAACTTTTAGTCACGTGATTAAGCTTGACCGGCACAGCGTTGCCCACTTTTACATATTTTCATTTAATCAAAATATTTTAGAAAACAAAAATAAATTAATTATAAATATATAAACAGTTATTATTTACATCGACTCACCTCCCTAACTACACTTAAAGTACATAAAGGGACATTACTACAGCTTTACCGTTCAAAATATTCTAATAAGGTTAGGATGAGTTTTTTGTAATGGCTATTCAGCTGATGCGGCATCTTGTACACTTCACATTAAAAGTGATTCTGAAAAAAATAATGTTCGACTGCCAAGTCTGCTAGTAAAAATTTTTAAGCTTAAAAAACTCGTAATGCAAAACTAAAGTGTCAACACGAATGTTAATGTCAGGATATAAATAAATAAATATGGCAGTTTGACAATTTTTACAGCAGAGCTACCACCTGAATTACCAGCGGCAGTTATTTGCTAGTTAGTCAGCCCGGCGCCGAATACGTCTATGGCTAGCAACAATGAATTTAAAAATCGATTACGTAAATAAAAGTTTAATTGGTATTGCTTATACAAATGTATCGTTTACATTACGTACCTCAAAATACTTTAAGTCTTGATTACATTACAACGCAACTATAACCGTACGTAAAGTTCTGCGTTACGTCTTAAGAGATATGTATACTAGAGATGAGCGAAACTATGATTCTCCAATCGCAATTGAAACTGCGACTGTGACTATAATAAAATTGGTTGCTTAATTTGAAACTCGCAAAAAGAAAAAATCGCAGTCGCAGTTTCCTATGAGAGCCAATCGCAGGTTGCGATTGCGATTTTAAAATCGCTGCGATTGAGTCGCAATTTGCGATTTGTTGCTCATCTCGAACATATTCACTTTGTGCCGTGCTTTAACTGTCTAGTAATAACTGACGATGCATTAATGCGTTGGTACTATTATAGGTTCTTCCTCATGCACTTGATCAACAAACCGGACACAGAATACACTGGTCAAGAAACATACGTATGGAACATGTACCAGCAAAGATGCTGGGACTTCTTCCCAATGGGTGACTGTTTCCGCAAACAGTACGAAGATGAAATAGGAGGTGGTGGAGGCTAGACTTAGTTTCCTTTAATTTTACAAAGTTTTTTTTGATGGTGCTCAAAGAGATCTTCTAAGCTTGATTTTAGAAGTGTCTGTATTCTAAATCGAATTTTATCTAGCGGGTAAGTCCTACGACGTTGTAAATATGTACGCTCATGTAAAGAAATAAAAAGGCTTGTTTCGTAGGTACGCCTTACGTTTCTTTGTTAAATCGATTAGGTTTTACTGTTTTAATATAAGAATTATTGAAATTGATTTGTTTTATTTAACGTCCTGTATATCATTGTAAATTCAAGATAGTAGTATGAGAGTATTGTATCCCCCTTTCTTAAGTTAAAATTATATATCTGAGACGGTTTTACAGAGGTTAGTTCTCCATCTCCGATATCAGTCGTACCAAAGTTTATGGCATGAATGGTTGTCTCGGCGCAGTCTGTGATGAGATGTTCTGGTGTTTCCCCATTTTCCACACTCTGCATTCACTGTTGTTTCTTAGCTTCAATCTACTGAGATGTTCATTGAGGAGACAGTGTCCTGTCAAAAACCCAATGACAATCCGAAGATTCTTCTTACTTAAATCTAAGAGAATCTATCTTCTAACTAAATCTAGGAAAAATTCTCGGTCGTAAGTCCTAAGAAATTTCTTTGAGTGTCTTAGACCGTTGGATTATTCCCATTCCAGATTACGGACGGAGTCTTCCAGGTCCTTGAGTTCTGCTTTAAGTTGGTTTCTACGAGTTGATGTTTTTTTCCATAACAAGGGGCCGTCCTCTGCCGGAAACACTGCGACTTTAGCTTTCCCAAATAAAGTGTCGCTTGCGATCCAGAGCCTCGCAGTAACATTATGTGCTCCGCTGTTTCAGGATATTTATCGCAGAGTCTGCAGATACTTCCTTGATACAGGTTGAGCTTGTTCAAGTAAAACTTGACAGCCATGTGTCCTGTCAAGAGGCCTGTTGTAATCCGCACTTTATTCCTGCTAGGCATTAGCAGTTCTTTTGCGGTTTTAGAACTAGGTCCTTGGATAAAAGCCTTGCTGTTCCTGTACCCATGTCTGTTTCTCCAGTGGACATTCTGCTTTTCCCTGATCCAGAATTTGAGTGCACTACGGGCCATACATTGGGTATTCCCAGTACTGGCTCTGGACCAAGATAGGATGCCGATGATCCTTGCCTAGCTAGCTCATCGGCTTTTTCGTTGCCTTGGATGCCGCTGTGTCCCGGCGCCCAGAATAATTTAATTCTGTTCCTCCGAAATTTATGGTTACTGAGTTGATCGCTTTTAGTGCTGCTTAACTATCGGATAAAATGGTTATTTCCTGTTTTCGATAGTTCCTATCTAAAGTAAATTGTACGCATCTTCCGATGGCGTAGATTTTTGCTTGAAGCATGCTAGGGTAAGTGCCCATTGGTTCGGAGTATTTAGTTTTCGGCCTAAATACTCCTATCCCTGTCCCTGCCTTGGTTTTAGAAGCATCAGTATACCACGTTATGGTATGGTCTTGTACATTATGGTAAGTTGAACATTCTTGGTATATCATCCACTAGAAGTTGGAGGAGTGGAATTTCCTTTTTTAGGGTGTTCCAGGCCCCTGACCTGAGAATTCTCCCAGTACTGTTTCCGTCAATGACCATTATAATCATTGTCGCGTTGGCATATCTACCGACGACAATATGCAGTGGTGTTAGGCCTAGAATGACCTCCATTGCTGCTGTTGGGCATGTTCTCATGGCACCTGTGATGCAGACGCATGCCAGTCTCTGTACTTTGCACAGGTTTTGCCTTGCTATACGTTACTTTAGTTTTGTGTACCAAGCAACTTCTCCATAGGTAATCATAGGCAGCGCCGGTTTATACATAAAGCGGGACAAGCGGCCGCTTGGGGCCCGGGCCTCGAGGGGCCCTTATTTCGGTTATAAAAAAAATATAAATATAAAAATGAAGAAGTTAATAAATAAATGGTCTTTTAAAAAAGGTAAAGTAAATGTTTTAACTAAAATTTCGAACCTGCATTGTTGACTACCATATGGTTTAAAATCTTAGAAAAGGTTAATGCTACGACCAAAGCTTTGCAAGATCCATCACTAAATATATTTACTAGCATCGAGTTATTGAAGTCACTGGTATCATTTGTTCAAACATTCCGTGGAAATTTTGACAGTATCGAAATTGAGGCAGCGACTTTAGTGGATGACGCTACCTATAAAGAAGATATTTCTCTTCAACTAGAAAAAGAAAAGTATTTTTTAATGAATCAAAAGAAAAAGCAGTTCACCTAAGTGGCAAAAAGAAGTTTAAGGTGGAAGCCCATTACGCAATACGACTCCATAATTCAAGGTCTTGAAAGACGAATTAAAAGCTATCACACTGTCAACGAACGTTTTAAGTGTTTTTTAGCAATATCGATGAGATAGCATTTGAAGAGTCTGCCAATATCTTGAAAAATACATATAAGTCGGATGTAGAAGGAGATGATATATAGAAGGATATTATCATAGAAGGATCAAATATCGAAAAATTAGATTGCAATTTAATAATTGACCAGTTTGTAAAAGAGAAATGTAGAAAGAATCACATTTGATCAATGTCCCAAATTTTTATATTGTTTATTTATTAAGTTATTTCTTTTATGTTTTGTTCAAAAATTATAAATGTTTTATTTTTGCGTTAAATGTTGTATAATATTATTTAAAATGTTTAATAGCCCAGTCAAATTAGACAAATTGGTGGAAAAAAATCCCAGTTTTGAAAATGGTTTTAATTGATTCCTCTAGACTTGTGCTAATATGTGTCAAAAGTCCCCGAAGATAAACGATGAGCTGGAGGAGAGGGGAGGGGTTAAATGCCACTTTTATGACTCTTTTTAGCTGATATTTCGGAAAATATGACACTTACGAATAAACACCTTATATAGAAAATTGTAGCCTAGAAAATTCTCTACAAAATTGGTTGAATACATTTTTTTCATAGGTTATATTTTTTTCATCCGCCTTTTTTTTAGTAGGTCTTTCAAATTCTTTTTTAATTTTGTATTATAACGTATAATATATTATCAAATTTAAATTACAAAAAATATATTATGTGATTAAAGATAAGGTGCTTTAATTTTCATTATAAGATTTTTGAATTGAAGAATTATATGAAGGCATTTCTTATTTCCAACACAAAAATTAATTCAGAATCATAATAATTCACTATTATTTTATAAATGTATTATTATTTATTTTGATTCTTTAATATATTATGTACATGTTGGTTTTGATTCTTACCAAAAATATAAAGCAAAATAAATGAATAGAAAACATTATTTATGTTAACAAATAACTTGCGCAGTCAAGGAATGATTGGTGTGAACGTATCACGTCTAAAATTTATAAAATCACAGTATATACTAAAAGTTAAACTTAATACATACTTAAACAATCATGATATCGTACTTCTTCAACGCTATTTGAACGAAAAACGTGCAATGAAAAGAAATGTGTTTGTACGGATTTGGTATATGCCATTTAATTTAGTATCCAAATTTATGAAGGGCATAGTTCGGAAATCATAAATCCGGGAACAAAAATGTATAGAAACATTTTTATAGAGAATTTTGTCAGCTTTATTTTTGTGTATGGAGTGTTTTTCAGTAGATGTCATAGTTTCCGAGATATAAGCAAAAAAGAGAGAGAGTGAAAAAATTGACATTTAACTCCTCCCCACTCCTCGAGCTCTTCGTTTATCTTCGGGGACTTTTGACACGTATCAACACAAGTCTAGAGGAATCGTTTATAACCATTTCCAAAACTGTGGGAATTTTTTCCGCCGATGGACCTTTTTTTAATTAATTAAATACATTATGTTCGTTGCGACTTTTTTTTACGTAGATAATTTAGTAAATCGTACAACACACTACATACCTAACCATAATCATTATGTATAACAAACGTAGGGTAGGGGGGCCCGAAAAAAAACGCTTGGGGCCCAATGGTCTTTAAAACCGGCCCTGATCATAGGTCTTACTACCATGGTATACATCCAGCGCAAAATATTAGGATATCAGTCTCGAACCTATTACACATTGAATAAACATAAAAAACAACAAATTATTTAGTGTGCCAGTACTGCATCACTAAATTTTAACACGTTTAAACAAACAATTGCCACTGATAAATCCGAATTCCAACCAGCGACCTTAATATACCGGATGTTCCTAGAAGTACAAATAAACAAAAAGATGTACTTATTGGTAACATTTATTCCTTCATTAATAAGTGGTATAACATCTAGAATTTACAACTCCACATTTACTTAACAATAAATTATGTAGTAATAATACTGACGTAGGCCGATGTCTTAAGTCGAATTTACAATATGTACAAAAAAAGTTATTATCTTATTATCTTAAATCTGTTATTCTTATTAATAATAATTTTATTATTAAACATTCAGATATTTAAAAGAGAAGTAAAACGACTGAAAACAGTTAAATTTCTTTACTTAAAGATAATTTGACATTTTACAACGAGAATATAAAAATTTGGAAAATATAGAAGTCTCTAGACGATTATTTTGATTTTAATTAACGACAATTAGAATCTCACTAACCCGAATTTTTTAGTATATTGAATATAAATCGATTTTTAAATACTTTAATAGTTATTTCTTTTAGAATTATTGCAAAAGTCTCTTAAATCACTAACATTTCCACCAAAAATTAAATATTTACGGGTCCTGATTATAAATCATTCGACAATCGAAATTAGTAGGATTTTCATACTTCCTGATTTCCCCTTTGAAAAGTCTGTCCGTCTGTCTATCAAGCCATGGAAGAATATCCTATAGATAAATGAAACAAGTTTAGATTGGAAAGTGTCCATAAGGATATTGTAAACACTATTTGGCGCTATTCTTGCAACGGTCGCGACCCAAAGCTTTTGATAATTTCGGAATTTTTCCAGAAATATGTCGCCAAATATTATTTATTCAAATTTATTATTATTTTCTTTTAATTTTATAAATAAAATACAGTGTGTTGTATACAAGAAACTTTATTTTATATAAGGACATGTATGTGAAATACCTATGAAACATTGGAAACCGACGTTATGCCACGATCCACGATAGTTTTTGCAGTTCACAACACAGTTTTTTAGTTTTTAATGCCACTTTTTCACAATTTATCACGGGTTTGAGTAAGTAAAACTTAAATTAAACTCACAAGATACCAATAATTACTTTGAAAATGGACGCTTTAGACACTTTTCGGTATTTTTTCAATGAGGGCGGTTTAAATTTTAAACGATTTTATAATTTTTGAAGATTCTGACTTTAACAAGAGAATATTATTTCTGTTATTGTTTGGCGGTTGTTGTAACCTCTATAACAGCGCCAGATAGCGTACAACGGTCGCGACCCAAAACAATTATATAATTTGACGGGCTTTCCTTGGAGCTTTCCAATCTAAATTTATTTCCTTTATCTATGGAATATTCAAACAATGACACAAAATACTATTTACCTGTGAATTATAATAACAGACACCAACTGTCACTGTCAGTTATTCTCTCGAAAAAAAATAAAATTGGATGCTACTGATTAACCCAATGACTAAAGAATACAAGGAAAAATAACACCCAAGACTAAATTGTTACCATGCCACCAAACAGTGCCGTGGCACATATTTTTCTTAACATGCCTTCTAACTTAGTAGCTTGAAGGGATATTTATATTTTTGATAAATGTCTTGACTACGCCTATGGTGTATGCGGTGGTGGTATCATACTAATTAATTACGAAAAAAATTTATTGAAATGTTAACAAAAGGTACAAAACTAGTATCGATGTATAGCACATATCAAGTACAGTGCCGTGGCACATATTTTTCTTAACATGCCTTCTAACTTAGTAGCTTGAAGGGATATTTATATTTTTGATAAATGTTTTGACTACGCCTATGGTGTATGCGGTGGTGGTATCATACTAATTAATTACGAAAAAAAATTATTGAAATGTTAACAAAAGGTACAAAACTAGTATCGATGTATAGCACATATCAAGTACATATAGTAATATCAGAAAAATAGTTATCGAATTCAATTAAAAAAACGCTAAAAAGATGGAGTGGGCTGTTTATTTACATAAAAAACGGAACTCCTGGCTTCTGATTGATCGCTGCGGCTTTTACAGTTGAAAACTGAACAACTAATCACCATTGTAATAAAGTTTATACAAAGTTCACTACACACAAACTATTAAAAATTGCTAAAATTATCGCTGATGGCTCATTCGCTACAACCCAAAAAATGGCGTCTATCATCACAGATTCTGCTGCAGCCCGGATATGGGCGTTACATGTCCTTGTATTCTTTAGTCATTGGATTAACCGGAAGTCAATTCAGGCATATTGTAACCCCTTCGTGATCTAACCAAATTAGATCCAGTGTCTTTAGTCTTATTTATTTAATTTTTTACCTCTTTAGCCTTATTTATTTAATACAGATTTTGGAAGACAGTGGAGAGAACACAAATCACAGTACCATTTTGTTTTTATGTCCAATAATATGTCAAAATGATTTATAATCAACCGATGTATATTAGTTTCTCGTATATTGGTATATATTTTTTAGAATATCAGATAAAATTTCCATATAACCACAACGCATCTTTAAAAAATATGTAAACTATCCTTTACTCTCAGAATCTCATCTTCCTCTTTAAACTTAAGTACTTATAGTAGAAATATTATAGTCGTTAGCACCGTCTTTGGCATCGGAAATATTACAGAATTCTTTCAACTCTGTGGCGCTGTCGGCGTTCAACAGCGGAATATTATCTGAAGACGACAAACTGATCACTTCCGTGGCGGAAGACAGGAGTTCCTCCTCGGATTTCTCTTTTTCCGAGTCTTCCTCGACCGCGTAGTCGATTTGAGGCAGAAGAGTTTTTCTTTTGAAGAACATGAACCAGTTCTACAAAAAATATAACTTACTTAACCATACTCATTCTAAATAGAATCGTTCTGCACTTTTAGTGGAGAAATCAAGGCGGTTCTGAGCGATATTAGCGGTTCTAAAGTATATTTAGCGATTATATATATAACAGATTTAGCGAGTCTAGAACAAATTTAGCAGTTCTAAGCAGTTCTTTGGCTATTGTAAAGCGAGATAGCAGTTCTAAAGACAATTTGAGGACACATTTAGCGATTCTAAAGCAATTCTAGAACACGTTTAGTAGTTGTAGAACAAATTTAGCAGTCTAAAGCGAAATTAACAGTTCTGAATGTTTTAGTAATTCTAGCACAAACAAAGCTGTTTAGGTGTTCTAATTTTAGCTACCCTCAAGCAAATTAGCGATTTTAAACTATTTTCAGCGTTTCTAAAGCGGAATTAGCAGATCTAAAAAATGGTTTTAGTAGTTCTAGAATAACAAAAAAAGCAAAATAAAACACTAAATCACCACAATAGTAACAGTATTTCACACCAGTGTAAATGTATAAAGTGTTTTGGTGTATTGTGGTGATTTAGTGTTTTATTTTGCTGTGTAACACCAAAGGTTCCAACCCCCAACTATAATCTAAGTTCTAGATCAATATTAATAATTATAGAACAGTTATTGTTGTTCTGAAGCAGTTTTGGCTACTCTAAAGCAGGTTTACCATTTCTACAATCAATTTGAGAACACAATTGCTGTCCTCCATTCGCGAACTTCGAGTTCCGGGCTTTACGCCCTAGGGCTACTCGAGAACGGTTCTGAAAGGAGCTGTGCACGATAGCCTCGTGCCGCCATATGGCACGGAACAGTTCTGGAACTTTATGACTCAATTGAATGGAGTGAGAGTATCGCGTTCTTGAACAGTTCAGAGCTGCTCAACTGCGTGAAAAGAGGACGGCAAATTAGGGACTCTAAAGCAATTCCAGGGCACAAAGTTAGCGATTCTAGAGCGAAATTAGCAGTTCTAAAATCGTTTTATTCGTTCTAAAATAATATTAGCAATTGATAAATTATATTAGCGATAATTTTAAAGCGAAATTAGCAGTTCTAAATCGTTTTCAGTGGTTCCAGAATAATATTAGCAATGATAAAGCAATTTTAGTGGTGCTAAAGAAATTTTGGCTGCTCTAAAGCAGATTTAGCATTTTTAATCTCAATTTAAGGATAAATATAGCGTTTCTAAGCATTTTGCGGTTCTAAAAAATCGTTTCGATTCTCAGAATAATTTTAAGGAAGTTTTAAAGTGAGATTATCAGTTCTAAAATGTTGTTATTGGTTTTAAGGCAATCATAGCAGTTATGGAGCAATTTCAGTTGTTCTAGAGCAAGTTTGGTTGCTCTAAAGCAGATTTAATATTACTACAGTTATTCTGAGGATAATATATTGTCCTGGCCGGTTAAAAGATGCCAAAATCGTATTTTTAATCATATCTCAATTTTTTCAAATGGAACGAGGATGGCTCATTAGCATATTTGGAAAAAACAATTTTTACGAATAATTTGATACCATACACTTGGTATTTCGAGTCAAATTTTCGTTATGAACCGCATGTTATAATTTCAAATAAACCATATATGTGAAAATGTCAAAAGTTAAAAGTTAACAGATGATATGTCATTCAATTCAGAGTGTTATTTTCAGTGTTATTCAAATAAAGTAAAAAATACCGAAGGTGCCATTTAAAAATCTAAAGTTATAGTAATTTCTGGTGAAACAGGAAGTGAACGAAAACAATTGAATACGTCAATCAATCCTAATTTATGGCATTTACTAACATACCAAATCTCGTTTTTTTTTATCAGAAAAAATAAAAAAAGTTATAGGGGTGAGCCACTTTTGAGACGCACCCGGTATATCAATTTTTGCTTACCAAAAGCATAGAAGTGGTACTCTGCAGGTACGGAAGTTCCGTACTCTCGTGACTGGCATCCAGAGCTAAAGGCGTTACAAACCAGTTCAACACAAACATCAGCTGCATCACACAAAGAGATTTCAGGCAATTTCTCGCCGCCTTTAAGCTCATCAACTCCTCATCAATATATCCGCCGTCACCATCATCTTTCTTCTCTTTCAAGCTTTCCAGTTCCTTGTTCAGGGCCTGTAGAGACTCGCTGTGGTAGTGGTAGCCCAATTTGGACACCTCCAAGTTCTCGATCTTGATCATGGCACTGATCGCGTAGATCGTAGTCAATATCAGCAAAACGCATATTGGGATCATGAAGTTTAGGATCATACCTCTGTGCATGGATTTGAAGCAGAATTTTTTCGTTTCAAAGCTCTTGGGAACGGCGTAATATGTCGTCTAAAAATAAGAATATATTATGGTAAAGAATGTACAAAAAAATAGTTTTGACAAACCAAAGTCAAAATTGGAGGAAGTAAATGAGTGGCCAGAGTGTACCAGTTGATGTTCTTGAAAATGACGGATATCCAAGTGCGACAGAATTTCTTATATATGTATAAACAGTACAAAAATATCCATATTGTTGTATGGTGATGGAATATGTTTATTAAAATGGCTATAAGAAGACAGTTTTCGACGTTCTTGGTAGACTATAACAAAAAAAAACAAGATAATATTGTATCTCTTTGCTTAAAATCGTTAAAAAATTCAAATAATGTTGCTTTGCCAGTGGTTGACAATGATGAATTATGAAATAAAATATGTACTTGGACTGGTATTGTCTAAATCCTATAATTACTGAGCTTATTTAAGAGTCCATTTCACTAGTCCGAAAAAGCAAAATAAGCCTTCGGCATTTAACGTTTTATGTAAAACTGGCTAGGTATTTTTACACGAACGAATAAAGTAAATTAAAGATAAAGGATTATACTATATCCGTATTGTAGCACATTTTTTAGACAACTTCTTTATTTTTAAGATTTTGATGGTCAAACATCAACAAAATATTCCTTATGTTTGGACTAAATTTTCTCGAAAATAAAGCCATAATTTAAAATTCCGTTACAATACGGAAATAGGTTGAAGTTTTTTGATTACAGTGATATATAATTTATATGGTTTTGTAACAAATTGCTTGCTATTTTATGGTAAGTGCTGAAGCTCTGCAAACCTTAATCAAGCCCTAATCAGAGCATGTGTGTTTGGAATTATGGGTGTGGCTTAACACAACAGGATCGGGCTAAGCCTTAGGCTTCTGAAATATAATATATATTTCCTTCGGCCACACACCCGCTTTACCCGAGCCCTGAGAGCGACTCGAACAGTACAGTAGAGAGACTATATACATATGATGAGTTATAAGTCAAAAAAGAGGGACACAATAGCTCTATAAGGTTGCAGTGATTAACTTCCCCCCCTCCCAATCAATCTCTGACGGAGTTGGGTGCCGTCAAGCGTGAAGTTGTCCGCTGAGGACGCCAGCAATGTAACGTTTAATAAGTGGTTGCTATATTGTGGAAATTTTCATAGTTGGATTGCTAAAAATATTATTGTTTGATATAAAAACAGCTTCTTTAACTTGACTTATATACAGGGTGGTCCGAACTGTATTCTGGAGACTTCGGCAGCATATTCTGCAGATAAAAATAAGTAAAAAGTTCGTATAAATGTATGTCCTAAAATGTTTAGTTTTGGAGATACAGGGTGTAGAAGTTTCATTTTTATTTCGATTTTTTTCAAATAATTTTTGAAGTGACGTCAATATTTGGATGAAAAGTAGTGTCTAGGAGTTTTTTGTCATGAGCAATTTGATTTTGATGTCAATAGGACTCCTACTTGCAGAGGGCGCCACCTACATATTTTTAACGGGTTTGAAGGTAATACCGTTTCGTCCATACCTGCATAAAACTACTGAAAAATATATACATTTACGACGTTTTTTGCGTAAAAAAGGTCTGTCTTGGTAAAAATCGTTACGACTAATAGTTCTGGAGATATTTGGAATTAAAATTATCAATACCTGTCATCATTGACATAAATTAATTAAACCTGTCGAGTAAATAGTTATTAGACTGAAATCATAAATTTGAAATATTTTTGTGCCAAAAGTTCAACAGAAACTGTTTTATCATCTTTTTTTTTTAAATTTGTGATTAATTTAAAAAATAAAAAGTTCCCAAATTTATCATTTCAGTCAAATAATCTACTCAACATGTTTATTTTTTGTCAATAATGACATGTACTGACTATTTCCATTCTAAATATCTTGAGAACTATTGTTTGTAAGGATTTTTACCAAGAGACATTTTTTACGTAAAAAACGGAAATGTATATTTTTTCACTCATTAATTTTATACAGGTACGGACAAAGTTATTTCTTTTCAAAACAGTTAAAACCATAGACTTAAAATAAAATATAGACTGAGCATCTCATTCATAAATAGCTGGAACATGCGGTCAGACACTGTCTTGTTATTGTTGTGTTATTGTTTTAGGTTATAACGAGTGCGACACGAGCGATAGATAGGTTGTCTCTGTCGTAACGGTCGTTCCCTGACGACTCTGCCGAGAAACACAACACGAAATAAAAAGAAACAAACTAAGCATTTTAGGAAGTACATTTATACGAAGTTTTTTACTTATTTTTATCTGCAGAATATGCTGTTAAAAGTTTCCGGAATACAGTTCGGACCACCCTGTATATTGACTTATTTATACTATCATAAAACATATTAATGGTAGTCTAAGTGGACAGCCTGATGCTTGACTGCACCCAACTCCGTAACGGACGAATGTCTTTGGCATATAAGCATAGTAGTTTTAGGATTTAGTTAAAAAATAGTACCGTATGATCGAAAAAAACGGCGTCAACGATGGCTATGAAATGACGATCGATGACATTTCCCATATCATTTTACATATAAAATGACAGCGGTCTTCATTTAATAGCCATCGCTGACGCCGTTTTTATTCGATCATCCGGTATATTACATACCGAGGAGGGAAGTGTTTCATTACTGTCGAGAGATTAACTAAATCTCGAGACAATAATGAAAACTATCCTCCCAAGTTTGTATACTATTTTATTTACAACCACATCATTAATTAAAAAATAGGGACAATTTTTTTTTTGTTATGAAAAAAAATATGCGAAAATTTGTCGTTTTCTGTTTTGGCATTTCCATATTTATAGCATATTTATAGTTACCGGCACCAGTGGTCAGTGGTTGTTATGGCGCAAACCAAATACGTTTAAATTACCTATACGGAGGGTACCGCTTAAATTCCTGTCCCGATGTTAAAGGATGGCTATAGAATTTCAATGCATTTCCTACATAAGTCTATCCTTGTGTGGTAGGAGGTTTGACTAAACAAGGATGAACCTATGTCTTGAAACCATTCGACTCGATTTTCTGTCCTCCTTCAATGCTGGGACATAAATTATCTCATTGCTCTTATGTGGAGGCCGCGGTATAAGTATTTTAAACGTATTTGGCGCAAACCTTCAACAGCAAAACAAACTAAGTGACAGTTTTGAATTTCTCGTACGCTTTTTCGAATTTATATAACATAGAAAGCCAGAATGTTGTCGGAAAGTTCTGATAATGAAGACTACTTTAATATTGGTACTCCACCAGAACTTACAGAAGCTGCAAAAAGAGCAGAAGCCAGTTTACTTCCAGAGAAAAGTAGGAGGCGATATAAAATAGCATTGAAAGTATACGAAAAATGGTGTGTCGAAAGAAATGCTAAGAATATTGCTTCGGAGACAGTCTTGATGGCATATTTTAGCGACATGGCAAGGCAGAAAAAGCCATCTACTTTTGGGCTACGTACAGCATGATACGGACAATGCTAGAATTAAGGGAAAAGACTGACATATCAAAATATCACAAACTCGTCGCTTTTTTAAAACGGAATGTAGGTTTTAAACCAAAGAGGTCTAACATTTTTACCTTCAACAAATAAATGTATGAAAATCTTCAATTTTTATTGTTAATCTTCTTGTTTATTTTTGTTGATGTTAGATAATTATTTAATAAAGATATTACAAAAATGTTTTGCTTAATTAAATGAGGCGAGAAATAAGAAAAACCGAGTGAGGGAAATGGAAGAGGGAAGAAATGTAGATAATTTGACACATTACAGTATTACATATGTGGTTGTAAATAAAATAGATTTTTTTTTCATTCTCAAATAATATCTCAACATTAAGGTAAAAACACTACTTACATAAACTCCCAGCATAAAAATCAGGTTCGACAAAAACATGGTGAAGAAAATATGAACGACAATCAACATCATACTGATCTTCCTCCCTTTGTAGTACTTCTTCAGTAGTACACAAAACAAAGTTAGTAATTGTGCAGCGCAACTCAACACAGATCCAATAATAATAATCCCAGTCCCATAACTCTTGGAATTCTTTCCATTTCCTCCATAATACACGTACATTATATTATCGATACAATTGTGGTCCTTGAGGTCTGGATCGGCCAGAGAATCGTCTGGCAATTCCAGACTCGGCATGACGTCCACAGCGTAGGATTTGGTGTTCATGGTGTCAGGATTGGGTACTATTAAAGCGTCAGACTTGTACTCCTTGGAGCTGTTGTTTGCGTCATAATCGTAGTTCAAGTAGTAGTAGTCTTCTAACGATTGCTTGGTGGTTGAGGTTTTATTCTTAATAACGGTAGCTAAAAAAGTTAGTAACTTTAGTGATTATTATAATTTTTTATTACGGCTGAACACTTTGGACCAAAAAATTAGGCTTAGACTTATGACTTAAGATAAAATGAATAATAAGTAATAATAATAATTATAAAATTAAGTAATATTAGATTTTAGATATACAGGGTGTCCTAGGCTGAGCGTGCATTAAAAGTTTCTAAAGAACTACAGTATCTAGATCGGAGATTTTTTGAACATTATTGTTTCAACGAGATCTATCGATTAAAAATATTTTTAATATAGCGGCACTTCCGAAAATACCGGAAATTGTCAGCAACTTTCTTATTTTAAATGGCTACCCCCATTTTTTATTACATACTTAAATTAACTGTAAAATTTTAAATTGTGTCTAGCCCCAGCAACAAAATAAAAAGCAAAAAAAAAACACTAAATCACCACAAAAACTCTAACGTGATTGGTTAAGCTTAATAGTTGCCTTGCTGGAGCTAGACACGAGTAAATTTTATGGGTTGTGATATTAAATACTCTACACCTAACATTAACCATTTTTGAGAAAAAAATATTTAAACGATTTTGAACGAAAAAAACTGTCTGTCAAAAAATGTGTATATACCGAACGTCAAATTTAGTGATTATTACAGCCACTATGAGATAAAGAGAAGCCATGTGGCTATCTATTTCAAAAATTAAATTGTTCGAATGGCATATAATATTGGCCGTAGCTGTCATGGAATTAAGCGATTAAAAAAATATCATAAACTATTTTTGAGGCAATTCCTGTCGTTTTGGTTAGATTTTAAGAAAATCAAAAAACTAATTGCACATTCTTATAGCCCCTTTATAAGGTCTATCTGATAGTATTTTTATATTTTCAAATTAGCTGATAATTTGAGAGATACACAGAGGCCAACTTTTTGAAACTTACCTGATATAGCCTAATTTCTTTAATTAATTAATTAATTAATTAAGTACTTTAAATCAAATTAAAACTTGATCCAAAAAGTTATACAGAGTGAGACAAAATTAATATAGAACATTGGTCACCTTTAAAAGCATATTACTCTTTTATTTTAAATGGAACACCCAGTATGTTATTCCGATATTCAATGATATTTATGTCTCTTCAAAATACTATTAAAGTTACCTACCCCTCAAACAAAAGATTTTCCTAGATATTTTCATTTACATGATTTGATTTGAGTAGATCTTTATTATTTGATAAAATCTAGGTGGCTGTGATATGTCTGATATTACTTCAACATACCTGTCTTATTAGTCGAACTTTAACAACTAGTTATCATTTTGTTCTTCAGTTAAAAAAAAACAAAGAAAATTCTCAGAAATTTGCCGAAAATGCAAACTTATCCTACATCAGAGAAAATTCATATTTATGATTCTATTAGTTGGTGAATGCAGTGTGCATTCGCCAATTAATAGAATACTTAACTGCCTCTGATTTTATCTAGTCTGGTTTTGTATAGGGATATGTTAAGAGAATATGTTAAGTGTTTACAAAACTTGACCAACTATTATCGACAACATGAGAGAAATAATTGTAGCTGCTTTTCGAGTAGAACTCCACGACATATGCTTTATAAAATGAAAAGATCTTTTGAAAACAGAGAATCATTTTATGCAGTTAACAGGAAAGGAAGCATTTGATTATATCTATCTAATTTTTGTCACATAATTAATATCTAGTTTTAATTCTATAATAATTAAAATATGTTTTAAACGTGTATTTTTTATTACCCTTGAATATTTTACTCTACATCTGTTAATTTTTGTTAAATTAACAAAAGGTATATCACAGTCACCCTAGATTTTTTTAAATAATGAAGATCTACTGACAGAAAATCATAAAAATTAAAATATCTATTATCTATTTCGAAGCAAACAATATTATCAGATACGATTTGAAAATGTAATTGACTGATTTAAATGTAACACACTGTATTATACAAGAATCAGATGCAAAATTTAATTACCTATCAAATTGTATTACGCTATTTTCTGGCTATCACTTAAAGTCTTCGTAGAAAAAGCATATTTTTGTTAACTCAGACTTTATTTATTATTATTTTAATCAATAGACCCATAGAATATATTCTTGACATTTAATTTTTTTTAAAAATAACAAATTTTAGAAGAAAACAGATACTAATATTACCTAACTATATTGTTAACTTATTTGTTAAAAAAGAAAACTATTTAAATATTGATAAAAGAGAACCAATTAAATGTAATTTTTAAGAAGTGTTAGTGGGAATATTCCCAAAAAATTAGTAAGAATAAGTAACTTAACATTAAATACTGTATTTATAATGTAAATATACACTTACCTAACACCCAAGGGGATACATAACAAGCACAATAAATTATGTACAACACTAACATCGCTTGAAAAAATCGAAAAAAACTAAAACGAAAAATTTTGTTACATCGGGATGCTGGCGATCTCTGAACGACGAGATCCTGAAAAGCATCTGGCCTAATGAATTACTCATATAAAAAGCTCTATAAATGTAAGGGAGTATTTATTTGGATGATTGGATTGAGCTTGCGCAGTAGTGCGATCGATAGAGCTAAAACCAGCCAAATCTGTGTTTAAAAAGGGTTGTTTTAAGGATTTTTTCCTGTATTATGTCGCTGAAGTATTTTTTTTTATTTGTAAACTTTGTCTAAGTTTCTGGGTGAATGAATTATTGATTTTAAATTAAAACGGTAATTATGAAGGAAACATAAGATAATGTTTTAATTATTTAGGTACATTTAAGGGACAACAAAAGACTTCTTCAAAAGATTCTTAAAAACTCGTAATAAACAAGTATGTGCAGGGTGGGCCAAATTCGACGCTTTTAAAGGGAAACACTCTTTTGTATAGGAGATAGGCGAAAACTAATATCAGTGTATTGGAGCTCAATTTTTATCAAAAAAAGATGATGGCAAAACCCGCACATCGATATGTTACCGTTTTGGAGTTACGGGGTGTTTTTGAAAAATGCCCATTTTTAACAAATCGCTGTACCTGTTTTGCTATAGAAAATTTTGTTTTTTTATGAAAACATTTCCAAAGCATGTTTCTACGTAGAATTTAACGGTTTAAGTATAATTTTTTTTAATTAATAATTTAATTAAAAAAAATATTTTTTTATATGGGAGTCTCTGTATATTTTTTAATTCATTGAAAGGTATTTAAAATTACCTTTCAAAAAATATAGCATACATGATATTTTGTTCGATACCTCTTCGAGATAATGAGTTTTTAAAAATACGCCCACTTTGAATAAGTAGGCTTTGAACGGCGCCGGCTATTAATGCAAAAAAAATCTAGCTGTGAGCAGCAATTAAAACGAAAATAATATGTGCAATGAGAGATGCAGAATTTTATAACAATTTAAACTATATTTAGCATGAACACATTTAAAGTATAATAACAATAAAAATAAATAGCAAACCAAGACATGAGATTTTGTTACAGGTATTCGACATGTCGACCGTCTTGTGTAATGCACAGACGGGACCGTTTTTGAACATTTTTCGCGGAATTCATTAACTCAGTGGGGGTGAAAGATACCCTCGCATAACCGTTAAGCACTTCTAATTCTTGTCTAGATTATACGGGCAATTTAAAAATAAGAACCTTTATTCTTCCGCAAAGATAAAAATCCATAGGCGCTAAGTCTGGCGGCCTCGACCGCCAACGGCTGGGATCTTGGTTAGCTATTCACATATTCTCCAAATTAGATTTGATTAGAAAATTTGCTGATAAATTCAGCGTTCTGAGGCTGTGCTTCGTCTTAATGGAAAAATATGTTTTCGAGTTCCATTAGAGACAGATCACTAATAAGGGGTCTAAAGCCTACCATTTAAAGTGAGCGAACTTTTAAAAATTCTGTATTTCGAAGGGGACTATAACAAAATATTAAGTGTGCTATATTTATGTAAAGGTAATTTTAAGTCCTTTTCAGCTAATTAAAAATATACAAGGTGTTCCAAATAAAAAATCAATTTTTCTGTTGATAACTCTTAAATTATTAATTTAAAAAAAATTATACTTAAACCATTAAGTTCTACGTAAAAAGGTGCTTTGGAAATGTTTTCATAAAAATACATTTTCCATAGCAAAAAAATTACAGCGATTTGTTAAAAATGCACATTTTTTTAAAAAACCCGTAACTCCAAAAGGGTAACAGTTATCGATGTGCGGTTTTCACCATCATGTTTTTGCTAAAAATTGAGCTCCAGACACCGATATTAGTTTTCGTCTTTCTCCTATAGAAAAGGGTGTTTCCCTTTAAAAGCGTCCAATTTTATCCACCCTGTACGTTGGTGAGATTGAATTTGTTTGTTTTAAAAAAGAAATTCTGCTGATATAAGACCGAGAGATACTAGCTCTCGGAGACACATTTGCACACTTACTACACTAGTTTTACTTTCTTTGCCGAGTAGGTCAAATGACCCATGGTACCAAGAAGATTACAAACATCCTTAAAAGCGTCATTATATAAAATATAATATTTTTACGTTTAAAAATCCAGACTCTATGAGTGTATACTAGCCTTGGTCACTTTATTTCCATGCCCTGTACTAATACTAATGCATACGACAGAGATAAATATATACAACCAGTTGACAGACAGAGATATAGACATTTTTTATGCTCATTTCTGTTACACAGTTGTTTAAATGTACCAACGTAAATTTTATCTCTTTTTAATACATTTGATTTTTCATTTAAGCTGTCTACATCACTGTCTTACATGTTAAAATCCAGACCACACAGTTTCGATGACCAGATTGGTATAATATATCTTATTATTCATTCTACAGCAGAATTACTTTTGCAAAATGGTGATAATAATACATCCCCAATTTACTAAAATTGGTGATATACTATTTATAAATTCAATGTTTTATGGGATTCACAGGACTAAAAAATAAATAAAACACCAAGATGATGGGGAAAATACTTTATTTTCGTCTTGACGATTGCTTTACAAGAGACACTGAATACACCTATTAGAATATCAATTTCTAACAAATAACTTAAAGCTACGTTTCGAAGGATATAGCGCGCCCGTTGCCGATCAAAATGAACTTTAAACAGTGATACTTTCCCCGTTTTCTTGCTCTGTTCTAATTCGTCGCGGCTCTGAACACGTTCAGAACCGAGAAAATAATATATTACTACATTTCGTTCGAGTATAGATCCTCTTCAACCACCTCGGGAGGCAGACATTGAAAAAAAATCAAACGAACTTATCAAAAAATAAAAATATATAAATATACATAATAATATATCCTACTTAAGGCGCTGCTTAAAATTCGTTTTGAATTGAAACCGTCATCCGTTCGATAGTTTATACGTGAACGAGTAAAATATTACCGCAACACAGTAATATTAATTTGATACTATAAACATATCTCTATATCGAATTTATCTTAGAAACTAGTCCACACAAAAATATTCAGATACATAATTAAACGAATATAATCTGTAACAAAAAGATTTTTCTCTTTCATATAGAACTCACGATCACGAAAAAAAAACACTCCAATTCACATTCACGCACGCAGACAAAAACCACGCTATAAAAATAGAAAAAAAATAAATTTTAGACACAAGAAAAATAATTGCACACTTGCGATAATATTTTACTATCGAAATTTCGCGACTTTTTTTTGTAATGATCCAGCGAATTTGCGAATTGAGTTGTATGTACATTGGTGAGATTGAATTTGTTTGTCCTAGAAAGGAATTCTGTTGATACAAGCTACAGTGTTTTAATGTAGAGTGGCATTAAAACACTTTAGATGCGAACTACTTACTCAATTATACCGATAGAGTAAAAAAAATCTGCGCCTCTGTCGGAGACGTATGCGCAATCTTACACCGCTTGTACCTTACTTTCGACGCTGAGTAGGCCAAGTCAACCATGGTAACCAGTCTCACGTGCAGACGGCCTCTTGGGTTCCAGTTGGGGGTACCTAAACAATAAAAAATACCAAAATAAGAACAGTAAAATAAGAATAGAAAAATAAAATTATATTAAAAAGTTATTCATACACTCAGATGCAGAAAAAGGAAAGGAGAAATTTTTGGTCAAATTTGAAGCGTTATATTTTTGTTATTTGTAGCCCTATTTTCATGAATTTTTTAGCAAGTTGTATATAATTATATCAACTTTAAACTCAGTTTTTTATAACCTTTAGTATTTGGCCTATTATATAGGGTTAATCGAGGGGTTGTGTTTTACCCTAACTTTAGAACACCCTGTGCAATAATTTCGTGTGTAAATTTTCCTAAAATATAATTTTACGGTCAGAACCATGTCTCCTGAGCATTTTGTTTTTTGAATCATGTCAATACATGCTTTGGTTAATTTTTAAGAGCGAAATGAACTGATCACTGATCAATTTGCAATTTTTTCAATTATTCCATTTTGATGTAAGTTTTTAGTATGACAAGATGGTTTTGGTGATTATTGTCGTAACGTCATAATACGCTGCATTGGATAGTATATACTAAATTTAAAAAAAAAACGTTAAAGACTAACGATACAGCCTGGGTTATATTATTATTATTAATAATAACAGAACTAACGATATTAAAGAAAATATCATCCTACAAACAGAAAAAAAAATGTAAAAACTACCCTAATACATTGTATTGCCTGCCTTGGCTACTATAACTGCCTGTATAGGTTCATTCATACTGTCATTGAGGCTGCATAGATCATATTGCGTTGTTTTCCCATTCTTCTTTAAGGACCAAGCAAAGTTCATTTAATGAAGCTGGTACCGCTTCATAACCTCCAACCCTCCTGCCAAGCATTTCCCAAACGTCGAACATGATGGGCAGTTCATAGTAGTATATAGTTAACAATAATCACCAAAGCCGCCTTGTCATATTGAAAAATAACTTCAAAAAGAAATGATAATTGAAAAAATTGCAAATTATTGATGACACGTTCATTTCGCTCTTAAAAATTAACCAAGGCGTGTATTGACATGATACATATATAAAAACCAAAATACTCAGGAGATATGGTTCTGACCGTAAAATTATATTTTAGGAAAATATACACACGAAATTATTGCACAGGGTGTTTTAAAGTTAGGGTAAAAAAACAACCTCTCGATTCTGTATAATATGCCAAATACTAAAGTTTAAAAAAAACTGAGTTTACGAATTAAAGTTGATATAATTATATACAGTTTGCTAAAAAAAATATGAAAATGGGGCTAAAAATAATAAAAATATATACACTTAAATATAAACACTTTAAATCTGGCCTAAAAAAATTGTATTATACCTAAAAACTACAACAATGGTACATTTGAACTAATTCATTTAATGCCGCTAGAATAAAATCTTGGGAACTGCTCAAACCACCCTCGTATAAGTAAAAATTCAAACAAAACAATTAATTGCACATTTGAACTACTTCATTTAATACCGCTCGAATCAAATCATGGAAACTGTTCAAACCACCCTCGTTTAAGTAAAAATTCAAACCAAACAATGGTACATTTGAACTAATTCATTTAATGCCGCTCAAATAAAATCATGGGAACTGTTCAAACCACCCTCGTTTAAGTAAAAATTCAAACAAAACAATGGTATATTTGAACTAATTCATTTAATGCCACTAGAATCAAATAAAGGCAACTGGTTAGTCGTTTATAAGTCAAAATTCAAATAAGATATTGGTACATTTGAACTACTTCACTTAATATGACCGAATCAAATCAGGAGCACTTTTCAGACGACCCTCGTATTATAAGTAAAAAATCGGGTACATTTGAACTACTACATTTAATACAACTAGAATAAAATACAGATACTTACTTTAGGCATTGTGGGTATTTTAAGCGGACTGGTACTACTAGACGCTGTTGTATCGGCGCCCGTACTGCTACAGGAGTCATCACCATTCAGTGAGTTATTGGAACTGTCATCGAACTGTCAATATTTTTCACTTTAATAAAACTGTTTAAGATATAATTAGGGAAAAATGAACCTAGAGGTGCACTAACATATCCTCCTCTAGATTCACTTATTTTCCTGGAAGAAATACGTTGTATGACTTACAGAGTTAACGTCACCGGATAGTCTGCTCTTTTTGTTCGCAGCCAAGTCGTCGGCAGGTTCGGTGGATGGTCTCTTGCGCAATTCAGGGTTGGGTTGAGTGCCATTTTTGTTACTTGTAATGCTAGACTTCCGCTCCCTCTTTATAACGCCAGGAGGAAGGTATTGATGCAACTGAAAAGTTGGAAATAATTAAAAAGATAGCTAATTTTGGGCCAATTATCTTGACAACATTGTCAACACTTCTGCATACTGGATATGTACGTCTCAAAAGTGGCTCACCCCTATAAATTGGTTAATTTTTCAGTAACGAGATTTGGTATGTTAGTATAGGACATAAATTAGGATTGATTGACATATTCAATTGTTTGATTTTGACAACGGCACGGATGTTGACAACTTTTGATTTTTAAATGGCACTCCCAGTATATTTTTACTTTATTCGATAGAAAATGACACTCTGAATAGAATGACATATCATATGTCAACTTTCGACATTTTCGCATATGGTTTATTTGAAATTGTAACATAACGCCAATTTGACTCGAATTACCAAGCGTGAAGTAGGTACCAAATTATTCATAATTTTTTTTCCAAATATGCTAATGAGCCACCCCTGTTCCATTTGAAAAAATTGAACTATGATTAAAAATACGATTTGGGGATCTTTTAACTGGCCAGGACAAGACACGAAAAACATCAGACTCTCATATTTATTTTTCCAAGGCTCCTTCATTAAAAATTAGTGTTTTTAACACAGCCACGGAACTCTAGATTGAATTTAAAATACGATTTTTTTAATCGAAAATGTCAAAAGTTGACATATGATATGTCATTCTATTCAGAGTGTCATTTTCTATCAAATAAAGTAAAAATATACCGAGGGTGTCGTTTAAAAATCAAAAGTTGTAGTCATTTCCGGTGAAACACGAAATAACCAAAAATAATTGAATATGTGAATCAATCCTAATTTATGTCATATACTAACATACCAAATCTCGTTTTTTTATCTGAAGAAAAAAAAATTGGGGTGAGCCACTTTTGAGACGCACCCGGTATAAAAAAATGTGTGTGCACTATTTGCGCATATTTGAAGCAAAACTTCTTACTAACAGCTAATAAATTGAAGGATTTGAAAGAAATGTTTGAAAAAGTATAGTTTGAAACGTTCAAACAGTAATAAAATAAAAAAATATTTTTTTACGTCTAACAAATAGTTTCTTCCACGTAAAAAATATTTTTTGCCCAGTACAAATAGTTTTTATGTGTAAAAAATAGATTTTTTCGTGTAACAAATACTTTCTTACGCGGAAAATAAAAAAGTAATAAATAATTTCATTCACTTTCACAAAGAATTGTAAAACAGACTCATTGGTGCACCAGCTCGAGGAAGATGCTCTGTTTCGCTCTTGACTATTCGATAATATAAAAAAAACATCAGAAAAGATCATGCTAATAATCAAACAACATTTAATATTTTTTTATAAATAAAGAAAAAAATGCTCTTACTTCTCTTCTTCGAACGTGTCTGGCTTCCAAATTCATCGTCGCTTTATACATCTGTATGCTCAAAGCCGATTTGTTTACCGTTTCCGTGAATTGTTGAATATCTCTCGTTAAATCTATGTTCAGCCCCTTCTTTTCCTTAAATTCTAATCCGATAAACCACATAGAACAGAGTGATTTGGGATCTCTTTGCGACTCGGGCATGGAAAAGCATTCCGGGTTGATGTGAGCCAGCGTTATCGCCTCGTTGCGCTCCAACGTTTCTAAAATTCCGGAAATATAAGTTTATAAGGCATATAAAGTTCCAGTTTGGTTTATTTCACTATAAGCCCTGTCTACACATAACGTTTAACCTGATAGGTAAGACGCATTAAAGATTAGTGTACATACTGGTATTTTACCTGCGGTTTTATGAATTTATATCATTGCGTTTAGTAAAGTTGAAAAGAGAAAATGTGAAATTGTACTACAAAATTGTATTTCTTGTTTAAATTTCATTTATAAACACGCCAAGCTAATAATTATTGTGAAAATCGTATCGTTTGTTAATAATCACTAAATACCTCTAAACAATTTCTGTAAAATTATATTATTTTGTAAAATTCTGCAAAAATATTAGATTTTTAAGGTCCAAAAAAATCATCCAAAAAATCATAAAAATACATCCAAAAAATCACATAAGGAAATCATCCAAACCATCATAAAATCAAAGTATTAATTATCTCTATACAATTTTGTAAAATTACAATATTTTGTGACTTGGCAAAAAAACTTTGGCAAACATATTAAGTTTAACAAAATATACAACATAAAAATTTAACAAAATCATAAAAAAAATTCAGACACAAATCATACAAAAAAAACATAAAAGAAACCCAAAGTATAAAATATCTCCATACAGTTTTGTAATGTTACATTATTTTGTAAAACTAGGCAAAAAAGATTGGCGCCGGGAGGCACGTATAGCCGCCCATACTAAAATATGTTAATAATGAATTATCTCAAAAACTGCGACTTTGACTGATTTTGATGTTATTAAAAATTTTGTTGCAAATATTATTCCTAATCTTAAATAGAAAACCGCGTTTACGATTTTTATAAAATGTTTAACCCCCTCCCATATCCCCTTACCAAACCAAACCCCCAGCAAAAACTAATGGCCAGATTTTCGGGTGCCACAGTATTTTTGTGCCAAATTTGGTTAAAATCGGTTCAGCGGTTTTTGAGTTATCGTGTTACAGATGGACAGACGGACAGACAGACAGACAGACACCATGAAAATATTTTGTATTTAGGTCATTTATGTCCCATTTCAAACTCATTTTGAGTGAATTTAAAAAAAACCTTTTTTTTGCCGATCTTAATAGCCTGCCGTACCCGTTGGTATGGTCGGCTAAAAAAGTCTTCCAAAAAAAGTATCCAAAACTTCAAAATCATCTAAAAAATCGCATACAGAAATCATCCAAAAAAAATCACAAAGTACTAAATATCTCCATACAATTTATAAAATTAAATTATTTTATGAATATCGCATACAGGGAGAAATCAACGAAAAAAAAATCACCCAAAAAAGTACTAAATATCTCCATACAATTTATAAAATTAAATTATTTAGTGAATAGGCAAAAATATTTAAAAAAAAACGTACAGAAATTATACAAAAAATCATCATCCAAATCTTGGAAAAAAATCTACATAGAGAAATCATCGAAAAAAACCTAAACAACTAAATATCTCCATACAATATTAAAAAATTTTCAAAAAAAGAAATATCAAGGAAAATCACATATATAAATCATACAATCATCCTAGAAACATAAAAAATCATAGAAAAATTTTTTCAAAAAAAATCACATAGAGAAACCATCCAAAAAAATCTAAAGAACTAATGAATATATCTCCATAGAATGTGTAGAATAAATTATTTTGTGACTACGCAAAAAAGTTAAAAAAATCATCCAAAAAATAATAAAAAAAATCACATACAGAAATCATACAAAAAATCATCTTAAAAACATAAAAAAAAAACAGAGAAAAAATATATCAAAAAAATCTTTCAAAAATTGTCCATAAAAAATCATAAAAATCAATAAAGCATTAAATATTCAACAGGTAAGACTGACAGGTAAAACTTGACGTGTAGAGCGGGCTTTACTTACGAATTAAAAACCTGATTTTGCTTTCAACCAGACCCGTCCACTCCAAATGGTCGTTTGCCGCGGCCGATCCCACTATCAAAACAATAAAGTGTTTATATTTCATAAAAAATTGAGGAGGTTCGAACAATTTGTCCCACAGCGTCTTGCCCAGCATTATATCGTCGGTTATCTGGAGCCCTAACTTGAATTCCTCCATCATTATGGCTCGGGTCGATTGAGACACGTTAAACGTGGAGTTTTGTTGCGGGTACGCCGGCGTGATTATCGGCATAAGGTGGTACCTATCTTGAACATTCACCTGTACAGTATAGAAAATAGGACTTTATAAAAAATTCTACAAACAAAATTTCGCGCAAATTCTTGAAATCACACGTCTCTTACCAAGGCAAGTCATTAAAATCTAAAATTACCATTAACCAAAACCCTAAAAATGAACAAAAATATTTGGGAAAAGTTAACTTTCTGGTTAGATTTAGTTTTTAACTGGAACAACTCGGAATTTACAGGATGGCCCAGTAATCTAAAAAATCTCCATATCAGGTTTCTTATTTGAGATTTTTACTCCAATCTTTCTTAAAAAATATGCGATAATATAATAAAAAAGAGGATGTTTCATTTGAAATAGTGGAGAAATTACAACTGCTATTCACTCTCCCTGTATACCTGGTGCGTCTCCAAAGTGGCTCACCCCCTATAACATTTTTATATTTTCAGTTAAACAAATGAGATTTGGTATGTTAGTATATGACATAAATTAGGATTGATTGACGTATTCAATTATTTTTTTCGGTCACTTCCTGTTTCACCGGAAATGACTACAACTTTGGATATTTAAATGGCACACTCGGTATTTTTTCACTTTATTCGATAGAAAATAACACTCTGAATAGAATGGCATATCATATGTCAACTTTCGACATTTGCGCCTATGGTTTATTTGAAATTATAACATGCGGTTTATAACGAAAATTTGACTCAAATACCAAGTGTGTGGTATCAAATTATTCTTAAAAAAATGCTCTTTCCAAATATACTAATGAGCCACCCTCGTTCCATTTGAAAAAATTGGCGCCGGGAGGCACGTCCGGGCCGCCTATACTAAAATATGTTAATAAAAAGTTGGTAAGCAGTTCTTTTAGTTTCAAAGTAAAGGAATTTTTCCAATTTTTTTTATCTCAAAAACTGCGACTTTGACTGATTTTGATGTTATTACAAATTTTGTTGCAAATATTATTCCTAATCTTAAATTGAAAACCGCGTTTCGCTAGCTACTGTAATTTTGGAGTTACGATTTTTTAAAATTTTTAACCCCTCCCATACCCCCTTACCAACCCCCCACCCCCACCAAAAACTAATGGCCAGATTCTCGGGTGCCACAGTATTTTTGTGCCAAATTTGGTTAAAATCGGTTTTTGAGTTATCGTGTTACAGACGGACAGTCAGACAGACACCATGAAAATATTTTGTATTTAGGTCATTTATGACTCAAATAACTCATTTTGAGTGAAATTAAGAATATATGTTCATTATACTATAGCATGCATAATTTATGATGAAATTTTGTTGAATCAAAATCAGTATGGCAATAATGGAAGTCTCCTAGAAGTCGCAGTTTAAAGGGACGAGGTCACTGAGAGCCGAAGTCAAAAACGTTTCATCTTTTGCCGGCTGTCCCGTCTTTGTAGTCTTTGTCTATTTTTCCAAAGCTCCCTGATTAAAAATGAGTATTTTTAACACAGCCTCTAGTATTTCTAACACAGCCTCTCTTTTAACTTGCACTCTAGATTGAAATTTAAAATACGATTTTTTATTAAGCGAAAATCTCAAAAGTTGACGTATGATATGTCATTCTATTCAGAATGTCATTTTCTATAGAATAAAGTAAAAAAATACCGAGGGTGTCATTTAAAAATCAAAAGTTGTAGTCATTTCCGGTGAAACAGGAAGTGACTAAAGTCCTAATTTATGTCATATACTAACATAGTAAAATCTCGTTTTTTTTATCTATTACTTTTATCTTTTTTTATCTTAAAATAAAAAACTGAGACAGCGCACCCGGTATACAAAAATTATGCAAAAAAAACAATCGAAAAAAATCCACATACAAAAACCATAAAAAAAATATCAAAAAATAAGTATTAAAAAGAAACACGTACAGAAAAAAAAATAAAAATGACAATAAAAACATAAAGTAGGATAAAAACTACATTCATTTATACCAAAAAATACAGAGTGGCCCACTTAAATCAGTGGAGAAATTACAATTGCTAGTAGTTTGCGCTCATCCTGTATATACAAAAATCGTCCCAAAAAACATAAAAAAAGCGTCTAAAAATAAGTATCAAAAAATTAGCATACAGAAATCATCCAAAAAATCAAAAATGATAATCAAAACATAAAGTAGGATAAAAACTAAAAACTACATTTATTTATACTGTAAAATACTGGATAGTCCATTTGAATTAGCGGGGAAAGTACTACTGATCGTTTTCACTCACCCTGTATATATATATGAAAAATCATCAAAAAAAAATCTACCTACAGAAATCAATAAAAAAATCTTCCAAAAAATCGCCAAAAAATCTAAAATGAACCATAAATTATGATAAAGACTACCATTCATTTAGACAGTAAAATACAGGGTAGCCCATTTTGGGTTTTTTTGGCCCCAGAACTACGTCTGAGGGTTTTTTTTCACGAAAATAAAAATTAAAAATTTGGGACTTTTTGAAAAATGTTTGGAAATTCTTTTAATTTTTAGTTAAAAACATAATTTTCTCATAATAATATGGCAACATAGATGGTAGATTAAATTTACAAGATAGAAAACCCAGAAAAGATACAGCAATTCTTAAAATATAAGATTTTTTTTTTAATTTCCAAAATAAAATATATCCGTTATTTTGAAATTTTTTGAAAAAGGTAGAGAGAAAATATGTTTCTTTTATCAAGATCTACGAGCCCTGAAAATATTTGCACTTATTTAAGACTCTGTAAATTATACAATACTTCTATGTATATAAAAAATCTTTATTTTGTAATTTTGAGAAGGCTATAAATGTGCAGAAAACTTGTTCTAAAAATGGTCATCTTTCAAAGACCATTCCATTTATGCCATCATATTCTGTAAAAAAATATAGTAAAAATCTCAAAATATCAGCTGATATAACACTTTTTCAAAATACTGGGCAACACTGTGTGAAAAACGAAGAAAGCTTCAACGTTTCCAAAAATGTTACCATCTAAATACAGGGTTAATTATTGAAACTAAAATATATAGAATATCAGGCAACTCTTAATATATAATTACATACCCTGGGGTCCCATGTGCTAAATCCTAAACTAACATTAGCCGGTTGAGTGAGAAGCACAGGTTGCGGCCACTGCCATTTTGAGAAAATTAAAAAGAACTTATAAACTAACGTTGCCGGAGCTGCATTAGGATACAACTGGCAAGTTCTAGCAACCAACATTGCCCACGACACACCTCCCAGGTAGCCTAGAACATTACTATAGATCCCGTGTTCTAAAAAATAAAAATTTAAAAACAGTTTAACTTATTATTTATATTGATTCATACTCTTTGCCCACAGCTTAATAGCTCTAAGAGTTAATCTAAAATTATCAATGTTTGGAACTAATCGAAGTATTTCATCAGTCACCCTGCAACCGTTCAAGCTTCTGACACACTTCTGATCGAGATTTTTTAACAAATTATCATCTCTCAGGTCCATTGAATCCGGTATTTCTTTTTGCAACAATCTGGCAAACAACATATCGATTTCTATTCCATCAAAATTCATTTTAATAACAGGTACAAAAGCCTCCTCGACAGCCTAAATAAAAATCCACATACAGTAAAATATTCACCAAAACCAATTAAAAACTTACTCTCAATTCTGTCACTTCTGGCTGCTTCTTAAGTAACTCATAGAATGAATGAAAAAAATCGTATCTTGATATATGTTTTGGGGCTACACAAAGTGCGTCTATATCCGCGCCTTTATTGTGAACTCCAAGTCTGTAACTTCCAAAAGTATAAACTTTACCTCCTACACTTTCCGCTATACTTTCTGGCATGTTGTTTTTTATTGACAAGTCTTTGATCCATTCCTTAACCAGCGTGTATAACTTCCCCAAAATGAAAAGGCGATGGTCCAGTTCCTCTTTTGTTTCAAAAACATCGAAAGGTATAAGTGCTAATTCAAGTTCCTTGGTCCTTACTAGGTCTATTTCTTTTGGGGGAGCGGCAGAAATCGCCGAAGTCATCCCTAATGTTCTGTCGTCTGACTTGTTTTCCTTATTGTTTAAGGAATAATTTTGTTGGGACCACATCTTTCTGATCTCAATTTTTATTTACCCTACTTAATATAATCTTCTAAATATTTGTAACTACCTGCAACGTAAATTAATGCTTTGAGAGCAAATTTCAGGAATTTTCTGTTATTTCAAAGATTACAAAGAAATTCGTATCACTTGAATGAAGAAATACAATGTCAAAATCGATCATGTTGATCAATATGCCTTTGGATGAATGCTACTTACTGCTTGTTACACCTTTTAACTTTCACTAAGGAACTAAAAAATACTTTTAATAAAAAAACATACTAAAAACTGAAGAAAATGTAAAAGTTTAAAGTTTATTTGGACATCAGAAAAAGAAAACGTCGATGACAGCCATCTTAAATTAACCACACTTCCGAACTACCAACCTAAAAATCACAAATATTACGCAGTACCAACAGTAAGAATATTAATTTTGGACTTCTTTATGTTGGCGATATTCAATATATGATATCAATAATGCCAACAAACTATAAATATATATGATCTCAGGCAGGCCGGATAGTGCTCGCAGCTAACGCCTGATACATATAAAAATGTGATCGTAGACATTAGACTGAAATCAAGGGTGGAATTGATTGAAAAGACTATTTTTTTTCTTCTCTATGTATGTCAGAAATAAAAAAAATAAAAACGTATATAATTTTAGGGTAAAGGCAAGGGTAAAGGTGTGGATCCGGTGGCTGACCTTGAGGGTGCAGCCCCTCAGCCGATAGAATTACTGGAAATCTATTCAAGGTCATTACGCCGTTACGCCGATACGCCGTTTTTAGGATAGTGTGGCTGCACCCTGAAACGAGTTTTTGCTGCATATAGTCACAAGTACTTCGCATGCGCACATCGTCGATGATGCCAGATTGCAGGTTATTTTGCATAGTTATTTTGAAATTATTTTCAGTAGAAATCAAATATGTGCTTTTCAGTATTTTTTTTGTCAATATATACCGTACTTATACCGTATGATCGAAAAAAACGGCGTCCAGTTGGTTGGGAAATGAGGATTGAGGACATTTCCCGTCAATTTACATATAAAATGACAGCGATCTTCATTTCATAGTCATCGCTGGCGCTATTTTTTTTTCGATCATAGTACAGTATTATTTATATTATTATTTTAATATTTCGCACAACACGTGAACGCTTATTATGTATTTTCATAGTCAATAAAATTAAATAGAAATAAAACTCTAGATTCCTCTAATTAATCTAATTGCTTAGATTATTACGCTACGTTTAAAAAGTGCTTTATTAAAAATTCGGAAAATTAACAGGGATATGTGTCCAAGTTTCTTCTTTTTTTAATTTTAAATGCTGTAGCTCCATATCATGTTCATAATAGGTTTTTCTTAACATTCCATTAAAACTACGGAGGCCTTTTAGCCTCCTTAATTAAAACTGTAGAATCAGCTTCAGGAACATTACAGTTACCTTGTTTAATTCTGCTTATACATATATTCCATTAATTTTTCTGCTACCTGAAGATTTTTCTATTCTTACACCTAATTTATGTGATTTTCTTAGCATATATGATCTATAAACCATATTTTTCCTAATGGAAGGATGGAAGGATATGCAAGATTAAGATATTTTAACATTTATTTTCCAGACAAAGCATATATAGTATTATAAGATTTGATTCTATAACAAATATTATAAGAAAGATCTTTATATATAGTATATCTTATAAATCACAAACTAAGTCAAGTTAGTCTAGTATAAACCAGTATAAACAACAGAAAATACATTAAAATACGCAACCAACCGTCATTGAACCATAGACAAACTAACAAAAGCTTTTGTTCTGTGGTTTGTCTATGCATTGCACCGTCCAATCAGATCAAAGGAGTAATCGTTGGGAAACGCGTTATCGATGATGTTCTGGAGGGTCGGGAGAACATTATCAACGAATGGAAGATGCTTCCACTTGCTCAGCCAGCCTGGTAGAGCCGTCCACTTCCGAAACAGTAACCCTGAACGTTAAAACAGCAAACAGTCAGGTTGTCGCATTTTCAAGAAGTTTACCAACAAAATTTTTGCAGTCGGAAAAGATGTAAGGTATTTATATATTATGTAACAGCGTCGTGTCGACTGTCTCATTCAGCATTTTATTGACATACTAATAAATATCAAGGTTCTATTCAAATTTTCTGCAGCTTGGTTGCCTATGGGCCTGACTTCAAATAAGCGATTGTTTTGTTTTTACTCTTCACAGTCAGGCCTGAGGTAGTTTGCTGAGTAAAATCACGATTGGCGTTATTTTATTTGCCATTCACATGGTACTACCGTTATATTTCGCACCGGCACAAATAGTTTTATTACTAATGCTTAGATTAAACAGGCTTACCCATGATTAAAATTTAATAATATATTTGCACATTAAATATAATACTAGAAGCCCACCAGCAAGTTTACCGACATACCAGCTGTTCATCTAAAGCCAAGATTTTTATACAGCTCTTTGCTGTTTGCGCAGGCAGGCGTTTATTTAATCCGGCAGCTTTATGGTTTTTATTATGTGCCCAGTGATTACTTATACACTCTCTGGCCTTCGCTGGAATATACGTATTTGCTGTCGACAGCAGCCGATAGTCATCGCTTAGTTGCCCATCAACGTTCTTTACTGTACCCACGTAGCCCAGTGTATTTTTCATAGCGATCTGACGCGCAATTTATCAAAAACCCTTTTTTGACATTGTTTAACTAGAGCTTGGCCCTGGTCTCTCAGCACATACTTTTTTATTTAGCAATTTTTTTCTGACATTGGCGAACTTTAATATAATGGGGTTCTGTTTTACTTTTTAATATCTGGTTTTTTTAAAGCAGCTCAGAGTAATTACTCAGATACTTTCTAATTTGAAAGATATATGAATTATCAGTTTTTCCACCAAATAAATGTTCTTTTCTAAAATATCTACTTACTTATTATTTTGACATATCTACACCATTTTTTGTTTTAGTATTTATGTTCTTTTTTAAAAATACCAGCACGATTCAGAACAGGATGTAAAACAGAACTTTTCGGCCTGGCTCTATTCAGATATGTTATAAAACCATGTTAACGCAACAGTATTAATTTGGCGACGTGATTGATAGGCTAAAGCAATTTCAATGCTCAGGCATAAAATAAAAGAATCTTTAAATATTAAACTGATATGCGTCAGAGTGGACCAGCGTTTCGACAGGTACGGGCGATCGAAGCTGCGGCTTCCGCGATGCCATGAAATGAAGATCGCTGTCGTTTTATATGTGTTTATATAAAATGTCATCGATTGTCATTTCATAGCCATCGCTGACGCCGTTTTTATTCGATCATACGATACTATTACAGCAGTATTACTTTAATATTTGGTAAAGTTTGAAATTGTTTAAAAAAATATTTGTGACGTTTGAAATAGCATGTTCTATTTCCGGAGTAAAATGATTTGTTTACTTCTGCCTGTAATGAAATAAATTATTTTATAATGGTGAAATTGTTTTTATTTTTATATTGTCGCGCAGTATTAGTAATACCGCTATTGGTCAGACATTGTCGGTTCACGGCTATGAAATACGATTGCCGTCATTTTGCTATTTGCAACATGGGAACATCGATACTGGCCCAGCACTGGGATGTCGTTTTTCGATCATACAGTACCAGCAGCTACCCTCCGAAATTGCTGCCCAGCTGTTTTTGATTTTACAGTGTTTATATATATTTACATGTAATTTCCTCATTTTACTTACATATTACGAAATTTTTATGAATTTCCTTGCTCACAGCTTGTTCTTATTTTTACCGGTTTTAGCCATAGTATACCAGGCAGAAATACCTAATTAATGTTAACACACCATTTTTAAATGTTACAGCCCAGCATACACAGAATGGGTCTGATTTCATCTTGGCTGCTTTACTGCTTTAGTCACTTCATAGTCTTTTGCTTTCACTTCACACACACAGCACCAATTCTCAGACTTCCTTTTGTTATTTTTCTGATAATTTGGAGATCTTATGCCTTTTTATAATCTTTATACCGTATTTTGTATTTTAATAATGAAGAAGTAATAGAGTATTAAATCAAAATCTTTAAGATAGATATTTTTTCTGTTATATTTGAAAATTGATCGATACAGCTTTAGTTTGAAATATTTGAATTTTAGCTTTCGTACTTAAATACAGGTTTTAAAATACTAACTTGTTATTTTGACATATTGTTTAACCATTTTTGCGCTCGTTCTAAAATAATTATTGATTTCAGACCGATTGCAATATTTTACCCAGAAAGAAGACAATGTCGCGCTTTAAAAAATATTTATTACAGCGTAGTCAGCCAGCATTTAGTGCCGATTGTGTGTGGCGCGAAGACGTCAACACGCTTCAAAGATGTGTACTATTTGTAGTTTGGCAGAATAGTTGTGATTTTGTTTCGAAAACAATAAATTTATATTAGCGATTTTAGCGTATCACATGGGCTGGGATTACTTATTTAGCCTTATGCGCTTTAATGTTCAGATACTTTACCAAGCTTGGCGCCGCAGCTTGGGTACCAGCCCGGAAGTAATTTCGAAGATTTTTGTTACTTTTCGTAATTCATATCATTGCTCTTCGACAGTTATATCTTCAAATAAAGTATTTCAATGTTCACAGCCCAGTTTTTGTTCGTCAGCCTGTTAAAATACGAAAGTTAACGAGGTTGCGTTGCAGGCCGAAATAAATGTTTTATAGGATCAGTCTCTTAGTCGTTATTACCTGCCGAGCTGTTTATTTTCATAAGGCGAAGGCCACTATAAGCATTACACCAGCTGAAGTTGAATTTGGAGACGCATAGAAATCAATAGACAGTGGAAATATAATAAATATTTTATATTTTCTATCTCCTCGAATTGCATCACCGACCAGATCAATGACACGATAGTGTCTCTCAGGAAGTAGTTCGTGGTCTAGCAGCGACACTTATAAACTTTATACCGAAATGGCGTCTGCTTGAAATGATCCTGACATACCTCTATATACTCTTGCTAGCAAAGATTGTTCCATCTTCATTTCATAGCCATCACTGACGCCGTTTTTTTTCGATCATAGGCCCAGCCATTATGGTAGCCATGCGCCCACCATAGCATCATATGCCTTAGGGAGTTTTAAAGATGAGCAATTGTTTTATATTGCAATTCAAAGAAGAAGATTGCAAGTCGTCATTGGCCGCCAGGTGAAATTCATACAAATACATAGTTTCCAGCTTAACGGTACTTTGTCAGCGCATCGCTTCAGATTTAACCTTAAATTTTCACTCTTTAAACTATCTGTTTTTGCTTCATATTTATACTGCTATTTGACAGCGTTCGCAGCTGGCGCGACCCTTGTAATTGCAACAATATCGATGTTTTGAACTTTAGTATGATCAGCGTGGAAAACAACTAAGAACATTTTTCCGCAATCACGGTTGACTTAGTTTTCGAATTTGGTGGATAGCTTAATATGTTTTCTGTAGCCACATTTAAAGCTTTTGTTTGAATGCGCATTACCTAGACACCTGAGATTTTCACCCATGTAGACGTATTCTTAGTAAAAACGATATCAGCAGTAATCGTAAAGGTTATCATTTCATTTTGTTTATGCTTTTATTTTGTGGCATTTTGATTATATCGTGTTCTATTACCTCATAACATTATTTGCCGAATGTTCATAAAATTAGCCTTAAACTTCGAGATCTTACCGTCTCCCGGAAGCATGCGACGCCGACAGATTTAGTACGTTATCCGCGGACACCCTGGTGAATTTTTAGGACTACCGAACATGCCAGCTGATGCCCGGCTGGTAGGACAAAATGAGGTGGCGGTATTCGTCCTACGGGTATTTTATCCTACCAACCGAACGTCACTTCGCATGTTCGCGTAGTCCTCTAAAATTCCTGTTTCAGGAATTTTGTCCTGGCTAACGTACTAAATCTGTCGTCGTTTCCTGGCTACCAAATCTTGTTTTGTTTTAAATTTGACAAGATTAACTCCTTGTAAAAAGTTTAAAATTATAATTTTTATGAACATTGACGAATAATGTTATGAATAATGTAATAGAACCTGATATAAAATAATCCGGAAATATTTACAAAACAAAGCATAAACAAATGAAAAGTGATAGCAACATCAGATTACCTTTTGATAATGTGTTTTTTATATAAGAATACGTCTACATGGGTTGAAATCTCAGGTGTGTATCTAGATAATATGTATTCAAACAAAAGCTGCAAAACGATTAACAATTTTAGAAAATATTAAGCTATCCACAAATTCCTGAAAATAAATTAGCTGTGATTTGCGGAAAAAATTTTAATTATTTCTTTTCCACATGATGTCCTTTCAGGTTCCAGGTGGCGTATGTTAGTTTTAATCTGCAAGATCGTAGCTTACAAAAAAATTACCTTCTGCAAACAGCACGGGTACGTATTAGGCATAATAAGTAATTATAAAATATGAGCAAAAATGAGATGGCTCAAAAAGAGTAGAAAATTTTAAGGTTAAGAAATCTGAAACTCAAAGGAAAACTGATTAAAAACTGATAATAAGTACCGTTAAACTGAAAAGCAAACTAAAAGTATTTTATTATAATCTATTCACTATAACATTGTGGTATTTATTTAAATGTATTTCTTTAAATTACAGCTACGCATAATACAAAAGACAATTTATCATCTTTTAAAACCATAAGGCATAAGGATATATGAGATAGGTGGTGTACCATGTGGTAGGTACAATATGATCGGAAAACGCACAGTGATGGCTGGTGAAATGAAGATCGGTGTCTTATATGTAAAATTATATAGGGAATGTCAAGGATCGTCATTTCAAGCCAACTGGACGCCAAGCTTCGATTATATGAGATATAAGCCAGCCTTCCTAGACCACAGACCTTTATATTATACTTAGCATGATATATCGCAAGCCTTAGGTTTGGTGTTTACGCTGCGTAGGTGTGAATCGCTATGGTGATCTGGTCGTGGAGATAGAAAAATATAAAATATTTACAAGTATAACACACTTAATCTGATGATTTCCTATGCATTCAATAATAAGTTCAATACATCTGATTGTGGATATTGGCCATACTCTTCATATACATGAAAATCGACAATCGCGGTATCGCCATAGCACATTTAAGAGGACTGATCCTATAAAGGCATTTTATTTTTGTTTTCTATTTATAACCTCGTTAACTCATTTATTTTGTAGATTTATTGAATATTAAGCCTTAGGATAAAAAACCTGCTTAGACAGAATACGGGTATTTTCTATCACTTTATTTAGAAGATCTTGGTTTGTGACAATGATATAAGATTACAGAAAATATCTGACGACAAATGTATAAAGTTTTCTGGTGGATACCCTTCGAACAATTTAGAATGATGCATGTAAACTACAGTAAAGTCTGAAATATTAAAGCATAAAGGTAAATAAATTATCCACATGTGTGCAGCAAAGTCGTAATATAATAAATTTATTGTTTTCAGAAACAAAAATTCACAACTTATTCTTGCCAAATACAAATAGTACACATCTTATTTTACTAAGCGTGTTGACTGTGATTTCATACGCACAAAAAATCGGCACCTGGGCGCCTGAAATGCCAACTCTAGTATACCTATTCTATGTAATAAATATTTTTTAAGTATATTTATTTTGTATTATCTCTAGATTAAAAAATATTTTTAATCAGTCTGAGAATCAATATGAATTTATTTTTAAAAAGAACGAGATACTCTTAAAAGCAAAAGATTTAAGTTAGTATGTCAAAATAATAAGTTAAGGTATTTTTAGAAACCTTGTATTTTAAATTGCAAAAGCTGGATAGAATTTCAAATATTTTCAAACTAAAAAATGTATCGATCTGAATTAATTTTTCAAATATAACCAGAAAAATATCTATCTTAAATTTGCAGTTGTGGTTGCAATACTCTGCATTAAAACATTTTATTTATTAAAATTACAAAATTACGGTATAAAGTTATAAAAGTATTCTTTATAAAAAAAGATCTCCAAATTGTCAAGAAAATAATAAAAGGGAAAATTCTGAAATTTATGGTGAAATTTCTTTTTCACTTTATTCCAATTATGTTAATGAGAGTGAAAGTAAAGACTATGGAGAGCTTATTCGTAGTAGCAACTAGTTAATTAGTTATTCTGTGTATAGCAAAGACTACCTGTAACGACCCCTAAAAGTAGTTAATAATAATTTAACATTAATAATTAGGTATTTCTTTTGCCTGAGTGCCTTGAGACAAAACCGGTAAAATAATAAGAACAAAAATATGTGAGCAAAGGAATTCATAAAAAACCGTATGTGTTGATTAAAACAAATTACATATAAATATATATAAATACCAAAAATCAAAAAAAAAAAACAGCTGGAAGAGCAGCAATTTTTTTCTTCACGCCAGTACTGTATGATCGAAAAAAAACGGCGTCCAGTTAGCTTGTTAATGATTATCGATGACATTCCCCATAATTTTAAATATAAAATGACAGCAATCATATTTCATAGCCGACCACTGTGACCATTGTGTAATATTCTTATTACTAATACTGCGTCTAATCATCACTTTTTTGACAATAATCTATAAAAAATAAAAAGGTAAACAATTTTTCATATTATAAAATAATTTATTTCCATTACAGGCCATAGGCACAAACTGTCATTTTATCTGAATAGGATATGCAATTTTTTCAAACGTCACAAATATTTTTTAAACAATTTCAAACTTTGTAAAATAATATAACAAGATTTAAAAGTAATACCTTTGTAATTATACCGTATGATCGAATAAAAAACGGCGTCAAGCGATGGCTATGAAATGACAATTTACGACATTTCCATATAAATTTACATATAAATGACAGCGATCTTCATTTCATAGCCATCGCTGAGGCCGTTTTTATTCGATCATACGGTACTTATATCGAGAAACTATGTTACAATTCTCAAGTTGAATTTGACACTTTATATCAGTTTAATAATATATTTTCGCAATTTTTGTGCTTATGCGTAAAAGTGCTTTTATTTTATGCCTATAGGCATTAAACATTTTATTTTTATCAATCACGTCGCCAAAATTAATACTTTAAGCTGCGTTTGAAAAAAATCATTTATTTGTAAGTTTTATAACATATCTAATTAAATTGGGCCGAAAGGGAGTCAGTTCTGAACACACATCCGTGGTTCTGAATCATCATTCTTAATTTATTTTAAAAAGAACATAAATACCTAAACAAAAAAATTAAAGTTAGTAGATGTGTCAAAATAATAAGTAAATTAGATATTTTTAGAAAAACCTGTATATTTATTTAATTGGAAAACTGATGAAATTTCATATCTTTCTCAAATTAGAAATTGTATCCTAATTATACTCTAATTGCTAAAAAACGAATATTACAAAAATTAAGTTATAAAGTGAGTTTAGTTATATTAAAGTTCACCATATTGTCAAGAAAAATTATTGCTTTTAAATTAAAAAAATTAGTAAAGTTAGGTTAAACCGGCGTTTAAACAATATAGATAATCAAAAAAGTTTTTTGGATAAAATTTGCTTTTTATGATGCTGCATCATTTCTATGAAAAATACCAGATAGAATACATTAGATTTTATTAAAGACGCTGATGGGTAATCAAAACATTGACTAATAAACCTTTGTCCATTTTAATATAAGAGGCGACATATTCCCTTTGGAATCTTGTGAAGGTGTAAGGGTGCACAAATTAATCCTTATTTTATAATAAAAACCATAAAAACATTTATTTGTGAGTTAAATAAACGCCTGCCCTCGCCTGTCATAGGCAACCAAAAAATACATATAAAAATTCAAATTTTAGATGAACTTAGTAATTATGTCAGTAAACTCTAATTGGCCTCTAGTTCATTATATTTAATGTACAAATATATTATTAAATTCTTAATCATAGATTAAATATTTTAATCTAAGCATTAAGTAATAAAACCATTTGTGCCCATTTATCATAAGAGGTCACGAAATATACTTGGTAGTACACAAAACAGCGGGGTGTAAATAAAAATGTATAATCATTGATTTTTTATAATATAAACTATAAACATTTATTTCTTATTTGTGAGAATAAAAACAAAAACAAATTTTAATAATATAAACTATTTTAGAATTAGGTATAGGCAACCAAACACACAAGAAAAATAATTTAGATAAAAACCTTGTAATTATTTATTAAATATGTCAATAAAGTCTTAATTAAGTCTCTAGTCTATTTTTTATTTTATATTTACATAATATAAATACCTTACACTCTTTCCGATACAGAAAATTTTGTTAATTGCTTCTTGAAATGCGACAACCTGACAACGCTGTTTTTAACGTTCGGGACGTTCGTGGACGACTCTACCCGAACAACTGGTAGGACAGGATGCCTGCCCTGGATAATAGCTGGACGAATACCGCCACCTCGAGAAAATGGGGTGGCGGTATTCGTCCTACGGGGTATTTGTCCTACCAACCGAACGTCACTTCGGGCATGTTCGGTAGTCCTAAAAATTCCTGTTTCAGGAATTTTGTCCTGGCTAACGTACTAAATCTGTCAACGTCGCATACTTTTCAATCTTGTTTTGTTTTGGAATTTGACAAGATTAACCTCAGAAAAAGTTTAAAATTATAATTTTTATGAACATTGACGAATAATGTTATGAATAATGTAATAGAACCTGATATAAAATAATCCGGAAATATTTACAAATAAAGCATAAACAAAATGAAAGTGATAGCAACACGATTACCTTTGATAATGTGTTTTTTATATAAGAATACGTCTACATGGGTTGAAATCTCAGGTGTGTATCTAGATAATATGTATTCAAACAAAAGCTGTAAAACGATTAACAATTTTTAGAAAATATTAAGCTATCCACAAATTCCTGAAAATAAATTAGCCGTGATTTGCGGAAAAAATGTTCTTAATTATTTTTCCCACATGATGTCCTTTCAGGTTCCAGGTATGTGATATTGTTTTAATTGCAAGATCGTAGCTTACAAAAATTCATTCTTCAGGAAACAGCACGGGCATGTATTAGGCATAATAAGTAATTATAAAAATATGAGCAAAAATGAGATGGTTTAAAAGAGTGAAAATTTTAAGGTTAAGAAATCTGAAACTCAAAGGAAAACTGATTAAAAACTGATAAATAAGTACCGTTAAACTGGAAAAGCAAACTAGTAAGTATTTTATTATGAATCTATTCAGTATAACATTGTGGTATTTTACGAAATGTATTTCTTTTAAATTACAGCTATACGCATAATACAAAAAACAATTTATCATCTTTAAAACCATAAGGCATAGCCATAGGATATATGATATATGAGATAGGTAGGTATGTACCATGTGGTAGGTACAATATGATCGAAAAAAAAACGGCGTCAGTGATGGCTATGAAATGAAGATCGGTGTCTTTTATATGTAAAATTATATAGGGAATGTCAAGGATCGTCATTTCCAAGCCAACTGGACGCCGTTTTTTCGATTATATGAGATATAAGTGTCAGCCTTGCTAGACCACAGACCTTTATATTATACTTTAGCACAAGGACATATCGGCAAGCCTTAGGTTGGTGTTTACGTGTGAAGGTGTGAATCGCTGTAGTGATCTGGTCGTAGATAGAAAAATATAAAATATTTATTACAGAACCACACTTAATCTGATGATTTCCTATGCATTCAATACCAAGTTCAATACATCTGATTGTAATAAGCATATTGGCCATACTCTTCATATACATGAAAATCGTATCAATCGTGTATCACATAGCACATTTAAGAGGACTGATCCTATAAAGGCATTTATTTTTGTTTTGTATTTATAACCTCGTTAACTCATTTATTTTGTAGATTTATTGAATAGGATAAAAAAACCTGCTTAGACAGAACATGGGTATTTTTGAATACTTTATTTAGAAGATCTTGTCAGGACAATGATATAAGATTACAGAAAAATATCTAACGTAGGACAAATGTATAAAGTCTTCAGGATACCCTTCGGGAACAATTTAGAATGATGCAGCGTAAACTACAGTAAAGTCTGAACATTAAAGCATAAAGGTAAATAAATTATCCATACATGTGTGCAGCAAAGTCGTAATATAATAAATTTATTGTTTTCAGAAACAAAATCCACAACTTATTCTGCCAAATACAAATAGTACACATCTTATTTTACTAAGCGTGTTGACCGTACTCTTCATACACACAAAAATCGGCACCCAAGGCCTGAAATGCCAACTCTAGTATACCTATTCTATGTAATAAATATTTTTTTAAGTATATTTATTTGTATTATTATCTTTCTAGATTAAAATATTTTTAATCAGTCTGAGAATCAATATGAATTTATTTTTAAAAAAGAACGAGTATACCTAAAAGCAAAAATGATTTAAGTTAGTATGTCAAAATAATAAGTTAAGGTATTTTTAGAAAACCTGTATTTTAAATTGCAAAAGCTGATAGAATTTCAAATATTTTTCAAACTAAAAAAATGTATCGATCTGAATTAATTTTTCAAATATAACCAGAAAAAAATATCTATCTTAAAGTTGCAGCTGTGGTTGCAATACTCTGTATTGCTAAAAAACATTTTATTTATTAAAATTACAAAATTACGGTATAAAGTTATAAAAAAGTACTTTATAAAAAAAGATCTCCAAATTGTCAAGAAAATAATAAAAAGGGAAAATTCTGAAATTTACAGAAATTTCTTTTTCACTTTATTCCAATTATGTTAATGAGAGTGAAAGTAAAGACTATGGAGAGCTTATTCGTAGTAAAGTAACTAGTTAATTAGTTATTCTGTGTATAGCAAAGACTACCTGTAACGACCCCTAAAAGTAGTTAATAATAATTTAACATTAATAATTAGGTATTTCTTGCCTGAGTGCCTTGAGACAAAACCGGTAAAATAATAAGAACAAAATATGTGAGCAAAGGAATTCATAAAAACCGTAATATGTAAAGTTGATTAAAACAAATTACATATAAATATATATAAATACTGTAAAATCAAAAAAAAAACAGCTGGAAGAGCAGCAATTTTTTTTCAATTGTATAGTACTGTATGATCGAAAAAAAACGGCGTCCAGTTAGCTTGTTAATGATTATCGATGACATTCCCCATATAATTTTAAATATAAAATGACAGCAATCATTATTTCATAGCCGACCACTGTGACCATTGTGTATTATTCTTATTACTAATACTGCACCCAATCACTTTTTTGACAATAATCTATAAAAAATAAAAAGGTAAACAATTTTTCATATTATAAAATATTTATTTCATTACAGGCCATATAGGCACAAAACCGTCATTTTTATCCGAATAGGACATGCTTATTTTTCAAACGTCACAAATATTTCTTTAAACAATTTCAAATTTTGCAAATAATATAACAAGATTTGGGTAATACCTTTTAGGGAATTCAATTATACCGTATGATTTCGAACAAAACGGCGTCAAGGGATGTCTAAGGAAATGACACCGATGACATTTCCCATATATAAATTTACATATAAAATGACAGCGATCTTCTTACCATAGCGCCATCGCTGAGGCCGTTTTTATTCGATCATACGGTGTGCCTCTATATCGAGAAACTATGGTTAAGGAATTCTGTTGAATTTGACACTTTATATCAGTTTAATAATATATTTTCGTACTTTTGTGCTTATGCATAAAAGTGCTTTATTTTTATGCCTAGGCATTAAAATTACTTTTATTTTATCAATCACGTCGCCAAAATTAATACTTTTGTTGCGTTTGAAAAAAAATCATTTATTTGTAAGTTTTATAACATATCTAATTAAATTGGGCCGAAAGGAATCCGTTCTGAACACACATCCGTGGTTCTGAATCATTCTTAATTTATTTTTATTATAATTAATGTTATAATAATTAATGTTAGTAGATATGTCAAAATAATAAGTAAATTAGATATTTTTAGAAAACCTGTATATTTATTTAATTGGAAAAACTCATGAAATTTCATATATCTTTCAAATTAGAAATTGTATCCTAATTAATTTTTACTCTATTGCTAAAAAAACGAATATTACAAAAATTAAGTTATATTTAGTTATATAAAAGTTCACCATATTGTCAAGAAAACAATTTATTGCTTTTAAATTAAAAAATTATGTGCAAGTTAGGTTAAACTACAAGTTAAACAATATAGATAATCAAAAATTTTTTGATAAAATTTGCTTTTTATGATGTCAGATCATTTCTATGAAAAATACACTAGATAGAATACATTAGATTTTTATTAAAGACGCTGATGGATAACTAAAACATTGACTAATAAACCTTGTCCATTTTAATATAAGAGGTCACGACATATTCCCCTTGGAATCTTTGTGAAGGTGTAAGGGGTGTATAATAAATTAATCCTTGTTTTATAATAAAAACCATAAAACATTTATTTGTGAGTTAAATAAACGCCTGCCCTCGCCTGTCATAGGCAACCAAAAATACATATAAAAAAATCTTGTAACTTTAGATGAACTTTAGTAATTATGTCAGTAAACTCTTAATTGGGCCTCTAGTCTATTATATTTAATGTACAAATATATTATTAAATTTTAATCATAGATTAAATATTTTAATCTAAGCATTAAGTAATAAAACTATTTGTGCCCATTTATCATAAGAGGTCACGAAATATACTCTTGGTAGTACACAAAACAGTGTAAGGGGTGTAAATAAAATGTATAATCATTGATTTTTTATAATATAAACTATAAAACATTTATTTCTTATTTGTGAGAATAAAAAAACAAAACAATGCATAATATAAACTATTTTAGAATTAGGTATAGGCAACCAAACACACAAGAAAAATAATTTAGATAAAACCTTGTAATTATTTATTAAATATGTCAATAAAGTCTTAATTAAGTCTCTAGTCTATTTTTATTTTATATTTACATATATAAATACCTTACACCTTTTTCCGATACAGAAAAATTTTGTTAATTGCTTCTTGAAAATGCGACAAACTGACAACGCTGTTTTAATGCTCGGGACGCGTTCGGGCGGACGACTCTACCCAAACAACTGGTAGACAGATACAGTGCCTTCTATTAAAGATTGGCGGGATTCTTTATTTATTTCATCAGCGTGGTGCCATTAAGTTAGAGATCTCCTGCTCATTTGTTGATTTGCTTTTAACTTGATTTTGGTACATTTATTGTAGTGCAAAAACTGGTTTTGCAGCTGAAGCGGCGGGTCCACTACCAGATATATCGGCTTTCCCGGTTTCGCATAAAAAATAGAAATTTTGTAAATTACATACAGTTGTGCAGTGATTTATCCCAGTGCCTGATACATTTTACATCGTATTTTTGTGTGCTTAAGACTTCATCACTCATCGTCAGTGCTTGCGAGTGTTATTGCGGCGTCTGCTTCCGCCAGCCTCCTGGTGGAGCGATAGTTGCCAGCACCAGGCAGCCCAGCAATCTGGAAGAGCAGTAAGTGCTGAAATCGTTATACCTTTATTGAAAATATCTTATCAAATTCTCACGATGCAGGTAACCGGACACCATGTTTATTTCCATTCACAGGTCTCCACTCCAGCTGCGCCGGCTCAGCCGTATAGACCAAACGTCGCAGCAGTTATGAACTGGGGAAAATTGAAGAATATGTATATCGGCGAAAGATTATTTGAGCTCAATTTAAAAAGATTTTAAAGACAGCTTAAAGAAGAATGCTTGTTTCGATATTATAATGTATGTTAAGCATAACATAGCTTGTTCAGTAATTTTAATGAATAGTATTGATTATTTAGTAATGTCAGCTAATATCAATACAATACGAATAAAGGTCATTGTGTTCTTGAAAGAGTTTGTTAATACAAAATTAAGTTTTAGTCAGCAGACATTGTAATACTAAGAAATTCATATCTTCTTTGTGCCGGTTCATTGCCATGTCGTCATCGAAGCCCAAAGTTGGCTTGAAGTCGAACATCGATGCTGACATTCTTGAAGAATTCTGCAATATAGTAACGCACTGACATTTATGAGTCTTTGAAAATTGTTTTGAATCCTGATTCTAATATTTGGCATTTTCTGGCTTAGGTTCGGGAAAACGCCGATTGATTTTCATTTGTTTTCATTATTTTATTTGGTTTAAAAACGGTCTGGCTAACATTATATCTCCATCAGTGTTGTGTCAAGGCGAAAATAGTGTCGAATATAATCCAAAATTGCATATAAAATATTCACCACGCCATAATGTTTACTGCGTACTCCATAGTCAATGTAGATAATTTTAGTGTTAAGAATAATAATTTTAAAAAATATGTGGTCATCTTTTGATAAGTTTATATTAGTTTATTAATTGCAGTAAATATTATGAGGTGCGAATTATATTGTATATGTAATTTTTTGGATTATATTCGACACTATTTTTCTCATATGACACAACACTGATGAAGGCTATAGTTAGCCGAACCGTTTTTTTAAACCAAATAAAAATAATGAAAACCCAAATGAAAACTTGAATCAGCGTTCCCGAACCTAAAAATCCCAAGAAAATCAAAAATTTTAGAATAATTTTACATATAAAATGCCAGCGATCTTCATTTCATAGCCATTGCTGACGCCTTTTTTAGACAATATTGTATTATTTGTAAATATATAATTTTTCGAACATTGATACTTGCAAAATATACATATAAATTTTGTGAATGCAAATAATAATACATCACTATTAGTAGATATTGAATGTTTTTTGTTAAATTAGATCGATTTTCAAACCCCAAAATTTAAAATATATTTACATTTTACCCATTATCTTATGTACCTATACATTATTTGTACATTGTAAAACATTTGCTGCATATGTATGGTTCATAGTTTATTTGCCAAAGTATTTATTACTATAAATAGGTATATATGTTGTAGTTATTAACTGTATATTATGTATATTTCATTTAAACTATATCATTTTTAAAATACAAACCAAAAATCTGAGGAATAATTATGTTTTCCATGTATTCTACAACATATTTATTAATCCGTAGTATCTAACTAGCGTGACGTCATAAATCTCGCCCCAAGGCTGTTCTATTAGAGACGGCATTGCACCTATATACAAAATGACACGAAGACCTGGAATATGGCGCCCAACTTGATTAGACCTTTTGCGCATGTTGACGCTCATTCTCTATCCCTTCTATTTCTCTGGTCCAATCAGATCAAAGGAGTAATCGTGGTAGATCGTGCGTTATCGATAATGTTCGGTGCCTGGAGAAAATTGACAATTGACAAGAGAATTAATTGTTTAATATTTTTGACTTTTTAGTTCGTTTAATTTAATAATTACTAAAACCAGTAGTTCGAAAGATATATTTAATAATAAAAATCTAAAAAATTAATTATCTATTAACGTGGATTTGGACGACAATAGGTAAGAACACTAAATTTATTTCTATATTGGATATAAACTTGTTTATTAGGTTTTTAGTTTGTGATGTTTCATGTGATGATCATTTTCATGTTCATCGTCTTTGAATTGACATGAGGATATCTATGGAAAATTAACTAATCTGAAAGTAAGCCAACATATCGTTTGTCCTTTGTGTGCTAAAGAAAAGATTTTCTTTTCGCATCATGAGGAAGTATTACATCAATTAAAAAATGTTAGGAAGTTGATTACTTGTCATGGAAAAGTATACCAATGGAAATTATTTGTTAAAGAAGTATAATTCTAAGGGTAAATTTTATTATAATTAGTAACCTGTCTATTTTTTATATGTAGATGTTTCAGGTTTTAAGAATAAATTGGTTGAACCCAAAATCTGGAGGAAGTACCTATATCCATACACAGAATATGCCCATTAAGAATACTAGTCCAAATTTGCTTTAATGGTAGACAATTATTCAATACAAATTAACTTTTTAAGTGACTTAAATATTAAATAGTTTAGAATATGGTATAACAATGTAAAAAAATACTATTTTCAGGAACGATTAGGGCCCAATATATTTGAAACTCATGTTGGACGTAGTACTGAGTTGGGTAGAATATTACTCTATGTTAAGTGAGGGTCTATTATTGTACTGTATTTTAATATATACATTAGAATTGTTGGTTACTTCATATTTGTTTTATTTATTATTTTACTTACAAGTTATATAAAGTTAATATTAAAATCTACTCTGTGGTTTAATGCGTGATTACATTCACATGATTTCAAGTTTTTAAGTTATAAATATTATAACTGGCTTTAAAAATTCCATTAAACTGTTAAAAGTGTAATTTATTTCAAAATAAATATATATAGGTGTATATTAATATCGAAAAACTTTTATTTCCTTAACACCAATTTAGTCATCACATACATATGTATAAACATTTATTTACGTTATTGCAAATGAAGACCACAGGAAAAACCAGCTTTGTTCATTTTAACTGGAGCCGAGAAAATGCAATTACGAGTGGACTACTCTGATTTTTCTCTTGTAGGGCAAAATATCTAAGCTGTAATATCTCCTGGACTAAGCGTATTATTATTGCTTTCTTTGATGGTGCCTCGAATAATGCTAACACTTGCCTATAAAGTTGTGTCGCTATCAATTTCTATGAAAATGTAACATATCTGGTTTTTCCCGTGTAGTCTTGAAATGATCTAAAAATTCAGCAGGAATGACCCATTATGCAGCAAACACACTGATGTTGAATCATTGGAAGCTTTTTTGTGAGCATTTCACAAATAAAATCAAATGTCTGATCAAAAACTGAAAATGCAAAACAGTTAGTAAGCTTTATAAATACATACATATATATTTATATAAATAATCATACCTACATGTATTTATGTCGTACAATCCAACCAATATTTTAATATCCTAACCCAAGTAAATAATCAAAAATGCACTTTTTATATCAAAAGCAGTAATGTTACTAAGGGTTCCAATTAATATCCAGAATTTAAAAAAAAACACGATCCTAATTCTTATTATTTTTCTAAATACGTATTGTCTGATAGGCAATTACAAAATATAAGTCTGATGTAAATAGAAAAATAAAGTAAAAACTGTAAAAACAGGTAAAAACAACAACAAAAATTCTAACCAAAGATTTAACCGTCATACGACATGAGCATCACGTGATTGCACAATACCCAACGATAGGGTACGTACCTCTTTCATCTGATTGGACGGTTGGTTGCGTATTTTAATGCAGTGCCTTCTATTAAAAGATCAGCCTCCGGGCGAGATTTATGACGTCTCGCTAGTTAGATATAACGGATTAATAAATATGTTGTAGAATACATAGAAAACATAATTATTCCTCAGATTTTTGGTTTGTATTTTAAAAATGATATAGTTTAAATGAAATATACATAATATACAGTTAATAACTACAACATATATACCTATTTATAGTAATAAATACTTTGGCAAATAAACTATGAACCATACAAATGCAGCAAATGTTTTACGATGTACAAATAGTGTATAGGTACATAACATAATGGGTAAAATGTAAATATATTTTAAATTTTGGGGTTTGAAAATCGATCTAATTTAACAAAAAACATTCAATATCTAATAATAGTGATGTATTATTATTTGCATTCACAAAATTTATATGTATATCTTGCAAGTATCAATCTTCGAAAAATTATATTTACAAATAATACAATATTATCTAAAAAAGGCGTCAGCGATGGCTATGAAATGAAGATCGCTGGCATTTTATATGTAAAATTATTCTAAAATTTTTGATTTTCTTGGGATTTTTAGGTTCGGGAAAAACGCTGATTTAAGTTTTCATTTGGGTTTTCATTATTTTTATTTGGTTTAAAAAAACGTTTCGGCTAACTATAGCCTTCATCAGTGTTGTGTCATATGAGAAAAATAGTGTCGAATATAATCCAAAAAATTACATATACAATATAATTCACACCTCATAATATTTACTGCAATTAATAAACTAATATAAACTAATCAAAACATGACCACATATTTTTTAAAATTATTATTCTTAACACTAAAATTATCTACATTGACTATGGAGTACGCAGTACGCAGTAAACATTATGTGCGTGGTATGAATATTTTATATGTAATTTTTTGGATTATATTCGACACTATTTTTTTCATATGACACAACACTGATGAAGGCTATAATGTTAGCCGAACCGTTTTTTTTTTAAACCAAATAAAAATAATGAAAAACCAAATGAAAACTTAATCAGCGTTTTTCCCGAACCTAAATCCCAAGAAAATCAAAAAATTTAGTATATTTAGAAACAAGATTCAAGAATATCAAATTTTCCAAGATTGTAAAATTCTAGTTAATTATTTTATGTGTACAGTTATTTAGGGCATGTCATCGATGTTCATTTCCAAGCCAACTAGACGCCGATTTTTTTCGATGATACGGTATAATTCTTACATAAAATGTAAATAACATTAGACCAATTAAAACAAATAAATATGAATTTCTTAGTATTTTTAGTAACACCTTTATTCTTAAAACTTAATTTTGTATTATGCAAATATACCAATTTTATTGTTATTTTATTCATATTGTATTCAGCCATCACTTAAATATTTGATATTAATTTGGTATTATAAATAATCAACACTATTCATTAAAAATTACTGAACAAATATATGTTATGCTTGACATACATTATATATATATACTTTACAATAATCTTTTTTAAAATTTGAACTCAAAATAATAATCTTTTTCATGATCTCTAATACATATATTCTTTATTTTTCCCTAGATCATAATACCAACTTACGTGTTTGAATCTATCGAAGCTGAACCAACAACACTTGGAGTGGAGATTCCACAATATGAATAAAATAAACATAATTGTCCAGTTTTCATTAATACCATCATGGGAGAATATTATTTTTAAATTTATTAAATATATTTTCAATAGAATTCTCTTGATTTATAACTCGTACCCACTTTTCTTGCTCTTCTGGACACTTTAGGCTGCCTAGTATAACTATCCTTTCCACCAGGAACACAACAAAGATGAGGCATAGCACCAAAAACACACTCTACTTAAGCTTTATTGATGAATTGTTAGAGTCTTAAAAAACACACACAAAAATCACGATAAGTAAAAAATGTATGGGCACTTTTAGGTTAAATCACTTACACAGCGTGTAATTTTTCTATTTTTTTATGCGAAACCGAGAGTGACCATATATCTGGTAGTAGTTTATGTCACTTCAACACCAAAATAATTAGTTTTTTGCACTACAATAATAAATAATACCAAAAATCAAAGAGTTAAAACCAAAAATCAACAGACAAAATATGAAACGGAATCTAACCCAATATCTAAGTATGTACAGCTGATGAAGTAAACAAAAGTCCGCCCGCAGGCTGATCTTTTAATAGAAGGCACTGTTTAATGTATCCTATAAACAACAGGTATAAAACTAATAAGATCAAAACTCAACCTTCACCATATTGTCAACATTTGGCATTATAGGCTGTTATAGAAAACGAGAAATTACAGTAAATTACAAAAAGAATATCAAAGTACAAGATATTAAATACTGTAATGTATTTTACGACACAAACCATCTCCCTTATAAAGAAAAAAAGATAAAACATAAAGCTTATATATTTTAGTCTTATCAACACTCTTCGATTTAATATATGTCTAAAATTGCTATTAATCCACTAACTTGATATTTTTAAGAAATGGTACCTCTATCAGCCTCTATCTCCCATTGTAAGACTCGTCATGGTAGTACTTCAATACATATCGTTCATATCGATGAATACATATATAATCAAAACTATTGTTGTCTGCACTATTGTTGTTAATGTACCTATTCTCTGGTTGTCTGTAAACAGAGATATAGACTTATAATTCTAATAAGGGTAATGGTGTGGATCCATGGTACAAAGAAAACAAGGTATGATCGATAGCGGCTCCAATTTCGTTAAGTTTGCGCATACCACCTGTGACGTCATACGCCATACAAAAAAATATCCATATTGTCCAATTGCCACTAATAAAAAGAGACCTAAAATAGGGAAGAATTAGGACATAACCCCAAAAGTTATGTTGTGGCGGATCGATATCGACAATCCCATCCATACTAGGGCTGTGCATAGAATCCCGAGCGAAGTCTATCGGTGCCAAGAAGAAAAGAAGAAGAAGAGCGGCATCGGCTGACATTCAATTCTGTAAAACCATAGTTCTGGCTCAGCTTTCCAGAATTCGGGGGGTTTGAAACTGACTCTGCACAGTTCATTTATTGGTTGGTTGTTTGTTGATTGATTGGAATTGTTTGTTTGAGTAGTGCTATTTCTGATTGTTTGTTTGCATGTTTGGTTGGTTGGTGCTGATTGTAATTTCAAGCTTCTTGGATCACGTCGGGGTCACCAATATGGTTGTTCTGGGTGTGAATATGATAACGAAATCAGCTGGGTTTACTGTTTAGATTTTTCACAACTCAAAGTCCATAAAATAAAGGGACGTGTTCAATCTGCTCTTTAATTACACAACTAAATAATTATTCTACAATAAAATAATTATTGAAAAACACGTTATGTCTTATTTGTCAGCCGATGCCGCTCTTCTTCTTCTTTTCTTCTTGGCACCGATAGACTTCGCTCGGGATTCTATGCACAGCCCTAGCATGGATGGGATTGTCGATATCGATCCGCCACAATGTCAAATCATCGTGCTTGACATTTGAAAAATTATTTTGACATTTATTGTGACATCTGTTTGACAATTTGAAATTGGCGCGCAGAGCTTGCCGACCAATGGTGCCGTTTATCACCTGTGACGTAATGACCAACCTGCGCAATATCATACCTTGTATTCTTTGTACCATGGTGTGGAAACGGTGGCTGACCTTGAAACGAGTTTCTGCTGCATATAGCCACAGACACTACGCATGCGCACATCTTCGATGTTGCCAGATTGTAAGTTATTTTGGAATTATTTTCAGTAGAAAACAAATATGTGCTTTTCAGTGTTTTTTGTCAATATATACCGTATGATCGAAAAAACGGCGTCCAGTTGGCTGGGAAATGACGATTGAGGACATTCCATATAAAATGACAGCGATCTTCATTTCATAGTCATCGCTGACGCTATTTTTTTTTTCAATCAGTACGCGCGTATTATTTATATCAAGAATTTATATATTATTTTAATATTTCGCACAACACGTGAACGCTTATTATGTATTTTCATAGTCAATAAAATTAAATAGAAATGAAACTCTAGATTCCTATAATTAATCTAATTACTCTAGATTATTATGCTACGTTTAAAAAGGGCTTTATTAAAAATTCGGGAAATTATATGTCCAAGTTCTTCCTTTTTTTTAATTTTTAAATGCTGTAGCTCCATGTCATGTTCATAATAGGTTTTCTGCTACTTTAATATTTCTCTATTCTTACACCTAATTTATGTGATTTTCTTAGCTATAATATGATTTATAAACCATATTTTTCCTAATGGCAGGATGGAATAGGATATGCAAAATTAAGATATTTTAACATTTATTTTCCAGACAAAGCATAATATAGTATTAAGATTAAGACATAATAAATATTATAAGAAAGATCTTAATATAAATTACAAACTAAGTCTTAATTTGGTCTTGTATAAACACAGGTATAAAACTAATAAGATCAAAACTCAACCTTCACCATATTGTCAAGATTTGGCATTATAGGAAATATAGGAAACAAGAAATTACAGTAAATTAAGAAAAGAATATCAAAGTACACGATATTAAATACTGTAATGTATTCTACGACACAAACCATCTCCCTTCTAAAGAGAAAAAGATAAAACATATATAAAGCTTATTTTAGTCTTATCACCACACTTCGATAAAATATATGTCTAAAATTGCTATTAATCCATTAACTTGATATTTTTAAGAAATTATCATGGAAATTATGATACAAACATTATAATCAAAGTATATTATATTAGTAACATTATAGCACAGATAACACATAATCTGATTATGTGTTATCTGTGATTATAGATAAAATGTTACCTCTATCTCCCATTGACGTGTATTGTTCTATAAGACTCGTCATGGTAGTACTTCAATACATCAATATATATAATCAAAACTATTGTTGCTGTAAATAACTAGAAATTAAATAACTTGAAAGAAATAAAATAATTCTAATAAGTTTAAAACCATTAAGAAAAAATCAGTAAATGATAATTTTGAATTCTAATGTAAATATATAAATAAATGTTTTATTATTATTACAATTTTTTATATTCAGCTTTATATATCATTCCTTAATTTTGGATATCAAGATAAATCTGAAATTATAAAATTAATTATAGAATTTGTATTATTATTGATTAACACTCAAAAAAAAATTTCAACTGCAAATAATTCGAAAATAAACTGCAATTTGGCAAACTCGACGATGTGCGCTTGCGTAGTATCGATGATCAAATGCAGCAAATATGGGCTTCAAGGTCAGCCACCGGATCCACACCTTTACCCGAAATTTTGTTAAATAGCTATTAATTATTAATTTTATTTGGTAATGGTGTGGATCCGGTGGCTGACCTTGAAACGAGTTTTTGCTGCATATAGTCACAGATACTACGCATGCGCACATCTTCGATGTTGCCAGATTGCGAGTTATTTTGGACTTATTTTCAGTAGAAAACAAATATGTGCTTTTCGGTGTTTTTTTGTCAATATATACCGTATGATCGAAAAAACGGCGTCCAGTTGGCTGGGAAATGACGATTGAGGACATTTCCATAAAATGATAGCGATCTTCATTTCAGAGTCATTGCTGACGCTATTTTTTTTTCAGTCATAGTACGCGGTATATTATTTTAATATTTTGCACAACACGTGAACGCTTATTATGTATTTTCATAGTCAATAAAATTATATAGAAATAAAACTCTAGATTCCTATCTAGATTATTATGCTACGTTTAAAAAGTGCTTTATTAAAAATGTGTCCAAGTTTTTTCTTTTTTTTTTAATTTTTAAATGTTGTAGCTTGACATGTTCATAATAGATTTTTTTTAACGTTCCATCAAAACTACGGAGGCCTTAAAAGGCCTTTTAGCCTCCGTAATTAAAATTGTAGAATCGGCTTCAGCAACATTAACAGTTACCTTGTTTAATTCTGCTTGTACATAATATATTGCATTAATTTTTCTGCTACATTAAGATTTCTCTATTCTTACACCTAATTTATGTGATTTTCTTAGCATATATGATTTATAAACCATATTTTTCCTAATGGAAGGATGAATAGGATATGCAAAATTAAGATATTTTAACATTTTTTTTCCAGACCAAGCATAATATAGTATTAAGATGAAGACATAACAAATATTATAAGAAAGACTTAATATAAATCACAAACTAAGTCTTAATTGTCTTGTATTTCTATTATTATTATTATTCTTATAAAACTAATAAGATCAAAACTCAAATCTTCACCATAGCCAAGTCAAGATTTGGCATTATAGGAAACAAGAAATTACAGTAAATTAAGAAAAAGAATATCAAAGTACACGATATTAAATACTGTAATGTATTCACGATACAAACCATCTTCCTTCTAAAAAGAAAAAGATAAAACATAAAAGCTTATTTTAAATCTTATCAACAGGGCGGATATGGTGAATTTATTTTAGGGGGGCCAAAATGAAAGCAAATATGGTTTTTAGGGCGCCATTTTAACACACAGTTTTTCCAATATTTTACATACCATAGACTTTAGTCTGGCCCGGCCTCTGTATCCGCCACTGCTTATCAACACACTCTTCGATAAAATCCAATTAACTTGATATTTTTAAGAAATTATGATAAAAATATTAATTATAATCAAAGTATATTATATTAGTAACATTATATGGGTCAGGGTAAAATGTTACCTCTATCTCCGATTGACGTTTATTGTTCTATAATAAGACCTGTCATGGTAGTACTTCAAAACATCAATACATATAATCAAAACTATTATTGCCTGTAACAATCTTAGAAATTAAATAACTTGAATGAAAAGAAATAAAATAATTTCTAATAAGTTTAAACCATTAAGAAAAAATCCGTAAATGATAAAATCCGTAAATGATAAATTTTAAATTCTAATGTAAATATATAAATAAATGTTATTATTATTACAATTTTATATATTCATAATACTTTCATTTCACAATCTTCATTATTCTTCTTACCTTAATTTTGGATATCAAGATAAATCTGAAATTATAAAATTAATTATAGAATTTGTATTATTATTGATTAACACGCAAAAAAAAAAATTCAACTGTAAATAATTCGAAAATAAACTGCAATTTGGCAACATCGACGATGTGCGTTTGCGTAGTATCGATGATCAAAAGCAGCAAATATGGGCTTCAAGGTCAGCCACCGGATCCACACCTTTACCAAATATATAAATAAAATGTTATTATTATTACAATTTGATATACCTACTCATAATACTTTCATTTCACAATCTTCATTATCCTTCTTACCTTAATTTTGGATATCAAGATAAATCTAAAATTATAATATTAATTATAGAATTTGTATTATTACTGGTTAACACTCAAAAAAAAAATTTCAACTGCAAATAATTGGAAAATAAACTGCAATTTGGCAACATCGACGATGTGCGCTTGCGTAGTATCGATGATCAAATGCAGCATATATGGGCTTCAAGGTCAGCCACCGGATCCACACGCTTTTTAAATAATATATATTTGTAATATATGATGTAAGGTAGAGAGTATGCCCCAGAGCTTTGAATAAGAAGACCCGAGAGGTTTACCCATTAAGAAGGCCCATTACTAATTTTAAATATAACCTCAAAAACTCCCAAATATTTTGTTTATATGTCAAAATATTGTCAAAAATAATTTAAAATTTTGAATTTTCATTAAGAAAATTAAAAAATAGAGCCAATCTCTGATTAAAATGACAAATGCTGAAGATGACTGGTGCGTGGAATGTTCTGATGAGGAGTTTAAAGATTGCCAAGATCCTTGGGAACCCCAACCCGAAGAAATAGATCGAATTTACAGTCAACTTGCACAGGGAAAAATTCCAGAACTCAAATGGAAATGCCCAGGATATCGAACGCCTTCTCCAGAAATTAAAGACGAACCAAAAGAAGAGAACGATATAAAAAAGTAGCCTGTTTTCATATCTGTTCAAGGATTTCTTGTAAATTTCTGTGTTTTAGGGAAGAACAAGACGATTTTGATTTTATGGATGAAATGACCTCGCCACGCCTTAAAATAAGAAATAAAGGAGAAGAAACGCTGAAAGGCAGCGCAAAGAAGAAAACTACGTCCTTAGATGGTGTAATAAATAATATGAGAAGGCACCACTTGCTTCCAGCCACTACAAAATGAGATACTCTACATGTGTTGAAATGAAAATTTATTTCTTAACATTTAAGTCTATATTCTCAAAATTGCATTAAGATCACAATATGTAGAGGTTAAAATTAAGATTCGTACATGTTACAAAACGAGTAAGAAAATTGTAACGGCATAAATTCATATGAATTATCTCTATATAAGCGTATTTTAATAATACTTGAATTTACTTTGAAGTTACATAGATAACTAAACTTCATTTGACATGCCTGTATTCTTTCTATACTTATTAATTCATTAGTGTTTGTACTCATCAGAAATCTGTACTGAATTGTTTAAAAGAGAATTAAATATCTTACTATCCATAAAATCAATTTTATCACTAAATTCCTAGCACACTATCTCTGAGGGGCTGGCTTTGGCTTAGGCATCTTTCCTAACAATCCTTGTATCTCCTTTTTTTCATCGTACGACTTCCACAAATCTAATAAATTTATAATATATCTAGCAATTTCCTGAATTTTTTCCATGTCCACATTTAACTCAGCAAACCACAACTTGTTATCCTTTTGTAAGATGACACAAGCTATTTGTAGACAGCCTATTGCAATCTGATAAGGTGGATAGAGTAAACACACATCAGTTCTTAAGGAATCATTGATTATTCGCCATGATAATGTTAAAAGTTGTTCTTCGTGTCCTATATCCTGAACTAGTTGTAGTAGAGGCCTATATGGCTGGTAAACGATCAAGCAACAATCGAGATTTTCCAGTAAGTAAAATTCACATTCTAAAATATGATTCGTACGATATGGAAATTCTTGATTGTAAGCATAACCAAACTTATTTTTAACTAAAATAAATCAAGTTAATTTCTATAATATTAAAGATAAAAAAATAAACTTACTGACTGTTTGACAAGTGGATATTAACCTAGTATTAGAAATAACACCAAACTCTTCTACTTTAGAAGCTAAAAATATACAGGTGGGTGCTAACAATAGAGGATCAATACATTTTAAAGAGTTTATTGCGTAAAACCGTTTAAAATATACTGTAGCAGTCGCGATAACTTGCTGGCGTGATTTTAACTGTTCCCCCAGTGTCTGGATTACTAAAAACAGGAGTATTTAACGTAAATACTATGTAAGAGACTTGTAAATTTACCGCTCGCGAAAAATATAAATATTTTCTGATATTCTTCTTCGGTGAGAATAGCCAAGTCGTGTTGTCGTTCTCTGACTAGATCTTGTTTGTCCAAGATCCACTGTTGACTAAAATTTATATTTATAAAAATGGGGACATTTAAAAAGAGTGTAGCAAAAATACAAATTTACTTACTTGTGAGAACTTTGCCAAAAATTACCAGCCATTATAGGATAGAAACTAGAAAAAATACGTGATTTATTTTAACAATAAAATAATTAAAAGATGCGAAAGAATTTGTTTTTATTGAATTTTTAATACAAATACAAATACAAAATTACAAAAACCGCTTCCACATAACCTAAAATATTTGACTTTGACAGTTTTGCCATAAAATTGGGATGATAAAAAACAAAGATTATTTTCTATGGGAGTTAACCTAATTTATACAACATAAATGGCTATATAAAATACATATATTAAACGATAATTCTTCTTATTAATCCTCTTTATAGTTTAAAAAATTAATTGAATTTAATAGATATAAATTATAATGAATTCCAAAAAGCCCCTTGAACTTTTTCTAACTCCCAGAGTTTTTTATGCTCTGAAGCGAATGACCTGTCCTTGAAAGCACAGCCTTTCTTGATTTCTGTTTATTTATCAACCGAACCGATAAACGCAACGAACGCAACTTCCTAAAGTTAAAAATAGTACATTTTTAACAGATTTTAATGCTATTCGAACCATTATTCGAACCGATGTTAAAATTTAAATTACAAACTACTAGAAATAATCGTCCGAGTTTATTGCAAAGATGACCAGGATACGCTGGCAATCGCGTAAAACATTCGGAATTCTTTTGGGAGTTTTGATTTTATATTTTACGATAAGAGTTAGAAAATATGAACACAAAACATCGGTTTCGCTCAACGTTCATCCGAACGAAGCTTGGGAGTTCGTGGCTGATTTTAGTAATATGAAATATTTAAATCCAACCATGTAAGTATCCATATATTTTTAAATAATTTGAGTTGTGTTGTAAATAATATATTTCACTTCATAAAAATGCTTTATTAAAATATTATCACGTTTTATGTGGGCGTTACATATACAGGGTGGTCCAGAGTATTTCAGAAAAGCTCTCTACATGGTGTTCGAAAAATGCACAATGCCAATGATTACTGATTTTTTTGTCATATTTTTGGATGAGGAATGTATACAAGATATACAAGATACTTAGAACTTATATATACAAGATACATAGATACAATATATATATATACAAGATATACAATATACAAGATACATAGATACAATATATTATATATACAAGATATATACAAGATACTTAGAACTTTTCTGGAATATTTTGGGCTAAGTATAATATTTTTACTGAAATCATTTTGTATAACTTGCGAGAATTGCGAGTAACAGTAGCGCACATTTTAAAAAGAATTTTCGTAAATATACAGGGTGTTACAATATTCCGTGGACATAGAACTACTACTCGTACGTATTTTTGAAATCAACATAAGTTCATTAGTGACTCGTTGACCCGTTAGAGGGCATCAAACCAGTGGCGGCTCGTGAGTATATAGGAAGGTGACGCTATATTAGGTTAATAATTTTGTTTAAATACGAATAAATTTTCTCACCTATGAAGTATTATTCTGCGACGCGTTATTCTTTTTTTTTAATGGTACCAAACCTATTAGGTTGCCTTGCCTCTTATCGTTAAATATTGCGAAAATTTTTGACTCCTTAATATTTATTTATCTTTTTTCAGTTTCATTTTGTCTTAGAAAAGGAGCTTCAAGTATAGAAAGAATAACGTTATAAATAGGGATTTATTTTAAAGAAAACACTAAAATTCAACTTCCCTTCAGTACTTTAAAATAAATAAAATAAATCTTACCGGCGAAGAAAAGCCTAACCTTTAAATTTCAACAATATTTGTTACGTCTTTTTTTTGAAAAACTGCTAAAATTCCACCTTACCTATGTGTAGTCGAGTTAAAAATACTGTATCTAATAGCCACCAAATAATTTAAATTTATAAACACAAACAATCTAAATAATTCTCGCCCCTAAATGTCTATACGCCCTAAATATACGCTAATTAATTCACCCACGCTGTTCTCACCACAATCGGCCAGCCATCGGCACTTTAACTTTCAGAGTCATGCATACGAGATCGAGACTTTGTCGCATTTTTCAATAGTCAGATGATTTAAACTACCAATGAAAACACACCCAAGCGCCAAATATCGCGCCTCAACCCTGCGATCGAGAATACGTACCCCGTCACGTCGGCCGTCGCGCAGTGGCGGCTCGTCAGGGGGTAGGCAAGGTAGGCGGCGCCTACCCTACAATTTTGTCATATTTTTTTTACATTATAATATTTATCTTTATTAATGTTGCCAATACATATATAAATACTATTAATACACGGAAATGAGTTGTAACAATAATTAATATTAATTTAATATATTTGTAGTCTTTTATATTAATATATTAATTACCGCTGGCGTATACAGCAAAATGATTTTGACCGTTGGTCAAAATGCATTCATCTTTGTTCGGCGATTTCTGACATCGCCTTTCAAATTAAATTTTGATCTCTCACTCAGCCGTCGATGTGTCTGTCTTTTGTCTCTCTCTAATTCATCGTTCGGTAGCGATGACTACGTCGAATTAAGGCGGGGTTTAGGCGATATCTTCGGTCGCCTCGGCATGCGCGTGGAGCTCGATATCGATAGGTTTTAGAAATTCGGTGGTTTCCATAGTATATTATTCATCATACGTTATCGGTATTTAAAACTTTAAAATATTTTTTTTAATTTTTCAACTCCCTATTACTGACTTGAATTATTGCGTACAGTGTATTTGGTGTTCCTGTTAGTGCACAGTGCATTTGGATGTTAATTTCTAAGTTAACAAGGAGGATATACGGATAAGCGGGATAAGTATTAATTTAGATTAAAATTTGGAGTAATTAATGTGGATTTTCAATATGGATAATCCAATTCATGCAATTTATGCGACGTATACAATACATTCATAATTCATACCATTTACAAGTATTTCGGTTGAGAGACATTTTTCATATTTGAAACGCATTAAAAATTACACTAAAAATTCAATGAAAAATGAACTTTTATCCGGTTTATCGTCATTTGCCTTACTTTCAATCGAAAAAGATATTTTCATAGACCTTCAACAATCTGATAGCATTACTGATATAATAATAAACTTATTATTATTAAGAGATCGGCGAATCAATTTAGTATATAAAAAGTAATTATTCTTTTCATTTGTTTATGAGTCTCGAAATATGTATAGATATATAGATAGATAGATAGATAATGCTTTATTTATTTCCTTATTGTATAATACAAAAAGAAACCCAAAAAAGGGCATGGAAACAATGTTAGTAAAAATTTTTAAAAGAAAATAACTGCATATTTCAACAAAAAATGTAACTATCTGAACAAAAATAAATAGTAATATTAAAATTAAATATTTTATGAGTAAGTATTTATAATAATAATGAATTAAATCTATGTATGTATAGACAGATAACAACACAAAATTATACTTACAATAAATAACAAATTTAGATCAAATGATACAAAACAAAAGTAAAAACATACGGGTGTGGTTGTTTTTACAACAATATACAATCGATGGTTAAATATGACACAGGGCGCTCTTATCACTGTTTAGAAATTCCGCGAGGGAATAAAAAGGTTCTTCTTACAGTGCCATACTCTATATATAGAGCGTCGGCGACCTCTCGCATGTACTTGTGATGTGTGTCATCAGTGTTTCACAAGTACACGGGACCTACGGTTTATTGCCGAATCCGAACGGCACTATTTGAGAGTCTGTACAAGGCAAATATACTCAAGGTGGTTTGCCATTGCCTTCCTTGAGGTGGCGGCTCGTTGGTCGATCTATTTAGATAAATAAATATTTTTATTTAAATAAATAAAGCGACCGTACTGGCTGGGGATCGAACCCAGTACCTCCCGCTCCGCAGATCGACACACTAACGCTGGAGCTACGGTCGGCCACAATAAAAAGCTCCTCTGCATAAAAAGATGTTTAAGCATTTTTTAACTTTGTTTTTAGGCATAGACAAGGTAAAGTTTTCCGGAAGGGAATTGAATATTTTTATTAGAGAGTAATCTATATTTTTTTGAAGATAGCTGAAATTATATTTATCCGAAACCAGCTGTAATCTGTGTCTAGTATCATATTCATGTTCGAGCCTACGGTGTCCAAATAAATTCCAGTTTTCCAGGACAAACACCACAGCCTCCAAAATATACATTGAAACAACTGTAAGAACGTTATATTCAACAAAAATCTCCCTGCAGCTTTCTTGCTGACTCAATCCGAAGACACTACGTAAGCATTTTTTCTGTATTCGTAATATCCCTTCCACCCCCGTGGAGTTGCCCCAAAAAATAATACCATACTTAAATCTGGAATAGATAAAAGCATAGTAAGCTGACATAGCAGCATGGATCCCCACGGACCCCGATATTACTCTCAGCGCATAGCAGAACTGAGAAGTTTTAGATGCCTTCAATATGGTGAAGCCAATCCAAACGTCTATCGATCGTTAAACCAAGAAATGAAACGCTATTTACTGAACATATTTCCTGTTGCTCGTGCTGGAGGATAAAGGGAATTGAGTATCGATTGCTAAATAACATACACTGTCTCTTGGATATATTGAGAGATAGTCCAATAGAGTGAAAATACTTCGACAAATCGGACACAGCCAATGGGACTCTGGTTGAGAGTGAAAGGACATCACTTGCACTGAAAAGCACAGTCGTATCATCAGCATATAATACTGTTTGTTCCTGAATAATGAATAAGATAATCTGTTTTTCTTTGTAAATTTATTTGTCTAATTTGTCTTTGTAAATATATTTACTTATTGTTAAGCTACGTAAATAAATAAAAATAAAATAAAATTCTATGATGAACTGCATGGTACTATTACCTACCTTATTTATCAAGCATTAGCATTTAGCATGCTATCTGAGGAAATAAATAAAACACACATATCCATTATGTTAATCATTATCTCATTATGTTGAATGCTGTTACTTTAGTTTTATCCTAAATATTCTTAAGCTATATTTTAGCCCATAAGCTAACATATTGGTTTTTACGAACTGGGTTAAGATATTATGTAAATTTTGGGGAACAAATAGATGTAATTAACATTTTGTCGCCTACCCAGTCCCACAGGCCACGAGCCGCCACTGCCGTCGCGTCACCGGCATCACGGTAATTCGAACTTTCCAAGCTAGAATTGTTTCGCCTCTCTGTGCCTCTGTCAAGTCGCGTTCTTTTTGGCTGGGTTTACGCGGCTTCTATTGTGCCTGGATGTATTTATAAAATATATATCTTTTAGTTTTATTATGTTGAATGTCTTGTAGAATTGTAATAAGTTATAGGTACTGGTATTAAATAAAAAACTAGATACAAAAAAATAAATCGTTCCTTCATTTTAAAGGTGAGGTGCGGCCTCCAAGGCCTACCCTGACGAGCCGCCACTGCATCAAACTTTAAAAAATAAACACATTTTTTAAGATATTTTAAGAACCGTTATTCCGATTTGAATGAGATTTGGGGTGTAATGTCATAATCAAGAGGGCTACTCTAACTGTGTTATAAAAATAAGGTAATCGTTGACTTTTTAAGTTTTTATTGTGCATTTGATTTTTTTGAAAAAACTCACAATGTTCGTTAAATTGTCAGACAGCGCCCCATAGCGTCTACGTTCAAAAGCTTATTATTATTGTTTATATGGTATAATATAGAGTAAGAAACGCTCTTTTAAACGAGCCCTCGTTTGTTGGATTCCGTTCATCCAATCCGGAGTTATTAATATTTAAATAAAAATAGATCTAACCAACCCCCACTACTTATTTATTTTGGCAGATAGATGAAAATCTAACAAAAAATATTCAAACCCCTTATTAACTCCATTTTCATATTTTTATAGCAGTTGCGCCCTCTAGCGGCCGTTCTACAAATTTCCGCCATTTTTCATGGCTAGTTATAAATATTTTTTTTCCGCAGGCCCTACGGCTAATACATTCCGAGATACAGCCGAGAACTATTCTTAGTGGGACACCATGTATATTAAATTCTACATTTTTTTCTTCCAGAACTGACTTTGTCATAACAGAAGAAAGTGGGAACTACAAACACTGGAAATATACGACAGAATACGTCGAGAAGCTATCTCACTGGCCGTATTTGCCTAATTATTCCACGGCACACTTCGAAATAAAAGCAACGACGAATATGGACAAGTATTTTATCAATTCTTACCATCGAACTTGCATGTTTAACGGATTGTATTGTCGTAAGTTAATGAAAAACTTTATTTATCCATTTTTTTAATAAATTCCTTTGAATAAAAAGGTTAAGGAAGGAACATAAAAAAACTTATGTGGAGCGAAATGGGGGATTAATATGGCCGAACTTAAGAGTCTATTACGCTGTACTGTTCGGGTCGCTCTCGGGGGTCGGGGAAAGCGGGTGTGTGGCCGAAGAAAATATATTTATATTATATTTCAGAAATCTCCTTAAAGCTTAGCCCGATCCTGTCGTGTTAAGCCACACCTAAAATTTCAAACACACGTGCTTTAATTAAGGCTTGCAGAGCTTCAGAATTTGCCATAAAATAACGAGCAATTTGTTACAAAACCATATAAATTATATATCACTGTAATTACAAAACTTTACTCTATTTCTGTATTGTAACGGAATTTTAAATTATGTCTTTATTTTCGAGACAATCGGAATATTTTGTTGATGTTTGACCGTCAAAATCTTAAAAATAAAGTTGTCTAAAAATCTGCTACAATACGGATATAGTACATATAATCATTTATCTTTAGTTTCCTTCTTCATTTGTGTAAATATACCTAGCCAGTTTTACATAAAACGCTAAATGCCGAACGTATTTTGCTACTTTTTCAGACTAGTGGAGCGCCACGGGGGCTTAATATGGTTGACTTAAATTCCTCTGTTTATCAGTGCCGTCCTAATTTTATTTAAAACGTGTAAAAATATAATGCAGGGTAGATCCAATAATTTGTTGGTTTTTGTTTACGTTTTCAATAAATGTTATTAGTTATTAAAATTGTTAAAAAATATATTTCTAATAAAAATAGATAGGTTATAATAAATATTTAATAATAAAAATATCAGTTACGCTATTGCAACACTTCATAAGTCAAATAGACGAAGAAGTCTTATATTTTATTTTTGACAAGTTGTAAATAAAATCGCTACAAATCTTAAAAATAAAAAATAAAACTTAAATTCAAAATGTGTAAATTGAAACTTTAAAGAGAACTGTTAAAAACGGGGATGGATATCATTATACAGGGTGAGTCTTGAATAAAAGTGCAAATATTTTTAGGAGTAGTATATTTCGACCCCGGGAACATGATTATGAGTTTGTTTTTCCCGAAAAAGAAATTGAAAATTGGGATTTTTTTGGAATTTTTATTTAAAAAACAACTCCTTCATAATACGGCAACATAGGTAGTAGATTAAATTTACAAGAAAGAAAATCCAGAAAAGATCCAGTGGTTCTCAAAATTTAAGCAAAAAATAATTTTTGTTGAAATTTTCAAAGTAAAAATAAATCGGTTATTTTGGATTTATTTGAAAAACGCATGAAAAACGGTAAAGAGAAAATATTGTCAAGGTGTATGTGGCGCCATCTGTCGGAGAAGCGAGAATCTAAACCGCAACGTGTATTGCTGGTTGAGGATTATCTGAGAACATTGTTGAGGCGCCATCTCTTAACCAAGTAGAAAAGTAAGCGAATCAAGCGCCAGAATTTACTAGTAGGAGGCAGAATGTACCGATAATTTTAGAAGGTTCCAGAAACAGTCAGTAGAGTATAAAAAGGCGCGCGATCGACAGTTGAGCCAGTTTGAAATTTGTAAATACACCGTTTTAAACGGTGAATCGTGACAATTTGGCGAAGAATTTTTTAAATAGTTAATTGTGTGTTGTAATCAGTATAAATTGTGTGTAAATAGTGAGAAAATAAATTAGTTAAGTATTTAATCGTGAGTTTAAATTAGTGGACCCACGGAATTCATAACAATATGTTTCTTTTATCGACATCTACCAGCCCTGAAAATATTTGCACTTATTTAAGACTCACCCTGTATATAGAATGTAGAATGTTTGGGAGGGGGGTTAATCACTGCGACCTCACAGATCGATTGTGTGTCCCCCTTTTTTGAATTATAACGAGTTATATCTTATCATACAGTCTCAGGACTTTGAGAAAAGCCAGTATCTGAGATAGCTTCACAGAGGCTAGTTTCCATCTCCGATATCAGTCGTAACAAAGTTGGTTGTCAGATGGTTGTCGTCTTGGCGCAGTCAGTGATGAGGTATTCTGGGGTTTTCCCATTTTCACCACAGAATCTTCATTCGCCTTTGTGTCTTAGCTTCAATCTACTGAGGTGTTCGATGAGGACACAGAATAAGTGTCCTGTTAAAACCTCCGTGACAATCCGAAGATTGTTCTTACTTAAATCAAGGAAAATCTGTTGTTATAATGTATTAGAAAACATTTGGCGGGAAAAATAATACAAACGAACGTACTCTCATGAGCATCAGCTAACGACTGCCTTTATTATACCAAAGCCAAATATATACGTTATAAAACAATGTTGCCACTTATTTTCCTAACCTTTGAGATTATATTTACAACACCCCCACTATCTCAAATAGTTAAGAGGTAAAACCCAGTTTCTTAACAAAATAAGAATGCTTAATTCTAGCTAAACCCTTCGTTAATATATCTGCTACCATTTCATCAGTTTGTTGGTAATGGATTGTTATCATTCCGTTTGTAATACATTCTCTAACAAAATGATAGCGTACATCAATATGTTTTGTTCGCTTATGGAACAATGGATTCAAAGCAAGTTTTTGTGCACTCTGATTGTCATTATATATTGTAACACTATCGTGAAAATCAATTATTTCACCTAGAATATTTTTCAAATAAACTGCTTCTTTTGAAGCCTCGCTAAGACCTATATATTCTGCCTCAGTACTGCTTAATGCAACAGTTCTTTGTTTACAACTTTGCCAAGAAATAGACCCACCACATAGTTTAAATACATATCCTGTGTATGATTTCCTATCACAATCATTAGCCCAATCAGAATCCACAAAACCTTCTAAATCAAAATGATCACTAACATTTGAAAACTCTAATCTATAACCTTTTGTACCTTTTAAATACCTAAGTACTCTCTTAGCACACTGCCAATGATATTCTGAAAAATTATTGTTAAATTGACTTAAATAATTTACAGCAAATGTAATGTCCGGTCGAGTAAGCACAGCTAAATACATTAAGCTTCCTATGAGCTGTTGATAAGGTAAATTACATAAGTTTTTACTTGAATTAACAATTTTTTCAACATTAGCTTTACTTTCCATAGGAGTACTAACTACATTACAATTTTCCATTCCAAAAGATTTTAAAACTTTGTCAATATAGTTTTCCTGATCTAAAAAAATAGCATTTCTTTTATAATCTCTAGTTAGCCTAACACCAAGACATTGTTTAGCTTCGCCTAGATCTTTTATGTCAAATTCTAAACTCAACTTTGATTTTAAATTATCAACATTTTTAGAATTATCGGAAAAAACAAAAAAATCGTCCACATATAACGCTACTAAAGTTAATGAATTTTTGTCTCTTTTAATGAATAAACAAGGTTCATGTTGTGAATGTTTATAACCCATTTTTGACAAAACTTCATTCACTCTTGCATTCCAAGCTCTGGACGCCTGTTTTAGCCCATAAACAGCCTTCTTTAAACGGTATACCTTATTCTCTTGATTTTTAACAACAAATCCTTCAGGTTGTTTCATATATACTGGTTGATCAAGTACACCATTTAAAAACGCTGCCTTTACATCAAGATGTGTAATTTTCAAATTTAACTTGACTGCTAATGCAATCAACAGTCGCAAAGTAGAATGTCTTACTACTGGAGAAAACACGTCACTGTAATCCACACCCGCTTTTTGTACACAACCTTTCGCCACTAAACGCGCGCGATGTTTTACGTCTCCGTTTTCACTGGTTTTGCGTTTGAAAACCCACTTGCATGGAACAACAGTTGAAGAGTCAGGTAAGTTGTCCACTAATTCCCAAGCTTCATTATCTTCAAAGCACTGAATCTCTTCACACATTGCTTCTTTCCATAGCTTAGCATCGTAACTTGCCATAGCTTCTTTCACAGTGATTGGATCATCATAAGAAGTTATCATTGCATCATCGTTAGGATTTTCTTCTTGTATGCAAACATAAGTTACATAGTCTTCAAACTGCATAGGTTTTTTAATTCTTTGAGATTTTCTTACTTCCACACATTCTTCTGTTGGTAGTTCTGTAATAAAATCTTCATCGCTGGATGAAATGATTGACTCAGCATCACTAAAAGATTCATCAGTCGAGTTATCTGGCTGACTGACCTCAGCCCCCACTGAATCTGATACTTCTTGTAGTTCATATTCTATGTTTCTTGGTTTTCTTATGCTTTCTTCAATTACTACGTCTCTGCTGATTATTATTTTCTGTCTTATCGGATCATACAGTCTATAGCCTTTTATATTGTCACTATACCCAACTAAAAACATTTTTTCAGACTTTTTATCCCATTTCTGTCTTTTCTCTTTTGGTACAAGTGTCATGGTTTTGCTACCAAAAATTCGTATTCCACTTACATCTGGCCTCTTGTTGAACCACATTTCATATGGAGTTTTCTTCAATCCTGACACTACAGATCGATTTCTGAGATAAACAGCTGTTGCTACAGCTTCCGCCCAAAATTTTTTTTCAAGTTCTGCGTCATATAACAAACAACGAGCTTTTTCCACTATGGTTCTATTCATCCGTTCACTCATACCATTTTGCTGCGGAGTATAAGCATTTGTTTGCTGATGCAAAATTCCTTGATTCTTATAATACTCTTGAAAAAACTTCCCATCAAACTCTGTCCCTTGATCAGTACGAAAAACTTTTATTCGTTCACCTTTTTGATTTTCTACATATTCTTTAAACTCCTTGAATTTTTCAAAAGCTTCATCTTTACTTTTAAGAAAATATGTAAACACCATTCTCGTATAGTCATCTTCTAATATCATAAAATATCTTGAGCCCCCTATAGATGTCACTTCCATCGGACCGCATAAGTCCCCATGAATAACTTCTAAAATAGATTTTGCTCTATTGCCCTTATGATTAAACGGTAGTCTCATTTGCTTACCTTGACAACAGATTTCGCAAATGCCTGAGTCACTTTGTGATAAACTTCCTGTATAATCAAAGCCCTCAACTAAGCCATTCTTCATAGAATTCAGGTACTTGTAATTTAAATGTCCAAAACGCCTGTGCCAAATTTCTCCTGAGACTGCTAATCCTGCTACTAGTTTTGTATGTGGCTCCACAATATCTAACTTGTAAACATTTCCTACTAAACTAGCTGTAGCTACCAGTTCGTTTTTGCTATTAAAAATGTTACACCCAGTTTTGTGAAAAACAACTCTGTTATTATTCTTTATTAACTGGCTCACAGACAATAAATTAGTCATTAAGTCCGGTACGTAGAATACATCATTCACTTTAATTAAATGTTGCTTATCTTTCACTAATGTCGTGAGTTCTGTGTCACCACCACATTCAATAGCTAAACTATTCTCATTTGCCACTGTAATTTCCTTGACTGGAACTTCTCTTACATTTTTTAAACAATTTCTTTGAGCTGTAAGATGAGCACTGCAACCTGAATCAATGTACCAGTCTGATTTCTCAAATTTTCCAGTAAGAAAAACAGCATTAAAAGCACTAGATGTATTATCTTTACTGTAAGCTTTCTTCTCTGGACATCGGTTCATAAAATGCCCCATCTTCTTACATCTATAGCAGATAACCTCACTTTTTCCTTTATTTACATTTTTGTGCTTTCCGTTGTTGCCACTGTTACCACGACCGCTGTCATTTCGATGATTCCATTTGCCCGAAATGTTACTCGCAAACGCACTACCCGCACTTGACGTTGACGCCCCACTAACGCCATCTAGATGCATGTCTAACAATTTTGACTTGATTGAATCTGCAGTTATGTCAATTCCGGAGTGTTCAATTGCAATAACATCGGTTCATATTTGTCGGTTAAACCAGCAAGCATCAAACTTCCAATAAACTCTTCAGTCAGTTTAAAAGCACTTCTTTCTAGTTTCTGAGCTGTATCGATTATTTGGTTAACATAAGACTCCATCGATTCACAATTTTCAAGTCTCAACGAAATCAATTTCCGAACTAAACTAATTTTTCGCGCGAAACCCGAATCTTCATAGAGTTTTTTTAACTTATCCCATACATCTTTAGCCGATTTAGTGTCCTTTACATGGATAAATAACGTAGGATCAACTGTTAAAATTAACTTAGCTTTGGCCTTACTTACTACAACAGAATCTGTCTCAGAGCCATCAAGACATTTCGTCAGACCCTCAAGGACGAACACATTTTCCACTGCAAAAGCCCAATCTGAGTAATTTTCACGACCCGTTAGCCGAGGAACACTAGATAAATAGTTCACTGCCATCGTGTAGCACTCAAGAATACTCGTTTCCGTATTTTTTCGCTTTTTAAACACGTTCTGGGCACATAACCTGTTGTTATAATGTATTAGAAAACATTTGGCGGGAAAAATAATACAAACGAACGTACTCTCATGAGCATCAGCTAACGACTGCCTTTATTATACCAAAGCCAAATATATACGTTATAAAACAATGTTGCCACTTATTTTCCTAACCTTTGAGATTATATTTACAACAAAATCTTTGATTTTCCTCGGTCGTAAGTTCTGAGAATTTTTTTCGAGTGTCTTAGGTCGTTGGAGTATTCCCATTTCAGATTACGGATGGAGTCTTCCACGTTCTTGAGGTCCGTTTTAAGTTGGTTTCCACTTGGAAAGCAGTACTGTTCTGGTCCAGTTAGTGGAGTGTTAGCTCCTTTTCTAGCTAGATCGTGTGCTTTTTCATTGCCTTCTATCCCTTGATGAGCTGGCACACAGAGTAGGAGGGCTTCATTTTCTTTGTTTAATTTATTCTGCTTCTCTAGGCATTCTTTGACCAAGTTTCTAGTGCTGCTTGACTATCGGATAAGATGACTATTTCTACTAAGATGACTATAGTTCCCATCTAATGCCGGGTCCAGACCAAGCAGACAAAACAGTGACAAGACAGAAACATTCATGTTTTACGACAAAGTTGTGACAAATCCAATACATTTCTGCGACATTTTTGTCTCATTTTTGTTTTGTTTCAAAATTCGGAGACTTTTCAATGTCCCGTCTCGAGTCGGTAAAGATCAAAGTGTCTATGTTTTGTTCGTATATATTGCGACAAGTTGTCAGCGCAGTGTGGATGGCATGTGCTGCCAACAGTAGGAGACCAGTGAAATCACACATGGTTAATAACACTCATTCGCAACAACTAAACTTTTGACTTTGTTGTACTTTTGTCATTGCGGTGTGGACAATTTGTCTCAAGTTTGTCTTGTCAGAAATCTCCATTTTTTGTGACAAGTTTGTCTTGTTTTTGTCTCAAAATCGTGTTTACTTTTTGTCGCCTTGGTCTGGACCCGGAATAAGATAAGCTTTGGTTTTGGAAGCATCAGTATACCAAAAAAATCTGAAGTATCAGATATCATTATTATATACCAAAAATACTCCTCATTTTTTTATTCAAAGATAGATTTTTTTTCAAAATCTGCTAAAAAATCAATTAAAACACATTCAATTTATTATTATTCTTTTATTTCAGTTGATTCGGAAAGTGAATTCAAATTCGAAAAATCCAATCATACAAAAGGCGCTGTTTGTACAGAAACAGTAATATATCAGTGCCCAGCAATGGTGTCATCGTTTTGCAGACGCGAAGTGGAATATCAACGTGAAGCCATAATGAGTAATTTAAAAGATAAGTTTAATTCACTTTATTATAACTAATTCATTCATTTACAATTAGATAGATATGAAAATTTTGTATGTCATCCATTTAATGTTATCTTATTGTAACATGTTCAAAATAAATAATCTAAAATTATCTGGTTTGTTTTTATTATAAGTTCATTATCTGGCTTGATATAAAAATTACCTATATAAAGGGAATGACTAGGAGTTTTGCTCATTTCAAAAATAATTGGTAATTCATAATATTTTTGTATTTATTGCCTAAATTGTGTAATATGTCTAGAAAGCATTTGGCTAAAGGTAAGTTAAAAAAATAAACTATGATATTTATAGCGTCTTAATATAATTTTTCTACGGTACAGGGTGGCCCATTTTCATGTGTTTTATGGGGTTTCTCGTTTATGAGTAGATGTACAAAGATCCGGTCTTCACACTTAACATTAATTTGCTACTTTTTTATGAAACTAAAGAATGCTACACACATATTTGTTCTAGCCTTCTTGGTTTTCAAGATACAAGGCGAATTTGAAAATGTTGCATTACTTATTAAACAAATACCCGTTTAAATAGCGAATACACGAAAAATTTGTTATATAATTTATTCTAGGCCAGTAAGCGAGGATAAAAATAGGGTATTACCTCCGAATTCTTGACACCCGCACCGATTGACATGAAATAGAGATATGTAAGAAACAAAAGTTACAGAGTAGCGATGTGTGCTTTTACACTAGGGGTGAGTGCCACCCCTTCTCGGGGGTGAAAAATAAATAACCCATTTTAATTACAATCATTTACAATCATTTTTTCGGAAAATTAATATTTTCCGAGCTATTTAGGATCGAAAATGTTGATTTTTCATCTAAAAACTGCATATTTTTCTGCCATTTTTTATAAACAACTCGAAAAACTTGCGTTTTATCGCAAAACTCATTGAAAGCAAAAATGAAGCTTTTGGAATAAATAATCGATCCACAAGATTTTTTATTTTTCGAAAACTAAATTGTAACATTTTACCGTAAAATAATGGCGAAAGAACACATTTTTTCGTGACAGTTTTTAAAGTGCTTGAAAAGACCTTTTAAACGCTTTTTAAAAAAAAGTTCATTGCTCAAAAACTCGCGGAGTTATAAAAATAAAATGATCATCTCATTTTTTCGAAAAAAAAAAATTAACAACAAAATCTATGACTAAAATCATAAAAATAAAAACTATCAATTTGTAGGAAATTACACGAGCTACAAATTAACCTCTATAGTTGAACCAAGGATTAAACAGTCTTGAACTCTTCATTTTTACGAGATTTTTTTTTAGGGTTCAAAGAAGATGGTCCTTACACGCAAGTCAAACTAAAAAACGTAATATCTACGAAATAAAGAGATCTACAGAAAATTGAAAGAGAACAAAAATTGCAAAAAAAAAGACTTTCAGTTTTACTCTGTTGCATTTTTTACGTATCTTGCTTAGTTTTTGAGATGTCAAAAAAATGTAAAAAAAGTTTTTCATTATTTTCGACTTTTTTCCAAATTTAGGAATTCTAAACCGTTCAAACCTGCAGAGCCCATTGTTAGTACCTAAGAGCCCATTGTTAGTGCCTAAGGGCTCGAACACACTGACGACCAGGTCACACCGGCCAGGCCGCAGCTACCTCTAAAGCCATTAAATCAAATGATATAGCGCACACTAACGTCCTGGCCGTCCGTTGGTTGTTGCGGCCAGAAGACTGCACGGAAATATTATTTTCTGCCGCTTGTTGCCGGTTTTCTTCCAAATTAATAATTTTTCAGATGAAATCCCTCAAATTCAAGGCACAATATTTTATTTTCTATAAGATATAGTGTTTTAGTGTAGTTTTTGCACACGTGCAGAAAATCCAAAGAAATAGTATACAGACTGGATCAAAGGTAAACTTAAATCTAATCTGTTTCGTCTGTAAGGGTCGATTCTAGTAAAAACTCAAAACATTTTTATATGACATACCTACTCTATTTATAGTTGGTATGATACCTGTTATTATACCTTTGAGTTTCGATGTTAAAAAATAAAAAAAATAATATTTAAAGTTTTTCTACAACCACTTGTTTTTTTTTATTAAATTAGTTTTTTTAGTTGTATTGTAGTCACGTACAAGGAGGACAACTGTATTTTAAATATTATATTTAATTTAACGTTTTTCAAGCAGGGTTCATTAGACTATATTTAGACTAGGTACATTATTTTGAAAAAAAAATTAACATTTAACATTTAATTTTAACTTTTCTGAAACAAAATTTTCTAATTGGTAAAACGTAAAAAATCGTTAGATTTGACAACTCTGTTGAAACTGGTCGTTCATCTGGCCGCAGCTAAAAACGCAATACATCCGGCCAGCCGACGGCCAGGCGGGCCAGGTCGTTGCGACCTGGTCGTCAGTGGTTCGTCAGTGAGTTCGAGCCCTTAGGGTTCGAACTCACTGACGACCAGGTCGCAACGACCAGGCCGTCGGCTGGCCTGATGTATTGCGTTTTTAGTTTATATAACGAAGAATCTACAACAGTAATTACTTCTATGTTTATGAAAGTTTAAGTTACTTTCTTAATTTTTTTTTCAAAATAATGTACCTGTAGGAATATAGTCTAATGAACCCTGTTTGAAAAACGTTAAATTAAATATAATATTTAAAATACAGTTGTCCTCCTTGTACATGACTACAATACAACTAAAAAAACTAATTTAATAAAAAAAACAAGTGGTTGTAGAAAAACTTTAAATATTATTTTTTTTATTTTTTAAACATCGAAACTCAAAGGCATAATAACAGGTATCATACCAACCATAAATAGAGTAGGTATGTCATATAAAAATGTTTTGAGTTTTTACTAGAATCGACCCTTGATAAAAAAAAGGGATTAGATTTAAGTTTACCATCGATCCAGTCTGTATACTATTTCTTTGGATTTTCTGCACGTGTGCAAAAACTACACTAAAACACTATATCTTATAGAAAATAAAATATTGTGCCTTGAATTTGAGGGATTTCATCTGAAAAATTATTAATTTGGAAGAAAACCGGCAACAAGCAGCAGAAAATAATAATATTTCCGTGCAGTCTTCTGGTCGCAACGACCAACGGACGGCCAGGACGTTAGTGTGCGCTATATCATTTGATTTAATGGTTTTAGAGGTAGCTGCGGCCTGGCCGGTGCGACCTGGTCGTCAGTGTGTTCGAGCCCTAAATAGAGCCAACTGTATATGTATTACGCTTAGTTTTTATTTTTATGATTTTAGTCATAGCATTTTGTTATTTTTTTCCGAAAAAATGAGGTGATCATTATATTTTTATCATAACTCCGCGAGTTTTTGAGTTACGAACTTAAAAAAAGCATTTAGAAGGCCTTTTCATTTTTTTCACCATTATTTTACGGTAAAAGGTTGCAATTTAGTTTTCTAAAATTAAAAAATCACATTTACAGAGTGATAACTAGGCTATCATTACACTTACGGCAATCAACAAGAAATGAGTTGTTTAGTTATTCCAAAAGCTTAATTTTTGCTTCGTATGAGATAAAACGCATGGTTTTCGAGTTATTTATAAAAAAATGCAGAAACATATGCAGTTTTTAGATGAAAAATCAACATTTTCAATCCTAAATGACTAGGAAAATATTAATTTTCTGAAAAAATGTTATAGAACATTTTTTGCTTAGTATTCATCCCTTTGTTGATTTTTGCAATTAAAAAGGGGTGATTTAATTTCACTCCCCCAGGGTGAAAGCACACATCGGTAATATGTAATTATTGTTTCTAACATATACATATATCTCTATTCACTGTTAAAATTTCTCAGCAGGTGTTCAGATTTCGGACCCTAAAACCCTCGCTTACTGGCCTATATCTTCAGATGGTCTAACTTGTATTATAATTTATTATTCAAGCTAATGAAACTTTTTAGATGGTACTGCGTGAAATACTTTAGTCGGGCACTTCTAATTTTTGCCGTATCGAGCGCTGCGGTCGGAATTTTTAAAATCAATTGAAATACACCAAGTCTTATAACTTATCGAAAAGAAGAAAAGTTGATGAATCTTGTAGAGTTTTTAATATCGAATCCAGTGGTGTAGCTAGTTTTTTACTGGGAGATGTCATTATCGAAATATGACTAAAACTTATATATATTTTTTTAATGGGACACCCTGCATATTATTCTTTTGTTTTATTTGCCTCATTTTGACCTTTCTAAAAAATACACTATACTTATTTTCATAAATAAGATAAAAATTGCCGTCTTTTTTTACTTTTAAGATAAATCAACCTAAAAAATCTTATATGGGTATTTCGCCACTGCAAGAAAATCTACAAAATAAAATACTTGTTTTTTATAAACACTGCTACGGTAATCCAACGGAAACTTCTTGTCAGCAGTTAGGTTTACAGATAAACAAATTTACCTAACGGACAAAAAAATGCTTAACGTCGCGGAAAGTTTATCTCTTTCTGTCGTCGGAAGCAAAATAAAATACAAAGAATAAAGAAAAAAACTATTTAAAATATTTAAATGCAACTATTCGAGAACACTTTAGTTTTTTTTAAACAGATGCGTCTAAAAAACCGTTGACGTTCTATTAAAAGGACATTATATCAAGTTAAACTTCAAAATTAACAATTATTACCTGATAACAATTAGGTACTTATAAGGTAAAACCAAAAAGCCTCAATCTGCCTCTTTTTGTGTGATTATTTTTAATTTTTACGTATGTTATGTTTATTTATGTTATGTTCGTTAAAATCAAAGAAGCGATACGTAAAAATTAAAAATAATCATAGAGAAAGTTTGAGGCTTTTTGGTTTTACCTTATTAAGTACCTTAAAATAACTACCGTATGATTGAATAAAAACGGCGTCAGCGATGCGATGGCTATGAAATGAAGATCGCTGTCATTTGTAAATTTATATGGGAATTGTCATCGATCGTCATTTTCAAGCCAACTGGACGCCGTTTTTATTCGATTATACGGTATTTTATTTTGTAGATTTTCTTGCAGTGGCGAAATACCCATACAGGATTTTTTTACAGATACTTACTACACGCAGATTTGTTCTAGCCCTTTTGGTTTCTGAAATACAGGGCGAATTTTAAAATGTTGCATTTTTTAACCCCCTTTGTATAAAGCTTATCGAAAAGGTGAAAACTCAGAGTAATGTAGAGTTTTTTTTTACGTTGAATACAGTGATGTAGCTAGTTTTTCGCTGGGAGACTGTAATTTACGAAATTTGACTCAAACTTCTATGTTTTTATTTAAATGGGACACCCTGCATATTATTCTTTTGATTTATTTCTCTTATTTTGACGCTTCTATAAATATAAAATACTTAGTTTCATAAATAAGGTAAAAAATGCCGCATTTCACTTTTTAACATAAATCAACCTAGTTTAAACGAGTAATATTATTTTATTTAATTTTTGCGCAACTTTTTAAAATCAAAAATTATAGTCTGTTTCAAAATGCCTGATAGCACAGCGAGAAGCGTTTTGGGACCATATAAAACATCATAAACCATAGGCGCTACAACTTTTACAAATCTCATCAACCGACTTTTTATTAACCAATCTATAGGTCAAACCTATAGGCTTGGTCATAGGCTTGGTGCATTCTCCGCCGCGCCGGTGCGTAACCACCGTAATAACAAGGCCGGACAGCTGTGACGTAAAAGTCTCGTGACGTCACCAACTGGAGACTCAACTCTATTTAGCAGCATTGATAATTACCCGATAAAAGTTCAAATTGTGGATCTTTTTTCACTCGCCAGATATATTTCGAAGTTCTAAAATGTCTTTTACGAGTTTTTAAAAATATTATAGTATATAAAAATAGTTTTAATAGAATACGGAAAAAATCATACCAGTCAATAAATGTTTATCTCTCACTTTTTATCAATCAAATGTAATAAAGGAATATTTTAAGTTCACAATAGTGTACAATATGAGAAAAAAACAATAAAAAATAGATATTTTTTATAGTATATATTATGTATTTTATCGATATTTCACGCCCCCTGTTCCGGGGCGGTGCCTGTCGTAACGCGTAGCGGAGTGGTGTTGTCGCAGTTGACAGTCATCGATTTATCGGTAGGTGTGCGGACGTGGTAATTATAATCGACAATAGGAGGGGTGAAAAAAGTTATAAATCTGTAAAAAGAGGTGTTTAAACTATAAAGTGATTATAAGTGTGTGCAATTATACAATTTAAAAGGTATAATAGTATAATGCCTTATAATGTCTAAATAATAAGATGTGAATATTATATTTAAAGCTATATTTCTTCTGTTTTCTCAAATATATTTATATGTATTTTCTAAAGCTTTTACTTATCTTTTACCTCACCTCAAAGCTTTGATATTTGAAAGTTACATAAACTACACCCTCCACATCGATTAACTACATGTAATGTTGTTTATGTAGTTTTTAAGAGTAACATGTAGTTTTCCGAACCCTGATAGTAATACTGATCAAATTATTAGTCATGCTTGTTATTTACTAAATTCTTTAAAATACGATGAAAATAATAAAAAATTTCTAACTTTGTTGTTCAATATTAAAGTTATTAACTTGAGTTGAGGAACAGGTTGAGCTTGAAGTAATAAAATATTGTTTTAATATAATAATAATAGCTCCCGTATATAGCGTTTGACGCCTTGGGAGTAGCAAGGTACAGCTTGCCATATTAGAGCCGTTCGGTATACGAGGAAGGTAATGTGGCTAGCACTACGCTTCAACCGCCTATTATTACCTCAGTACTATACCGCCTATTAATCCCAAGTACTCATTTAAGGCTGAGTCGACCTAGGTACCCAATCTATTTTTATTTTAATATAAAATGTCGGCTGATGAAATGCCGGGTGTGGGATTCGAACCCACTACCTTGAGATTGGTAGACGAGAGCCTATACCTCTACGCCACCGGGCACCTAATAAAATATTAGGGCACATATTAAAATATTGTTTTAATGAGTAAAATATGAGGTATGTTTTACTAGAGAACTTGCAAACTGATCCTCTTGAAAGTAGGTTTGGAAAATATAGACAGTTAGCCGGGAGTCAGTACAGTATGTGTTCGACATTTATATGAAGGCGAAAAGAAACTTAAGATTCAGTCATTAATGTCCCTAATAATAATTTAACATTTTCAGACAACACTGATATTGAACAAAATTCACTTATAAAAAACCTTACTAAAGGCAGTTTTGGGTTTCCAAAAGATGAAATAACTAATATAGTTTTATTTGAATAAATAATTTTTAACAAAGTCTTGCAAAGCCATGAGGAGTTTCTCAAAATTCACAATAAAAAGTATTTTTATCAAAAATATCTTTGGATTACATTAAAAGTAATACAACATTATTAAAATTTCCGCAATGTACTATTTATAATGCTAAGTTATTGTAAAAATTGTCATAAATTCTATTAGAAATACACGTCTGAAAAATTACTGTTGTTAAAAAATAATGATAGACTTGGAAAAGGAAATAAAAGAAACTTAGACACACTTCCAGCATAAATAAATACAATGACGATGGATAATGTGAAATGGGATATCAATCGGATGTTTTTCAAATTTTATGTTTAATTATTATTTATTAAAAATTCGGTGCAATTAAAGTTTATATCCATTATATACGTATAAAGTATATCAAATGCAATCAAAGTTTAGGCATCCAGTTGATGACGTCACGAATAAGCTGTACGGCCTTGTTATTACGGTGGTTACGGCCGGTGCTGCCACCATGGGAGAATATCGTAAAAAACTAGCATATACAAATACACGGGTTTAAATAGGGAGTATAAGAAAAATTTATTATTTAATTATTCTAAAAATAAAAAAGTAAATATTTCGATATCTTCAGAAGGTCTGTCTAACTTGTATTATATAGTTTATTATTCCGGTTAAAAAAACTTTTTAGATGAGTTCAACTACGGTAGCGAGCATAGTTTTAATCACCGGTTTTGCTAGTGAGGCATAATTGGGGCTATTTCGGCTATAACGAAATTTTTAAAGGTACATAACTATAATTTTAGAAGATGTTCATAAAACATTTAATCAGTAGTTGATTAAAAAAAGTATACCATTAAAATTGAAAATTATATTTTATTCTCTCATAGTATATGTCATTTAATTTTTTGATTATGTAACGAGCACTTTTGTTCACTCTCTTGTTTCAATTGTCACAACACAACACACAACGCCTAGTTTGAATTCTCTTTCACTTATTTTTTACTACCCGAAACAGCGTTACATCACACCAACCTCGTACCTGAGTGTTTTATAGTTTCAATAACTGCACTAGCAAAAAACCAAAATACTTAAATATTATGACAAAACAACGATTTCAATAGTATTATCTTAATGCGATCAACATTCCGTTGAATGAATTCAACATTTTCCGTTAAAGCGCCGCGGTCGGAATTTGTTGAAATCAACTGAAATGCACCGAGCCTATACCTATAATATCGGACTGTACAAGGTGGGTCAAATTTGGACACTTTTAAAGGGAAACACCTTTTTCTATAAGAGATAAACGAAAACTAATATCGGTGTCTGGGACTCAATTTTTATCAAAAACACGATGGTAAAAACCTAAGGTAAAAACCACACATCGATATCTGTTACCGTTTCGGAGTTACGGAGTGTTTAAGCGCTGTAACTTGTTTGCTATAGAAAATCTTATATTTTTATGAAAACATTTGCAACGCATCTTTTTAAATAGAATTTAAAGTTCTAAACCTGAGTTCTAGAAACACAGGCTCGATTTTTAAAATTCAAATTTGAATATTCTACGCGGCTGTATTAAGAGTCATATCACAAATAAAATCTTGAGATTTTTTCTAATTTTTCCAAATTATTTTCTCTACATTTCTTGTTTATTATTTTGAGGTTCTGTTGAACCACCCAGAACTGAAGGCATCTTACGCCTATATTCTATGGAGTACTGCCCCTATGCCCAAAGACCTAGATTAGTACTGAAGGCTAAAGGAATCCCTTTTGAGACTGTTAATATTAATCTAACAGAAAAACCCGAATGGTACTTCAAAATTCATCCCGAGGGTGAGTATTTTATGTTTTTTTTTCTTTAAAATTTCTTTAAAATGACAAATCTTAAAGGTGAGGTCGTCCTGGTTAATGAAGTGAAAAATATTTAATTTTATTAATTTCAAAGATTTTAAAGGTTGAGACAGGACCGTATTTCACATTTTTAAATGCTGTTAATAATGTACATACAGGGTGTCAAAAACATAGTGTGTCCAGCTTCGGTGGGTACTGTAATACAGATGCTACAGATAAAAATAATACAAAAAGTTCCTGTGAACATAATATGTCCCTTGTGAACATAGATAAAACCGCGGTAGTGCCATTCACCAGAAAGCGAAGTTTGAAAAACTTGAAAAGACTAGACGGAAAGGAAATACTGCCATCACAGGAAGTGAAATATCTGGGAATAACCCTGGATAGTAAACTTCTCTGGAACAGGCATATTAAGAACATTACCAGCAAAGCCACAACGGCTCTCATGATATGCAGAAGACTGGCGGGAAATAGGTGGGGCTGTGCCCCTAACATTTTGCGCTGGATGTATACATATCATACATGATACTAAGACCCAGTATTACTTATGGAGCAGTTGCTTGGTATACAAAACTAGAGCAACGTACTGCAAGGCAAAACCTGTACAAAGTACAGAGACTGGCATGTATCTGCATCACAGGTGCCATGAGAACATGTCCAACAGCAGCAATGGAGGTCATTCTAGACCTAACACCACTGCACATTGTCGTCGGTAGTTATGCCAATGCGACAATGATTAGAATGGTCATTGACGGAAACAGTACTGGGAGAATTTTTTGACGCAGGGGCTTGGAACAACCTCAAAAAGAAAATTCCACTTCTCCAACTCCCAGTGGATGACATACCAAGAATTTACAACTTTGAGAAACACCTCACTGTAGTATTGAGTAATAAAAAGGATTGGAGGGAAGAAACGCCTTACTCAGCATATAAAAGACCATACCATAACGTGGTACACTGATGCTTCCAAAACCAAAGCAGGGACAGGGATAGGGGTATTTGGGTCGAAAACTAAATACTCCGAATCAATGGGCACCTACCCCAGTATCCTTCAGGCAGAAATTTACGCTATCGAAAGATGCATACTGCTTAGATAGGAACTATCGAAAACAGAAAATTGCCATCCTATCCGATAGTCAAGCAGCACTTAACGCGATCAACTCCATAAATTCAAAGTTGGTCAAAAAATGCCTAGAGAAGCTCAACAAATTAGGCAAAGAAAATAAAGTCCTCCTACTCTGGGTGCCTGCTCACCAAGGGATAGAAGGCAATGAAAAAGCAAATGATCTAGCTAGGAAAGGAGCGAACACTCCACTAACTGGACCAGAACCGTTCTGTTTTCCAAACGGGAACCAACTGAAAGCGGAACTGAAGAATCTGGAAGACTCCATCCGTAACTTGGAATGGGTGTCCTCCAACGATCTAAGACACTCGAAAAAGTTCCTCAGAACTTACGGCCGAGAAAAATCAAAGGTTTTCCTTGATTTAAGTAAAAACAATCTTCGGATTGTCACGGGGTTTCTAACAGGACACTGTCTCCTCAACGAACACCTCAGTAGGCTGAAGCTGAGAAACAACGACGAATGCAGATTCCGTGGGAAAAATGGGGAAACACCAGAACACCTTATCAACTTTGGTACGGCTGATGTCGAGGATGGAAAGCTGGCCTCTGTGGAGCCGTCTCAGATACTGGCTTTTGTTAAAGCCCTGAGACTGTATGATGAGTTATATCTGGGTTATCTTTCTTGTAAATTTAATCTGTTAGCTATGTTGCCATATTATTAATAAATTATGGTTTTTAACTGAAAAATAAAAAAAATCCAAAAAATTCCAAATTTTCAAAAAAAAATTTCGCGAAAAAACAACTTTTCCTTTGAAAATAGATTGGTGTGTTTGGAAACGTCCTTTTTTAATCTTTCTATAATTAGTGTTATTTTTTGACAAGTTTTATGTCAATTTTTAACAAATGACGTCTAGAGATTGACCTCGCCAAAATTATCATCGATTGTCAATCCCCAGCCATCTTTGACGCCGTTTTTTTTCGATCATACAGTATGTTAAAAATTGAAAATCTTTCTTCTCAATTATAGGAAAAGTACCTGCCCTATTGGACAATGGTAAAATTACCATCGAAAGTTTGGATATATCCGACTACCTAGACGAAAAATATCCGCAAAATCCATTATATTCGTCCGATCCCAAGATAAAACAACATGAAAAGGAACTTATCCAGAAAATCGCTCCTGTCGTATCAGGATTCTACAGTTTTCTCCTAAACAATCAAGAGCACGCTACTGAAGAACAAATTAGTGAACTTTTGGCGCCTCTGCAACCGTTTGAAGAGGAATTAAGTAAAAAAGGTGGTAAATTCTTCGGAGGAGACAAACCTAACATGGTAGGTATTTAAAATACATAAATACGGAATTTTAAATATTGTTTAATGTATTTAACAGAGCTCTTTAGTGTATAGACCAATAACACCCCAGAGCGAATTGTTATCATACCTCCAAACAGTGCCGTGCACATATTTTTCTTAACTTGGCTGCTTGAAGAGATATATGTATTTTTGATAAATGTTTTGACTACGCCTATGGCGTATGCTGCTTATTTAAGTGGTATCATACTAATTAATTACAAAAAAAAAGTATTAAAATATTAGCAAAAGGTACAAAACTAGTATCGACGTATAGCACATATCAAATAGGTATGTACATATGAGAAAAATAATTATCAAATTCAATAAGAAAACGCTAAAAAGGTGGAGTGGACTGTTTATTTACCTATGATATGTAACTCATGGTTCTTTCTTATCGTTACGGATTTTACACTTGAAAGCGGAACAAATAGCCATTGTAATAAAGTTTGTACAAATATTCACTACACACAACAAACTATTAAAAATCGCTAAAATTGTCGCTGGTGACACATCCGTTCCTCCAAAAAAATGGCGTCTAACAACACAAATTCTGCTTCAGCCCTTAAGCTGTGTCCACATCGCTCACGAGCAGGCCGAACGAACACGTGAAACACGAAAAACAGTCGGAGCGAGATGTTCACGGCGCTCCAGTGGCGCTCCACGTGCTTGCGATCTCATAAAATGCCTGTTTCGACTGTTCGGCCTTTGGTTCGGCTCTGTCGCGGTACATCAAAGAGACGCTTCGGAGCCATGCGAAATTAATTCATAGGATTCGGTATTTACTGCAGTATGATGATACTACCAAAGTTTAAAGAATATAGAATATATTTTATATTCTTTAAACTGTGATACTACCATGATTTTTCTTATTTTATTTTGTTCAGAATTAGAAATATTTGTGTTTTGTTCTTGGATTAATAATATTAAATATACCTTTAATAAAGTATAACTCTATATTTATATTGCCTACTTATCTTAATCTGATCTTTGAGAACTTTATTTATATTTTGGCATACGTCTGGTATTATTTTTGAAATGCTTTGCTTGGAAACTTTGAATAAATAATCCAAACTGGTATGTGAGTCTCGATGTGCAAAGAATCTTAATGTTATGGCCAATCTTTATTTAACTCTTTCTTTAACCGGAATACACTTCCTAAAAGTTGTATTTAACTAAGTTAATAAGTCTTTCAAAATCAGTAGCGGACATGCGATAAAAAATATTAAAAAACATTCTGTCTGTTTGTAAATCACGTAGACGTTTACTTTCACTGTGCTGGGATCTACTTTTGAAATTATTAGACATCCAACACCGCCTTTTTTTCTCTTTGTCTCCTTCGTTTTGAAGTAATGATCGCTCTAGCAGCCGCTATTAAAAATACTTCGGTATCATCCATGTTCAAACAGCAAGAACGCAAGCGCTACATTACAATGTGGACGCCGTTACTTGCGAGCCAAACCAAACAGGAAGCGCAAGCAACGCAAGCACAATCAGAAGCAAGAGCGCGAGCAGGATCACGAGCAATGTGGGCGCACCTTTAGTCATTGAACATTGAATCAATGACTGAAGAATACAATGACACGTAACGCCCATATACGGGCTGCAGCAGAATTTGTGACACCATTTTGTTGGTGGCAACGAATGAGTCATCAGCTGGTCATCAGCGACAATTTTAGCGATTTTTAATAGTTTGTGTATAGTAAACTTTGTATAAACTTTATTACAATGGCGATTAGTTGTTCAGCTTTCAAATGTAAAAGCCGCAGCGATAAGAAAGAGCCAGGTGTTACGTTTCATAGGTAAATAAACAGTCCGCTCCACCATTTTAGCGTTTTCTTATTGAATTCGATAATTATTTTTCTGATATATGTAATTGATGTGTGCTATACGTCAATACTAATTTTGTACCTTTTGTTAACATTTTAATACGTTTTTTTCGTAATTAATTAGTATATGATACCACCATATACACCATCATAGGCGTAGTCAAAACATTTATCAAAAAATATAAATATCTCTTGAAACAGCTAAGTTAAGAAAAATATGTGCCACGGCACTGTTTGGTGGCATGGTAACAATTTGCTCTCGGGTGTTATTTGTCCTTGGATTCTTTAATCATTGCATTAATTATTTTAATTAGGTACATGTATTAATAATAAAACATTTTAGGTCGATTATATGTTTTGGCCATGGGCTGAAAGATCTGAAGCCACTGTACGGAAATCCAAAGGACAAAACCTACTTACAGACGACAAAATTCCTAATTTACAGAAGTGGAAAAAGGCGATGAAAGAGGATCGAGCTGTTTCGGAAATTTACCACAGCCCCGAAGAGCACTGGAAAGTTTTCGAATACCGCATTTATAAAACTCCACTGGATTATGATACTTTATAAAATTGTTACGGTCGTATTTATTTAATAAATATTTATTAATTTATTTAGTTTAACTTCTCAAAAATAACTAGGATACATTAATTTGATGTTTCAAGAATTAAATCATTATTATAACTTATCTGTTTTAAAACCTCATATTTTTTCATTAATGTTATTAAAGCAAAATAAATAATTTTTAACACAAATTCTAATTATAGTGCGTTTAGACTTGAGCACGCACGAGCTGAGCGTGCGCGTATGGCATTCGTTCACGCTCTCGGCTCCGTTCAAATTAAAAACTTATTTTTCGACGAATGAAGTGATCCATTTGTGCGCGCACAGCAGAGTTGTGTTGGCGAAAATAATGGACGACCAAGAAATAGTCGAGGCTACAGTCATTGTTGTGCACAGCTTAATTATTAAAAAGGAGAAAAATCGAAAACATCGTCGCTGGTGGCAAACCCAAATTTTTAGAAATCGATATAATTTACTAGGTGCCCGGTGGCGTAGAGGTACAGACTCTCGTCTACCAATCTCAAGGTAGTGAGTTCGAATCCCACACCCGGCATTGCAGCAGCCGACTATTTTTATTAAAATAAAAATAGTTTGGGTACCTAGGTCGACTCAGCCTTAAATGAGTACTTGGGATTCACATTCCTGAGGTAATAATAGGCGGTTGAAGCGTAGTGCTAGCCGCATTACCTTTCTTGTATACCGAACGGCTCTAGTATAGCAAGCTGTACCTTGCTACTCCCAAGGCGTTAAACGCTATATACGGGAGCTATTATTATTATTATGACATAATTTATTGCAACAACTTAGTGTCTGAGGAGGGCTATGATCAGTTCAAAAACTTTACAAGAATGACCAGGCCTGACTTTGTATATTTACAAAATTTAATAACACCAAAAATTACGAACAAAAGATACAAATTTTGGAATAGCAATTTCATTAATATCGACATATTCAATATTAATTTTATTTACAAGGTCTTGCCATGCGTTTTTTTTTGTTTTTTAATAATACAAAGAATATTTAAACATCCCATAATATAGGCAACTTTTCATATTCTTCAATTAATAATAACGAAGATTCATTGATCCACTCCATAATTTTAATAAAGAACACGAAAAAAAAAATCACACACGCACGCACGAACGCAGACCAGTGCCTTCTATTAAAAGATCAGCCTGCGGGCGAGATTTATGACGTCACGCTAGTTAGATATAACGGATTAATAAATATGTTGTAGAATACATGGAAAACATAATTATTCCTCAGATTTTTGGTTTGTATTTTAAAAATGATATAGTTTAAATGAAATATACATAATATACAGTTAATAACTACAACATATATACCTATTTATAGTAATAAATACTTTGGCAAATAAACTATGAACCATACAAATGCAGCAAATGTTTTACAACAATGTACAAATAATGTATAGGTACATAAGATAATGGGTAAAATGTAAATATATTTTAAATTTTGGGGTTTGAAAATCGATCTAATTTAACAAAAAACATTTAATATCTACTAATAGTGATGTATTATTATTTGCATTCACAAAATTTATATGTATATTTTGCAAGTATCAATGTTCGAAAAATTATATTTACAAATAATACAATATTATCTAAAAAAGGCGTCAGCGATGGCTATGAACTGAAGATCGCTGGCATTTTATATGTTAAATTATTCTAAAATTTTTTTGATTTTCTTGGGATTTTTAGGTTCGGGAAAAACGCTGATTAAGTTTTCATTTGGGTTTTCATTTTTTTATTTGGTTTAAAAAAACGTTTCGGCTAACTATAGCCTTCACAGTGTTGTGTCATATGAGAAAAATAGTGTCGAATATAATCCAAAAATTACATATACAATATAATTCACACCTCATAATGTTTACTGCAATTAATAAACTAATATAAACTTATCAAAAGATGACCACATATTTTTTAAAATTATTATTCTTAACACTAAAATTATCTACATGACTATGGAGTACGCAGTAAACATTATGTGCGTGGTGTGAATATTTTATATGCAATTTTTTGGATTATATTCGACACTATTTTTTCATATGACACAACACTGATGGAGGCTATAATGTTAGCCGAACCGTTTTTTTTAAACCAAATAAAATAATGAAAAATCAATCAACGTTTTCCCGAACCTAAATTCCAAGAAAATCAAAAAATTAGAATATTTAGAATCAAGGTTCAAGAATATCAAATTTTCCAAGATTGTAAAATTCTAGTTAATTATTTTATGTGTACAGTTATTTAGGGAAGGTCATTGATGTTCATTTCCAAGCCAACTAGACGCCGTTTTTTTCGATCATACGGTATAATTCTTACGTAAAATGTAAATAACATTAGACCAATTAAAACAAAGAAATATGAATTTCTTAGTATTTTTAGTAACACCTTTATTCTTAAAACTTAATTTTGTATTATGCAAATATACCAATTTTATTGTTATTTTATTCATATTGTATTCAGCCATCACTTAAATATTTGATATTAATTTGGTATTATAAATAATAAATACTATTCATTAAAAATTACTGAACAAATATATGTTATGCTTAACATACATTATATATTATCAAACAAAAACACATTCTTCTTTTAAACTGTATCAGTCTTGTCTTTACAAAAATCTTTTTAAAATTTGAACTCAAAATAATAATCTTTTTCATGATCTCTAATACACATATTCTTTATTTTCCCTAGTTCATAATACCTACTTACGTGTTTGAATCTATCGAAGCTGAACCAGCAACACTTGGAGTGGAGATTCCACAATATGAATAAAATAAACATAATTGTCCAGTTTTCATTAATACCATCATGGGAGAATATTATTTTTAAATTTATTAAAGATATTTTCAATAAAATTCTCTTGATTTATAACTTCATTACCCACTTTTCTTGCTCTTCCGGACACTTTAGGCTGCCTAGTATAATAACTATCCTTTCCACCAGGAACACAACAAAGATGAGGCATAGCACCAATAACACACTCCACTTAAGCTTTATTGATGAATTGTTAGAGTCTTAAAAACACACACAAAAATCACGATAAGTAAAAAATGTATGGGCACTTTTAGGTTAAATCACTTGCACAACGTGTAATTTTTAAAATTTCTATTTTTTATGCGAAACCGAGAGTGACCATATATCTGGTAGTAGTTTATGTCACTTCAACACCAAAATAATTAGTTTTTTGCACTACAATAATAAATAATACCAAAAATCAAAGAGTTAAAACCAAAAATCAACAGACAAAATATGAAACGGAATCTAACCCAATATCTAAGTATGTACAGCTGATGAAAAACACCACTGCATCCATTACATTTTAAAAACTTTTGATTCACTATAAAATTATCCGAGCAACGGACACATACGTGCACGTCGTCCGCCATCGCTCGTCCGCCCATACATAAAATCCCTTTGAGCACGGACCAAAAACCGACACCAGACGGCTCACGTTCGCGGCTGCTTGAAATCACAGACAGATTCAGAGTGAGCGTGGGCGCACAGCCGTTTACACTTGAGCATTCGCGGAGGATCAGTGCGTGCGTGCTCAAGTCTAAACGCACCAAAATGCATCCGAATGCACCAAAGTAGCAGATTTATAAAACTGCTCGTCGCTGGAAAATTGTAAAATTTTAAAATAATTTAAATATGACCCTGTGCAAAAACCTTGAATATTTAACCACTCCTAACCACATACACCAGTGTTGCCAGAATTGAAGGATTTCCTTCAATGTGAAGGATTTTATAGTCAAATTTCGTCGGTTGAAGGGTTGCAAGATTTTTATCCAAAAAGAAGACAATATGAAGGTTTCCGGCAGTTTTGTACAGTAAAAATTGTTAAAATATGTAGTACGAGTATTTATTGTTTTCCTACATTTATTTTTTCACTTTAACGGTGTTTAATTAAGAATGCCTCAGTTTCCAGTAATGTTGCTGTTAGAAAGTCTGCAATTCGAACGATTTTAACATTTAACAAAAAACGATTAGATACATTTTTATCTTTCAACACGTCTTATTAGGTACATGGATATAATAACTAAACCAAAGTTCTTGATGCTGAAAAGCAATAAATAGGTAAACGGAAAACATTACAGAGAAACATATTTAATAAGTCAGCTGATCATTAAGCAATGAGTTTTTTTAAACATACCAGAGACAATTAATGTACCTATTATGTATTTTGTATTAATTAACTGTAATTGTCTCTGAATATGGTTTACAATTCTGCTGTCAAATATCTATCACAGCAGTTTTGATCCTGTTATTTTCTTAATAAAAAGTTTATTTAAATACTTTGCAGTCCAAAAATTACCAGAAATAAGTTCTTAAAAATTTCCTCCTAATTATAAAATAGGTAACGTACACGAAACTTGGTGATTTTTTTCTGGAATTGTGAAATTGAAGGAAAACGAAGGTTTTTTAAGGCTCCGTTGAAGAAATTCGTCGAAAATTTCTGGCAACACTGCACACACACTCCAAGAATGACAATCACAAATGAATTTGTATTTGTTTACAGAATATAAAACCGCTTTTTATATTAGATCGATATCAAAGTGAAATTTCTTACTTTAATTAATATATTTTACATTCCAGTCTATCATAAGTACTTCCCGAAAATGTCCGCAAATCACTTGGCTAAAGGTAATTTATAATTTATTTCAATACTTCCACTCTTCTATTCTTTATTAATTTTTTTCAAATAGATTAATTTAAATAAATCTTCTGTAGGTTCTGTTGAACCCCCAAGAAAAGAAGGGCTTCTGCGATTATATTCCATGCAGTTTTGCCCTTACGCGCATAGAGCTCGGCTTGTCTTAAAGGCTAAAGACATCCCTCATGATATAGTTAATGTTAATCTTATGAACAAGCCAGAATGGTACTTCAAAATCCACCCAGAAGGTGAGTAAACCATGTGTAAAGCTTGATAACTACAGATAATAGAGGTTATATGCTTCTGCATTTCTGTAAAAAAAATAGTCACATAAATTCTTATCTTTCTCATTACTAAGCAAATTTTCTAATTAATAAATAATTCTTGCAAGTCATTTGCTTAAATATTTATGCTAAATAATCTTTAATTCATTGAAATATAGGCAAAGTACCTGCTTTACTTGACGGAGACAAAGTTGTAGTCGAAAGTCTGGATATTTGCGATTATCTAGATGAAAAATACGCCCAAAACCCACTGTATCCAGCTGAACCAGCTGCTAAACAGAGGGACAAAGAAGTTATTCAAAAAATAGGCCCAGCCACAGGAGTTTTCTCGAAAACTATCTTCGGAAATGAGGAAAAATCTCCAGAAGAGTGGTTAAAAGAGCTTTTAGATGTTTTACAGCCTCTAGAGGATGAACTAACAGTCAGGGGAACTAAATTCTTCGGCGGAGATAAGCCTGGAATGGTAAGTTTTATTTTAAAATGACTGTAAGCATTATAAAAAGGAATTTTAGGTTGATTACATGCTGTGGCCTTGGGCTGAAAGGGCTGGAACTATTGCGATCAAACTAGGAAAGAAGCTTCCCATTGAAGATAACCAGATTCCTAATTTGCGTGCGTGGAGGAAGGCTTTAAAAGTAGATCCAGTTGCTTCCGAGCTGTATCACGGTCCTGAAATTTTTTGGAAAGTGGCTCAGTTCAAACTGAAAAACGCCGAGCCAAACTATGATAGTATTTTATAAATTAACTTTTCAGCTTTAATACTCATTTCTCTTTATGTTTTAATCAAAAAATGTCTTATTTAATACAAGGAAAAATTATATGTGTCGCTTTTTTATGACAATAACGTTAAATTACTTAATAGTATTAGAAATAATATATTATCTGCTTTGTTTCTGTTGTATTGCAAATAAAATCGTTTCTAAAATTGTAATTTGTTTTATTATCATAAAATTTACGCTGTAATAAAAGTATTTAAAACTTAATACAAGGAAAAATGGAATTGTACAAGAGAAAAATACAGCTATATAAATTGTTGATTAATAAATAGATTGCAGCAGTAAAAAACTGTATTACCTCCTTTGTTTTTCTGTTATCGCAAATAGAATTGGTTCAAAATTGGCATTTAATCTTGTTTCATCACAAAAATTCTCTAATAACACTCTTTCTATAAAATATGTTGAAAATCTAAATACTGCTAAATATTTTATCTGAAAAGCTTTCACGTTCCCGCCAAACAATCGTTCTGAGCATGCGCGTTGGTCGGGAATGTGACAGCGCCGCCATTTTTCGATCACTTTTATTTGATTCATGGCCGGGTAAACAACGTTATTTCATTTTTTCGTCAAGTGCATCCCCGTAGGCGCAATGGGTTACTAGTGTAAACACGTTTCGCACACGCAAGTGTGCCAGTCCCTTATAAAATATGCAGTAAGTACCATTCTTACCTTTTTATACGAATTTTTAGGTGTACTCCAATACAGGGCTTGCGTCAGCATTTTCCAAGAAAAGATCGAATTTTACAACTCGTTACGTCACAGCCAAAATACTAGGATTGTGGTGAATAACTGGACATACCAATATAAATATTCGTGTGCGATGTCAATATTTACATGCTTTTTAATCAACAAAAATTACAATCTGTTTGGGAATGTCAGAGGCTTGACATTTTTTGACAGTGGGGTGAAGGGGAATTACAGTTAAAAAAGGCATTCTCCAAGCCTGTAATTATACTTAATTTGGCATCTAGTTGACCATTCTTTGTATGAAAGTAGCTTGAACAAGTTTTAAAAGCCCTTTTTTATTATTGTCTTAAAAGCATAATGATTTTTTTACAATATATCGGGCACCATATGGCTATTTATAATAATTATAGTCAGATACCAGAGAAATAGTTATCTTTGAAATTCAAAAACTTATCTGTAAATAATAGGAAATTGAGTATTTTTATGTTTATAACTAAAGTATTTCATATATTTCTTACTAACGTCATATAAGTATTTATGTTAATTTGAATTGAAAATTTTTGTGTAATTTTGTAATTATATTGTAAAAATATATGGAGGAGTATACAAAAAACTGTACTTGACCTGTGTCACATGAGTTTATTAGACATATTCTTTTTAACAATATAAAATTTTATTTTTTCCATTTGACATTTGAACTGGGTATTAAGAAATCATCTTTAGATATATTATTGCTCAAAATTTATCATTGTTTTGTGTGGCCAGACACCAAAGTCTAAATTAATGGTTCTAGTCTGTGAAAATAAGTGTTATATTTGAAAAAGGATGGGATGAATACGCTATTAAATTATGATCACGCGAGCTCGCACGTTTTTAGAAATACAACGTTGCCAGTTCATGTTCGTTTGATGTAAATTTATTAAAAAAATCTAATTTCTTTACTCTTAATTGGTCTAAACCCATTGGTTTTTAGACCCATATAAAGTATTGTAATTTAATTATAGTTTATAGTATACTTTTGAATAGTCAGCTTCTAAAAACTGTACTATAATTTAAAAAAAATATATGTTTAGTAAAAGTGGCAACATTTTGGAAAATGTTATTGGGCAATTTTAATCAGTTTTTACCAGAAAAAATTCTGTCTATTAAGCTGCAAAAACGTGTTATTTGTTCAGTGCTCATTTGTCCACTGATTATTGTAAATATGACTAGTAATCCTATAGGTTTTATGTTTAGTAGGTTTAGGTGTTTAAGGACTGGTATTTAAAATAAGTTTTTTCTTAATTTTAGGGCCATCATGGCGCTTCTTTTACTCGCCGTATCCCTTTCGGCACAATCACTAAACTTAAATAGTCTTTCCTTTGCTGATTTTGACCAAGGCAACCGTAGAGCCCACCATGAAGTCTACGTTGCCATGGAAGGAAGAGCCAGTGTCCCCTCTTTCATGTGAGGTATGTATTATCCACAATCTTTTTTTCCAAACATGTATTTCATTAGTTATCAATGCAAGATCAATTTTGTAGATTTCAATTACCAATGACTGCTTAAGGTATGCAACTAACATTACGTCAAGTCCTAAAATTTTTTCCTGTATCTTTATGTTTAATTTCAAGCCTAAGACAGCAATATCCAATATGATAAATAAAAACGGAGTCAGCGATGGCAATGAAATGAATATCACTGTCATTTTATATGGGGAATGTCATTGATCTTCATTTTTAAGCCAACTGGACGCCTTTTTTTTCGATCATGCGGTAGTATTTTTTGTAAAAGATTTATTGACAAAAGGCAAATATTTTACAAAAAGGTTCAATATACATAATATGATAAACCTTGGTGCCAAGATCCTTTTCTAAATTTTATTAAAAAATATTGAGAATATTTAGCTTTACCCTTATTCCAACAAGCCTTTCAATCGAAAAGAAAAACGTCCTCCAGTTGGCTTGAAAATGACAGTAGATGACATTCCCCATATAGTTTTATATATAATATGACAGCAAATTTAATTTCCAAGCCATCTCTAACGCCATTTTTTAGATTGTATCATTATATTTTATTGTTTTTATTGAATTCTTAAATTAATAAAACAAGAGCACATAAAATGTTTAGGTTGTTATAATTTATTGCTTACTGAACAGATATTGTGAGGATGTATTGTTGGTTGAATATACTGCGACGTCACGTTGATTTACTCTAGTGTAACGTTAAATGCAGATTTCTTTATCGATATAACAGCGATAATAATTTTGTTGGTACCTCCATCTACTATCTACATGACGTACTAGCAAATAAAATGTGATACTGTGTGTAACTGATTTACATTTGAAATTAAGTTATAATAATAATAGTGTCGTGATCCTGGATTGGACCACCGTCGTCACCAATCTTGTAGTCGCTGCCACCAAATGTTGTAGTTCTCTATTTGACTCGTATCACCACTTGTTGGGAATGTTATTCTTTATTTTTTTTATAATTAAATTCTTACTAAGTTGTTATTACTTTTTATTTTTAAACTTTTAATACGTCGACTTGACGAGTACGTCACGGCAAATCGCTCCGCCCACTCATTTTATTGGCTACTTGCAAATTTGTTGAATTTTTATTGATGGGACGCGTCGTCTAATTTTTTACGAAAAACATCGAGAGAATATCGTTTCCCCTCTCACGGATACACCGTAGCTAAAGAACGGACAGACGTACTGTACGGGAGGTGGCGACACTTTTTATTATCCCATTTCATAAAACTCGATTTATCTTTTATTTTGTAATATTAATACCGCTGATCAAGAAAATGAACTCCTGCCACCTCTTTAGCGGGACAACGATTGACGGCGGTATGCAAAACATGTTGAAAAAAAGTCTAAATGTATAAAATAATAAAAGATGAAACTTTCTCAATGTTTTAATAACGCTTAAATAAGTCATGAAACGCCTTCCTGCCACTTTTTCGGTAGACCTATACACTCCTGCCATAATTTTATTTATGTGAAAAAAATTTATCCATTGATATAAATCATAAAAGTTGATTTTTTTTAACATTTCATTAATTTTTACGACAACTAAAAAACATATCCTGCCAATCATTTGATGGGACCTGGCTTCGGCAGGAGCTAATAAAATGATAGAGTCTTGACATAATTACAGAACTGAATTTGTTTCAACATGATTGATTTTTTTTATATATACACCAAAAATATACAATGTCAAAAAATTTATAGACACGTATCTTCGTCGATCTATAGTTTCTATAAAGTGGATAAATCGTCGATGTTAGAATTCTCGCTATCGCTGGAATCGTTGTCAAGTTGAATGCGCTCACGCTCCATTGCATCATCGTCATCGTGTTCATCAGTTACCATATCAGGACCTGTAAAACGATCATGAATCGGTTCGAAATTAGTGACATTATTTTATCTATTATTAATTATTACTTACAGAAAAAATTATGACCTGTGAACCTGTGTCATCGGTTGCAGCAATTTCATTGATAATTATATCGCTGATTGAAGTTGGTAACAGATCACCCTCAGTCCATAACAACTCCAGCTTATTTTCTATTTCTTTCCATCCATAATCTGTAGGAGATAGCAACGTTGGGTGTGGGAAGTGTGCATTACACCACACACTGGAAATATAAATTGCCCTCAAAATTTGTTGTTGTAACTCCACTTTGCAGGGAGGTAATATGGAGCCATCAAAATTTGTCGACTGTAGTTGAAGCTGTTGTTGGGTGTCGCTGAATTTATAGGCTTTCATGAACGTAGCTAACCGTCTTCACACCTTACTTCATTCACGCCGTTCATTGTTTTAAAACCATACAGTTCACAAATAAATTTCTCCAGATTATCAAAAATTTCACTTTTATCGATATCTGGATACTTATGCATGGTAGCAAATATAGCCTGTCCAACGAGAAGATCCTTGACAGTGATAGATGTGTCTGTCATTTTAATTTCAAAGTAGTTTATTTTATTTTACAAAGAAATAAGTTGGTACAACTGGAACGCATAGCAGGAAATTATTATATTTAAAATTTGACCGACAAGTGATTACTTCAAAATATTGTGAAAAAAAACTGTATAAAACTGAAAAAATGTAATCGAGTTGTTTAATTTAATAAAAAACTGTATGTGTTAATACAAAACAAACAAGAACAAGACACCACATACCAAACAAATATAAAAAAGAACTATTTCTTACTTTCAAGCTTTATGAAACTTGCCGCATTTATGATTATATTTATCAATATAACTTATATACAAATACAAATTTGTAATATTCCGCAGGACACAACCAAAAACACTTACCAAATTTTATGGGTACCTTAAAGGTTGATTAATTAACTTTAATCTTAATTTTTTAAACCAGTACCGTTGGCATTATTTTTCTTGTGCAGTACTAAAATCCATTATTTACGTATCGTGTGATGTCGATATTTTACAGCTACTCCAGTTTTTAGTATGGTCCTTCTGCCATATTCGAGATAGTGATGGGTTGTTATTTAACTATCTGTTATTTTATAACAATTATTTATAAATAACATAACGCAACCGTTACTACTTCTAAAAAATAACAGATATAAAATAACGACACGTAGAGATCGGCCGCTCGTAAAACGAAAAACGACGTCGGCGCTCTGCACCGTCACGAAATTCTATGCTGCTCGAAGCAATTCAAAAAAACAACTAGTATGGATGGAAAACATGTTATTTCGTCAACCATCGATACAGGCGGCGAGACAACGGACAACGGAGTGGGGAAAGCGCTACGGCGAACGTAGCTGCTTCGGTCGAAACCGTCGATGGTAGTATTGGGTTTGCAACAGCTTAAAAATAATAGGATATAAAAGAAGCAGGTTTTTTGAAACAGTTGCGGGCATAACGCCTGGCGGTCGAGATAACAGGAGTGGGAAAGAAACGCTGCTGCATCGGTCGATTGTCGATGGAGGCTCGCAACGGGTTGGAGAAGCAGTCATTTTAGATATGTTGTTTTTCAACCTGTTACGAGCATAACAGGGCGGAGGTCGAGATATTATGGCGCTGTATGTTTCAGTACTTACTTATTAAGTTTCGATATATAGGTATTTATTTATTCTGAAGAATTTTCAGAATATTTTAAGATTTTTTAAAAATGTATACAGGGTGTTTTGAAAAATCTGGTCATTGATTAATCACGATCCTGCTTAAAGCCCTTGACGTAAAAAGCTGATTTTTGGAAAACGGATTGACTTTAGTGTGTAGAGGTTCGATAAGAATGGATTTTTCGAAACTCGAATTCTAAGGGGGTGAAACTACTCTCAAATATTAGAATATTTTTATTTAAAAACCGGTGAGTTTTTCGGAAAAACTCTTAAAACACGTATATTTTATTATGTTGTTTTACATATTTTAAGATTTTTTAAAAATATATACAGGGTGTTTCATAAAATATGACCATTGAGTAATCACTATTCTGCTTAAACTGCTTGACGTTTAAAGCTGATTTTTGGCAAACGGATTGACTGTGGGGTTTAGGTTCGATAAGGAGGGGTACTCAATCGAATCTCAAATTCCAACAGGGTGAAAACGCCCCTCAAATATTACAATATTTGTTATTTAAAAAACGGTTAGTCTTTCGGGAAAACGTCTGGACACGCATAATTTATTTTGTTTTTTTTACATATTTTGAAATTTTTTAATAAATCATACAGGGTGTTCCAAAAAGTTGAGTAATTGATTAACCACGATTCTGCTTAAACTGCCGACGTTAGAAAGCTTATTTTTGGCAAATGTGAGAAAATTTTATCCAGTTTGTATGTTAATGGAAATTCTTGTTTTGCTTTATCATCACCATTATAAATTATTAATTCGACGCGAACGAAGTCGCGGGTACACGCTAGTTTAAGTGTAAAATTAATTCGAACTCTAGTGTGGAGTTGGTTTACTTATGAAGAATATACTACACATTTTCTTATATTGCTATTTTTTGACCGCAAATAGTAAAATCATAACTAAGAGCTTCTCGCCCGTCGAGTGAGATGCACCCTGTACACTGCTACGCAATTCAGGATCTACCCGGATCGAGGGGCAGGGCGTAGGTAGATCGGAATGTATAGGTATAGACGAGTGGCGGAATTTTGGCTTTTTTATATCGCAATTTGTAAACAGCGCTTATTTGTAAACAACCACCGTTTTTAGAGAGGTATTTTAGATAACAATCGATATTTAGAAATGTTTTGACACCCTTGAAATACTACCACCGAGCACGTCATTGTTGCAACTTGCAACTGCGTTAATACGCCTGGCGGTGGCCGCCTCATACTCTTTCAGATATTTAGCAGTAAAATAAAGAAACCTGTTATTTTTAATCTGTTATTTTAAGCTGTTTTTTATAAATAACTATAACAGTTTCAACTGTTATCTAAAAATAACAGTTTTGCCCATCACTAATTCGAGATGCACTTATCTACGACGAGATGGTATACGAACTTTAATGATGGTAACTTTATTAGTGTATAAGACTTTTTGCCTGGGCAGCGAGTATTAACCATAAACTGTGCTCTGGATCTACAGTTAATTTTCACTCGATTTTGCCTCTACTTGACTCCAAAAGACACAAAACACACGTAATAACACGAATCAAAATGAATCATCTTCCAAAACGCAGGGTATTTGACAAAACTGACAAAAGTTGACACAAAATTATAACCTCTAATTTGGCAAGACTTTGACAAGCGTCAAAAATCTAAAGGCGAGTTCATACGCATCAGCGTTTGTTTGTCGTTCATCATTCCGTCAAACCAATAAAATTGAAATACGATCTGTCATTTTTGAAATAAACCAATAAAACTGGTTAAAAACAACAAGAGACGACGTATGACGGATTTATATTTAAACCCATCCATAGTTAACTTAAAAATTATTAGAAACTTTTTTTAGTAAAATAAATAGATTGGTATGGGACGTCATCTGCTTTTCTTCTGTCATCGTCTGTCGAAATCTTACCTGAGAAAAAAAACAGAGTATATATTAATCAACTGTGAAGAGTTTTGAAGAATAGTAAATAGCCGCTTCTTGCCTTTCTTAAAATACGCCGGATTGAATTCGCATCCTGTGAATGCGTGAAATGCTGGAAGTGCGCGACTTAATTCTGGTCCCAATAGTTTATACAGTTTGCTGACATTTATATATCTTTCGTTGTTCCCAACACCTACTTTTAACCAGATTTTTACATTTTCATTGACGCGCGCATACCTGTGTATATAATCACTCAATATATAACGCATTGAGAACCTTTAGATTTAGAATTTGGAAGCCTAGAATATTGAATATATGTATAAAGGTGTTCCCGCTCAACAACTTTGCTCCTGCCGAAGCCAGGTCCCATCAAATGACTGGCAGGATATGTTTTTTAGTTATCGTAATTATTCATGAAATGCTAAAAAAAATCAACTTTTATAATTTATATCAATGGATAAATTTTTTTCACATAAATAAAATTATGGCAGGAGTGTATAGGTCTACCTAAAAAGTGGCAGGATGTCGTTTTATGTTGTATTTAAATGCTATTAAAAAATTGATAGTTTCTACTTTTATTATTTTTAACAATGAAACTTTTTTTTAACATAATTAACATATCGCGGTCAATCAGTGTCCCGCTGGTACCCCTGCAGGAATCGATTTTAGGTTTCGATAGCTTTGAAATGATACAAAAAAAGTAAAACTAATCGTTATGAAATCTTACATAGTTTAGTGTCGCCACCTCCCGTACTAGAAGGTAATGTGGCTAGCACTACGCTTCAACCGCCTATTATTATTACCTCAGGATTGCGAATCCCAAGTATTCTCATTTAAGGCTGAGTCGACCTAGGTACCAAAACTATTTTTTTATTTTAATAAAAATAGTCGGCTGATGAAATGCCGGGTGTGGGATTCCAACCCACTACCTTGAGATTGGTAGACGAGAGCCTGTACCTCTACGCCACCGGGCACCTACTACTGTCAAAAATTTCCAATTATTGTATGTTGTCAAATATTAAAGGCTTAATCTAAATAGCTTAAAATTAAATCTAGAAATCTTCATTAATCACAATTTATGGACAGAATTAGACAATTTATTATATTCTATCACAAAATATCTTTGTGTTGATTTATAAGTTTTTTTTTTATATTTCTGTCATAAATTGTCATTCTGATCCTGCTGAAATTTGGTTTATAATTTTCAGTTTTTTAAGGCTATAAAACAAATGACATGTTACCAATATCCGTCATTTTAACGTCATAGTAATAGAAGTACCATAGCTAACCCTATTATAGTACCATTCAAACTAGAAAATTTAAAAATGAGTGCCAAACATTTTTTTATACGGCATCAACCCATTTGATATGTATTTAGGAACATTAACTTTTCTTCTAAATTAAATATTAATTTTGACTAATTTTTCCCGACAGAAATTATTATCAATTGTTATTTGAATATGCACTATGACGTCGATTTTTTTTTATCAAACGATACTTGTTAAAATTTAAAAATACATTTCTTTCTAAAGGAGGCAACTGAGCTCGACTGCTCATTCTATGAAACGTCACTGGATTATATCAAATTGGAAGATGAAAATTTCGAGACATGCGAATCCAAGGCCGAATATGCTTCCCAGGTATTGGAGAATCTGGAAAAATTAGTGGATCTAGATGACCTCATCAAAGACGGTAAGCATACCATAGTTCATAATTCAATACAATTTGCAATGCAATTTATATGGCAAGATTTTTTTTTCATAAATAAAACCATCGCTTTCTGGTTTATTTCGCGCATATTGTTTACACCCTATATAATTATTGTATCATTTAATGTCTCTACTCTAAAGAATAAAAATATAAATAAAATATATGAAATAGGGTTTCTAAACCGGGGATCCCGAAAAATCTCGGAAATATAAAATGCCTAATCCAAAATGATTCAACTTATTGTCTTTCAAAGCCATTGTTTTTCAAAGATCATATTTTATTTGTACCAAGCAGAACGTCAATATCTAGTTATATTTACGTGTTTGCTATATTTTATCTTTTTTGCAACAAGAATTATTGTATTTTTTTATTTATTAAATATGAATGTTATATGAGCTGCGTAGAAAACATCTTTATAAGTTAATGAAACGCTATATTTGTAATAATCAAACATAAATATTTTTTTAGTAATTTAGAAATGTTATGTTTACATCTGATTTCAAAAAAACTATTTAAAGTATTTTTTTATTGCGATTAATATTAGTTATTCTGAGGTGATTCGAATATTTTACTTGTATATCAGTAAAACGTGCGTCTTTATAGCTACTTCTCTCCATTACTGTATGATGGTGCACAATTTTCATGTTATATTTAATATTAACACAATGTGTATTTTCATACTGATGAAATATATTTGACATGACTTGACAATAAGTGAACTAGAATATACGATCAAAAAACGAATTAAATAAGTCAATATTGATACGTTCAAAATAATTATTGGCGTAGGTATACAGGGTGTCCCAGGCTGAGCGTGCATTAGAAGTTATTATACTAGAGAACTACAATATCTAGATTGGAGATTTTTCGCACATCATTGTTTCACAACGGGATCTATCGATTAAAAATATTTTCAATATGAAATGTAGGAATATTTTCAATATGAAATAGGAAATACCGGAAGTTGACAGCAACTTCCTTATTTTAAATGGAATTCCCCATTTTTTATTACATACTTAAATTCTCTGTAAAATTCTATGAATATTGATGTTAAACACTCTATACCTAACATTAACCGTTTTTGAGAAAAAACATATTTGCAATTTTTGGACGAAAAAACTACCTGTCAAAAAAAATTTGTATAGCCTAAAAGTCAAATTTAATGATTACCACAGCCACTGTGACATAAAGAGAAGACATATGGCTATTTATTTCAAAAATTAAATTGTTCAAATGTCATATAATAATGGCGGTAGCTGTCATGGAATTGAGCGATTAAAAAATTATCATAAATATTTTTTTTTTAAACGGAAACCCACTTTTTTTATTTCACTAATGAAAATGTTTTTCAATTCGTTACTAATACCTAAAATAAATCGTTTTTAAGTTATTTAAGATTTCATTTGAAAACGTATATTTTTCTTGATTTTATCTAGCTTCCTGTAACATTAAGTGTCAAACGGTCAGACAATTTATTTCCATCTGTCAGAAAACGAATTATTTGAATTTCCTATATTATAAATACTGTCTGCCCTTAATGGTTTAAAAAGTGTATTTATAAAAATATATCTCGTATTTTTGCTCTTTAGTGATATCTAATAGTTGATATTATTAATAATATTCCGTTGATCGAAAAAAAAAGCGCAAAATGTTTAACATCAAAACCCTTAAAATTTTACAGAGAATTTAACTATGTAATAAAAAATGGGGGTACCCATTTAAAATAAGAAAGTTGTTGACAATTTTCGGTATTTCCGGAAGTGCCGCCATATAGAAAATATTTATCCATAGATCTCGTTCTGAAACAGTAATGTGCAAAAAATCTCCGATCTAGATATTTTAGTTCTCTAGAAACTTCTAATGCACGCTCAGCCTGGGACACCCTGTATACCTGAATCGCTGGGAACTAAAATTGTATAATTTTCCATCATGAACACGGCCTATGACCAGTCTGCTGCAATATTAAATATAAATATAATACTCTGTCCTTCGTTTTTCTTTTTTTTAACAGGATAAAACCAAATCGATTTGTTTTTCTAATCGATTTGTTTTTCTAATCGATTTGTCTTGTTCTAGGGGATTTTTAAGGCTTAATCAATAATTTCTCACATCAGAAAAAATATTTTCACATTAATAACCTCCACGGGGGTATATTTACTGTCTCTGATTAATCAAATATATTTTGTTTGGCCTACATTACTTTTCAATAAATGGAACAACATATTTTTGGTGTATTTTTCAAATTTCGTGTATTATTAGCGCATCAATATTGTTTAAAGTAAACTATTTGTTTTTGTTATTAAACCTCAGATAGTTTTTGATATTTACTGATGTTTATAAACTTGTGGGAACGTTTGATTTTTATTTCGAGATCTTTGAATAAAACGATTAAAGCTTCATTCAGAACCTCGCAATTAGTGGTTTCAATTAGCGTAGAAGTTTGTTCCTTTAATTTTAATGTAAGCATTCAGAACGTCAAAATTAGCGCTAGAATTTTCAATTAGTAGGAAAAGTTATCAAACTTTTAACTTTTCCACTAATTATACTTCAAAATTTGCGAGAAATTTTCCGTCAAGATAAATTGTGGCTAGAAATCAAAAGTTGATTGTTTTATAAGCTAAATATGAGGCTTTCTCTATGGATACAACTGACTAACGCAAACTGTTGCTAGGATACTCTATTAATTTTAATTGTGTTTTTTAAACATTGCGAATGATCATAAACTAAAAAGTATAAAGTGTAACTGAAACCACTAATTTATTCCACTAATTGCGAGGTTCCGAATGACGCTTAAGGAGTATATCAAAATATTTAAGTGGAGAATTATAGGGGATTAATATGGAAGAGTAATAACTTTTCTCTTAAATAAGGTCTCTTATTAAAAATCGCTACGAGCAACCTTTCTCAAGGTATTTAGATCGGAAGTTATGAATATATGTCATCACTGACAAAAAATAAACATGTTGCCTACATAGTTCGGTGGTTTTGTTAATTTATTGTAATACGAAAAACGTGTTTTCGCCAAAATTTCGAATTCTATAAAAATCATATTAGAGAGATATGGCGAAGTCCAATACTGTCGCGATTCCGCTATTAGCGCTGACGTTATTTTGACATTTGCGTTTGTCGAACTTCGAGTTATGGCAACACAAAATAGCGTTGATTGATTTTGACGATTATGCCAACATTTTTAAAAATTTCGCCTTAACCTAGTTTTCTGATTTTGTCAATCAAAAGAGCATTTATATTCATCATTTTTCTTTATTTTTATAAAAAATAGCTATTAAATATATCAGGAGTTTTAATTAGTGTCTAAAAGAAAAAAAGAGTACAAATTAACCCGATAAAGAGTTCCGAGAGATCTCAATTTTTATAAAAAATACAGTATCTCAACTGATAAAATAACGTTCAGAAACTGTCAAATTAGCGCACGGTGTCTTCTGTAAAATTCTTAGGGCTTGTTGTAGGCAATTCTCTGAAATGGGACATGCATATATGGACGCTTTGTCGAAAAAATTAAGCTCTGCCTGTTTTGCATTAAGATCTGTTTCTAAGGAGCTTAACTTGTCAGTGGTTAGAACTGTTTATTATGCACTTTTTGAGTCGTACCTCAGATATGCCCTTCCATTCTGGGGTACGTGTTGTGCGATTCAATTTGGCCGCTTTTTTAAGCTCCCGAAGAGAGCTGTTCGATATTTCACTGGAACTAAACAGCAGAACTCATTGCCAGAACTGTTTTAAAAAATTAAAAATATTAACTCTTCCTTTCTTATTTATATTTGAATCCGTTTGCCTAATACGTAAGCATGTATCAGCTTCTCAAGAAAGGCCATCTCACACTTATCCACTTAGGAACATGGAGCAAGATCTTTGTCTACCTACCCCACGCTCAGAGTTTGTTAAAAGTTCAATATTATACAACTCAAAAAAAAATGCACAATCACCTGCCATTTGAAATCAAATCCATAGCATCATTTTCTTCATTTCGCAAAGCATTGAAATCTTATTTACTAGACAAGGCTTTCTACGCCGTAAATGACTTATATTTTGATAATTGAATTTGATCTTGTAAAAGACTGGTCTGATATTTGCTATTACTATATTTACTATAAACTTACTAAATATTTTTGAATCTTATTTTTATTTTTTTATTCTTTGACATTGTAAACATTTATAAATGTTTATTTTAAACAATAAGACTGACAGTGTAATTTGTATACTTGTTTTGTATTCGCTTTTGTTTGTTTACTTTGCCTTTGTCTACAAATTCTAAAATTTTTTGACAATCAAGACATTTATTTATTTATTTATTCTCCACCTAAATACCGGCATGCGGTAACGTTAATAGCGCACAAACGCTTATTATGACACTTTAACTATCATAGTTGCCAAAATAACGCCTCCGTTAATACTGCATTTAATGCAACTCCGTTAATGCATATCGTTGCCATATCTCTCTATATTATGGTTCCATTTGCAATAAAAAAAAGATTCATTAGCACCTTGAGTTATTTGACTGAACTGAAAAATATAGGAATATTTTTTTTTAAATTGTGATAAAACAGTTTCTGTTGAACCTTTGGCACAAAAATCCAGATTTATTATATCAGTCTAATAACTATTAGATTATATAATTACTATTATTATTTTTTAACCATTGTGAATGATCATAAACTAAAAAAAGTATAAAGTGTTATTGAAATCACTAATTTATTCCACTAATTGCGAGGTTCCGAATGAAGCTTTAAATTTATACGAACTTTTTCACAATTGGGATCGCCTTGTATATGTATCTGTATGTATCATAAATTCGTGTATGTTTGGTTGCCTGCCTATCACAACAATACAGCGTTATGTAAATTAAAACGGGTTTGTTATAATTCCCGTCGATTATTATTGAATAAATTGTTTAGTTTTTAAGCGGATCGGAATGGTTAGCTGGAGACCGTATATCCGAGGTTTTCCGTAAGATAGTTGTCTCGCTCAGGGGCAGCACATTCGTTAATTAATTATAAAACTCTTTTAGTTCGCGATATAATTCCTATGAAAAACATGCCGGACTGGTTGTTGATGAATAATTATAATTTTTATATACAAGGGGAGTAGAAAATAAAATCACTATACAATATTTTTTTACAATCTTCAGTAAAAGCCCAAATGCGCGTACCGTACGATAAAAAAAAGTTGCATTAGCGTAACTAGCAATTAGCAATTCATCCTGGGGAGGGGGCCTGAGGCTGAACCCAGGGGGGGGGCTAGAGCTTTTGTTTTTTAAAACATGAATAATTTAAAAAACACATTTTTGAATAAAACATTTACATGAATTTCTCTATCAATAAATTTCATAGACTTGATTCCTGTAGATTACTTAAATACCTATAATTTGTCTAAACAAATAAAAATTAGCACATTTTTTTAACACAACAAAATAATATTAACTAAACAAAACTAGAAAGCGTCATTTTTCATACATCACAAGTAAATAAAAATTAATACCAAGCCAAGAGTCATAATTCAAGATTTCTCTGGGGGGTGTAGTACCTGGGGGCGGGGCCCGACACCCCCGGTACCCCTGTAGTTACGCCAATGGGAAAGTGATCTAGAAAATGTATTTCTTCCATCTAATCTGAATTGAAAAAGCCAAGTAAATATTTTCACAAGTAAAGTCAATGATAAGAGTTTTTAAACAGCAAAATCCCCAAGGCCCTAACTTGTAAATAAACAATTATTGTAGTGTTGTCAAATTTATTTTTAAAAGCCGAAAATTGACGTATAAATATGATTGTTTAATTCAGAGTTAATCGTATTATGAATTATTTATACAGGGCGAGTCTTAAATAAGTACAAATATTTTTGGGGTAGTATATTTCGGTCCCAGAAACACGTTAATTATTTTTTTTCGCGAAAAAAAATTGAAAATTTGGAATTTTTAAAAAAATGTTTTGGCACTTTTTAAATTTTTAGTTAAAAACATAATAATTTCATCAATATGGCAACATGCCTAGGTAGTAGATTAAATTTACAAGAAAGAAAACCGAGAAAAAATCCAGTGGTTCTCAAAATTTAAGCGAAAAATTATTATTTTTTTAAAATTTTCCAAGTAAAACATGTCGGATATTTTGGACTTATTTGAAAAAGGGTAAAGAGAAAATATGTTTCTTTTATCGAGATTTATCAATCTTTTTAATAAATTAATGGCACCCTAACATTATTCTGGTTCCATTTGGTTTGTATACATCTTGTTGAACATAGTCTGTCCACCTAGAGTATGCATGACCTTGACAGTTGCGTCTGTCATTTTAATTCACAGGTAAATTGTATATTCTGTCATGTCAAAATCTTCCCTGACTCGTTGTACAGACTTCACCTTAGTTGTACAGTAATATTTGTCTGTCTAATCCTATAAAAATAGGGTGTTATCTAAATTTAGTAAGACCTTCCCAAAACGCGCTATATATCAATTACAGTATTTTTATTTCGCTTCTGTCAAAACAAAATTAAGTATTACCTCGCCTAATGTCACTCAAATTTCCGCAATTTCTAATCTTAAATCAAATACCATGACCCTTTGTATCGCTTGTTTTAAAACGTTTTAACTTTTCTTAGTCGGTAACCTTGCTTCGTAAATAATAACAAGGACGAAGTAATAATATTACTATAAACTACCGTTTTATGTTTTTATCATATATATTTTTGGTTTCGAAGTTTGTTTAAAAGATACATTTGATTAGCTCACTCAATGCAACGTAGCTGAACTATGAAGCTTCGTCTACATATAACGGTTTACCTGTCAGTCTAACCGGTTCATTCAAAACGTACCTAGACGAAAAACGGGCTCATTTTACTAGAACTGAATTAAGACTAAAATTACTATCAATATCATTAACAATTATTATAGTCTGTCCAACGACAAGATCCTTGACGGTGATAGATGTGTCTGTCATTTTAATTTCAAAGTAGTTTATTTTATTTTACAAAGAAATAAGGTGGTACAACTGGAACGCATAGCAGGAAATTAATATATGTTTAAAATTTGACTGATAAGTGATTACATAACGATAAAATGTAATCGAGTTATTTTATTAAAAAAAACGGCATGTGTTAATACAAAACAAACAAGAATAAAACACCACATACCAAAAAAATATAAAAAAACATATCTTACTTTCAAGCTTGAAGAAACTTCCCGCATTAATATTATATTTATCAATATAACTTATGTACAAATACAAATTTGTAATATTCCACAGGAATAAATAAAACAAACTATTTTATTAATAATAACACTTACCAAATTTTATATCTTAAAGGTTGATTAATTAACTTTAATCTTAATTTTTTTAAATCAGTACCTTTTGACATTATTTTTCTGCAGTACTAAAATCCATTATTTACCTATCGTGTGATGTCGATATTTTACAGCTACTTCAGTAGTATATGTTTAGTACGATCCTTGTAGCATATACGAGATGCACTTATCTATGACGAGATGGTATACAAACTTTATTGATGGTAACTTTATTGGTGTTTTCTGCCTGGACAGCGAGCATTAACTATAAACTGTGCTCTGGATCTACAGTTAATTTTCCCTCGATTTTTCCTCCTCTTGACTTCAAAAGGCACAAAACACGTAATAACAACACGAATCAAAATGCATCATCTTCCAAAACGCAGATATTTGACATAAGTTGACACAAAATTATAACCTATAATTTGGCAAGAATTTGACAAGCCTCAAAAATCTAAAGGCAAGTTCATACGCATCGGCGTCCGTTTGTCGTTCATCATTCCGTCAAACCAATAAAATTGAAATATGATCTGTCATTTTTGAAGTAAACCAATAAAACTGGTTAAAAACAACAAGAGACGACGCACGACGGATTTATATATAAACCCATCCATAGTAAACTTAAAAAATATTAGAAACTTTTTTTAGTAAAAGAAATAGATTGGTATGGGACGTCATCTGCTTTTCTTCTGTCATCGTCTGTCGAAATCTTACCTGAGAAAAAAAAACAGAGTTATAGACAAAATAATAATGTAAATATAAAAAAATTTGTATCTAAAATTGTAGTGAAAAATCGGTGACAAAAATTACGAATTTTATTTGACATTTCTCAAAGTAAAAAGAGTAGCCGTGGCAACATTGCGACGTGCATTCGTCAAATATTGATGACGTGCGCGCCAATTTTTATTCGGTTTTCTATACGTATTTTTATTTTATTAAAACTGGGTAATTTTCTTGTTCGAGAAAATCTGATTGATATAATTCGGCGAACAAGACAACAGAAAACTAAAATTTTCCCAAGAAACCAGTAGTGAGCAAACATCAGTTTTTGTGTTGGCAATTAGGACTTGATTTGTGTCAGTTAAGCAAGCCGATTGATTAAGTTGCAAAACAAGTGTCAAAAGGTCAATGTTATTAATGTGTTTAGTGCTATTCTGTTCAAGAGAGGAAAAAATTCATTTATAAAAATATGTTTTATTCTGGTATGCGATTTTTTAATGTATGTAACTAATTTGTATTATAATAAAAAGTTGTTGAAAAGAAATTTTTATTATTTTTTTTGGTAATATCTGATTAGTAGATAATCGAAAATATTGTTTCCGAACATTTTATTAACAATGTTGTCATATATGTTCAGTTTTCTGCCTTTAAAATTCAATTTGACATCGCCAAAGTTGTTTATTTACAAATTGAGATCTTGGTCCGGAAAAACCTGGGGGGTTTACTTCTTTACATTATGTTTTATCTTACTTTTTTGCTAAAAATCTGTGCTTTGACGGTGACTTATCTTCTTATCAAAGTAAGAAAACCTTCTATGTGTGATGGAACCTGATGGAACGTAGAAATAAAAATGAAAAAAAAAAGATTATTTTATTTATAGATATGGAATTTACATACAGGGTGGCGCACCTCATTCGCCTCGGTTGATTATACGAAAACGGAAAGATGTAGAAACAAAATATTTTATGGGTATATGTGGGGAGTCAATGTGCACAATTTAAAATTATTTTGAAATATACAGGGTGTCTCAGAACTAAGATCCATACCAAAGTTATATTTTTTCTTATGGAACACCCGGTATTTTATTTAATTTTTGGATTCTTCGGTCCAAAAAAAGACATTTATTATAAGGGTTAAATATGTTTAAAATCATTGGTTTTTGAGATATTTAAAGATATTTAAAGATGCATGCTACAAGAGAATTGATTAAGACCGTGTACATTACTTTTCAGAATTAATTCTTGTGCTGAGGTTAAAGGCAAAGAAATAAACTTTACTAATAAATGTTTGCTTCCTTAAATTTATACAGGGGTACCAAAAATTAGTGATCTATTTTAAGGATTTATTTTACATAAAAACTTTATTTCAAATGCAACCCCCTTATTTTTTCAAATACATCGAAGCAGATTCAAATGCTCTTTCAAACTATATTAGGGTTTCCTATACCTATCTAGCTCAGATTTTGAATAAAAAGCGATTTTTCAATGAAATGGCAATCAAGATAGCTGGTGTCGCGATGACAATTTGCTAGTGACAGTTAGTAACTATTTTCAAAATCGACATTAGTTCGTAGACTTTATTTAAATCTATACCAGTTTAATTTTATTTAATTGATCTACAATATTTTAATAAATAATATTTATTAATATGTATTTATTATTCTATCAAGAAAAACGAAGTAGTTCTTTGTTTTATTTTACGATAACTTGTAAATAGTATATGAATTTTTTATAAAAGAGCCAATTACGGCAAATTCAATTTCTTCGCTTCCAACGACAGGTTTCTGCCTAATAGGTTTTTTATAAACTACACTACCAATTCTACGAAATAAGAAATAGGACAAGTAGTTTTTCAAAGGAACGCTTATCAGGAAGATTCCTATTTGGATATCTTTGAGCATTAGCTCTTGCTCTTGAGGCCAAGAGATATTTTTTCTCACAAAATAAAGAATACTTACTTATTAAACTATTGTGGGTAAATTTTAGTAAACTGTTTAAATAATAATGTCCATACATTAATATCGATTTTGAAAATAGTTACTAACTGTCACTAGAAAATTGCCATGGCTATACCAGGCATCTTGATTGACATTTTATTTAAAAATCGCTTTTTATTCAAAATCTGAGATAGATAGGTATAGGAAACCCTAATATAGTTTGAAAGAGCATTTGAATCTGCTTCGATTTTTTTAAAAAAATACAGGGTGTTGCATTTGAAATAACAAAGTTTTTATGTAAAATAAATCCTTAAAGTAGATCACTAATTTTTGGTATCCCTGTATAAATTTAAGGCAACAATAACATTTTTCAGTAAAGTTTATTTCTTTATCTTTAAACTCAGCACAAGAATTAATTCTGAAAAGTAATATACAGGGTGTTGATAATCAATTTTCTTGTAGCATGCATATTTAAATATCTTTAGATATCTCAAAAACCAATGATTTTAAACATATTTAACCCTTATAATAAATGCCTTTTTTTGGGCCTAAGAATCCAAAAATGAAATAAAATACCGGGTGTTCCATAAGAAAAAATATAACTTTGGTATGGATCTTAGTTCTGAGACGCCCTGTATATTTCAAAACAATTTTAAATTGTGCACATCGCCTCCCCAAATATACCCATAAAATATTTTATTTCTATATCTTTCCGTTTTCGTATAATCAATCGAGGCGAATGAGGTGCGCCACCCTGTATACAGGGTGGTTCGAACTGTATTCCGGAAACTTCGGCAGCATATTCTGCAGATAAAAATAAGTAAAAAAGTTCATATAAATGTATGTCCGAAAATGCTTATTTTTAGAGATAGGGTGTAGAAGTTTCATTTTTATTTCGATTTTTTCTAAATAATTTCTGAAGTAACATCAATATTTGGATGAAAATTGGGTTCTGGGAGTTTTTTGACATGAGAAATTTGATTTTGATATTTGACTCCTACTGGTAGAGGGCGCCACCAACATGTGTTTTAACTGTTTTGAAGCGTAATAACTTTTTGTCCGTACCTGTATAAAACTACCGAGGAAAGAAATATACATCTCTGTGACTTTTTACGTAAAAAATATACATGTGTTTTAAAAACCACTGAGTGAATAAATATACATTTCCGTGATTTTCTACCTAAAAAATATCTCTTGATAAAAATCGCTACGCGCCACCGTTCTCAAGATATTTAGAATGGAAATAGTCAATACATGTCATTATTGACGAAAAATAAACACGTTAAGTAGATAGTTATGTCACTGAAATAATAAATTTTGGAAATTTTTAATTTTTTAAATTAATCATAAGTTTTTCTGCAAAAAAATGATGATAAAACAGTTTCTGTTGAACTTTTGGCACAAAAACTTTCAAATTTATGCTCTCAGTCTAATAACTATTTAGTCAACATGTTTAATTTATGTCAATGATGACAGGTATTGATAATTTCGATTCTAAATATCTCGAAAACCAATACTAGTAGCGATTTTTACCAAGAGACATTTTTTACGTAAAAAACGTCGTAAATGTATATTTTTTTACTCAGTAGTTTTATACAGGTACAGACAAAAAGTTATTACTCTTTAAACCAGTTAAAAAATATGTAGGTGGCGCCTTCTACTAGTAAAAGTCATATTGACATTAAAATCAAATTTCTCATGTCAAAAAACTCCAAAGACACCAATTTTCATCCAACTATTGAGGTTACTTCAGAAATTGTTTGGAAAAAATCGAAATAAAAATGAAACTTCTATACCCTGTATCTCCGAAACTAAGCATTTTTGGACATATTTTTTTATTTTTATCGAACAATTTTTATTTATTTTTATCTACAGAATATGCTACAGAAGTTTTCGGAATACAGTTCGGACCACCCTGTATAGTTCATGTCAAATAAACTTAGTCACGTGATTAAGCTGAACCGGCACAGCGTTGCCCACTTTTATATATTTTCTTTTAATCAAAATTTTTCAGGAAACACAAATAAATTAATTATAAATATATAAACAGTTATTATTTACATTAACAAAGCTCTTAGTTATAGACAAGATAGAGAACAAAGCTCATCTCCTTAACAGCACTTAGAAACACAAATGGCCATTATTAACTGCTTTCCCGTTCAAAATATTCTAATAAAGTTGCGATAATTTTTTTATTTTTTTAAATTTAAAGTATTACAACACTATATATTTTTTTGAGAATGACCCTTTCTGTTCTAGAGATATTCCGTGTTAAATGTTTCGGAAAACAGAAAAAAATATTTCTTTTGTAGATTTTCTCAAATAACTCGAGATCTGTAGATATATCGGAAAACGGCTTGCGGCAGTCTCAATTCTACATAAAATGAACCAGCAGTAAGAATATTTTTGTTGCGATCTGAGAGATTTCGGTTTTTGACAAAATCGACAATGGTTGCGGAGGAATTTTTTCGAAAAAATTTTGGAAAATCGATTTTGATTATTTGGCAAAAACTTATTTGGCAATATGTTGTAGTGCTGAATGTTTGCTTTACAAAACCTTATCGTTTTTGAGTTTGACACTTTTTATTCCAGAGATATTTCGTGTTAAATGTTTTGGAAAACAGAAAAAAATATTTCTTTTGTAAATTTTATCAGTAAGAATATTTTTGTCACGATCTGAGGGTGCATCCATACTGTCCTAGAAACGGCGTATCGGCGTAACGACCTTGAATAGATTTCCAGTAATTTTATGTGCTGATATTTTTGACAGATAAAATTTCTGACAGATGAATTTTTCAGCCAATAGAATTGCTGGAAATCGATTCAAGGTCGTTACGCCGTTTTTAGGATAGTGTGGATGCACCCTGAGAGATTTCGGTATGATCGAAAAAAAACGGCGTCAGGGAGGGCAGGGGAATATGACAATCGGTGATAATTTTAGCGAGGTCAATCTCTAGATTTCGTTTACTAAAAATTGACATAAAACTTGTCAAAAATTAACTTTAATTATAGAAAGATTAAAAAGGACAGAACGGTTCCAGACACACAAATCTATTTCCAAATATTATTTATTTTTTCTCGAATTTCAAGCTACATGCATCATTTTTAAAAATCATTTTTATCAATTTAAAAATAAAATACAACGTTCCTAAGGCCAACTGGCAGTAAGCGCCATTAGAAAACAAAGAAATGAATACGGACGAAGTAAATAGCATCTAGGGCTTGACTTCGGCAAAATTATCATCGATAATACCTTTGACGCCGTTTTTCTGGGTACCTAGTTGTTGCAATTTAGAACTTGCTGTAAACAAATTTCATACTGACATTATTTAAATACCTTTTTAAGAGCCTTATATAAAAATTATATAAGGCTTGATAAGTATTATCAATTAATAAATCAATATTGACACATAATTGATGTTTTCCCACTTGAAAAATCAAATTTTCGCACATCAAAACCTGATATCTGGGTTTCCTAATTGCTGTTACATTTAATTTGTTTCCTAATTGCTGTTACATCTAATGAATCACATTTAGCTACAAAGAAAAAAAATCACTTCGTATATTGTTGCAATGTTCGAAATCACGTAAATAGGTTAAAAGATAGGTTATCGTGTAATGCATAACAGCCAAAATATCAGTCTGTTTCCACAGTTCCGTCCCTGAACCGTCAAGATTTTTTTCTCGCAAATATCGGCCGGTTATAAACAAGTTCCTTTTTGTTTTGACAACATTTTTTAGCCCAGAAACTTAAATCAGGGACTTGCGACTTCGCAATTCTATGTATAGGGATGGCAAAAATACTAAATATATCGATATATTGTATCATAAGATATCGAAATCGGTATATCGAATGGAAAATATCGATATATTTTGTATATCGATATATATATATACAGGGTGGGCCGAATTGTATTCTGGAAACTTCGGCAGCATATTCTGCAGATAAAAATAAGTAAAAAAGCTCGTATAAATGTATGACCTAAAATGCTTAGTTTCGGAGACACAGGGTGTAGAAGTTTCATTTTTATTTCGATTTTTTCCAAATAATTTATGAAGTAACGTCAATATTTAGATGAAAATTGGTGCCTGGAAGTTTTTTGATATGAGAAATTTGATTTTGATGTCAATATGACTCCTACTTGTAGAGGGCGCCATCTACATATTTTTTAACTGGTTTGAAGAATAATAACTTTTTGTCCGTACCTGTATAGAACTACCGAATAAAAAATTATACATTTACGAAGTTTTTTACTTCAAAAATGTCTCTTGGTAAAAATCCCTACGAGTAATGGTTTTCGAGATATTTGAAATCTAAACTATCAATACCTATCATTATTGACATAAACTAAAAATGTTGACTAAATAATTGTTAGACTGAAATCATAAATTTGAAATATTTTTGTGCCAAAAGTTCAACAGAAATTGTTTTATCATCATTTTTTCGCAGAAAAGTTTATGATTAATTTAAAAAAAACAAAAATTTTCCAAATTTATTATTTCAGTCAAGTAACTATCCACTCAACGTGTTTATTTTTTGTCAATACGACATATATGTAATGACATGTATTGACTATTTTCATTCTGAATATCTTGAGAACCGTTGCTCGTAGCGATTTTTACCAAGAGATATTTTTTACGTAAAAAGTCATGGAAATGTATATTTTTTCACTCCATAGTTTTATACAGGTACGGACGAAAAGTTATTACTCTTCAAAACAGTTAAAACACATGTAGGTGGCGCCCTCTACAAGTAGGAGTCATATTGACATCAAAATCAAATTTCTCATGTCAAAAAACTCCCAGACACCAATTTTCATCCAAATATTCACGTTACTTCATAAATTATTTGGAAAAAATCGAAATAAAAATGAAACTTCTACACCCTGTATCTCCGAAACTAAGCATTTTAGGACATACATTTATACGAACTTTTTTACATATTTTTATTTGCAGAATATGCTGCCGAAGTTTCCGGAATACAGTTCGGACCACCCTGTATATATATTAGATACACAATTCTTTTATTTCGACTGGAAACATAAAATACCGTATGATAAAAAAATGGCGTCCAGTTGGCTTGGAAATGTACATTGATGACATTCCCCGTATAAAATGACAGCGATCTCCATCTCTGACCCCGTTTTTTTTTCGATCATATTGTTTTATCGACAACTGTTTACTGGAACCTGACTGGAATGAATAGTAGATATAATAAGAATATATAAACAAGGATATAATGAACGTTTAACTAAAAATCAATCCAATTCCCAAGAAAAACCCTATAACTTAAAGCTTTCAACAGTTATTTACGTGTTCTTAACTTTCACTTATTTCCTTCTATTCAATAGAAATCAAAAAATCAAATGTTCACAACCATATCACAATCACACCATAGACAACAAAGATACTGCAGATGGTGCGGCGCCTTGGTACATTACTGTCAATTACTGTTTTAAAAATGATGTTTCGATATATCGATATACTCGATATATCGGAAGTAAAACATCGATACAAATATATCGATATTTCCATTAATGTATCTATATATTCAATATATCGATAAATCGTGGCCATCCCTAATTCTGTGTCCGAAGTGGAATAGAATTGATAAAATATGGCGGGGTCAAATTTGTGTAAATAATTTTGGGCCTATCGAAAAATTTCCTATATTATTATTGTTGGTAACCGTTTATGAAAAAATGCATCATTATAAATAATTTATTTTATCCACAATCATGCAATAATAATGGGAGATTTATTCAATCATAATAAATGAACATTATTTGAATGACACAAAATCAAAGTAACTTTATTTCACTCACATAACCAAACACTTTCGTAAACTAAAATAATTAAGCATCTTTTACCATATTCATGAAAATAAGTAGGTATACAGTATGTCCCTGGATTGTCTTTACAAGAGGAAAAACTTTTTTTTATTAACATTTTGAGAAAAATGCAGTCTTCATAAAAAATTTTGCTTGTTCTACAATGGTTAATCCTGTTTATACTTTTCCTAATTTTCATACCGTTTTAGAGAAAATTAAGAAAAACTTGAAAATATGGCTGAATTTTTGTCTGAAAAAAAGTCCTAAAAATCAAAAGGCGTTTCTATGGTAATATCAATTCGATTTCATTCTTTGATAGATGGTTATTATTAATTTTGATTAACGTCATATTCTTTGCTGTTGTTAAAGTATCATATTTTCCGATAACTATCAGCCCCGGTTCCAAAGCATTGAGCTAAATAAATTTTGAGCTTCTTTAATGGGCCTGATGAATAAAGAGAAGCAATTGCTTTTTCTATAGAACTATCTTTGTTGGTTGTTTACAAATTGTATAAGTCTATTTCAAGAAATTTAAGTAAAAGCATTTGCATAACTTTTATTCATAAGACCCAATGTAAAGTAAAGTAAAGATTTCAGTTAACGTCTCCTTTTTGCTGCCAGGGCTAATCTGGACGGGGCCTACTTTGTTTACGCGGAATCTTGTTTACGCGGAATCCGAACCGCGGTCCTCGGCCATATCATGGTCAATGGCTTACTGACTTGGTAAGTGTCTAAATCGACTCTTACTCACGGGATATCCGATCTCATCCGACCTCGAACCGGCGTGAATGAGCAGTGTGTGTCAATAGATTTTACACTTTTGCCTTTTTTTGGACAACAGCACGATACAGAGTTTCGAACCGGTCACCCGTCCATCCACCAGTATCGCCTTGCGTCGCTTAACTTCGGTGTTCTAATGGGAACCGGTGTTTCGACGTAGCTAGGCCGTTGCCCATTTTTTTAATGTTTTAAAAGAACAAAAAATATTACTTTAATTAAAATTCTATGAATAATAATCTATCAAAGAATGAAATTGAATTGATATTACCATAGAAACGCCTTTTGATTTTTAGGACTTTTTTTCAGACAAAAATGCAGCCATATTTTCATATTTTTCTTAATTTTATCTAAAACTGTATGGAAATTAGGAAAAGTATAAATACGATTAAGCTAGCAAAATTAGAACAAGCAAAATTTTTTATGAAGAATGAATTTTTCTCAAAATGTCAATAATAAAAAAGTTTTTCCTCTTGTAAAGACAATCCGGGACATACTGTAGAGTATAATATTTTTTAGAAAACTCATAACAATGCCTATAAAATAAAAAAATAATATGGACAAATTAAAACAACTTTGGGACTCAGTTTTTACTTTTTCGATATATAAGACGTGTAGGTTTGTTTAAAAACGGATGATCATCGTATCAACGGATAAGGGATGCATGAAAATCCACCTTAAATCCCAATTTAGCATCTTCGGCTCCCCTACTATCAGCAGGTCATACGCGGTGGTACTTATCGAGCTAACGCACGCCCCTGGGTCACGTGGTCCCCTTCCACGGGAGGGGGGCCGCTCGCGTTCGATGGCCGTCCAACCCGATCCACTCTATTACCGAAGAGTACGATCGAAATCAATTCGCCGCGCGCGTTACGCGGATTCAAACAGATTTCTCCTTTTTGCCCGCTAGCATCGTCGTCGCTCCTTATCGCGTTTAATTCCACGTCGTTTTCGCTCCCGAAAAAAAGCACATTCTACGCCCTTTTTTCGATTTTCTTGTCGGAAAACTCTGTGACAGTGTGTTTCCCGGACTCCCGATGTTCTCGCGTACCCATGCTTGTTCCGGTCGACCCGAATAGCATGAAGTGCAGCTACCATTACACGTGGAACAGGGATATCGTGTTCAATTCACAGAAACTGGTCAAAAGACGTTGAGGGGTCACCACAGCCGCCGCCCAAGCCGCCCTTTTTTTGGGACAACTTTGACTCACGCTACAATTTTTTTATACAAATACCTTCGTACTGCCTAAAATTACAAATATTATATAGATCTTAAGGAACAAGTATCTCAAAAAGACTCTTAATTCTAGTTCTCTAAAAACCAAACGATTATTATTCGAGAAAATAGACTTTTGTTCGTATCGATCGGATAAGTATCGATATTTTCGCCCCGCTGTGTTCTTCTTTTTCGCCTGGATTTCGCCGCCTGTGACTGATCTGATTCCAGCGAAAAATGGCTCTTTGTTACGGTAGGTTTCTGTAATTAACAGCAGCAGTTCTACTCTTGACAGCATTCGCAATTTTTCGTGTACGCATTACATGTTTTGTTATACGGTTCAGAGATGCGATTATCGCTTAAAGATGTGGGTGGTCAAGAATAGGGCTCCTGTTTGTTTTGATAAGGAGGGAGCAAGCGCAATCGGCTCGGGACATATACACGGTGTCCCATAATATAAGCATGCGCACTACAGTTGACACTAATCTCATCGAACCTGAAACCTGAAGAGATACAAAAGCAATGACTAAATAATACAAGGACCAATACTACCTGAGACCCAAATTGTTACCATACCTCCAAACAGTGCCGTGCCACATATTTTTTCATAACTTAGCTTGAATAGATATTTATATTTTTGATAAATGTTTTGACAAAAAAAAATATTAAAATGTTAACAAAAGATACAAAACTAGTATCGACGTAGAGCACGTCGATAGTACGTATAGAAGTACAAATAATATCAGAAAAATAATTACCAAATTCAATAAGAAAACGCTAAAAAGGTGGAATGGACGGTTTATTTACTCATGAAACGTAACTCCTGGCTCTTTCTTATCGTTGTGGCTTTTACACTTGAAAGCTGAACAAATCACCATTGTAATAAAGTTTATACAAGTTCACTACACAAAACAGTCTATTAAAAGTCGCTAAAATTGTCGCCGGTGACACATCCCTTCCTCCAAAAAAAATGGCGTCTGACCATTCTGTTTCAATCCTATATAGCCGTTACGTGTCCTTATATTCTTTAGTCATTGTACAAAGGTGATTCGATTAGAGAAAACCCTACAAAGTGACAAGCAAAGGACGTTTTTTAGGAAAACAACAAACTAAAAAAAGTGTACTTATAAAACCCCTTTAGTTTTCAACAAGCAATCAACTCCCTTATTTTTTCACTCTTATTTATTTACACCCTGTATAGAGAAGCGCAATTATCTCAATTATGGCTTTATTTTTAAAAGGCATACATTTTTATAAACTACTATTTTATAGTCTTTTGCAATAATATCACTTTTAATTTAAGTTCTAATACAAAAATATCCTCGATTTACCTCTCAACAAAACTATTTGCAGAATAAGTAATAAATAATAAATAATATAAGCTCATCAAAGCCAAAGGTGTCAACTGTCAATTGAAACGTCAAACATGACTGTCAAAACTAGGAGTTCATGATGTCGAATGAATGATGTTCACGAAATGGATAGTATTATACTCCCTCCATAATTGTTTTATTCAAAAACTTCATTCAGAACCTCGCAATTAGTGGAATAAATTAGTGGTTTCAATTAGCGTAGAAGTTTGTTCCTTTAATTTCATTGTAACCATTGAGAACGTCAAAATTCGTGGTAGACATTTTCAATTAGTAGAAAAAGTTATCAAACTTTTAACTTTTTCATTAATTATAGGTTCTTCAAAATTTGCGAGAAATGTCATTTTGGCCTTTGATTATCATCTGTCAGGAGAAATTGGGGTTAGAAATCAAAAGTAGATTGTTTTATAAGCTAAGTTACAAGCTTCTCTATGGATACAACTGACTAACGCAAGCTGTTGCTAGGATATTCTGTTAATTTTAATTGTGTTTTTTAAATATTGTGAATGATCGTAATCTAAAAAGTATAAAGTATAATTATTGAAACCACTATTGCTAGGTTCCGAATGAGGCTAAACCATGGTACAAAGAAAACAAGGTATGATCGATAGCGGCTCCAATTTCGTTAATTTTGCGCATACCAACTGTGACGTCATACGCCATACAAAAAAATAATCATATTGTCCAATTGCCACTAATAAAAAAAGACCTAAAATAGGGAAGAATTAGGACATAACCCCAAAAGTTATGTCAAATCATCGAGCTTGACACTTGAAAAATTATTTTCACATTTATTATGTCATCTGTTTGACAATTTGAAATTGGCGCGCAGAGCTTGCCGACCAATGGTGCCGTTTATCACCTGTGACGTAGTGACCAACCTGCGCAATATCATACCTTGTATTCTTTGTATCATGAGGCTAAACGGTATATTTCAAGAGAGTTTTGACTTTGTTTTGACAGTTACAATTTTTTTAATGTAATTTTTCATAGGAATTCTTTATATGTCATTGTGCAAAGCACATTTGTATTATGTGTAATAAGGCTTAGATATCTAGATGAGATTTTAAAATGAGATAACATTTATATGGAAATAAGAAAAGCACAGAATGCAAATAAATTAAATATTCCATGCATATGAAGTTGTTTTTTATAACCGCTTTATTGAATTTTAATTTTATTACACGTGTTTATGGATTCATATTGAAATAGCAAATTCTAAACAAAATTATATAAAACAGTGAATTTGTCCATAAAATTTAGTCAATTTAGTGCATATAATAGTATACTATGCATTAGTAGAGGGAAAAGGCCTATTCACCATCCAGCACAATGTGGAGGATGATTTAAATCAACAAAGAACGTATGTAAAATAGGCTAATAAACAAGAATAAACAGGTTTAAATAAGAAACAACAGCTTTAAAACAGAAATAAACCGATAAAAACTAAAAAAAGACCTGTTTTTAAGCATTATACATAATAATATATCTTTAAACATAAATTTTTGAGAAATAATAATAATTGTGATTCGTCTGGTTATGGGGAATCTGTCGGTCTGTTTTCTAAAAGTTTTTTCTGGCACGCAAAACATGCAGTTATAACGTTCTATGTAGACCAGTCTTAAAATAACGGAAAATAGTCGCATAGGAAATTATGACAAAAAACAACAAATATCTCATTCCTAATTTATAGTGGTCATTGTACAGGGTGGGTGAAATTGGACACTTTTAAAGGGAAACACCCTTTTCTATAGAATATAGACAAAAACTAATATAGGTGTCTGGAGCTCAATTCTTATCAAAAACATGATGGTGAAAACCGCACATCGATATCTGTTACCATTTCAGAATTACGGGATGTTTTTCAAAAATGTGTAACTTTTTTGCTATGGAAATTTTTTTATGAAAAGATTTCTAAAGCACCTTTTTACGTATAATTTAATGGTTTAAGTATAATTTTTTTAAAATTAATAATTTAAGAATTATCAACAGAAAATTTGATTTTTTTATATGGGACACCCTGTATATTTTTAATTCATTGAAAAGAATTTAAAATTACCTTTTCTAAAATATAACATACTTGATATTTTGCTCGATTCCTCTTCGAGATATCGAGTTTTTAAATATTCGCCGACTTTGAATAAGTAAGCTTTGAAAGGCGGCGGCAGCGGCTGTAATGCAAAAAAAGTCTAGCTGTGAGCAGCTGTTATAACGGAAATAATATTTGCAATGAGAGATGCTGAATTTTATAACAATTTAAACTATATTTAACATCAATACATTTAAACTATATCAATACCAACAAAAATTAATAGCAAATCAAGACATGAGATTTTGCTACAGGTGTTCGACATGTCGACCGTCTTCTGTTATGGACAGACGGAGCCGTTTTTAAAAATTTCTTGCGTAATTCATTAACCCAGAGGAGGTGAAAGATACCCTCGCGTAACCGCTAAGTACTTTTAATTTTTGTTTAGATTATACGGGCAATTTAAATATGGATCTTTATTCTTCCGCAAAGATAATTCATAGGTACCAAGTCCGGCGGTCTCGATGGCCAACGGCTGGGATCTTGGTTAGCTATTCAATTATTCTCGAAATTGGCTGCAAAAATTTGCTGATCAGCGTTTCCTTTTGCTGTAAAAAAATGTTTTCGAGTTCCATTAGGGGCAGATCATTAATAAGGGATCCAAAGCCTACTAGTTAACAGTGGCGAACTTTTAATTTTTTTTTATTTCGAAGGGAACGATAACAAAATATCAAGTGTGCTATATTTTTGGAAAGGTAATTTTAAATGATTTTCAATGAATTAAAAATATACAGGGTGTCCCATATAAAAAATCAAATTTTCTGTTGTTAATTCTTAAATTATTAATTTTAAAAAAATTATACTTAAACCATTAAATTCTACGTAAAAAAGTGCTTTGGAAATGTTTCCATAAAAATAGAAAATTTTCCATAGCAAAAAAGTTACAGCGATTTGTTAAAAATGGACATTTTTGAAAAACACCCCTTAACTCTGAAACGATAAGAGATATAATTAATATGTCTATTTCTCAAAAATAAAAAAGTTTTCTCCACTATCTGCGTAGAATTTTTTGACCTATTCTAATTTCGTAATGTGACTTGTGAATCATTTAAAACTACTTTATTATCAATAATATTAATAACAAAGAAACCTTATCGATAAGAAAAATTAGGTAAACTAGTTTATTTGTCCGCATTATACAAAGACACTGAATGTTTTTGTCGCCAATGGGAATGGTAAATATTTCAATTTACGACTTAATAAGAGGCACATTTTTTTCAAGATAAGCTGTTGTGTGTCCTTTGAATATCGATTGTTGAACAGGCAGTACAATCGTGAACTTATCAGTTATTATTAGGAGGACATGAAATTATTGTATTAAGGTTCCGTTTAACTATACCATACGGCAAAATAAAACTTTTTTCAAAATCCGTTTCTAAATGCATTAATATATGGACAACATTATACTCTTTCTTTAATCTTTTTTATTCAAAGTGGCAACGCTTTATCCACGAAGCCTCCCCTGGGATGAACTTTCGTTTAGCCGAAATCTGTTTTATAAAAAATGACTTTATATATGCGTTCTAGAAGGCGTTAGGAGTACAAATATACAAAAATTTTCCTGCGGAAATGCGTCATTTTCATTTTCCGGACTTCAGAATAGCCGAAATCTGTTACATTTATATCAATGTTTGTATTAAATTTTAGACATTTTTCCGATTCGACATCATTTCGATATCGGAAAAATGTCTAAAAGACTATCATTATACATCATACCGATAAAAACACAAAAAAAAACTGTGCGGTAACTTTTTATTTTCATTTTATATAAAAAATATTCTGACTTTAGAATAGCCGAAATCAGTTACATTTACGCTAGTTGTTCTGTTGAATTTTAGACATATTTTCCACTATAAAAACACCAAAAGAAATGTGCGGAATAGCCGGGGAGGTTGGCACAGTTTTTTGGCAGAAGTTCTATGCTTATAGAACAGTTTAAAAGGAAAAAATCCTTGGATGAAGCACTTTTGAACCAAAAAAAATTATTTAAAGTGTCTAAAATGCTTACCAATCTAATAATAAATCTAATAATATTTTTACAAAATCACAGTTATTAAAATATAAAAACAACAGCTTAACACGCTCCACAAAGAAAAGCTAACCAAAGCAACCCAAATCCTAACTAATCTAATAATATTTTTGCAAAATCACAGTTAATTATTAAAATATAAAAACCACAGCTTAACACCTTCCACAAGGAAAAGATAACCAAAGCAACCCAAATGCTAACCAATCTAATATTTTTGCAAAATCAGAGTTAATTCTTAAAATATAAAAGAAAACTGCATAATCTAATGATTTTTTATTTTGAATCAGCCCTATTTACGTAAAGCTTTAATAAAAAACAAGAATAAGTGCCACATTCCGAGGTACTTATAATTTACAAGAACCTATATTATCTATTCTACAAGAATTGTTATTCCTCCGAAAGATGTTTTACCCCACCCAGCACCCCTATTCGCTCCCGGGTCCCGTAAGCTTCTAAACTGAAAAATGTATGAAAGACAAAGTGCAAAAAATGACATTTCCGCAGGAATTTTTTTGTATTTCTTTTCTCGTAAAGGCTCATATAAAACAAATATAAGTTCATTTTTCGTGTAACTGATTTCGGCTATTGTAAAGTCAAAGCATTTTTTTATGTAAAATAAAAATAAAAAATTTCCGCAGACACTTTTTTTTTGTTTTTATGTTTAGAAAGATGTCTAAAACACACCCCGAAGACTAGTTTTGATGTAACAGATTTCGGCTATACTAAAGTCCGAAAAATGAAAATGGCGCATTTCCGCAGGAAAATTTTTGTATATTTGTACTCCTAACGCCTTCTAGAACGCATATATAGTCATTTTTTCTATAACATATTTCGGCTAAACGAAAGTTGAGCCCTCCCGTGTGCTACCCCAACCTCGCCGGTTTTATATAATGTTAACATTTAAAAGCTTTTCACTGTTGTTTTTGAATAATTATAATACAGATACGTAATGGCTATATGATTGAGAAACCAGATGAAAACTAAATAGACGAAAATGTGTTTAATACAGGGTGTTTCAAAAAACATATGTCTAACATAGGTCCGATTCTGCTTCGTTTCGGAGCTACAGGGTGTTAAAGTTTTAATAATCTTTCAATTTATTATAATTTTCTTCCAAGCACTTTTAGTGATTCGAATGAAGTTTTGAGGGTAAAAGTTACTATAAGTGCTGCATATTTTAATGTTATAAAAGTGTCGTCATAAATTCATGAGGGACGTGCATATGGGTTATTACTGAGATATTTTTCAAAAAAAAAAATGTGCGCCACTGACTTTTCTTTTGATATCAGAATTGTGTAGGTCGTTTAAAAGATGCCAATTAAAATTTATCTTTTAATATTTTGTTGAATTTGGCCTCCTTGATGAGATAAACGCAATTTTATTAATCTCAATTAATAAAATGAAAATAAAAATAAAATGAATAAATTTGATTTTACCTAATTTATTATTAAATATTATTACTATTAGTCCAACCGTCCAACCTACAGCAATTTCAAATAAAGAAATAATGGTATTTAAGATAATTTTAAACCTAATTTTAAAAAGTTTCAAGATCCTCTATGCATTTCCATACATACATGTTTATAGGAACTTTTTTTCATATTTTTTGATGTAGAATCTATGAGTACTTATTTAAAACTTTTGCAAGTTAATGATATTAACATTTTTAAAGGTTGCTGAGACAACGTTTAATCGGCATTAAACTGCTTACACTATGTCGCTAACAAGAAAAATAAAGTCAGTGGCGTACATACTTTTTTAGAAAACTATTCCAGTGATAACCCATATGCACGTCCCTGGTGAATATGTCGACGCTTTTTTAGCTTTAAAATATGTCGCATTTATAGTAACTTTTACCTTCAAAAGTTCATTCGAAACGCTAAAAGTATTTTTAGCGTTTAAAGAAAGAAATTTATAATAAATCGAAAAAATATTTAGACTTTAACACCCTGTAGCTACGAAACAAACCAGAATCGGAGCTATGTTGATATGAAAAATAAATCTTATTTATACGTGAGGAAACACGTATTTTTCGAAACACCCTGTATAATATACAAATATTCTTAGAAATAAAAATAAATAATATAAAATTTAATATAGCGTCATTACAATTCTTTATACGTACAAAATACCCAACTGATAATATATTATGTTCAACATGTAATAAGTTCTTCGAAATTTTGTAAAACGATTTTTATTTGATCGATAAAAACTAGTAAGTACTTTTGGAGGGTATAGCTATTAGTTTTCTATCGACTGTTTAAATTTTCCTACCCTTGTATTGAAATTTGACGTTGAATGAAACATTTCTTCGTTAATTATTTTTTGTTATGCATATTAGAATTTTGGGTACAACTGATATTTCGGAGAAATATGACAGAATAGAAATATGTAAACAAAAACATCTTCTCTACGATAACTTATTTTTTTGAGATTACCGATAATGAAGAATTTCTTAACCACTGATTTTCAAATAACCTACGATTGGGTAACCGGAAGATTTAACAGGAAGCAGTAGCGGCAACCTCAATATTTCTAGATTTTTTTTTAGATATGTTTATTTAGAGATTCATTTTATTTTTAATTTACTCTTACTCTAATATTCAACCTGTGGCGCTTATAACAACAAATAAATAAATATAAAAATTAATTACAGTAACTACTTAGATAGTGCAACAAGACACCTATTCATCGATTCCTTCGAAGATGCATATAAACAAGCGTTACTTTGTAGAGTTTGAAGCAGATGAAATGATAAAACAACATGCATGTTCGGTAATTTTTATCACTCGTGTCAGTTCAACAGTGTCGCATAGTTTATTATTATTTTAATTTTTTTATATAAGCAATTTCTTTCATGACTTTCCTTCAATCGACTAGTTTCGCTTAGGGACGGGCAACAGTATCGATATTTTTATATATCGATATTTAAGTTCGAGTCGCTTTTAGGGGTCGCGTAAAGCGGGTGCGTGGCCGAAGGAAATATATATTATATTTCAGAAATCGGTCTGTGTGTTAAGCCATACCCAAAATTCCAAACACACGTGCTTTGATTAAGACTTTATTAAGGTTTGCAGAGCTTCAGCATTTGCCATAAAATAGCGACCAATTTGTTACAAAACCATATAAATTATATATCACAGTAATCACAAAACTTCAATCTATTTCCGTATTGTATCGGAATTTTAAATTATGTCTTTATTTTCGAGAAAATTTCGTCCAAACATAAGGAATATTTTGTTGATGTTTGACCATCAAAATCTTAAAAATAAAGAACTTGTCTAAAAATATGCTACAATACGGATATAGTATAATCCTTTATCTTTAATTTCCTTCTTCGTTTGTGTACCGAACGCTTATTTTGCTTTTTTTCGGTGTAGTGAAATGGACTCCTATCCTATAGCGGAAGTGTCGAAATAACTTCATATTAGTGTACACAAATATTTATACTCTATGATTAAAAAAATATGGCGTTAAAGACGGCTGGGGAATGACAATCGATAATAATTTTGGCGAGATCAGTTTCTTGTCATCCTTTGCTAAATATTGTCATAAAATTTGTCAAAATTAACACCACTACAGTAGGTCTGTCCGTTCTGGAGCTACGGGGTATCCGTGAGAGGGGAAACTATATTCTGTCGATGTTTTTCGTAAAAAATTAGACAACGCGTCCCATCAATAAAATTTCGACAAATTTGCAAGTAGCCAATAAAATGAGTGGGCGGAGCGATTTGCGGTGACGTATTCGTCAAATCGACGTATAAAATATATTGCTGTTTATTTAAATGTTTTTTTGTCCGCATTCTTTTCATAGACAGATCCAGCAGACGTACTGTATATAAGATTAAAAAGGATACAACGTTTTCAGAAAAATATTTATTCTCAAATTTTAAACTACACCATTTAATTTTTTTTCATTCAATATAAAAATATATTACCATGTTTTAAGGCCAACTGGCAGTAAGTCAAGACGAGTCTATCAAAAATTAAAATCAAATGCAAATGACTCAAATCAAACGTCAAACTGAGAACGTTTATCTTATGCTCTTAAGATATATTTTGATGATATTACTAGATATATTTGAGAAATATCGTTATTAGGTATATATATTTTTTTTTCTTCGCGAGCCCATCCCTAACTTCACTTTTTATCTATTTTTCTTGTATACGGCGTCTGTGTTTTTTTGATGGTTACCGCTTTTGCAAACATCGGCAAAAACTCGAAAATGATGTTCGGAAGTACTGGGGTGTCGGTACTATGGGTCAGTATTAAAAAAGGTGTTGCGGTAGTCGTTTAGGTGTTAGAAAAATATTTGTTTCGATATTTTAATTTGTTAAGAAGTATATAGACGAGAAATACACCATGTTCTACTACGGGCAAACTGCAAAATCAGGTAAATTTAAATTTAAAAAAAATCTTGTATAATTTATATTATTTGCGATTTTTTTTTTGTTTGTTAAAGTACATATATTTTACCGTTTTTTATTTTTATTTTTTCACCCAACCCTGTAGGTATATTTAATTACTACTGGCATACTTTATTCAAATCACAGAGTCAAGTTTTACACTGTATCACCCTGTATATTTGAATAATCGTAAATCAGTAAGCCAATTAAATTACGTTTAGAAATTATATTATTTTACCTTGTGAAAAAGGATGTATATTTTTTTTGTTGGGAAATGTAATTATTAATTTGTAATATATCCTGTATTTTATATCCAAGTTATAGATTCAATACAGGGTGGTTCGAATTGTATTCGAGAATCTTCTCATATTCGTTCTTCGGCAATGTATTCTGCCGAAGTATTTTCTAGTATTTTTTATGGTATTTTTTTCTAGAAACATTCATAATTAGCTTAAAAAAATAAAAAGTTCCCAAATTTATCATTTCAGTCAAACTATCTAGTAAACATGTATGTTTTATTTGTAATTTTAATGACGTAAATTTTTTTGAATTGATTTGTATTGTATGATATTTTTTTATTATTTGTATTTTGATTTGTGCTTTTGTTTGTTGTGTAAATACTTTGCCCTCTAAAAAGCTGCAACTCTATAAGTACAACTGGACCAATGTGAGTTCTTAAGGAAAGAAGTCGAATTTTTAGGCCATGTTGTCACACCATCCGGAATCAAACCGAATAGTAAGAAAATATCGACGATACAAAATTTCCCGATACCTAAGAACTCCAGCGAGAGATAAAATCTTTCCTCGGACTGATCGGATACTATCGAAAATTCATCAAGAACTTTGCAAAAATAACAAAACCAATGACTCAATGTCTAAAAAAAGATCAGAAAGTAGTACATACAAAAGAATATATTGAGAGTTTTAATACTTGTAAAGAAATACTAACATCAGAACCAGTGTTAGCATACCCTGATTTCACGAAACCTTTTGAATTAACCACCGATGCTTCAAAGTATGCTATAGGATCAGTATTATCGCAAAATAATCACCCTATATGTTATGCTTCAAGAACGTTAAACCCCGCAGAAATCAATTACTCCACCATTGAAAAAGAATTACTAGCAATAGTATGGAGCTGCAAACATCTCAGACCTTGGACGTAATGAAGCTATTTTGGCTTTTTGTACAATATACATGTCAAAGAACACCCAGACACCAATTTTTATCCAAATATTGACGTTACTTCAGAAATTATTTGGAAAAAATCGGAAAAAAATAAATCTTCTTCACCCTGTATCTCCGAAACTAAGCATTTTAGGACATACATTTATACGAACTCTTTTACTTATTTTCATCTGCAAAATATGCTGCCGAAGTTTCCCAAATACAATTCGGACCAGCCCGTATAGTAAACTATAAAGTTTTTTTTAAATAAAAAGTAGAGACCACTGATGGAGAACCTTGAATGTAAGATTTTTAAATTGCAAAACAGTCTTGTATCAGTAGCGGGTTTCAACGTATGTAAATTATATTAAAACTATTATCTTCAGGTGTTTATAGTTTAGTTGTTTATCAATAACAAACATAAAATTAAAAATATATAAATCATATATCTGCTGTTCATATAATATGCTTTTATAAACATGTTTGTTCACAATATATTTACATACATACATAGAGAATAAAAACAGCAATACAGAAATATATTATTGTAAAATTAATTTATATAGTGTGACTTTTAAATTGATTCATTTTAATGATCTCTGTTTTGTTGGATTCGTCCCCGCTCCGAATAGTTGAATAGAAGAATAACTTTTTAGTTAGATTTGGAACTCCGCCATCTTCAACAATTGACAGCTCATGCCACGCACCCTTATAGCTTATTTGTAATAATAGTCCGGAGTTTAACCATAGTTTTTTTATTGCAAATAATTAATCTTCATATAATTTTATGACACCCGTATTTTTTTATTTTACTTTAATTTCATCCCATTTTTTTTAAATTAATCAATATTAAGAATTTCAAATTTACACTTTTGCAATCTCTGACGTCACCTATCAAAAGTGTAACGGTTTGCCACTAAGTACAAAGGTAAATAAAAACCATTTTTCTAAATGTATTTTAAAGTAGATATCAAATTAAAATTGTAAAATAAAACTTAAGGAACTTACGTTAAAATTATCGTCACAGGAAAATATCGTACTTTTGCTGACATATTGTTGTCTTGCCGCTTCAAACCAGGCTCTTGGACGGCTTTCATTCAAAGGAACAGTTATAAAAACTTTTTCTGGAGAGCCTTCAGAGTTATTTAGACAGCCCCTCACAAAACAAACTTTAACAACCCTTCATTACAAAAATAATAAAGAGGGTACAATAAAACAAAATTGAAAACCCAAAGTATTTAACGCCAAACGCAAAATCCACAAAATACAAATCTAATCTCCAACCCTCGAACGCCTCGAGCATCCAAACAACTTTGGTAGTGTTTAGTGCTTCGATAAAAATGGTAGTAACTTGTTAATTATAAAAATTTAAGTTTTAATTTCTAGTAGTAAAAAATATAAAAGTAAATTTAATATTAGGGTAATAAAGAATAATCCCGCATAAAAACGTATTTTTAACGATCTTAATAAAAATAAGAAAAATCTAACGTGATTTTAAGATATATGGTGTAAATACGGTAGCAGAGAACTAGACACGCCATAATATTATTCTTCAGAGGCTCGCGCCCTCTGTCAACTATTCAGTCAAATGCTGATAGGTGACGTCACAATTTTCTACGCGTCATTTCAAACCAGTGGAATTTGTATTGAATTTGATTTATTATTTATTCCTTAATTGTAACTTCGTTGCATTTCTTTTTGTATTGAGGGAGTACTTTTTAATCACTTGAATTTTATATTAAAAAAAACAAAAATTTACTATGGTTAAACACCGGATTGCTGCTATTGGAAATGTTTGACATACTAAACATTATAGAATAGAAAGTCAATAGAAAATAATTCTTAAATAATTCGGAAATAGCATATTCAAGTCTAGAAAGATATTGAAATGTTTAGAAAATACTTGAATTAAAAAGTAAACAAAAATATACAGAACAATTTATTGGTTTCAATCATTTCAGATCATTGGGTCAATCAGTCATCCGTACCACAAGATTGACACAAAAACACAGTCTTTCGTTCTTTATTTAATCTAAAATCAAGGTTACTATAATAATTTAATAGTAAAAAATGGGTATACCAATGATATAATTAACATTTATAATATTTATATACAATAATTAATATTTATATAGATATACGTATAGACATAGAGACGTTTTTATAAGATTTGTTTTTTAAAGATATCTATTAACCAAACTCATTAGGTTCCGAAATAATTCGTTAATTCGACCAGGAATCGTATTTTTTGTAATGTTAAATTTCACAAAAATTATCGTAATAGATCTACCGGGTGCGTCTCAAAAGCGGCTCACCTCATAACTTTTTTATTTTTTCAGATAAAAAAAAAGATATGGTATATTGACATGTGACATAAATTAGGAGTGATTGACGTATTCAATTGTTTTCTGTCGTATTCGTCGATTGTATTCAACTGTTTGTTGAATTTTGTTGTTTGTATACGTCGTATACGTTTGTATACGTTATTGTTTGTATACGTCGATTGACGTATTTAACTGTTTTACCAGAAATGGCTACAACTTTTGATATTTAAATGGTACCCTCGGTAGAAAATGACACTCTGAATAGAATGACATATCATATGTCAACGTTTGACATTTTCGAATACGGTTTATTTGAAATTGCAGCATGCGATTCATAACAACAATTTGACTTACAATATTAAGTGTGTGGTACCAAATTTTTCGTAAAAAAATGCTTTTTCCAAATATGCTAATGAGCCGCCCTCGTTCCATTTGAAAAAATTGAGATATGATTAAAAATACAATTTGGGCATCTTTTAACCGGCCAGGATAAGACACGAATAACATTAGAGGATCAAATCTATTTTTCCAAAGCTCCTTGATTAAAAAAATTACTGTTTTTTACACAGCTATGATGGCACTCTAGATTGAAATTTATTCAATTCAATTTTGTTTTAAGCAAAAATGTCAAAAGTAGCCATATGATATGTCATTCTATTCAGAATGTGATTTCCTATCGAATAAAGTAAAAAAATACCGAGAGTGCCATTTAAAAATCAAAAGTTCTAGTAATTTCCGGTGAAACAGAAAGTGGCCGAAAATAATTGAATATGCCAATAATTTCTAATTTATATGTCATATACTAACATACCAAATCTCATTTTTTTATCTGATAAAATAAAAAAGTTATAGGGCTGAGCCACTTTTGAGACGCACCCGGTATATCTTTGGCTTCACAATATGAGGGATATCTACGTACGAAAAACATTTTGCCAGTTATATTTTTTTGTTTTCCATAACTTCGTATTTTTAGCCTTTTTTCATTACCTGCTACTTTGAAGGCCAATTTCTTCTGTACATATTTTGAGTAACATTTTCAAAATATAATAAAATTTTATGGCATTACAAAAACTCCGTAAGTCAATGTTTGTATCTCATTTTTTAAGGAAAACATTTTAAAATGAAAACAATAAAAATATACATTTTCTTAGGAATTATGGCTTATGCAGAGCGGACGGATGCAGTACCAGGAAGGACTACTTCATAATTCCTGAAATATACAGGGCGAATTTGAAAATGTTGTATTTTTTGACCCCCTTCGTATCGAAAAATGGAAAACTGTGAATTTTTCACGTGGAATCCAACTAGTTTTTTGCTGAGAGCTGTCATTTTTTAAATATGACTTGTTTTTATTATTGGGACACCTTGTATATGTTTTCCGCTTTTTAAAAATATAACATATTCTTTATTTATTTTCATAAATAAGGTGAAAATGTCATTTTTTAACTTTTTAACATAAATCAAGCTAGTTTGAGGGTGAGGGTGCATCCACACTATCCTGAAATTTTTGACAGATGAATTTTTCAGCCAATAGAATTGCTGGAAATCGATTTAAGGTCGTTACGCCGATACGCCGTTTCTAGGATAGTGTGGATGCACCCTGAAAGAGTGTTATTGCACATATCTTGTTATCTTAATAATCTGCACCGAAAATAAACTTGTGCAGCTTTTAGATAACATGCTGTCGAATCAGAGTTATTGATAATTTTGATGCACTTGTGCAATAATTGCACTTACAGAAACTAGGTAGGCAAACCAAAATTTGACGTCGAATAAATTATTCTATTCTGATTTCCTAATTTAAACCGGCCGCCTATATTAATAACTAAAATAATGCATTTTTACCTTGTTTCTGAAAATAAGTATAGAGTAGTATATTTTTAGAGAGCTCATAACAAGGCAAATAAAATATAAAATATTATACAGGGTTTCTCATTAAGAAAAATATAAGTTTGGGTCACTGGCGGATACAGAGGTGGTGCCCATAGGGTCCTGCCCCCCCCCCCTCATAAGATCTATAAATTGGTTTAAATATTAGGCTTTTGGCAAAAATAGCGCCCTCAAAAACATATTCTACATTATTTTTGCCGCTGGTTTGGGTCATATTTCGAAAATGACAGCTCTTAGAGAAAAACTAGTGCCACTCGATTCTACGTAAAAATATCTACGGAACTCAGTTTTTATGTTTTTGATAAGTTATAAGATAAATAGTAAGTAAGTAATAATAATAAGACTAATGCCGGGCCTAGACTAATCAGACAAAACAACGACAAGACAGAAACATTCATGTTTTACGACAAAATTGGAACAAATCCAATACATTTCTGTGACATTTTTGTCTCATTTTTGTTTTCTTTCAAAATTCGGAGACTTCAATGTCTCAAGTTCAAGAATTCACCATTTCTTGTCGCAAGTTTGTCTTGTTTTTGTCGCAAAATCGTGTTTACCTTTTGTCGCAAAAAAAACAACAAAAAATGCAACATTTTCAAATTCGCCCAGTATTTCAAGAACAAAGAGGGCTAGAATGAATCTGTGTGTAGCATCTTTATCATAAAAATATAATACAGTGGTGTGAATGTGAAAACCCTATCTATAAACCAAACGAAAATGGGGAAATGGGGAGACCTTGTAGAACTTGTAACGAATTTATTCATGTATGGATTATATGCAGACTGCAGACATTATTTTTTATTCGATCTAACTGTCGGCTGTTGTTACCCCGATTACAGGGTTGCCAATTGCCATGTGGTAGTTTTTTATCCACTTGTCTTGTAAATTAATAGGTGTGTCGGGGAAAAACAAACATCGTGTTAAAAAAATTAAACAATAATTTATACATTATTACCTTTAATAATCATAAATCATACTGTTATTTGCACGGTTTCTGTCACGACTGCAGGGTCTATTTACATTGCTAATTAGATTATAGATAAATAGATAAACATGTTACAAAACAACCACTACTGGCAGGTATTTATCATATTTTTTTAGAAAAAGACTTCACTTTTAAGGCTCCGTCTACACATAACGTTTTACCTGTCAGACTCGCCTGTTCAGTCAAAACGTATCAAGCAAAACTCTGTGTTTATACGAAAATGGCCGTCCGTTTCACTTCAACTGAATTAAGATAGAAGACGTTACTTTGAATGTGGTAGAGAATTTCGTATAATCAACCGAGGCGAATGAGGTGCGCCACCCTGTATATAAAGATCGATAAGATAGAAGATATAAAGATATATAAGAGATCGAAATTAATTTATGGACTTTATTTAATAGTTTAATAAATAATATTTATTAAACATGTATTTATTATTCTATCAAGAAAAACAAATTCTATCAAAGAAGTAGTTTTGTGATTTATTTTACGATGACTTGTAGATATATGGATTTTCTATAAAAGAGCCAATAGAGCCAATTACGATAAATTTATTTTCTTCACTTCCAACGACAGGTTTTTTATAAGCCGAAATAGGACAAGTAGTTTTTCAAAGGAAATCTTATCAGGAAGATTCCTATTTGGATATCTTTGAGTAAGCCCCTGAATTTTCCTTAAAAAATAAAATCACTAGTAACAGATCCAATCGTTCCGCTAGCAGATACTGCTTTATTTTTCTTGATAAAATAACGAATACTTATTATTAAACTATTGTAGGTAAATATAAGTAAACTGTTATGATTCTAAATTATAATGTCCATAAACTAATATCGATTTTGAACATAGTTACTATAGGTCACTAGAAAATTGCCATGGCGGCACCAGCCATCTTGATTGCGATTTTATTGAAAAATCGTTTTTTATTCAAAATGTGAGCTAGATAGGTATAGGAAATCCTAATATAATTTGAAAGAGCATCTGAATCTGCTTCGATTAATTTTAAAAAATACATGGTGTTGCATTTGAAATAACGAAGTTTTTATATAAAATTAATCTTTAAAACAGATCAGCAATTTTTGGTACCCTTGTATAAATTTAGGGAAGCATTAACATTTTTCAGTAAAGTTTATTTCCCCACCTTTATACTCAGCACAAGAACTAATTCTGAAAAGTAATGTACAGGGTGTTAATAACTTATTCTATTGTAGCATGCATATTTAAATATCTTTAAATATCTCAAAAACCAAAGATTTTAAACCGTATTTAACCGTAATATTATAATATGCCTTTTTTGGGTCCAAGTATCTAAAAATAAAATAAAATACCGGGTGTTTCATAAGAAAAAAATAACTTTGGTATGGATCTTAGTTCTGAAACACCCTGTATACTTCAAAATAATTTTAAATTCTGCACATTACCGCCCCACATATACCAATAAAATATTTTGTTTCTACATCTTTCCGTTTTCGTATAATCAACCGAGGCGAATGAGGTGCGCCACTCTGTATATAAAGATCGATAAGATAGAAGATATAAAGATATATGAGGGATCAAAGATAATCAAAATGACATTTCTCGCAAATTTTGAAGTATAATTAGTGGAAAAGTTAAAAGTTTGTCAACTTTTTTTACTAATTGAAAATGTCTACCACTAATTTTGACGTTCTGAATGCTTACATTGAAATTAAAGGAACAAACTTCTACGCTAATTGAAACCACTAATTTATTCCACTGATTTCGAGGTTCTGAATGAAGCTTTACTCTTTTGTTTGCTTCAGAATGGTTCGACGGTATATAGACATTTAAGATTTTTTTAAGCACTGAATACGTACCTGAAGTATTGACCTTTCCTCACCCTGTATACCATATTTTTGGAAATCCCCGTGATAAGGGCGAACAAACCTTATATAATCTAACAGTATGTAAATTCCCAATCGAGAAAAATAATCTGTTTATTAAGGTCACTTGTGGCTAAGCCGCAGCGAGCAAAACGCATACATACCAATATCTAAGCAGAAAGAAAAAACAGTTTGAATTAATTCATTTACTTAATGTAGTTATTTATGGCAAACGTATAAACAGCGCGCTACCTAATCAGTAGTTAGATTAGTCGTTTGAGGCTAAATTGGCTGTTTTTCTTAAAAATTAAACTAATTTAATAATTTATATCAACGTCGAGACTAATTATTAATTTTTATAAATAAAATTATTGCAATATGATCAAAATATCTGTGCTAAAAATTACAGAAAGATAAGAATATAAATCGAGTGACCACGAAAAATAGCTGTTATATAAATAGTAATTAATTGCATTTAATCTCAGAAAATAAGTTACCATAGAATAGTCTCAAATAATATAAATCTCGTTTATCAGAAGAAGGTCAAAATTATTATCGATTTTCAGAGGGCATTATAACGCTGTTTTTTTTCTCGATCGTGTATTGTGTATGTTTTAACACACAATAAAAATTCAATATTATTTACACACAAATATAAATTCTTATTGAACTTTTCCTGGCGCTTAAATATTTAACAACTATTTCGAAAGATATTTTTAAATATGAAAAAATGTAAGCAAATTTGTTTTCTATCTCTGTCATATCTCACTCCCTTTACATCATTCTCTAGCTTATTTTCGGATACTCTGTAACTAAGGTAATTTTTTTCTAGAAGCGAGCATGTTTTCTGGAATAAAACATCTAGTTATACTCACCCCTACTCAAAAATATGCCCATATCAAGTAAATAAAATTTTGTTTTTCGAGAAACTCGCATCCTATGAGCAATGATCGAAAATATAAAGATATATGTTAACGATTTTAGAAAATATTATCAGAGCCGTAAATTTGGTGCACTAAATAAAAATTTTATAATAATATAAGAAAGCTACCTCCGCGGCTTTTTTGACTCGTCTCAGGGGATCGATTTGATGTCGAATCAAAATAATTCACCTAAATTTTTAGCTCTTTAACTCAAACGGTTTTCGAGATTTTCAAAAAAAAACTGTTTTTTCGGCTCAACTTTCGTTTAGCTGAAATCTGTTATATAAAAAATGACTTTATATATGCGTTCTAGAAGGCGTTAGGAGTACAAATATACAAAAATGCGTCATTTTCAATTTTCGGCTGAAATCTGTTACATCAAAACTAGTCTTCGGGGTGTGTTTTAGACATTTTTCTAAACATAAAAACACAAAAAAGTGGAATTTTTTTATTTTTATTTTACATAAAAAAATGCTTTGAGTTTAGAATAGCCGAAATCAGTTACATGAAAAATGAACTTATATTTGTTTTATACGAGCCTTTATGAGCAAAGAAATACAAAAAAATTCCTGCGGAAATGTGTCAATGTCATTTTGTGCACTTTGTTTTTCATACATTTTTCAGTTTAGAAGCTTACGGGACCCGGGAGCGAATAGGGGTGCTGGGTGGGGTAAAACATCTTTCGGAGGAATAACAATTCTTGTAGAATAGATAATATAGGTTCTTGTAAACTATAAGTCCCTCGGAATGTTGCACTTATTCTGGTTTTTTATTAAAGTTTTACGTAAATAGGGCTGATTCAAAACAAAAAATCATTGGATCATGCAGTTTTCTTTTATATTTTAATAATTAACTGTGATTTTGCAAACATATTAGATTGGTTAGCATTTGGGTTGCTTTGGTTAGCTTTTCTTTGTGGAAGGTGTTAAGCTGTGGTTTTTATTTATTTTATTGTGGTGGATTGTTGCGCGACTGGTGGAAAATCAAGTTTAACCGCCTTATCTCTCAGGGAGCTGCCTTGAGGTAAAGTACCCGGCGCGTTTATTTTTGAGTGGTCTCCCCATTTCCAATAGGCCTAATCCATATGTCGTCAACTTAGGTTTCTTTTGAGGTGGAAGGTTCATCAGAGTTCCTTCGTTTTTTGATGTTACTGGCTGTTCAATATAATCTTCCTGAATGTCTTCCACATCTGTATCATATTCTGGTTCATATCTTTTCATCATATCTTTATCGAGAGGAAAATTGTCCTCGTACTCATCTTCGTCTAATTTTGCCACTTCCAAACTATTCGAACATGATTTGCCCTGACAAAGTGCACACATTACCGAGCAACGCAAATCTGCTTTGCGGCAACTACAAGATGTATTACAATCTTTGGCACCTTTACATGAAATCAGATTTAATAATTCTTGGGAAGTAGCAATGGGCATCAACCCATTCTTTGAATTTTTCCATACCCAATCTAGAGCTGATTTTTCATTCCCATATCATAGCTGTACCTGACTGTACATACGGAAGGAGTGCAAGCGAGCTGCGTCTTTGGTCTGTGGTAATGATGCTAGGTTTGGTAAGCTTTTGGTAATAGATTTTACGAAACACTGGTATCTGTACTTATCTAATGAGTCGCATTTTTTGGATCCATATAGATGAAGAAGAAATCGTTCTCCAGCCTTTTCTATATCTTCTGGGGATGTGTTTGAGTCTTCGAAAGTTTGTGCAGCTGTCTGTAATAATTCTTTTTCTTTCTGTAAAACTTTAACGAATTTAATTTTTCCTTGTCTGTATAATGCTGATGTGGTGTCGCGTGGAGAAATAAAATGTTGTCCATAACTGAAGCATCTAGATTCATATTATGGTGTGCATACCTCTATTTTGCGACTTCCCCTTGCCTGGCTTTAGAAAATAAATATTTGACCGAGACCCATTTAAGGCAGTAAGAATTACAAGTAAATCGGTGTCTTCTCCGACTATAATTACCGTTTGATTGTGATTTGATCCTTCAATTGCAGTGTAGACAATTAATGTGTCAGCATCTTCATCAGCCTGCTTGACTAAGAAGCCCTCGTTCGTCAAACGATTACATATCATTGATAATATTCGACATTTGTTCCTCTCATTTGACAAGAATTTTCCCTGAGACACTGTTGCCGTCATTTTTTCATCAAAATAAATTTCCGGTGATAAACCGAGATAACTTGGAAACGGGTCGTCGCCCGGAAAAAGTACATAGAACGTTTTTTATAGAGTATTTCCTCTTCTTTAATTTTGGTCTGTACATTTTTTGCACTAATGTTGATAGAAATCGAATTATTAACAAATAATGAAAAATAAACCGAATTTTAGCCACTTTTTTCAAGATGGTGGCGAAATCCGGGCTTTGGGGGTGGTGCAAATTTAACACGTGGTTCCTTTAGGGTTCCCAACTTGAGCATCGGCGATTCCGGGACAATTATTTTTAAGCTTTTAAATAATTGAAACAAAACATTAAATATTAGAAATTAAAATATATTATATGTAAATGTGATTTTTAGGTCCCGGCCAAGGCAAAACTTTCGCCGGGACAAACTTTCTGATTCCTGGTTAATCCCGGCCAAACCGGGACGGTTGGGAACCCTAGGTTCCTTACACTAAACTAAACAAAATAAAATGTATTCTAGCTTGTCCGGATTTGCTCCCGCCATAAGCTATTTTTTAATACTTGGCGACTGGCCTAGTTACCAAAACGGTCAAGCACGATTTGAAACGTTCTTATTATGTATTTTATACCGATCAAAGTTTATTAAACTCTCATTTCTTTTCAAATATACATTTCACAGTACGACATTACAGACTATTAGCCTTTTTTTCCCTTATAAATACAAACATTCGAACTGTTTTTTTTTCGCTATTGAGGCGTTCAAACACCGTCTGTTTGTCCCGAAATGACACGAGACTGTAGAAAAAAAGTCGTACCGCACTATTTTTAGTACCCGATCGGCGTCAAAACGACACCGTTTGATACACATTCGATTTTTTTATCAATAGAAGTTAAAGCGACGTTTCTTGTTTTGCGGTACCCTGTCCAAACATGCCCTGGTATATTGTTTGCCCAGAAGGGTCTCGTGGTTTCGTTCAATGTTCGTAGAACAAATAGAAGTATAAAAAAAGGCTGATGCGTATGTAATCCCGGCCATATAAAATAAGTAGCTTTTTGGTCAAACAGTGTGTAGTACCTTGTGCGATAACGACATTTTCGCCAGTAGTGAAGACAGTTGAGTGAAAAAAATGCGGCCATCAAGTGGGTGCATTTCTATATTGTTTATACCATTAGTGTTTAATTGTTTTTTTGGAGTTAATGATGTAATTACTGTGTGAGTTTGAAGGATGCACTGATTTTCTTACGAAAGATTTAGTGCACTGCGATAATGAATTTTTGTTTGAGGATGTCGTGATAGAGGTTGTTTTTTTTTAATTGTGTGTTTTTTGCTTTGGTTTTTTGTAATTTTTTGGATATTGTCTTATCAAAATAATATTTTTCCTCGAAAGACAGACAATACATTTTTTTTGAATTTGGGAATTACCTAAAATATATTCTTTTAAATTTTGTAATTTACAAATACTTAACCCAAATTTTTGGCCTTTGTTTAGTTCAAATTCTAATTTTTGTTGTTGATACAGATACAAGAAATACCTATACAATCTTCTAGAATTTATGGCACTAAACCAAATATCTACCATAACACAAAAACATATTTTATGTTTTGTTAGGGTTTTTATAGAGTAAAAATCTCTTTAACATGAGAAATGTACATGAAACATGTTTTGGCTGTTTACATTTTTTTTTAAGATACCAACCAAAGTTATGTTTTCATAACACCCTGTATATTTATAAATTATCCTTTCCGATTTTTTTTTTTATTTTCTTGGGAAAACTCTAATTAAGTTTTCATTTGGTTTTTCATATCTTTATTTCATTTTTATAAGTGTCGAACATAATCCAAAAATGCCATACAAAAAATTCACAAACACATAACATAATGTTTACTATAATTAATAAACTAAAATAAATTTATAAATTATATGATCTTGCTTGCTATGAGCAGAGCTATCACAAATCGTTTAAAAAACGATTTAAATCAAAGATCAAAAATATATTTCATTTAGACAAACGATTTAAGTCAAAGATACTTTTTGTGTTCGTGATTTAAATATTTTTAGAAAGATACTTTTAATGTATTTTTGTGAAAGCGTTGCGAAATTGGCAGTTTTTGATATTTATTTGAAATTCGAAATGACATTCTTTTAGGCACTAGTATCTAAAAGTGACACTTGTTTAGGCACTAATGTCTAATAGTAAAAAGGTAGGTTTCAAAGTTGTAGGTGGTCTCGTATAAGTTTTTCGACTTCTCGGGCACTTAACGTGGATAGCGCAGTTTCAGCAGCTTGTTGAATATCCAAAGACTCGTCATTCTCACTCATTTTTTCACAAAACTTTGTAATACGGCGACGTTTGAACCTGACAGAACTTTGTCATTAAACAATCATACAATGCATAAACAATGCCTAATGCCTTAGAAACTGATTACCAGAACATTTTAAAAAATGTTAACACATTCATTTCGCAACTTGTTACGTAAATAGCTATTAAATCATTCAGAAATATTTAATTGTTTTTTTGATAATTTAGATCACTTATATCATTACATGATTTAAATCTTCTCTAACGATTTAAATCATTTAGTGATTGAACTCACTTTATAGGATTAGATCACTTCTAACCGATTTAAATTCTTACGAAAGTATTTAAGTAATTTTGTTAGTATTTAAATCTTCTCTAAAAGATTTAAATCATATTTTTAAGTTCAAAATCAAAGGTAATTTCTAAAAAGATTTAAATCTTGAATCAAAAATTATCGAACGTAACAGCTCTGGCTATGAGCGTTTCAAAAATACAGGGTGTCCCAGAAATAAGTTCAAGTATTTTAAGGGGTGGTAGATCTCGATTAAAGAAACATATTTTCTATTTATCGTTTTTCAAATAAGTCCAAAATATCGGAGTTATTTTACTTTGAAAATTTCCAAAAAAAATGATTTTTTTGCTAAAATTTTGAGAACCACTGGATCTTTTCTGGATTTTATTTCTTGTAAATTTAATAATAATGTAAATAAAAAAAAATCGAATTTTCAAATTTTTTGTTCGCGAAAAAAACCTCATAGGCGTGTTTCTGGGGTTGAATTATACTACCAGTTAAAATACTTGCACTTATTTCTGGGACACCTGACCTAAATAAAACAGATAACTCCCAAAATAAGACAGATAGTAGTATACTTAGAATAGAGTTGAGGGTTGGAACCTTTGGTGTTACACAGCAAAATAAAACACTAAATCACCACAATACACCAAAACACTTTTACTTTTACACTGGATGCGCGTAAACTGCAGTTTATAATCATCTACTGATGATGCTAACATGGTTAGCGAAACGCGCGTCCAGTGTCAAAGTAAAAGTGTTTTGGTGTATTATGGTGATTTAGTGTTTTATTTTGTTTTGTTTTTGTAGTAGTATACTTTTAATAATTCTTTTGTTTCTTTTATTATCAATCACGGCCTACTAAAAAAGTGATCTTTTAATGAAAACGTTTAAATATTGCACAGTAAATAGTGAACATAAGAGTGTTATATATTTTTATTAAAAGGCCTAAGGCATTTATTTTTTTAAAAATGTAAAATAATTTAAAAAACACATTTTTTGAATAAAACGTTTACATGAATTTCTCTACCAATAAATTTCATAGACTTGGTTATCAAACCGTGTTCACGTTGATTATTTAAATACCTACAAATTTTCTAAAAAAATTAAAATTAACACATTTTTTGAACACAACAAAATAATATTAATTAAGCAAAACTAGAAAACGTCATTTTTACTGCATCACACGCAAATAAAAATTAATACGTAGCCAAGAGTCATTCAGGATTTCTCTGGGGGTGCCCAGCAGTACATGGGGGGGGGGGGCAGGCACCCCCGGCCACCCCTGTAGTTACGCCAATGAGGAAGCCGGATCATATGATTTATAAATATACAGGATGTTCTATTTAAGGAAACATAACTTTAGTTCATATCTTCAAAAATATTTTTTTCGTGGAAAAACATACCACGCTACGGTATTCTACATGAAAAGTTCTACAAGAAACAGTTTTCTCCCTCTCTTTTACAATAACAAAAATACGGGGGGTGTCCCAAATTGCAAAATTTTCAAAAACACTCTGTAACTTGGAAATGATGAGGGCTATGAAAATTTTGTTTACAGCATCTTCCGTTTAACAAAAAAGTGGGAAGGGTTTGTGCAAACGCAACCTCCTGTCTTCACTAATAACGGAGATACCTTATGATTTCAATCAAAATGGGACACCCTGTACATGTCTACGGGTAAAATCAAAAGTATATCAAGTGTTTCTAAAAATTTATAGTTACATTTTTATTAGAATTTAATTCTTTCTTAAATCGCTGCATTTTCTCTAGGTCAAAGGTTGAAAAAACTGATTAAAAATTCCAAAAAAAAACCGTAAATTAGCATTCGTGCTTGCTCGACGCGGATCACGATAAAACCTTTGATTACAAGGTGTAGTGAGCGACATATAGAACATAATATGGAGATTGTGATAAAAGTAAAAGTGAAACATGCGGCCTTGTATCGAAAAACTATTCAAGCTAGGAAGCCGTTACGTATATTGAGATAAAATCTTAAATATTAAGCATTGAACATATAGAAAATTAATTATATCATTTTAATAATAATATTTGGTACAATCCTCTGTTAGTTTTGCTGGATTGTTTTCATATATTATTCAGTTTTTATAATTTTTAGCCGACCATACCAGTAGGTATGGTAGGCTATTAAGATCGGCAAAAAAAAGTTTTTTTAATTTCACTCAGAATGAGTCTTTTACATTTGAGGATCATCCCTTGCTTGCTAATTGACGAACTCCACAATCATTGAACGAAAATATTTTAGTACGGTTCCGGAAACTTTAATTAATACTACCAATTAGGGTTCAGATCTTTTTGGTCATCACAGAACCGGGCTAACAATAATAAACATATTTTTTTGTTAGGTGAGAAAGTCCTTTGATACTTTCGAAGTCGAAAATCAAAAATGTAATGATGCTATTTCTTATTGTTCTTGCTTCTTTTCAAGAGAAAAGAAGCAAGAACAATAAGAAATAGCATCTGTAACGTTAAAAGATTAACGTTACAGTTGAGGGTTGGAACCTTTGGTGTTACACAGCAAAATAAAATACTAAATCACCACAATACACCAAAACACTTTTACTTTTACACTGGACGCGCGTTTCGCTAACCATGTTAGCATCATCAGCAGATGATTATAAAACTTGAGTTCATAAAAAACTTCAGTTTTATAATCATCTGCTGATGATGCTAACATGGTTAACGAAACGCGCGTCCAGTGTAAAAGTAAAAGTGTTTTGGTGTATTATGGTGATTTAGTGTTTTATTTTGTTTTGTCTTTTAACGTTCCTATAATATTTATTATGTTATGTTTTAATTTTAATAGATATTTGCATTTTTAATTCAATATTTTAGGGCTTTCGTCTCAAATTCAGTTGATATATGTTGTTTGATGTGAAATTTAAGTTGCCTCTATACTTTTTTCTTCACTTGTGTTCATGTTAATTTTTTCATGATTACTCATGTTAATTTTTTTATGACTCTACTTAATAATTGGATATTGTTTTCATTAAAAATCTCAATTTTTATCCATTTTACTTTGAAAAATCATCCTTTGCTTTCTGATTGATGAACTGCACCACCATTGAACAAAAATTAGTCAGTACCGAAAAAAACGGGAAATCCCGGTTCCGAAAAACAACTCCGGTTCCGGAAATCCTATTAAAAACGGTCCATCGCCGTTCTTACGATTTGGGTAATTCTGTACTTAAAACAGCTCCAAGTGACCCAAGACCACTAGTTTATAGGACTGATATCCACAGTCTACAACATACCTACTTTTTTTTTCTAAAAATATCACCGTTTGTTTCACTTGATGACAATTAATGCAAATGTGTTTTGAACATATTTCTTCAATGGTTATCACAAGGTTATCGTAAGGCAAAATTGGCCTAACCCGACCAGAGGCTGATTTGACAAATTAAAATCGTTTAAACAAGGATAATTTTTATTGAAATTGTCTCAATTTAACGCATACATGGATATGTATGTCCATTCCGATTAGGTTAAGTCCGTTGACCCCGACGCGATTGATACGAGATCCGAAATAGTTTTATTCAGTGTTGCCAGGTCAAAAAATCGATAATCGTTAGAAAAAAATACCAACATTTTACTATACATAGTGTATAGTGAGATTCTAGTATTTTTTTCTAGCCATTATTGCTAGAAATGCCGTGATGACATGGGTAATGATTTAAGGGGATGATTCTTGGACATATTCTAAGAAAAAAAATCATATGAATGTAAACATATTTTTTTTTGCAATACCTTTGATGTTATTACAGATACCTTTATGGAAATTGTTACTGGTATACGATTGTCTTTTATATTTTGCATACAGAAGCATAGTAGGCACCTGTCAATATGTAGTGAATGTCAAAATTAACTGTTATCTTTAACTTAACGTCAAAGTTTTAGACCAGCCTCGTTTAAAGCTGTACCTAAGCTAAATTTTTGATGTTGACGTATCAGTCGAAAAATGAAATTAAGCCAAGAAAATTTTCGCGCAGTAATTTTTTGCAATTTTCGAAGACAGTTGTCTGAACAAGAATTCCTTGCCGAGTTGATTTCTGTTTTTTGACACTGAAGCACCACATCAGTTGACAATTTCTCGTTGGGATGGAGAATTTAACCGTAGACTGTATTAGCCTTGTTTATATATTGTCGAGGTGTATTACTGGTTGCATAACTGCATTACTGCTACATAACCGCAACGTGCATTGAGGAACCTGGCGAATTCGCCAGAAAGTAAAAAAAAATTACAGAATTCTTTAGAACGTTCCAGAAACACTCGCTAGGGGTTTGGTTTGGTTTTGGAAATTATTATTTCAATATGTTGGTACATTATTTATAATTTATGATAATGCTAATTACTGTTAATAAATATTTAAAAAAAAGTTACATACCTACTTTAATTTGATTTAATGCAGATTTATAAAAGAATCATTTCATTCTTAGATTATTTTATTCTAAATTGGAGTGTTTTACGAATTTTACGATATTTTTTTTTGATAAACATAAAACGTTTTACATTCTTGATTAAATGTTCAAAAAATTGAAACTTGCTTCAATAATATTATTTGACATTAAAATAAATATAATATATTGTACTTAATACACCATCTAAATCTTTATAACACCAATTAAATATGTGTTAATGTAAAATATGGCCAGAGTTTTAAAATCAAGTTTGCTTTAACTTTGTATATGTGAAGAATTATAGAAACTAAAAATATTATTTTAACTGACACACAAAGCTCGTTAAACCATAAAACTTTCTAAAAGCAGGATACATGTCTAACTGAAATAATTCAAGTACATTTTCATTAAAAAAATGTATCAGGAAAATAATTTAATTAGATAATGCAAGATTTATTTTTTATTCTGTTCCATATGGTCCTCAGTATTTTCAATACACAGGGTGTTTTCTACGACGTTCTCTATGGGTTTCTCGAAAACTACTGGAGTTAGAGAGTCGGTTAAATGGGGAAAGAATTGCAGTTTTGCGAGCCTTTTAAATATGCGCCTTTCATATTTTTGAAAAAGTTTATGGATTACTAGATATTTCGAAAAAAAATGGCTATTTTAAAAATTGTCCCTAATTCCATTATAGTCTATTTTAGACAATAAGTTTTCAGATAAAAGTTGTAGATAATCACATCCTTAATGAGATTGCGTCCTCTGTTTTTTTTCTAAAGCCTGTCATTTTTGACATATGACACAAACATATGTTTTTTTTAATGGAAACCATAGTTGGCTAGAACTTCATAAAAAGCGTCATTTTTAGGATTTTCAGCTATATCTGGTAAGCCATGCAACCATGCAACTTTTTCAAAAATCTGAAAGGCGCATATTCATGACCCCACAAAACTGCAATTCTTTCCTCGTTTAACCGATTCTATCTCCAGTAGTTTCCAAGATACCCATAGAGAACATCGTAGGAAACTCACCCTGTATATACAATATACAGTAGTGTGAGTGGTGATGAATCCTGGATTTACTCTTATGAACCCGAAAATAAACGTCAATCGGTTGTTTGGATGTTCCGAGATAAACCAAAACCAACTAAGTTATCCTCGAAATGTTTGCAAAAAGATGGTGACGACATTTGTGTTGCAAAAGCGGATCATGTATCAATAATTCTCTTCGTGGAGAATAATTCGAAAAACAATAGTGTTTAAAAGTTATCTACTGTTTTTTATATGCAAAATAAATGACAACCCTCGTACTACTGGTGCCTAGATTAAGTGAAATTTACTCGACCTGACAACACCGGTTTTGCTCTGGAGAAAGCAGCCACCGCTTTCAACAAACGTTATATATGGTCAAAGAATGTATTTTAATTAAATCGATCTCAGATACGGACAATAAGGTCGATACTCTCCAACTTTTAAGAAAATAGCATGATTTTTATCGTATGTTTGATTTTTTTATCGAGAAATTTATTACATTAGTTAATTACTCCCCTAACCGCAACTCGAAATTTTTTATGCGTCATTAAGAATTATTTAAAAACGACTTATTTGCATGATTGATAGGTATAATTTTATCGGTATGGCCATAAACTAGGAAATTTTTGACTAGATATTTAATTTTCTCAAATTTATAACTAATTTAGGACATTGAAAAAAAAAATAATTACGAAATTTAAGAATTTTTTATAAATCTTTTTTCAAATGTCGTTATTCCAAACTGCACTTTATTGAATATACCAGTATTAATGGTGGCTTAGAGAGAAACTTGAGATATATTGTGTCAAGTTATTTGAAAAGACTCGATGGCAAGTAAAGTATTACAATTATTGTAAGTTAATAATTCAGATGTATGTGAATGTTTAATGTATTTAATTTTAAAATACCATAGGACCGAAAAGAAAACAGCGTCAAAGACGGTTGGCCAAAGACAATCGATGATTTTGGCGAGGTCAAGCCCTATAAACGTCATTTACTTGGCCCGCCCTCTTCTTATTTTTTAATAGGACTTATTGCCAGTTGGCATTAAAGAAGGTTGTAGTTTATTTTAAATGGTTTTTAAATTCTGTAGTTTAAATTCGAGAAAAAAATATTTTTTTTTGAAATAATTTTGTGTGGCTAGAAATTTTCTATTATTTTTTAGTTTTTCTGTAATTAGGGCTAATTCTTAACGAGTTTTATGTTCAATTTTTGGTAAATGACATCTAGAGATTGACCTCGCCAAAATTATCAACGATTGTTCAGTCGCCTTTGACGTCGTTTTTTTTTCGATCAACATACAGATTACAGTCTTAAATAAGTGCAAATATTTTAGGGGTGGTATATTTCAATCCCAGAAACACGTCTATGAGTTTTTTTCGCAAAAAAGATGTTTCGTTTTGTTCAAAATTTTAAAAGAAAACCGTGCATTTTCTTTTAAAATTTCTTGTATATTTTTGAAAACTTTTTAGAACTGCCTGTTCACTGCAAATTTTTCCACGATATAATTTCCTTCTTCTCTGATATTACCATGGTTACGGCTTTACTCTATGGTTACGGCACTAAAAAGGATGCAAATACAGAAAAATTCGGTGGCTCTCGAAAATTTTTTAAAAATAAATCCAGTTTTTTTAATATTTTCAAACTTGAATAACTCGGTTATTTTTGACGTATTTGAAAAACGGCAAAGAAAAAATCTGTTTCTTTTATCAAGATCTACCAGATCATTTTTACTTTTAGTATGCATTTTACATTTTGATTATTGATTTTACAATAGATATATTGCCTGTTCCTTAGAGAAATAATAGAACGTAGAGGGACACTTATATACAGGGTGTAAATAAATAAGAGTGAAAAAATTAAAAAGGTGATTGCTTATTAATAATAATAATGTAGATTTTTCACTTTTTCACTTTTTTTTCAATTTGATTTGCAGCATCGAAAGTTTTTATATTTTCCTGCAACTAATATCGTCTTTAATTCTCTTCCAGAACCTTTCCTTCTCGATGAGAAAATGCTCCCGCTGCTGGACGATGTGGAGCCACCCCGCGGCGCCGTCGCCGTGCCGGTGCCCCTCAAGTCCGAGTACTACAAGAGCCCCGAGGACAACACCTTCCTCCTCAACGAGCTGGAAAAGGTCTACTACGAACTGAACCACGGCACCCTAACGCCACCTCAGAGCCCGCCGGGTAACCAGCCCGTCACCGTGACCACGCTCGAACCGATCCTGGGCAACCCCTTCCCCCAGATCGTCACCAAGGATGCCGCCGTCGTCTACTCCGTACCTGAGAAGCACGAGGGCGGTCTTGCTTTCGCTGTTGATATGAGTTACGCCTCTATGCCCACGCCTCAACCGGACATCGCACACGAACTGGCTGTTGTGGATGAGTTGGTCCGTACCCGCGCCGAAGACATCATGCAATGGAATAGCAGCGGACCTTCTTCTCCCGATAGCAGTTGTAACAGTAGTAACTTCGGGGATTGCTCTTCTGACGACCCGGAATGGATGCCCGAGCCCGTTGAACACTACAGCACTTACGAAGAGCTGGTGCAGAAAACGCAAACGCGCAAAAGAAGGTCCAATCCGTACTGCAACTCTCCCGACGACAAGAAGTCGCGTAAGAAGGAGCAGAACAAGAACGCTGCCACCAGATACCGCATGAAGAAGAAGGCCGAAGTTGAGGAGATCCTTCACGAAGAGAAACAACTGTTGGAGTCGCACGGAGAATTGAACACGAAGATAACGGATTTGCAGCGCGAAATCAAGTACTTGAAGGGGCTGATGCGCGACCTGCTCAAGGCTAAAGGCGTTATCCATTAGGAAAAAAACAACACAGCTTTATTTTTGATTATTTTTTGTAGTGAATTTTAATCTCAATTTAATGTATTTTGTTATTTTTTGTTCGTTGAATCCAGTTTACGTTTGATAGAATTGGTAGTCTTAAGGAAAGATGTTTTAAGTTAATTTTAATTTGTAGGTTACAAGAGGGACGCGGGGGATTCGGACCCGCAGCGTCCGGATACTGCGCGTTTCTCGCTTTTTATTTTCTTTTTTATATAAACCCTTAGATTCGTTAAGAAATGATATATTATCCACTTTTATTAACACAATGTCATAATATGCAATCATATACTAATAAATTTAGGTGGGAACATAACAGGTAGTTTTTCTTACAATATAAACCCATACATTCGGACTGGATAAACGGAATCCAACAAACGAGGGCTCGTTTATAAGAGAGTTTCTTACTCTATATTATATCGTATAAACAATAATAATAAGCTTTTGAATGTAGACGCTAGGGGGTGCGGACTTGCAACTTAACAAACATTGCGCGTTTTTTTCAAAAAAAAATTAAATGTGATAGTATATGTAATTTTAGCTGATGGTAAAGAGTAATAAAAGCTTAAAAAGTCAGTGAAAACCGCATCTTGATATCCTCTTTCAAACCAAAGATATCAGCAAAATTATAATAAATAAGAAAAAATAAACCCTTAATTACCTTATTTTTATAACATGGTTACAGTAGCCCTCTTGATTATTATGACCATTCTAATAAAAAAATAAGACAGAAACGGTTAGTTTATTCTAAAATCGACAATATACCAGAATACCATAATACTAGGTGTATTAATATCTAATAATTAAGATATCAATGACAATGAATAAGAAACGGCGCCTCAATCATGCCTCAATGAAGTAATGGTAGGCTTTGGAAAAAAGTTGCCTTTGACGTAATAGTTTAAACGTCAAAGTGTTATTAGATCAACATTTTCATAGTCTTAGCAGCGTTTTTTTCTCTTTTTAAGGAAGGTATTTTTAGAAAAGCAATCAAAAGATAAAAAAAAACGTTGCTGAGAATCAAGAACGGTTAACTAATAGGTTATAACTAACTAATAGGTTAACTGTTCTTGGCTGAGACTATCAAAATATTGATATACCTAATAATATTTTGATGTTTAAACTATCCCTTTAAAAGCAACTATTTCCAAAGCCTACCATGAATTCACTGATGCGTCGTTTCTTGTTCACTGTCATTAATATCTTAAATATTAGATATTAATACACCTATAGTAGTATTCTGGTACATTGTCGATTTTTTGAATAAAATACTCTTTTTTATCTTATTTTTTATTAGAATGGTTATAATCAAGAGGGCTACTGTAACCGTATTAAAAAAATAATGTTATTAAAGGCTTATTTTTTCGTATTTATTATAATTTTGCTAATATCTTTGGTTTGAAAGAGGATATCAAGATGCGGTTTTCGCTGACTGTTAAGCTTTTTAGCTCTTGTTGCTTTTTAGCTATTGTCGCTGACTGTTTAGCTCTTTACCATCAGCTAAAATTACATATCCTATCGCATTTAATTTTTCTGTAAAAACGCGCAATGTTTGTTAAATTGTAAGTCCGCGCCCCCTAGCGTCTACGTTCAAAAGCTTATTATTATCTTTTATACGGCATAATATAGAGTAATAAACGCTCTTTTAAACGCTTGTTGGATTCCGTTTATCCAGTCCGAAGTTATTAATATTTAAATAAAAACAAATCGAACCTTCCCCCACCACTTTATTTTGGCAGATAGGGAAAAATGGTTCCAACAAAAAATATTCAAAATTTTATGAAGATTATGAAGCTATTATTTATAGTACTAGTTATCTAGGCAAAATTGTGTAAAAAATCCATTTTCTTACTTTTTATAGCAGTTGCGCCCTCTAGCGACCGTTCTACAAACTTGAAGATAATTTTCAGCAATTTCTCATAGCCTTTTTAGTTATAAATATTTTTTTTCGCAAGCTCTACAACTAATACTTTCCGAGATACAGCCGAGAGCTATTTTTAGTGGGACACCCTGTACAGGTTGTCCCATTTTTGCGTGTTTTACAGGGTTTCTCGTTTATGAGCAGCGGTACAAAGATACGGTCTTCACAGTTGCTACTTTTTTATGAAACTAAAGATGGTTAACACATATTTGATGCCGCTGTTAAAGATTTATGATAAAAGTATATGGAAAAAAAGACTTGACTTAAATCTTATTTAATTACTTTTTCTATTTAAGATTTAAGAGGTAGAATAACTAACACACAGATAGAATAATTAAACACATAGTATAAAGATATCTTTTTTACTGTGGTATTACTTCAATGGGAACGAGAACAGTCTGTGTTAATATTATAGTGAACAAAAACACATGTTCAATTTTTTGTATTGTTTTAAATTCTGTTGTAATAACAATTGGTTCTTACTTTACTAAACAAATCGAGCTATATTAAAGTTTACTGTTTTTTATATAAAATGTGTTAATCATTTGTTTGAAAAGACTGAGATTAAATATACTTTTAAGATATTTAAAGCAAATTTAAAAAGCAGAACTCCTAATATTGTAAACAAAGACACCATTATATGTTATTTACATAAAATACTATTAAAAATTTCAGTCATATGAGTCAGTATATTTGAAGCCATATCTTAAATATTAGTGCTTTTATCAATAATTTCATATCCTTTCAAACTAATCTCGATCCATTGTATCCAAGTACTTTCGACTAATTTACTAAAAGTGATTTCCTGAAATACTTTGCTCCTGCTTAGTTCGACAAAGCCCATTTTCTGAAACATGCTTATACTCGGGATATTATCGAAAGAAACTTTAACAATAAACTGTTTAACTTCCAAATACTTTATGCCATATAGAAACATAAGAAGCATTGCTTCCCAGCCACATTTTCTACCTCTAGCCCACGGTTCTGCTACCATAATTTCAGCTTCGGCACATATACGGTCATCTGGAGTGGCGAAGAATAGATTTGTGTCACCAATCATGGACTCTATAATTAAGAAGTTGAAAAACAATTCTTTTTGTTTGTTTCAATTCATTTCACCTATTTCGTCTCCAGTGTTTTCGTATTTTTCTTTATAAAGAACTATAAACGTGCATTCTAAAAAGAATAAATATAACATTTTTAACAGAAATAAAAAATTAGCAACAATAGCAACTGACTATTTTCGTCTCTTTGCCATGACTTTTGCATTTCATATTCCTCCTCCAAAGAAAGTGGTTCTGAAGCAGTTAACTGCTGAAGTTCTTCGGATTGCATCCATTTATGATATCTAACAGGAAATAAATTATATCGGTTAACTGAACTTAGCAGTCGCACTTACTTTGGGACGTGTTCCTCGCGATATGGAACTAGAACTACATTTTTTCCTATAATTTTTGTATTTTTATTAATAACCATTTTAAAAAAATATTAAATATCTTAGGTTATATTCTCAAGCTCTTTAGGTTATATTCTCAAGCTCAAACTCTCTTGAGCTCAAGCTCCATAAGCTCAAGATATTTATTTTTGTTGTTGGCTTTGTCTAATAATTAACCATAGATATATAATTTAAAAAAAAGAAACTATCAATCAAAGCGTTGATCTGTGGACCACTCTTCTTTTGAAAATATTGGTAAATTGTCCAGCACATTCCTACTTTTCTTCTTTTTGATATTAAATAATGAAAAGCTCCTGGTTACGGCCGGATAGTCCTGGAGCAATGCCTTCTATTAAAAGATCAGCCTACGGGCGAGATTTATGACGTCACGCTAGTTAGATATAACGGATTAATAAATATGTTGTAGAATACATGGAAAACATAATTATTCCTCAGATTTTTGGTTTGTATTTTAAAAATGATATAGTTTAAATGAAATATACATAATATACAGTTAATAACTACAACATATATACCTATTTATAGTAATAAATACTTTGGCAAATAAACTATGAACCATACATATGCAGCAAATGTTTTACAATGTACAAATAATGTATAGGTACATAAGATAATGGGTAAAATGTAAATATATTTTAAATTTTGGGGTTTGAAAATCGATCTAATTTAACAAAAACATTGAATATCTACTAATAGTGATGTATTATTATTTGCATTCACAAAATTTATATGTATATTTTGCAAGTATCAATGTTCGAAAAATTATATTTACAAATAATACAATATTATCTAAAAAAAAGGCGTCAGCGATGGCTATGAAATGAAGATCGCTGGCATTTTATATGTTAAATTATTCTAAAATTTTGATTTTCTTGGGATTTTAGGTTCGGGAAAAACGCTGATTAAGTTTTCATTTGGGTTTTCATTATTTTTATTTGGTTTAAAAAAAAACGTTTCGGCTAACTATAGCCTTCACAGTGTTGTGTCATATGAGAAAAATAGTGTCGAATATAATCCACAAAATTACATATACAATATAATTCACACCTCATAATGTTTACTGCAATTAATAAACTAATATAAACTTATCAAAAGATGACCACATATTTTTTAAAATTATTATTCTTAACACTAAAATTATCTACATTGACTATGGGTACGCAGTAAACATTATGTGCGTGGTGTGCATATTTTATATGCAATTTTTGGATTATATTCGACACTATTTTTTTCATATGACACAACACTGATGGAGGCTATAATGTTAGCCGAACCGTTTTTTTTTAAACCAAATAAAAATAATGAAAAACCAAATGAAAAATCAATCAACGTTTTTCGAACCTAAATTCAAGAAAATCAAAAATTTAGAATATTTAGAATCAAGGTTCAAGAATATCAAATTTTCCAAGATTGTAAAATTCTAGTTAATTATTTTATGTGTACAGTTATTTAGGGAATGTCATCGATGTTCATTTCCAAGCCAACTAGACGCCGATTTTTTTCGATGATACGGTATAATTCTTACGTAAAATGTAAATAACATTAGACCAATTAAAACAAAGAAATATGAATTTCTTAGTATTTTTAGTAACACCTTTATTCTTAAAACTTAATTTTGTATTATGCAAATATACCAATTTTATTGTTATTTTATTCATATTGTATTCAGCCATCACTTAAATATTTGATATTAATTTGGTATTATAAATAATCAATACTATTCATTAAAAATTACTGAACAAATATATGTTATGCTTAACATACATTATATATTATCAAACAAAAACTTGCAAAAACACATTCTTCTTTTAAACTGTATCAGTCTTGTCTTTACAAAAATCTTTTTTAAAATTTGAACTCAAAATAATAATCTTTTTCATGATCTCTAATACACATATTCTTTATTTTTCCCTAGATCATAATACCTACTTACGTGTTTGAATCTATCGAAGCTGAACCAGCAACACTTGGAGTGGAGATTCCACAATATGAATAAAATAAACATAATTGTCCAGTTTTCATTAATACCATCATGGGAGAATATTATTTTTAAATTTATTAAAGATATTTTCAATAAAATTCTCTTGATTTATAACTCGTACCCACTTTTCTTGCTCTTCCGGACACTTTAGGCTGCCTAGTATAATAACTATCCTTAGTAACCATCCTTTCCACCAGGAACACAACAAAGATGAGGCATAGCACCAATAACACACTCCACTTAAGCTTTATTGATGAATTGTTAGAGTCTTAAAAACACACACAAAAATCACGATAAGTAAAAATGTATGGGCACTTTTAGGTTAAATCACTTGCACAACGTGTAATTTTTAAAATTTCTATTTTTTGTGCGAAACCGAGAGTGACCATATATCTGGTAGTAGTTTATGTCACTTCAACACCAAAATAATTAGTTTTTTGCACTACAATAATAAATAATACCAAAAATCAAAGAGTTAAAACCAAAAATCAACCGACAAAATATGAAACGGAATCTAACCCAATATCTAAGTATGTACAGCTGATGAAGTAAACAAAAGTCCGCCCGCAGGCTGATCTTTTAATAGAAGGCATTGCCTGGAGCTGTGGCCGTAAAACAAAACAACTAAAAGCTCCTGGCCATTGACTATTAACATGAAGTTAAAAACAGTTCTAATCTGTCATCGAGGTACATGGCTGGTTATATTTTAGAATTTTAATTTTAATAACAAATTAACTTTAAAATAGTGAATAAAAAAAAAAGCCTTTTTAAAATGGGGCGAAGATCAATTAATACCACGAAAAGTGGTAAATATATGAATCCCACGGATCAAGCAAGTACGTATAGTTATATTCACTTTTTCCCATTTTAAATAAGTTTATATTTAGGAAAGGAAGCTAGAAAACAAGAATTAAAGAAAAACAAGAAACAGAGGCAGATGGTGAGGGCCGCAGTGCTAAAAGGAAAAGACCCCCAACAAATTCTCGAAGAAATGGAGAAAATTGATCAAATGGAGTTCAATGTAAGTCAGCCATCACCATTGAATGAAAAAGTACTTAAGGATAAACGGAAAAAACTGAGGGATACTTTAGATAGAGTACTGAGTATGTACTACAAAGATGACCCAGAAAAATGGTCGGATTTGAGAAAAAGACAGACAGAATATGAGCAAAAAAGAAACAAACTTGTATCGTTTTATGAATCGGTTAAAACAGCTCAGAGTGTTACAGTTGACGAGATTCCTTTACCCCAAATACCACAACAGATTACTGCAAACACTATACCATTGCCCACAGCAGAAAGGAAGCCAGAGGTAGCTATTTATTCTATAGCAACTGCTTTAAAATTACAAGCTCTTGGACAACCTGTGAGGTGAAAAACAGTTATTTTTTTTATATTATGAGTGATTTATACAGGTATATTTTTATTTAGGGAACCTCCTGGATGTCCACCAGGGTTGCCACCTGAAATAAACGATGACGGTGAAGTAGTTGATATCTCAAGCAAAACAAGAACCGAAGAAGAAAAAACAGCAGAAGAGAGTACAACAGAGGATAGCGATAATGCTCAAGTTAATAAACCTACTTCCTTACAACAGAAAATGGTAAAACTATTTTTAAAATGCTGTTAGTTAACTCCTAACCTACAACATATTTTTGTATATTCTAGGTAGCATTATCTGGACAGAACGTGGACGAATTCATGAAAGAGATGGAAAAGAAAATGGAACAACGTAAGGATGAAGATAGTACTACCGCCAAGGCACAAGTTAACATCGAACCTTTAATGCCACCTGGTACAAACGAGACTGTTCCCACTTTACCTTCATTACCATCAAATCCACCTCCTACAATGCCTCCACCTTTGCTATTTACTGGCACAGGCATAAGATTACCTCCAGGTACATTCATATAGAAAATCATATTAAAAGTGGAAATATAAATAAATTTATTTTTTAGGCCCTCCACCTGGTAGGCCCTTGATGCCTCCTGGTCCACCTCCAGGTTTACCTCCCAGGTTGCCTTTGGGAATACCTACGTCAGGACCTAGGCTTATTAGGATACCAGCGCCACCTTTAGTCACAGGGCCTCAAACTATTCAACAACCCAAACCAAATGTTTTGTCTGCGGCTCCACAATTAATCAACAGGTAAGTTTATAAGATTTAAAGTTTACTAGCTAATTATTGGGAAAACTGGAAATCGTCCGATTTTCACCAAGATTGGTATACACACTATTTTGAGGTCTTAGATTATGAATCTGAACTTTTTTCATGGCAGTCTCTTATCGTTTTTCAGAAAAACAGAAAATAATAATTTCAACATTGAATTTTTCTTTATTTCAGCCCTATAAAGTAATAATTTCACTATATTTTCATTAGTTATATCATATAGTTTATCTATATAAAAGCCACACTTGATTGAGGCTAGAAAAATGTCCAAAATTTTACTGAAAAACACTTTTCTTAACAAAATAACAAAGAAAATTGAGAGCAGATGGAAGTTTGACATTTCATATATCCTTCTTTCTCTCTCCTATGTAATGAGAGAGACAAATATATTCTAGACCTAATCTAGAAATTTGAAAATTTGCAACGTTGCCATATCTTTTATTTTTTCGGATGATTAGGGATTTCAAATAAATTACCTATTATGAGATCTGACAATAATATACCTACCTATAGTCACAAAGTTACGCGGAAGAGTTTTGATTGCATTGGTTTCAACTTCTCTGCGGTGGGGGTTAATCTTTTTTTTGTTATATTATATTAAAAAAAGATTAACCCCCTCCGCAAAGAAGTTATATAAAGACTATTCAAATATAAAGACTATTTAAAAACGGTAAGAGACCGCCAGAAAAAAATTCAGATTCGTAATCTACGACTTCAAAATAGGGTGTATACCAAATACGTTTAAATAATATATACGACGGCCTCCCCATAAGAGCAATGAGAGGATTTACGTCCCAGTATTGAAGGAGGACAGAAAATCGAGTCAAATGTTTCAAGACATAGGTTCATCCTTGTTTAGTGAAACCTCCTACAACACAAGGATAGACTTATGTAGGAAATGCATTGAAATTCTATAGCCATCCTTCAACATCGGGACAGGAATTTAAGCGGTACCCTCCGTATACTTTATTTTAAACGTATTTGGTGTATACCAATTTTGGTGAAAATCGGACGATTTCCAGTTTTCCCAATAATTACCAAAAATCATCTTTAAACGATACCAACGCGGTTCATAAAACCATGCTTCCTTTTTCCTTTCTTTTCTAGATACAAGTTTTTCAACTGTATTAAGTAACACCTGTTTTTTTATTGAAAATCCCGAAACGGTTAAGTTTTCAATCCAGGTAACATTTTTTTTCCAATTCCTCGGGTTAAAACAAGTTCTGGTTCCATTCGTTTGCGAGCGTCGCTTATTGGTCTTTAATACGGTCCTTATAGTCTAAGAACTAGCAATGTTTTCGAGAAAGTATTTTAAGATGTCTGGCTCTTTGATATATCTTTTACTATGCTCTCTGGAAAGCATGCGGCCCGTCTGGCTGCCGATACCCGTTGCGTTCACTACTGCGCATCGGAAGAAGATCCTATATTTTTTTATTAATTTAGTCATATAAATTCTAGTATTGAATATAAATCGAACATGTCTCCATAGCGCAGTGCGTAGAGTTTCCGACCACGAAACGATGATTCAGAGTTCAAATCCGGGTCAGGTCAAAGACTTTTTTATTTTATTTTCATTTATATTCTGATAGTAAAGTATTAAATAATTCTGGTAATTAAAAAAAAACAAATATTTACTACTTTACTATCAGAATATAAACGAAAATAAAATAAAAAAGTCTTTGCCCTGACCCGGATTCGAACTCCGAATCATCGGTTCGTGGTCGGAAACTCTACTCACTGCGCTGTGGAGACATGTTCGATTTATATTCAATACTAGAATTTAAAGGACTAATAAAAATATAGCATCTTTTTTCAATGCGCAGTAGGGAACGCAACGTTTACCGGCCGCCAGACGGGCCTCATGCTGTTCTAGAGAGCATAGAAAAAGATATATCAAAGAGCCAGACGTTTTAAAGTACTTGTTTTCCTGACGTTGCTAGCTCTTGTACTATTAACTGTTGACTTGGAATCTTGTACTGACTGCATGTTTTACGCGATTCTTCCTCTTCTCGGACAGTTTGGACTGTTTTTCTAACGCATCTTTATTGTATCGATGAAACCTTTAAACCTCCCTTTTACTTTAGGCTTCGTGCTTAAAAATAACCAAAATCTCATAAAAAATCAGTCTGAACTCTGCAATATGACGTCGAAAAGGGGCTACTGTCCGACCTCTCAAATATATTATTGAGCGTTGACCAGTGGTCGGACAACTTTTATTTCCTTCGATCTGCGTTTGTGTCGAGTTTTTGCTGTCCGACCGCTAAACACTACCAAAAACTCATGTTTTATTATATTTCAAACGAAAAAGACAGTAGATATTATATATCAATTATTATCAAGAAAAAGACTATAATAAGAGTTAATTTTCCAGTAAAGCAAAATTATATACGAGTGTATCGGACACCTAAATTTAACATTAAAATATTAAAAAGCATTCTTTTTGGTTATTTGAAATAAAAGTTTAAACTATTCTACATACACGTAAAGTTATAAGTACTTCATAAATTAGATACAAACTTTTTAACTTACCTTACAAACTATCTCACCTCCATCTTTAACAGGCAAAAATTAGGAAGCACAAACATGTGGTCACTTTCCCGAATTTTTAACGGTTTTAGGGTGACAATTTAGGCAAAGAAAATGTTATAGAACCAAGCGGAAGAATTTGCAGAATTGGGGTTTTAATTATTTGAAGCAATACTAAGCCAAATTTTTAACTTATTTCTCAATAAATACGTTTTGTCCGACCACTGGTGTATGTCCGACTATTGGCATATTCACCCTATTAAGAGTCTATAACGCTGTACTGTTCGGGTCGCCCTCAGGGGTCGGGTAAAGCGGGTGTGTGGCCGAAGGAAATATCTATTATATTTCAGAAATATGCCTAAGGCTGAGCCCGATCCTGTTGTGTTAAGCCATACCCAAAATTCCAACCAAACCAACACACGTGCTTTGATTACGGTTTGCAGAGCTTCAACATTTGCCATAAAATAGCGAGCAATTTGTTACAAGACCATATAAATTATATATCCCTGTAATCGCAAAATTTCAATCTATTTCCGTACTATAACGAAATTTTAAATTATATCTTTATTTTCGAGAAAATTTAGTCCAAACATAAGTAATATTTTGTTGATGTTTGACCATCAAAATCTTAGAAACAAAAAAGTTGTCTAAAAATGTGCTACAATAAGGATATAGTATAATCATTTATCTTTAATTTCCTTCATTTGTGTAAAAATACCTAGCCCGTTTTACATAAATCGTTAAATGCGGAGCGCTTATTGTGCTGCTTTTTCGGACTAGTGAAATGGACTATTAAAGGTTGATTCTCACTATACCTTCCGTTTCCATTCCATATCCGTTCCGTATTTTTTATTGTATTGACGATATACGTAGGCTTCCGTTTATCAATTCCATACTTTTTATTGTACAATTTATATCATTACGAAAGTTTTATTTTAAAAATTTGGATCTTTTGGAAAAGGTAATATTAATTAAGAGGTGAAAGAATAAATTAATATCAGCAAAATTTTAACAGAGCTGGTACAAATGTAAGAACTTGACAACGCTGTTTCCGATACGCTTCAGTTCGTCCGTCAAGAAAATGTATTAAAGGAAAGGATATGGAGCGGAAGGGAAACGGAACGGATAGTGTGCATTGTCCTATTCATTTACATGATATAATATTATATGTAAACGGAAGGGAGCTGATATAGAAGGTATAGTGAAAATCAACCTTAAGTCATTCTTTTTTTGCAGAAACGAATCAACTAAACAGGGAGCAACGATATCAGCCAAGCCTCAAATCAGAAATCTCAGCGCCGACGTTACTAGGTTCGTGCCGTCCGCTCTCAGGGTGAAACGGGAAGAAAGGAAGAATAAACCTGTGACAAGTTTAGTTAGGGAGTTGAAGCAGAAGGAGATGAGTCTGAACAACGCCATAGCGGCGGGCCAGCACACCAAAGACGACGCCTACAAACAGTTCATGCAAGAAATGGAGAACCTAATGTGAAGGGTTCTGTTTCGAGTTTTGTATATAATACGTTTTTTTTTAATTTTAATGGTAAGTTCAGTACGAGAAAAGTTTATTTTAGGTGGTAATAATAAAATAAAAAGTGTATATTTATATTTAGAGTTTTCTTTGGAAAAAAAAATCATCTTTATTCTTTAACTTAATAATAGTCTTGCGTACCCAACAACAAACAAAATAATTCCGACTTATGTCATGACAATCATCATGGCGGCAATTTCCAAAAATGCTTTTTATATAGGGTTTCCATACAGACGTCGTAAAAAAGAAACTATAAATTTATTTATGAACTTTTATAGGGGTTACAGTAAAAGTTGGAAATCAGTGATTGGTAACAAAAACTAGTAAAAGCTCACATTCCCTGATTTGCTAAGACTATGCCAGTAAAAGTTCAACAGCTATTTTTGAAATCAACTTTTACTAGTGAATGCTAGCATTCCCTGGACGATAGCAGTGACTGAAAGATTTAGTCAGCGCGGTAGCCACATGTTGTAAAATATAAGGATAAGTTGAAGATTTGAAGATAGGCAATATAAGGATAATATTAAATTGGGCTAAACGTTGGTAACATTGACAGACATCTGACGAGCGGCTAATTTACAAGATGCATTCCATTTCCTATTGGTCGAGATATTTTGAGGTTAGGGTTATAATAGGGTTGTTATTTATTTTCGATTTCGATGCTTATTTTATATTTTGCGTTTGAATTTGAAATTAACTGTCTATTACCTTAAATTCATTCACGTCTATCTGAAAAAATCATAACTAATGAATTAACACCCTCTAAATAACCACGCTAACCAACTCGCCAAATAACTAAATACAATAAACAATGCCCTAACCCTAACCTCAAAATATCTCGACCAATAGAAAATGAAATGCATCTTGTGAATTAGCCGCTCGTGACATCTGGCGTAAATTCGCTTTGTTTTTTGTGGTTATGTATAATTATTTTGTTATCGTTGTAAAAAGTGCTGTGCGGTATTTTCCCTATGTAAGAAATGTTCTGTTACAAATTAAAGTAAATAACTAGACACTCGCAAGAAATGTAATAGTGCTTGTTTTTCATTTTTGCAATATAATGAAGCGTGCAAGAGAAAAAGATATTAAGGAACCTAGTGACTCTGAATTTATTAACCGGTTTGATATGCTTGAAGTAGCGGGTTTGAAGAAACGAATAATTCCCGTTGAAGAAAATTCGAGCATTCTTTATGTATTCCACGATAAAAAACTTTATTAAAAAAAACCTTATACCAATTAGTAATCTTATGTTTATAAATGTTTTTTTTTTAATTGTTTTGTACGGTTATGTCGTTATTTTCTATAAGTTTTAATAAATATACTAAAGAAGTAAATTATAATTTTAAGATATGTGGATCAGCTTGAATATTGAGGTGATCCAATATTCTTAGAAGTTTTATTTCGTCCTATTGCTGCCAAAAGTCACTAACTAACATTTTTCCGAACAACCAAATTCAATCACTATGTTTTGAAGCGGAGAATCGATTGCAAAAGTCATTAACTACGATTTCTGGCTATTTATGTTTTATTTTAATACCGAATAGTTACTAACTATAACATCTTTATGCAATGCAATTCGTCTTTAGACGCATTTTTCTCGGAAGTAATAAAAAGTAAGTTAGTGACTTTTGGTAGCAATGGAACGATTTGTTCTTCCACCAACATTCTTCCTCACTACACTTACCCTGTACAATACAATAACTTTTACTGGCCTAACCAAATAATAACCCCGTAATCGACAAAATATAAACCAAGAAAACATTCACTTTCCAGGAGTGCACTAGAAGGGAAAAATTTGAGCGCCAAAGTATAGAAATGGGTACTTTCGAACATGCTTCAGTTAAGTAGAGCTGTAGCATCCTAGAGACTAAAATATGTATTCAACAAAGTAACTGAGAAATTAATTCAACTATAACTGTAAAATATTTTACTAAGTTAAATTGTTTTTGCGGTCAGGTTTCTTGGACGCTTTTTCAAATCCCGGCCGGACCCCTCGGACACTTTCAAAATCCGGACATGTCCGGGTAAATCCGGACGTATGGAGACCTTATTTTTACGAAATGCGGGGAAATATATTTCTACATCTACAGTAAAGCTCAGTGTTGCCAACTAATCCTAACTAAGTCTAGTAGCGTTGATTGAAGAAATAAGATGCGCAACCTTATGGGCGATTTCGTGGCATAAAACATGTTCGAGATGTAGCTGGCGTTACCGTCAGTTTGTCCGAGAGTTTAGTTTAGCTCTGCGCCTCTGCGCGCTGATTGGTTTTTACAGCGCAATGGATAAAGAATACTGTACCGTAGTTCTGTTTTCAGTCGACAGAGTGAGTGGTTGCCGGAGACAGTGTTGCCAGAACTATCGATTAATCCGTAGATTTACGGATGTTGGGTACAGTACGTTAATAATACGGATTTTTAGCAATAATCAATTTAATATAATATGATTAAACAAAGAACGGCGTCAGGGTTAGCTTGGAAACGAAGATCGCTGTTATTTCATATGTAAAATATTACAGGTAAATGTCAATAATCGTCATTTCCAATCCAACTAAACGACTTTTTTCGATCAAACGTCATATTCAGTACTAATGAAAGAATTTAATTTTTGTTGTTTATGTTTGACACGAATAAATTTTCAATTCATAAACGTGGATTTTTCATCCAAAAATATTTTCGTCAAACGTATTACAGATGCTACACATTTTAATATGGCAACACTGACGCTTTCAGTTCCACGCCGTCTTCAATATGCCTTGGCTGACCGAATTAGAGAAAATAAGTGTTTTATGCGTTGACCGCAGAACGATTGGTGTCTCCACCGTACAGCACTTGATGCGTAAGGGGAAATCAAATCAGCCTTGTCATGAATTCGCCCATTAGGTTGCGTATCTTTCCAATTCTTTCAATCAACGCTATATAACAGCTTTGGCAAAAATTTCGTTATGTTTAGACGAGACTAAAACGAAAGACGGTTCTCTAGACGGTCTCCGTTTTAACCGACAGGTAAAACGTTACGTGTAGACGTGGCTTTAAAGAAAACAAAATAAAATCAAGGTTGTAGAGATTGCTTTATTGACGGTAGTTGATTACAACAGTAAATTTAAAAATGTACAAAACTACCATCGCAGTAAACCGTTCATGTTTTTTTCTCTGCTTCGTTATATAAACTAGAATACAAAATGTGGAATATAAATAATGAAATAATGCATTTTGGTAAATATTAAATACTACTACCTTTTCATCCTTACCCTAAAATATTTTGGTGTAAATCTACCGCTAAATATATACAGATACAACAGATAAATCGGTAAAAAATAGTAATTAAAACTTATAAAAGTAGTTTGAACGAACGGCAGAAAATACCGCCAACAAGGACACACCAAAATGTCTAAATATTTATTATACAGTATGTGTCAAAAAGTTCGAAAATTCAACATGCTCAATAACAAAAAAAAACTATTTTTGGAATTCTAAACTAATTTTCTCCTGGCATTCTAAATAGACTTTGCGACATCATATCGTATAACCACCCTTTTTATGTGTTTAAACGTTTTTTATCACTTAATACTATTTTTTTTCCTTTTGTTGCAAATTTTTTGGCACACATCGTATAATTCTATATTAGAGAGATATACCGTATGATAAAAAAAACGGCGTCAAAAACGGCTATGGAATCACAATCGATGATAATTTTCGCGAGGTCAATCTCTAGACACCATTTACTAAAATGACGGTCGATAACATAGAAGATAAAGATTCAATTTTGATTGTTAAAGTACCCGATACAAAAACAAACATTGACCGAGTCTTTACAGTGTCAAATTTAATTTATATTGAGATTTACCGAAAATACACAGCTCTTCGTCCAAGAAATGCTACCAGTCGCAGATTGTTTTGAAAATATCAAAATAAAAGATGTGTTAACCAAGTGGTCGGCATAAATTCTATTGGTAAGATGCCTAGCTTGATAGCAAAACACTTGAAGCTGCCAGATTATGAGGCATACACTGGGTATTGTTTCTGGAGAACTTCAGCCACGCTCCTTGCTAATGCAGGGGGTGATATATTTAGTTTTAAGCGCCACGGAGGATGGAAATCTTCGACAGTGGCCGAGGGAAACGTCGAGGATTCTATCAACAATAAAATTCAAATATCAAATAAAATTTTAGTGCCAAATACCGGGATGAAGTACCTCTACATCAAAATTGGATAGTGTCTCAAGTCCCAAAACCCCCATATCTCAAGCAAAATCAGAACTATCTAGTTTGGGATTAAATATTGGTTCGTGTACTGGTTGTACTATTAATGTTAATATTGTAAATAATAACTAGAATATGCATTAGTGTTAAGTTAGATATTTGTTTATTCTTGAAAATTTCGAAAGAAATAATTAGTTATGATTTAGTTCTTCATTTTCCAAAAATCAAAATTCCAAAATCCCATATAATCCCATGCAGTGTGCGAAATAGGCATTACGCGCATTACTTCTCGCACCGTGCCATGGTAACGTAGGAAAATGAAAAAAGTTTCACTTCGCACATTGCTATCAATTCGCGAACCTTGTCATTTTTTGATGTTTGTAGAAAGAAATATTTTTTTTCAAATTTTAAACTACACCATTTAAAAATCATTTTTACTCAATATAAAAATAAATTACAACCTTCTTAAGGCCAACTGACGGTAGGCACCATAAAAAAATAAGAGTACGGGCCAAATAATGACTCTAGGACCTCGCCAAAATTATCATCGATTGTCATTCCCCCGCCGTCTTTGATGCCGGTTTTTTTTCTAGCGTATGGTATTTTTCCATTTAATAATAGTTTTATTGTTGGTTATGTCCTCGCCGACAGCTGTATAGTTTGTACACAATGTAATTTGCTACAAACTACGTGAATATTTATATATATTTACAAAAAAATAAATGAAGTGAAATGACGTGTCTGTTCTTATGGAACTGCTATAAAAAAACGTTTAAAAATTGACTTGTACTTATTAGACAAGGAAAAATAGTTTCCGCGTAGAAAAAAACAAGTAGGAACCACGTTCAGGATTATTTTTTGTTTGTTTTCAGTCTATCTCGGTACTAAATGCTATAATTTACAGGGCATTTGACTAAAATCTAATATAGTGCCTCTCGTGGAAGAAAATCGAATTAAAATTCTATTTTTACCCTAGTTCATAATATACTTACGTGGATAGATCAACGCCACAAGTTTAGCATTAAAAAATATGTCTCCAACATCACGACATGCCATTTTCAAACCTTCTTTATTGCACTTATGAAACGTTCAATAGGTTTGTCTTTCTCGAGGACCTTACTTTGCGCATGCGTATTAAAAGTTGTACGTATTTCCAAAATAATCGCAATTTTATACGGTTTAGAAAGTACAAATTATACATTGTTATGGAAACTAACTTTTCATTGTCATCATATTGTCATAATCATTGCCTGGAAACTTATATGGTGAAATTTTGATAAAATAATTTAGTACTCACTAAAAACACGGTATGTCGCTAGTGGTAGGAACAATAATTTTTAGAGGTTACTAGTTTATTTGGTTGCCTGTTGCCTGTGATATGCATATACAGGGTGTTTCCTAATTAATCTAAAAAATAAAAAATCGTTAGAAAACGGCTTAAAACGGGCTCTTAATAAGTATATTTATTTTTTCTCGGCAACCGTTTGACGAACAAGAAAAACTCAAAGATCAATTTTGTTGAAAAAGGATGGCCAGTCAAGAAAAAAGATATTTTCTTTAAAAAACAGTAGTGTACCATTTATTTCAAGCGAAATATCGTTTTTTTTAATTTTTAACACCCTGTAGATCAGAAAGGAAGTACTTTAGACCTAATGGTTATATAAAAATTGTTTTAAGAACACATGAGGAATCACACAACAATTTTTTAGACTAATTAGAAAACACCCTGTATATTGTCAACTTGACAATGATTGTTGATAAATCAAAAAATACCTTTTCTGTGAAAAAAGCCCGATTTTCGCAGGATAAATTTTGGTTTTTATTGAATTTGGGCCTGCGTCTGCAAATACCGGTATGTTTTTTAATATTCTATCTATCTAAATTTTAAATATCATAGTCAGAAATAGTTTTATTATTTATTAACTGTAAAAATGGTATACTTACAAGTTTTATCAAATATTGTGATTTACTTTCTACCTTGTAGTCAAAATTTATATTTAATAAACTGTAAAATATATATATTCTTATGTTTTATTAAAGTTACTCTGATATACTAATATATCAGTGTAACTTTAAAACTAAATCCTTTGAAATCAAATATAAACATAAAAAATATTTACAGCAGAAAATGCGAAGGCGCTGGGTTAAACGTAGTCTCTACTAAGAACACGGAGGGGCGCTTTGACCCAAAATTTTACTATTAAGTTTCATATCTATCTTAATGGAAGATTATTTTCTTTTATCTATGGTCATAATCGTATTTCCATTGTCTAACGACGCTTGTTTTTTGCGTCTTTTAATTTAAAAATTGTATTATTCTTTTATCCACCGTTTTTATATAGCCAAGGATGCGAGTGTGTTCAGTGAGAAGTTAATTTTAAGTTTGTGCAATTATATTTCTATTTTTTTTTCGTCGGACTTTCTAAATACTCGTAAAAATTACTAGAAAGTGTTTAGTGTGTGAAAGTTCTAATATAAAGGTCCCGAATTATCTTTTTATAGGCAAGTAAAGTATTCAGTTGTTCTTTTATTTATATTAAACCACATGCATACTTTCTGCTTAGATTTCCTAAGAATATTGATATTCGTACGGAGTGGCTAAATGTATTTTTGTGACAGTAAACATTCAATTTACTGTTCAAATATAAGAATTTTACAAATTAGACTTTTAAAATTAATGTTCAAATTTGGCGCGCGGACGACAGGTCCTCGACAACGATAGATATAGTAGAAGCACCGCGTGTGCAACAAAAAAAGAAGCTAAATGGAAGTCGTTGATATGTTTGCGACAGTTTCCATAGTGATTTACTTATCCACGTAAGTATTATGATCTAGGATTTTTACTCCTCCACTTGTAATTATTCCATATTTGATTTTAACTGTTTCCATATATGTATATTAAAGTGGTGATGTGTTTTGTTGTTGATGATAGTAATATATCAATGGCATAAGCTAAGGGCTGGAGGATTTTAAGATACTCTTCAATATATTCGAGATAAATTTCTTTCCTTCGTCTTTCGAGCTACATAACGGAGTCGAGGATTCACTTGAAAGACAACAGACTCACTACGCACGCGTAAAGGCGCATTCTCACGACTGGTGTACTTGACAAACATTTGTTATTGGAATATACTTACCATGTCGTGAGATCGGTTTCCTTGGTCACTGGTCGCGTCCCCACTCTCTATCGGTAAACATAGCCCGAGTCAAACGATTAATCGTACACTTGCCAAGTGTACTTGGCCAGCCTTGTTTACACTTTGCCGAGGCGCAAAAAAACAACTGCACAAATAATTGTACTGTTATAGCGTATGTCCGATTTATTTCCGGATCGTAGTGTTTTACGAGTTATTTGCGGATAATTTAAAACGTTAAAACAATAATAGATTATGTAATATCAAATTTACATTAATAACTTCAATATTGGCGGCATCTAAATCGTTCCCACAGTAATAAATGGAGTGGACAAATGAAGACTACACGGGAAAAACCCGATATGTTACATTTTCATAGAAATTAAGATAGCCACGTTGAGCGATACAACTTTATGGACAAATGTTAACGTCATTCGAGAAAAAAGAAAGAAATAATACGCTTAGTCCCAGAGATATTACAGCTTGGTTATTTCGCCGTACAAAGGAAAAACCAGAGTAGTCCACGCGTAAATGGCAAAAACCAGAGATCTACTGACGGATGGGCGACAAGCATGCATCTTGCAATTAGTATTATATGTTATAAATTTATGTATTGTAATAAAAACCTACTTAAATATTAATTTTCTCCCTTCGACAAAAAATTAAGAGTTTAGATTTAGATTTTATACAACCTTTAATTGGACATCCCTGGTTTACCCCTGTTTTGTTTTGCATTTTTATTTCGGTATAAGGTAGATCATGGCGATAATTCACAATATTAATAATTCAGAATTGGTAGTAATAAGTATATATTTTTCTAATTATTTAACCGAAAATAACATATGTATTTCTTTAAAAACACTAAATTTAATTTTTCTCGGCTCCAATTAAAATGGACAAAACTGGTTTTTCCCCGGTAGTCTTCAAATGATGTTGTTTTGGAATTTATGGATTTATACAAAAATGAGCGAATGAGCCCTTTTTATGCATGGCCAAACACAAAGAACATATAAATCGTATTGCAATGTACAATAAAAGAACTTAGAAAAAAAAGAATCACTAGCAACGACAATTTCGGGACGACCGGTATCCATCGATGCAACTATACTATTTACTTGTCAAGGATTTAAACAATGTTTGTGCTGGCGTACTTGTTGAAATGGACACGTCGTGTGAGCGCCACACTTGCCAATGTTGTTTAAAAAGTGGGGACTGGTGGGGTTACTTGCCAAGTACGCAAATATTGGCGTACTTGCCAAGTAGACCAGTCGTGAGAGTGCGCCTTAACACGACAAATTATCAAAACCCGTTCCAAAAAACTAACATGTTACTAGTGGTATTGAACATTTTTTTATTCTGCTGCTTGGCTGCCGCCCAACAGTTTAAAAAGAAATGCAGCTGTTAAAAATATATCATAAAAATATACAAAAATCTGACTTAAGGCTTTTATAAAAAGAGTTAAATAATTTTAATGACTTAAGTCTTTTCTAAAACGACTTACATTTTTTTCTATTTCGGAATAAAGATTTAAATCACAAATCATTTTCAAAAAGACTTAAATTTTAAGTCTTAAATCAGCTTTCCTAACCAAACTTAAATAAAAAAAAGACTTAAATTTTCTGTAAGCACTGATTCTCAACACAATGGCATACTAAGGGCTGGCAAAGGTTAGTCTTGGGTCGAGATTTCCGTATGTAAGAAGAGTACAATGCATTTATAATGGCACTGAACAAAGAGAGAACAGTAAACTCGTTGCCAAACGTATAAAATAAACCGAGAAACTGTGCACATTCCTAAGTGGCGTGGAAGGGGATATAGGAGATTTGTCGCAGTCGACCGGTCAACCCAATCAGTAATCAGTACCTCTGTCAGTGTCAGTACATGGTCAGTACTTAAAAGTTCTAGGGAGAAGTGTACATCATGCGTTCAGCTTCACGATTTAATTACGTCTCGTGATACTTTATTTGTTTATTTATTAACTAGTCGTTGTAATTTTCCCTATAGCTTGAAAATGTTTAAGTGCAAGTTAGAAACACTTACATTTTTGGTAAAAATAAGTGGAATTGAGTTGGTGCTCGACAGTGGTCGCGCTATTAGAACTCTGAATTCAAAAATTGATATCTCGAAATCTATTAGATATAATTGATTGTAGTTTTTTCAAAACCTTTCTTAATATTTCTGCTATATCTTCTTTGCAGACAGTATGTGAAAATATTTATAAATAAAAAAGTTACACGATTGCTGAAAATTGCTATGCACTAAAAGTAAATGGATGGGTTGCTTAAAATTTTTGAATGGAAAAAACAACTTTATCGAATTTTTCTTATTTAAACATATTGTAAAAGATACGATCTTCAAAATTAAAAAAAACGTTTCTAAAGGTTCATAAGTTGTGGCGTGTTATAAGTTAAGTTTTTAAATTATCGCGATTACTGACGTTTCCTCGTTATAAAAAAAATGGCCACCCTAACGATATCCTTATAATTCCATTTCAGATGCTCAGAAATATATCTAATGATTTTATCTAGTTATCTTTTCGAAAAAAGTCTTAAAAATAGGCGGTTTGCGATCGTGATTTTACTTTACTGGATTTGGCGTATCGCAACGCCGCAACAGCACACCGTCACATTTCTCCCACACCGACTTACTCATGTAAATACCGACCCAAAAATAACAGTTGCCAACACGGTATAATATGTCAACTTTTGCGATTGTCCACCAGTGCCATGGCTGTGTGAAAACCATTAATTTTTAATCAGTGACCGAAAATAATAGAATATGTCAATCAATCCTGATTTATATCATATACTCCCAAACAAAATCTCGTTGTTTTATTTGAAAAAATAAAAAAGTAATAGGATTGAGCCAGTTTTGAAAAACATCCGCTATAATCCTGGTACACAATAAAGGCACGATTTTCGTTCAAACACCCTGTATATTCGGAGTGCATTCCATAAGAACTATAATTGTACAAATATTATAAACGTAAAAAAAACACATTAGAGTGGTAACGTACAATTGTACTAAAAAAAGATAACTTTGTACGAACAAAAAAGCATACAAACATTTTCCTATTAGGTTTTCGTTATAGTTACTAAAAAAGTTGATTATTTTGGGAATGAACTCTGTACAAAAATTATTTATCTCGAAAATTTCCTGGTTATGAAAACAATCTGAACAATAAACAATGTTTTCCTATATTTTCGACGTTGAAAAACTTATAAGGCACTAGATTTAAGATAAATATCGTCTAGTTTTTCTCAAGAGATACATACCGATTTCTTTCCATCATTATACAGGGTGTATTATAAGGAAGGCAAAACATTTTAATGATAGTTCATGAAATATTTTGATTTACTTGGAAAAAACCCTGTATAAACAGAGTAAAGAGGTTACAGAGACGGAATTATTACCAGTTATTTAATTTTATCCAAGATTCCTCAAAGTTCAGTGAATCCGTGAACAACTATATACAGTGTGAATCAATAATTTAGTTTATTATTTCATTTGTTTTGAGAACTGGGAAGTGTACCTGTGTACCATGGTCTGCTAGATCCTGTGATTTAATTCCTTTCGCCTTTTTTATGGGGGAAATTAAAAGACCTTATATAGAGGGTGGTCCGAACTGTATTCCGGAAACTTCGGCAGCATATTCTACACATTAAAATTAGTAGTGGGAACTATCGAATGAATACTATCGAAACATTCGATAGTTGCAATTCATTCGAATAATTCGATAGCTAGTAAGAAGACATTCGTCGAAAACTATTCGAATAAAAATTATCGAATAGATAGAAAATACATTATGAAGGGCGCTGTTGCCATATATTCGTATTAGTTGGTATTAGCAAAGAATATTATTCTTTAGCATTAGTTAGTTAGGGATAGTATGTCTATATGTTTTGCATTTTTTGATTAATATTCTGTTGTTACACTGCAATAATACTTTTTATTTTGAATGTAGGAAAATGATTTTTAATGTTTTTAAGCAAAGACTGGTTTAATAAATAATAATAACAGTAATAATTTGTTATACCTATTAACAACAAAATTTAAAATCATTTAATAATATAAACATTTTTTTAAGTAGTAGCAAAATATAAACAACAAATAGAAGTCAAAAGTATTTATATTAGATCCTATTTAAAAATAATATAGTCTCTAAATGTGTGTGTGGCAACGTTGGTTTATTAAATAATAATAATTACAGAACTAATTTGTTATATTAACACCAAACCAAACCAAATCATGAAATATAAAGATTTATTAATTTTCTAAGCATGCAGTGTAATGGAAGGAAAATATAAATAAAAAATTGGAAATCAAAATTATTTATATTATTTTTTATTACTTTATATTACTATTTAAAAATAATATTTACTTTTACTGGCATTTATTTTAAAAAATAAATAAAATATTTCTTCGCAAAAAACTACATGTAAGAGAATTAGCATAAACAAAATACAAACATTGTTAACTTTTTTTTTTTAAATTGGCATGTGTAAAACTTTAAATTTAATTTTCTCATCCCAAAATTTGAGTTCGATAACCATTTACTTAACGACATTACTTAAATATGATTATTAAGTTCAACTAATTCATATTATTAAAACACCTAAAATACAAATATGTATTTTTAAAATTAATTGTAAGTTCATCTCATTTCTCTTAAAAATTGCTACTTCTTAAAATTTCCCATTAAAAAAATGCAATCTAACCTAACCATAATATACCATATAAAATTAAATAATTGATAGATCAGGCTACGGAAAATCACACAAATTTTCGGAAAAATTTTGACCACTTCGCACACAATCGTCAGTTAAAAAAAACTACTATTTTAGTATTTTAAATATTTCAATAAACGCAAAAATAGCATAGTATTTACAAGGCGAAGTTATAAAAATTTGGAAGAACTAATAATGCACTGACGCACACAAAAATCAAACGAATACTAAATTTCATTTATCAAAAGCATTCGATAGTCGTGGCGCAACGATAACCATTTAGTCGCACGGCGAGGTTGTCACATATGCTTTAGTATACAAATGAATGAATGATTTTATTCAAATAAAACCATTCGATAGTTGAAATCATTCATACACTAACCATTCGATAGTCTAATTCATTCGATAGTTCCCATCGCTAATTAAAATAGGTAAAAAAGTTCGTATAAAAATAAGTCCTAAAATGCTTAGTTTCGGAGATACAGGGTGTAGAAGTTTCGTTTTTATTTCGATTTTTTCCAAATTATTTCTGAAGTAATGTCAATATTTGAATGAAAATTGGTGTCTGGGAGTTTTTTGACATGAGAAATTTTATTTTGATGCCAATACGACTCCTACTTGTAGAGGGCGCCACCTACATATTTTTTAACTGGTTTAAAGAGTAATAACTTTTTGTCCATACCTGTATAAAACTACCGAATAAAAGAATATACATTTACGACGTTTTTTACGTAGAAAAGGTGAAAAGGTTTCTTGGTAAAAATCGTTACGAGTAATGGTTCTCGAGATATTTGGAACCGAAATTATCAATACCTGTCTTCATTGACATAAATTAGATATGTACAGGGTGCTACAAATTCGAGGTTCGAGCATTGGTATCTCGGTAACCGTAATAGATACGACCATGGTTAAATTGGGGCAAAGTTGCGCTATGGGATGTTCACCAAGATGCCATCAAAAAAGTTTCAAAAATTTCACGGATTGCTGAGTTTTTTGGAAAAAACTGATTTTTTTGAAAATCAATTTTATTTTTTCCTGTCGTTCCTTTTTAGAAAATCAAAAAACTAATTGCACATTCTCAAAGCCACTTTATTAGGGCTATCTGATAGTATTTTTAGATTTTCAAATTATCTTATAATTTTTGAGATACAGAGGCAAACTTAACTTTTCTAAATACGGACCTGCATTTTTTATTTGAGATTTTGAAAGAACTCGGTCTCCTGAGTACAATGATATGCCACACTTAATTTTTTTTTGTTTAGACATTTGAACACAATTTATTTAAACTAATTTCAAGTCCGGCTCTGTTTTTTTTTCAAATATTTAATCTATTCATAGTTACAATATTGATATAAGCTTTCAAACTTAACAATGACGTGGGGTAAAACATTGAATACGGAAAATCAAATGCAATAAAATGATATAAAATAATTAATATAAATATCATATAATATTATAATATAAACAATCAAATAATTTTCCCGGAAGATGGATTGGAAATGGTAGAGCAGTATAATGTCCAGCGATGTTCCTGGACCTATCGCCAAGGGGCTACATTATTTGACGTCATTTGTAAAAGTGAAATCAATTCATCTCAACATTTACAATAAAGAGTACAAAATGCATTCGAAAGTATAAGAAGAAAGTTTAAAGAGCTATAAATAAAATTGAGCGAAAAATAAATTTGTGCAATAGGGAGGGTGGTAAGTTAAAAAAGCAAAAAAGTTAAAAATAATATCTTTAAATTTGTGACGTGGATAATATTTATTTCAATCTTCCAATTGTCTCGATTTTCCTTATCCAATGTTAATTAGCGCTGATCAATATTGTTGCAATGAATATAATCAGATTAAATAATTTAAAAAACCAGTGTCGGACTTTAAATTATTTAACATAATAATTAAATAGTTTTGTTGCTGTTAAGGTATCCAAAACAAAACAAAAGTATTAAGTGTGGCATATCATTGTATTCAAGAGACCGAGTTCTTTCAAAACCTGATATAAAAAATGCAGGTCCGTATTTAAAAAAAATAAGTTGGCCTCTGTATCTCACAAATTATCAGCTAATTTGAAAATCTAAAAATTCTATCAGATAGCCCTAATAAAGTGGCTATGATAATGTGCAATTAGTTTTTTGATTTTCGAAAAAGTAACGGCAGGAAAAAATAAAATTGATTTTCATAAAAATCAGTTTTTTCCAAAAAATTCAGCAATCCTTGAAATTTTTAAAACTTTTTAGATGGCATCTTGGTGAACATCCCAAAACACAACTTTGCCCCAATTTAACCATGTTCGTATCTATTACCGTTACCGAGATACCAATGCTCGTACCTCGAATTTGTAACACCCTGTATAGTTCTTAGAGGAAAATCATAAATTTGAAATGTTTTTGTGTCAAAAGTTCAACAGAAACTGTGATAAGACAGTTTCTGTTGAACTGTTTCGAACAACTTCGTTTTGTCGCAGAAAAATTTATGATTAATTTAAAAAATACAAATTTCTCAAATTTATTAGCCGACCATACCAATAGGTATGGTAAGCTATTAGGATCGGCAAAAAAAAGTTTTTTTAATTTCACTCAAAATGAGTTATTTGGGTCATAAATGACCTAAATACAAAATATTTTAATGGTGTCTGTCTGTCCGTCTGTAACACGATAACTGAAAAATCGCTGAACCGATTTTAACCAAATTTGGCACAAAAATACTGTGGCACCCGAGAATCTGGTCATTAGTTTTTGGTAGGAGTGGGGGGTTGGTAAGGGGGTATGGGAGGGGGTTAAAAATTTAAAAAAATCGTAACTCCAAAATTACAGTAGCTAGCGAAACGCGGTTTTCAAATTAAGATTAGGAAGGGATTAAGATTAGGATATTAACATATTTTAGTATGGGCGGCTATACGTGCCTCCCGGCGCCAATTTTTTTTTAGTCAAACTATACTATTTTTTTTTAGTCAAACTACAAACTAACTACTCAACGTGTTTGTTTTTTGTCCATAATGACATGTATTGACTATTTCCATTCTAAATATCTTGAGAACGGTTGCTCGTAGCGATTTTTACCACAAGACATTTTTTACGTAAAAAGTTATGGAGATGTATATTTTTTCACTCAGTAGTTTTATACAGGTACCGACAAAAAGTTATTACTCTTCAAAACAGTTAAAAAATATGTAAGTGGCGCCCTGCACAAGTAGGAGTCATATTGACATCAAAATCGAATTTCTCATGCCAAAAAACTCCCAGACGCCAATTTTCATCAAAATATTGATGTTCAGAAAATATTTGGAAAAAATCAAAATAAAAATGCAACTTCTACACTCTGTATCTCCGAAACTAAGCATTTTAGGACATACATTTATACGAACATTTTTACTTATTTTTATCTGCAGAATATGCTGCCGAAGTTTCCGGAATACAGTTCGGACCACCCTGTATAAGGGAAGAACCATTGGGACGAGAGAAGAATTGCAGCTATGCTAATAAATCGTTGTAACTCTTGACGATTTCAATGACTTTTTTTAGAAAACTATATTCGTCACTCAAAAAATTCTTTTTAGTTTTGTTCTTTGTTTATTGTATAGATTTCAATTGTAATTACTAATACTAATATAGAAAGCTAATTTACCTTCTCAAAAGTCTTTAATTATGCAGATAAATAATAATATAGAATATTAAATTGTGATAAAAAATAATTAGGCAAATAGGCCAACACAAAATCAAGGCCCGCTTCGATATAAAGAAAAAAAACTAATATTTCTCTCATTGTTAGAAATAGATACACATAACTTTATATCGTTGGAAAGGATTAAATGCCAGCATTTTTTTAAGTTCATAGCCAACTATGATTTCCATTTAAAAAATTATATTTTTCATTATTTCTGACACAAAGAGCAAGCATAGAAAAAAACTGACTACGCCACTGGACTGTACTTAAAAAGTGCCTTAAGAACGTTTTTACAGAATTTTATTATTTCGCGAAATACAAAAGTTATGGGCAATTTTCCAAATGGTAGAAAATTCAAAAAGACCCAGTATCTCAGTTGGCAGTGAAAATATCAACAGGCGGTTTACGCCACTAAACATGTCTCAGAAATCGAGCCCATGACATCTATGTCGGTTTTGCTCTATCTAGTCAGGAAATAGGGTTTCTCTGTTAAAACAGACCAATCTCGACCACCCTGTATAGATTACAGAAATAAACTGAAAGTAATATTTATATTAAAACAGCATTATAATATGTCACTTTTTGATGTCCTTCAAATCCTTCAATTTAATAGCTGTTAGTAAGAAGTTTCACTTCAAGTATGCACACATAGTGTACACACTGTTATTTTTTAAATGACACACCCTATAAGTATAATTCATTTTCTGCGTGTCTTCTGTAACCCAACTCTTGTTGGTGTAATCAAAGTGATACTGTCAATAAAAGAAGTAAAACAAATAGAATTTAATGCTTTCATAACCAAGAATCTTCAACAAAAAAAATCAGTTTGAACCTTAAGGAAAAATATGTACCAGATCTAGAGATGTGAGTATTTGCAATGTGAATACAAAGATACCAAAGTATAGAGACTATTACATATTATGAACTATTCAATTTAATAATTTTCCGTCAATTTATTCAATAAATAAAAAGTAAATTTTAAACTTTTAAAGCTTACCAGATAAAAATTAAACTATAATAACAATTTATAAAATCGTATTGAATCATCAATAACATTAGTAGCAAAATTTAAAGGCGCATTTTCACGAATCGTGTACTTGACAAACATTTGTTACTGGAATATACTCGCTATGTCGTGAGAACGGTTTCCTTGGTCACTCGTCGCGTCCCCACTCTCTGTCGGTAATCATAGCCCGAGTCAAGCGATCATAATTAATAGTACACTTGCCAAGTGTTTTACAAGTGTACTTGGCCAGCCTTGGCTATATTTGCCGAGGCGCAAAAAAAAAGACTGCGCAAATAATTGCACTGTTATAGCGTATGTCCGGTTTATTACCGGATTGTAGTGTTTTTCGAGTTAATTGCGGATAATTTTAAACGTTAGAACAATAATAGATTATATAGTATCAAATTTATATTAACAACTTCAATATTGGCGACATACTATAATTGTTCCTACATAAATAAATGGAGCGGACAAATGAAGACTACACGGGAAAAAATAGATGTCACATTTTCATAGAAATTAAGATAACGATACAACTTTATAGACAAATCTTAAAGTCATTCGAGAAAAAAGAAATCAATAATACGCTTAGTCCCAGAAATATTACAGCTTGGTTATTTTGCCGTACAAGGGAAAAACCAGAGTAGTCCACGCGTAAATGGCAAAAACCAGAGATGTTCTTACGCATGGGCGACAAGCATACATCTTGCAATTAGTATTACATGTAGTAAATTTATATATTCTAATAAAAATCTACTTGATTATTAATTTTCTTCCTACAACAAAAAAATAATAGTTTAGATTTAGGTTTTATACAACCTTTAATTGGACATCCCTGGTTTTTCCCTTGTTTTGTTTTGTATTTTGACATTTTTACTTCGGTATATCAGAATATGGCGATAATTAACAATATTAATAATTCAGAATTGGTAGTAATATATATTTTTCTAACTATTCAATCGAAAATAACATATTTCTTTAAAAGCACTAAATTGCATTTTTCTCGGCTCCAATTAAAATGGACAAAGCTGGTTTTTCCCGTGTAGTCTTCAAATGATGTTGTTTTGAAATTTATGGATTTATACGAAAATGAACCCTTCATATGGATGGCCAAACATAAAGAACATAGAAATCGTATTACAGTGTACCGTAAAAGAACTTAAAAAGAAAAAAGAATCACTAGCAACGACAATTTCGGGACGACCGGTATCCATCGATGTGACTATACTGTTTACTTGCCAAGGATTTAAAAAATGTTTGTGCTGGCGTACGTGAGCGCCACACTTGCCGATGTTGTTTACAAAGTGGGGACAGGGGGGGATACTTGCCAAGTACGCAAATATTGGCGTACTTGCCAAGTAGACAAGTCGTGAGAGTGCGCCTTAAGCTAACCTAACCGAAAAATGATTATCAATTTTAGATTTCAGTAATAATTCTGAGCCTATATAGTCAATACTTGAAAGAATATAAGTAAAGACGTGAAATCACAGTTAGCACAAAAGCAAAGTACAATTTTTTCAACTACTTTTCCAATCATTCAAATTTATATAATGATTTTTTTAACAATTTATTTTAAAATTGTACGGCATTTATCTACCAGGTTAAGCATACCGCCGTCAATGTCAAGTTAATTTAATTTTCCACCGCTATTTACATGTATAGAAATGTCACACCGCCGGCTGAAGATATTTTTTGTACACACTAACAATACCGCCAGAGGTAATTTAGCCAGTGCAAAACATCTTACCCGTTCGGCGGTATTCACTGTTAATAAATATGTAAAACCGTCTAACGGCGGTATGTCTCTTGTCAACTGTCTGCCGCCGGCGCGGCGGTAAGCCAGTTTATTTTATGAAAACTAAATATACGTTTGCTAATAGTCTCTATACCGTGATATCCGTTTTTAGTGTGTGTAAAATTACGAGACTAGGCTAGTGATAGGCATAAAAAGTCAGATATGTCCTTAGGAACTACCTAGGCGAAAAAATACTTATGGAGTTTGTGTTCGTCCTCTTCCTGATCAGTCTCGCGGACACTGAAACAAAATATCCGTTCAAAACCGACTCGCTATTAGGGATGGGTGATTCATTTCACCTATCGATATATTTTAGTTATCGATAACTACCGAATTACCGATAGTTACCGGTTTATCGATAAATACCGATATATCGATAAATACCGATATATCGATAAGTATCGATATCGATAATTTTGAACACAGCTATTGTTATTCGATACAGCGAGAACTATCGATAGTTATCGATATTATATCCCTAATCGTAACTATTCAATAAAAAGGGGTCTTATGAAATTTTAAGGAAAAATGAAAATATAATATACCATATTTTCTTTGAATAAAAATATTATTTTACAAAACACTTTTGAAATGTTGAACTAATATTCAAGTTTTTAAAAAAAGTAAATTAAAAATTATTAAAAAAAATCTCAATTAAACATACCTGACAAGTCTTGAGGCGTTAACGGTCGCTCTATAACCCTCTCTAACACTTCGATCCAATGATCCCTGTCGATTTCCGTTTGAGCTGACAGATTGTACACCCTATCCGGCGTGGTCAACATAAAGGAGAACCCTTGGTCTTTGACGCCCGTAGAAACGCCTATTCGTATACTGTATCCGTCCGCCATGTGCCCTAAAAACAAATCAGAGAGATGGTAAGAAAATAAACATAAGTACAATGTAACTTCAATAATCTGGACACTTTCTAGAACGGGCTCTTATTCAGGCATTTTAAAACATTTGTCCCTGAAATCGAGGCGCAAAAAAAAAAAGCATACGCGAAATCTCAGAATTTTCCAATCTGGCCAAGCAGAAAGATTTACATTTTGTTTACGAACTGAGTCTATATTTCAGCCTTGGATTCTAGGGCGGTTTAAACGTAATAGTTCAAATCAAACGAGCATATAAGATTCTTACAATCGCCGAAAAAAATCTAAAACATTAGAGTATCTTAGATACATTACTGAAAAAAAAACTCGCCAAATTGTGGAATAGATTATGGTTTCAAAATTTGCAGTGTTTGAGGTGAACAAAATGGATATAATAAGGACTTTTTATCAAAATAATTTCAAAGACTAGGTAAGAATACCATTATCAATGACGTATTGTTTTAAAGGCAAATAAAAACAATTTAGAAGAGGAGAGTAACACGTTTTTTGATATGTGGCCAGAAATGTTACTGCTTTCCATCCAGTGATGTCACTGCCGTGATTCCGTTTTAGGGAAAAGGTTAAACTGTTGATCTAGATATCACAATATGTAAAGAACAGGTATACAACGCAGATGTATACAACGCAGAGTATACAAGATGTATACAACACAGAGTATACGCAACAGGTATACAACGCAGAGTTCATCAAATCCTTACCTAATTTTAATAAAACAGCATACCTAGTTATTTCAAGTTTGGATGCAAATATATCTTGCTGAAGCAAAACCCGCAATATATAGTATTTTTAATACCTATTTAGAGGTACCAGCCGTTTTAGTAACTTAACGTATGCGGCTTCTTGCACCATCTACACCCGCATGAAAAAATTAGGTTATGACCTTTGTCATGTCAAATGCTTGACATATTTCTTATTGCATTGGCGGAGTGACTTGAAATTTCATATTATCAGTGGCGGTTTATAATAATAAAAATTAATTTTATGAAATTCTAAAGATGTTGACATAATAAAAAAAAATATAGAAGAAGCGCACTAATTTTTAAAAATATTGTTTTATTAACTAGATACCGAGTTTTCTTAAAAAATACCTATATTATTTAAATCTCGATTTAAGGCTTATACCAAAGAATATCTTAACTTATACTTATGCTTAATGTAGTAAACTATATTCAAAACGATTTAGGATCTCGATTTAAGGCAATTCAAAAGCGTCTGAAGCACTAAAAGTATAATAAATAATATAACAAGAAGTCGAGCAAGCAGTAATAATATTTATTTAAGGGCTCGTTTAAGTAAAAATTCTACAGAAAATCAGGTGTAAGGAGCTTTTCGCTTTTAGCAGCATGGTATTTGTTCAAAAATAATATTCTTTTTAATCTGATTCCAGGCATTTCCAATAACTGTTTTCTTCCATCCCGTTTTTTGAAATGAAAACCCATTTTTTTAATTCCCAAATATAACGAACTTTTGGAAATCTTAGTTTCTGGAGACTCTTCGATAAATTGCAGGAAAATAGTTTCTACTGTGATTTTATCCTTTCGCGCATACATTTTGTAAATTACTTCCCTCAAACAATGTAGGGTATTCTTTGTAATTCGGATTTTGCTCCGGGAAACGCTTGCAGACATATTTCTTCTAAATTCGAAATCTGTAGCTCTGTTTGGTTTTTCTAGATTATATAATGTGCATTCTGGGACTTTTAGTGCTTCGGATGCTTTTTGAATTGCCTTAAATCGAGATCCTAAATCGTTTTGAAAATAGTTTACTACATTAAGCATAAGTTTTTTGGATTCATCAGAATATGGCATTTTAAATCTTATTTTGCGTTATGACATTAACGTGAAACGTAACTTCAAAAACGTGACATCTAACAAATTATTAATAATCGACGTTCATTTTTGTTGGTAATTTTTTGTTTCAACTGATTTATTAATAATAAATAAGGATGGTGTTATTCTAAATGGGTATTAAAAATACTATACATCATAAAACGCCTTATTCGTAGGGGTCGTCATTTTCTTGACAACTTCTTGATCTTGTCTTGATTTCAAGACAAGATTAAGACACGAAATGATTTTTGGTTTTCAAGACAAGACAAGAAATGACTTCTCAAGATCAAGATTTCTTGACAAGAAATCAAGAAAATCTTGAAATTTCTTGAAGATATAAAATAAAAAAGAAATACTCATTTACTTAGGTATTTGTATATTATATGAATATCCATTAATTGATGGATAAAAAAAATATCAATCAAAAAATATTTGTACGAAGCAGCACTTTGTCGGATGTCCTATGTCCAAAGTTAACATAAGTACGTCCAAGGTTAGATGTCCAAATTTGGCATACTGTGGGCCAAATTAAATTGGAACCTTTTTTAATGTCTAATAATTTTTTAATTTTTAAATGTTTTTTTTTATAACTTTTTTTTGGTCTACTTCAGTGGCATACCTACAGACTTTTTGAATTAACGTAAAACTTTTAAAATAAAAAAAAATAATACATTTTAATGTGCGCCACTGAAGTAGAGTAGCTTCTATCATTGTTGTTTTGACTGTTTTTATCTGTAGTAATATTATCACCGTCACTACTGTCACTAATTAAACTTCTACGTCCAGGTCTCTGAGGTGGTAGGTATTCTGAACCAGATTCAATTACGAATGGCACAGATTTGCTGCTCAACGAACCATCACAATCACTCATTTTAATGTTAGATAATAATAATAATAATAATTAACAAAATTATGCAAATCTGATGATTTTGGCTACAGTAGTATAATGAGCCCAAAGTTTTTGAATTTTTTGAAAATTAGATGCCTGACACTCGATTTTATGCATAAAGCATAAACATCACATTAACCAATCTCACCGCGACTTTTAAACAGGGGGTTCCCCTTTAATAAACGAATTTTAAACGGGGGTTCCCCTTTTGTCAAGATGTCAAGAAATTTCATGATTTCTTGAATCAAGACAAGAAATCAACTCTCAAGAAATGGCAAGACAAGATGTTTTTTTAATTCTTGAAAATATTTCAAGACAAGACAAGAAATTGCTTGTCAAGACAAGATTTCTTGTCTTGCCGATCCCTACTTATCCGAATTATTTTTGTGTTTTTTTTAAACATTAGCTTTTATTTCTAGAAAAACAAGATACAAAGCAATGATTCCACTCAATGGACACGTTTTTTGTGAAATATCGCTTCAAACATTTGCTAAAACAGTTTTGCAACTTGACGCCTCATATAATGGTATAATCTTACCAATGAATATTTCTCCTTTGGGATTGGCGTCCATGGGATCGTCGTGGTACATCAGCTTCCGGTTGTCCAACGTGAACCACCGTTTCTTGAACCCGTCGCTAGTCCTAGGACCGGTTTTCCAAAGCCAACCTTCCTTAGCAAAGTCCTCTGTCAGATAGTTCACTAAGTCAAACTCGCTAGCCGATGGATAAGCTACCTAAAAAAGTTAATTTCAGCATAACAAAAAAAAATTATTACAGTTATATGATAATTTGATTATTGATAATTTACATGTAGTAAATTTATGTATTCTAATAAAACCCCATTTAAATATTAATTTTCTTCCTACAACAAAAAAATAATAGTTTTGATTAGTCTTTAATTGGACATCCCTGGTTTTTCCCCTGTTTTGTTTTGCATTTTGACATTTTTATTTCGGTATTTCAGAATATGGCGATAATTAACAATATTAATAATTCAGAATTGGTAGTAATATATATTTTTCTAATTATTAAACCGAAAATAACATATTTCTTTAAATACACGAAATTGCGTTTTCTTTAGCTCCAATTAAAATGGACAAAGCTGGTTTTTCCCGTGTACTTTTCAAATGATGTTGTTTTAGAATTTATGGATTTATACGAAAATAAGCCCTTCATATGGATGGTCAAACATAAAGAACATAGAAATCGTATTGCAGTGTACAGTAAAAGAACTTAAAAAGTAAAAAGAACCATTAGCAACGACAATTTCGGGACTACCGGTATCCATGGATGCGACTATACTGTTAACTTGCCAAGGATTTAAACATTGTTTGTGCTGGCGTACTTGTTGAAATGGACACGTCATGTAAGCGCCACAATTGCCAATGTTGTTTACAAAGTGAGGATGGTGGGGATACTTGCCAAGTACGCCAGTATTGCCAGTACTTGCCAAGTACGCCAGTATATATAAGTCTAGATTTGGGTATTTTTTATCCTTGTATATCCTGTTTTTTAAATGGCCCCAGAGAAAGAAACCATTTGGCAAAATATCAGGAGACCTTGCTGGCCAATTTACTGTATGATTTAGGCCAATAACGTTTCCGTTAAAACTATTGTCTAAATATTCCCGAACAGCCAGGGTACTATGTGCCGGGCAGCCATCCATTTGGTATCAAACTTCCTGATTTTCCCTAGCGGCGTCATGTAAAGCAGGTAAAATATGATTGTCGAGTAGTTCCAAATAATATTCTGCATTTAAATTTCGCGTAAGAAATAATGGCCCAATAATATTGTGTCCGAATATAGTCTGTCCAACGACAAGATCCCTGACAGTGATAGATGTGTCTGTCATTTTAATTTCAAAGTAGTTTATTTTATTTTACAAAGAAATAAGTGGGTACAACTGGAACGCATAGCAGGACATTAATATATATTTAAAATTTGACTGACAAGTGATTACTTCAAAATATTGTGAAAAAACTGTATAACTGAAAAAATGTAATTGAGTTATTTTATTTAACAAAAAACGGCATATGTTAATACAAAACAAAAAGGAACAAAACACCACATACCCAAAAAATATAAAAAAGAACTATTTCTTACTTTCAAGCTTTAAGAAACTTGCAAACCCGCATTTATGATTATATTTATCAATATAACTAACTGTAATATTCCACAGGAATAAATAAAACAACATAAGTAAAACAAACTATTTTATTAATAATAACACTTACCAAATTTTATACCTTAAAGGTCGATTACTTAACTTTAATCTTAATTTTTTTAAACCAGTACCTTTTGACATTATTTTTCTGCAGTACTAAAATCCATTATTTACCTCTGGTGTGATGTCGATATTTTACAGCTACTCCAGTTTTTAGTATGTGTTTAGTATGGTCCTTCTACTATACTGATCGAGACAGGCAAACTCTGCACGAGATGCACTTATCTACGACGAGATGGTATACGAACTTTATTGATGGTAACTTTATTGGTGTATAAGTCTTTCTGCCTGGACACCGAGTATTAACTATAAACTGTGCGCTGGGTCTACAGTTAATTTTCACTCGATTTTTCCTCCACTTGACTTCAAACGACACAAAACACACGTAATAACACGAATCAAAATGCATCATCATTCAAAACGCAGGGTATTTGACAAAAGTTGACACAAAATTATAACCTATAATTTGGCAAGACTTTGACAAGCGTCAAAAATCTAAAGGCGAGTTCATACGCATCGGCGTCCGTTTGTCGTTCATCGTTCCGTCAAACCAGGTCAAACCAATAAAATTGAAATACGATCTGTCATTTTTTAAATAAACCAATAAAACTGGTTAAAAACAACAAGAGACGACGCATGACGGATTTATATTTAAACCTATCCATAGTTAACTTAAAAATTATTAGAAACTTTTTTTAGTTAAATAAATAGATTGGTATGGGACGTCATCTGCTTTTTTTCTATCATCGTCTGTCGAAATCTTATCTGAGAAAAAAAAACAGAGTATATCCCTGCCAAAACATTTACTTTCTGTGGATATTGCGTCCTTGTTTCGACAAACCTGTGTTGGTTTTCTTTGTTCCAATATCGATAATTTTAAACACTGGGTTCATTATTTAAGGTAAACGTGCATTCGTCAGTGAAACATATCCTTTTTAAAAATATCCGTGTTTGCTTTTTCCATCATATCAAAACAAAACGCCTGCCGCCGTATTTCGTTCCCATCTCGTAGTTCTTGGTGCTTTTCATATTTGAAGGAATAGTATTTATGTCGTTTCAAAATTCGAAACGCTGTAGTGTGATCTATTCCTATTTCATCCTCAAGTTTCCTTGTACTGATCTTTCCATCGTCCTCTTCCACGCACAATAAAACTTCCAAGTCGGTATCATTTCTAGCATCTTCTCTTTGTGCCTGCCTTGCTTCACATTTGCAGTTATTTATTAGGGGGTCCGGTGAACTATCCTGACACACGATTTTTGCATTTTTCTTTTTTTTTTATCAAAAAGTAACCATTCTTAGTAGTAGTTTTAAATAAAAATAAATGGAGATTATGCACAGAATTTTAAAATATTTTAATGTGATTTTAATTTAATTTTCGTAGTTTTGACACATTCACACATATTTGACGTTATTGAGAATTTTAACACTTGATTTAACATGACATCGACAAAAGGAAAAGCAATGTTGCCAGTTCCACTGAATTTTCTTTTTCTGTTTTTTATTTTAATTTTGAAAAAATAGCCATTTTTAATAATAAAAATGCGTTGGTAATGTGTGAATGGGAAAACTAAAAAAAAACAACAGAAGAGTGAAACAAAAGCAACCAAAACATTACGCGTGTTTTGGTCGCTTTTGTTTCGCTCTTGCTTAAACCAAAATATAAATCAAACAGATAAAAAGAAAAAAAAAAAAAACAGCCAAATCAACCCAAACCAACCCGACCAAACCCTAACCAACCCATACAAAACCAACCAATACAAAACTAACAAATACAAAACCAACCAATACAAAACCAACCAATACAAAACCAAACCAAACCAAACCAACCAATACCAAATCAACTCAACCCGAGCCAAACACAAACCAAAGAAATGAAAACACGCTTACAGCGTGTTTTCTTTGCTTTGGTGGCTTCCAGCTTACAGCGTGTTTTCATTGCTAGAGCTATAACTATAGCAATTGTCTCGCCGGCGCGGTAATTTAGCCAATTTGATAAACTAAAGTAATCTAATTCATATTAAAAAAAATTTAAAACCTATGACGACATTTTTTTCTTCATTTTACTAGCTGATCAGACAACCATGTATCAATTCGTAATATTTGTCAAAATTCGACCTTCACTACTGTCAGCGTAAACATAAAAACGGATATAAACAAGTCCGCGACTCTTTCATTATCGGTTATGGAATTTGCCCTAGAATTTACTATAAAAATCAAATAACAACATTTTTAAAAATATTTTTTTTGTGAAACGTGTTTTTCCGCATCAGATTTTAGTCAAAGAATCCAAGAAGTTACTTTTAAGGTAACATAAACTTCATTTTCTAAGAAAAATCGTGTGTCAGGATACTTCACCGAAGCCTTTATTAGGGTACCTTTGGTCTCAAATCTCTGGATATTCCTTGCGATTGTAGATTTTCCAGGTATCGGTCTATATTCGGATACAGAGCAGCAAACATGACCGACACCTTTTGATAACTATTTCCTTGATAATATCATTTAATCATCAATACTTTTTCTTCGGTAGTGTGATTCATGGCTAATATTTTCGATGTAGGTATGAGTTTTTAATAATAATAATAAAGCACCAGGGGCGGGAAAATGAAATAGCAAAAGCGGTTCCGCCGTTTCCACGGAAATCTCAAATAAAATAGTTCCAGCCCTAGCCACTAGGTGGTAGTGCAAATAATTTTTAGGTTAAGAAGTTGCTACTAGTTATTGCCAGATGGCGTTAAATCAGAATTTTTTTGTAGTTTCCATAGTTTCCAACGGCCATTGTCATATTATTGTCAAATTCTCAAAAAAGATTGTCGTTGTCATAGCGCCAATCATAATATTATCAAAATGTTTTTCAAACTATAATTTGTTATATGTGTTTTAATTAGACAATTCCTTTTGTTTGTGGCCCTAAAAATATAATGTAAGTCTTTTATTTTTGCCATCATTTAAGTACCTATTTATATTTACTCCATTTACAAAACTTTGGGCGCACTACGTTGGTCTTGTTTTATTATAATAAACGATGTTTAAATATTTGGCTTTTAAATAAAAACTTTAAATAATAAATAATATTTCACGTTTGGCTTTAATTTTATTTAATAATTGTATAAATTATAAAATCAATTAAACATCAAATAATTGTATAAATTATACTGTTAAATCTTATTTTTTACACATCACAACGATACTTGTCATTAGTATTGTTGAATTTGTGTAAAAAATAAGATTTAATAATCAAATTTAATTATATTTTAGAGTAAAATTCAATAAATACGCTCATTTAAAAAGCCCGCGCTTCGATCCATTTAAAACAAGCCCTACTCAATAGATGGCGCCACTTCTGTAGGACCATTTTTCAGTATGGCAGAGTCCATTCTTTTTCTAGCTAGGTATATTCTTTGTAAAGCACTAAATAGATAAATTTCTGAAATGACAACTTCATTTGACAGTTATCTTTTACCTTGACTGGTGCTCATAAGTAAATACAGGGCCATAAGAAAGGAGAAATATTTAAAAAGAAATCGGCGATAACTCGTAAACAGGCTAATCAAAAATATCTAAAGTTATTCTTTTGAATGTGGGTTTTAGTCCTCTTCAATAAACCTAAATAGAATTATTCTCTAAAATAATTAGGGAAGCCAATAATTGACCCCATTAAAATTTACATGGGATTTCCTATGTCCCGCTCGACGATGAAACACCCGGTATAGTATACCTAATCTGTGTAAATACAAACCTGTAGCCTATGCAATTTAGCACACCTAATCGCCATATACCAATTGATGACAATCTCGCCCTCGTCATGGTACACGTATATATGTCTGGTCGTACCGTCCTTCAGAAAAGTAATTTGCAAGGAATTCGGATAACCAATCTTCTCCGGAGCGAACACAACGTTCAGTTCAGATATCCGCAGTACCGCCTTGGGATCCTTGTGTTCTATGACGAAATACTTGAGCGTATCGTCGGCCTCGGACAGTACGAACTTCCTAGAACGATACTTGCTGTCTTCCTTGCCTCTTTTCATGAGGAAACCGGAGTAGTACCCGCTGGTGTAGGACTGTCGTTCTGGATAACAGAATTCTTCGCGCTGGTATTTCGCTCTGATCCACTGTTCCACTAGAACCCTGAAAAAAAAATAGAAATTTTATCGGATTGGTGTATTTCAATCCATTTTTTTACTGAAATTATAAAATACTTAGGTACGAGGTTTGTGTGATGTAACGCTGTTTTAGATAGTAAAAATTAAGTAAAAAACTGCCTCTACACTATGCGGAGAATTCTTCGAAGCAGGCCAAGGTCGCATTTCGTCGCCCAACTTTGTTACATTTCGGTTTATTTCCAGTTATCTTGACCCACTTCGGTTTGCCTCGACCTACTTTCGATTCTTAAAAGCGCCTGAAAACTATTCGTGGGAAGGGCGTGGAGAGATTTTTTTGGCGTTTCCTATTTACTGTCCTCCATTCACGCAGTTGTGCAGCTCTGAACTGTTCAAGAACGCGATACTCACACTCCATTCAATTGAGTTATAAAGTTCCAGAACTGTTCCGCGCCATATGGAGGCACTAGGCCATCGCGCACAGCTCCTTTCAGAACCGTTCTCGAGTAGCCCCAGGGCGTAAAGCCCGGAGCTCGAAGTTCGCGAATGGAGGACAGCAATTGCCTCGTTCAATTTTAGTCAATGACTAAAGAATATAAGAACATGTAACGCCCCTAACGGGCTGCAGCAGAATTTGTGACCTATTTTTTTTGTTTTGGTGGCAAACAATGAGTCATCATTTGGTCACCAGCGACAATTTTAGCGATTTTTAATAGTTTGTGTGTAGTAAACTTTGTATAAACTTTATTACAATGGTGATTAGTTGTTCAGCTTTCAAATGTAAAAGCAGCAGCGATAAGAAAGAGCTAGGAGTTACGTTTCATAGGTAAATAAACAGTCCACTCCAACTTTTTAGCGTTTTCTTATTGAATTCGATAATTATTCTTAAATTTCAATTAACATCTATATGTACTTGATATGTGCTATACGTCGATACTAGTTTTGTACCTTTTGTTAACATTTTAATACGTTTTTTTTGTAATTAATTAGGATGATACACCATAGGCGTAGTCAAAACAATTATCAAAAAATATAAATATTGCTTCAAACAGCTAGGTTAAGAAAAATATGTGCCACGGCACTGTTTGGTGACAGCGTCACAATTTGCTCTCGGGTGTTATTTGTCCTTGGATTCTTTAGTCATTGATTTTAGTCGTTCCAACGACGGAGAGAGCCGTACTCGGTACGGTAACGCTTCTGCGCAGTGGAGAAAAAGCGTTCCAACCACGAGAGAATCGTTTAGTGAACGATAACTTACTTCGGGTTTTTCTATTACTGATTCTGAACCGTCCTAGAACTGTGATACGCATGCGCAGAATGAAATATGGAGAAATTATTTCATTAGCGCATTCGCGGCAGAGTTCTAGGACAGTTCAGAATCGGTAATAATAAGAACCCGAACAAAGCTGATAACTTTTGCGTTCCAACAAGAGTTGTCACCGTTAGTAAATCGATTCCGGAACCGTAATTTCGATACCAGCCTGAAAGGAAGAATCATAGGGACTGACCTGCGCGTTAAGATTGTGTCAGCAGATTATTGATTTTTTCTGGACTTTAAATTCCTTTAGCCATTTCTCTTTTTAATTTTGACAGTTTATTCATCTGTCATTCATTTTGACGACGTTTTGAAACTTAAGTTTTATTTGATGTTTATTGTGCATTTATTTTAAATATTTCTCTATTTTTGAAGTATGATGAGTGACGAAGGGGACAGTGATATCGAGTCTATGTTGGATACCAGCGAAAATAATTTGAACGAATGATTCAAAAGTACAAATATAAATAAATCTCCTTCCCAATTTATTAATTGTCTTATAGTGTATAGTTCAAGCACGTAAATACCGTACGATCGAGAAAAAACGGCGTCCAGTTGGCTTGGAAATTATGATCAATGCCATTCTCCATAGAATTTTACATATAAAAAATGACAGTGATCTTCATTTCATAGCCATCGCTAACGCCGTTTTTTTTTTATCATACGGTATTCTAAATCGATTCCCAAACCGTTCCAAATGCATTTAATTTTGGTATCGTAACAGAACTATTCTAGTCGACACATGCGCACAAATTCCATCCCGGCGATACCAATAATCGTTCTAGAACGTTCCTAATTTCTGCGTTGGAACAAAGCTTTTGTTTCGTTTTGAGCTATTTCCAAAACGTGGAGGTATCTGTACCCGAAGCAAAGGACTTTTTTCATAAATCTCAGTGAGAGAAGTAAACGTAGACGTTTCTAAAATAGTTGTTGTTACGATGATATTTCGTTAATTACATCTCGTTTTATGTTGATATACAGGGTGGTCCGAACTGTATTCCGGAAACTTCGGCAGCATATTCTGCAGATAAAAATAAGTAAAAAAGTTCGTATAAATGTATGTCCTAAAATGCTTAGTTTCGGAGATACAGGGTGTAGAAGTTTCATTTTTATTTTAATTTTTTCCCAATAATTTCTGAAGTAATGTCAATATTTGGATGAAAATTGGTGTCTGGGAGTTTTTTGACATGAGAAATTTGATTTTGATATCAATATGACTCCTACTAGTAGAGGGCGCCACCTACATATTTTTTAACTGGTTTGAAGAGTAATAACTTTTTGTCCGCACCTGTATAAAACTACTGAGTAAAAAAATATACATTTACGACGTTTTTTACGTGAAGAAGGTCTCTTGGTAAAAATCGCTACGAGTAATGGTTTTCGAGATATTTGGAATCGAAATTATCAATACCTGTCATCATTGACATAAATTAAACATGCTGACTAAATACCGTATGATCGAAAAAAAATGGCGTCCAGTTGGCTTGGAAATGACGATCGATGACATTTCCCATATAATTTTACATATAAAATGACAGCGATCTTCATTCCATAGCCATCGCTGACGCCGTTTTTATTCGATCATACGGTAGTTATTAGACTGAAATCATAAATTTGAAAAGTTTTTGTGCCAAAAGTCCAACAGAAACTGTTTTATATATAGGAAAAATACCGCACAGCACTTTTTACAACGATAACAAAACAATTACACATAACCACAAAAAAAATTAATTTACACCAGATGTCTGTCAACGTTGCCAACGTTTAACCTGATTTAATGTTATCCTTATATTGCCTATATTATTCAACTTATCCTTATTTATCCTTATATTTTACAACATGTGGCAACATCGCTAGCTGAATCTTCCAAACTCATTACTGTCGTCCAGGAAATGCTAGCATTCACTAGTAAAAGTTGGTTTCAAAAATTGCTGTTGAACTTTTACTGGCGTAGCCTTAGCAAATCAGTGAATGTGAGCTTTTACAATTGTTAACAATCACTGATTTCCAACTTTTATTGTAACATATATACCGATTGTTTACGCCCGACGGTGGCAGCACCGGCGGAGAACACACCAAGCCTATAATAGTGAGTCGACAGGCTGTCTAATAAATAAGCTGTGACATAACTCCTAAATCCTTGTTTACGTTCCGGATGGCTACAAAGTTACAAACAAAACCGAATATCCTACAACGCCCACCGATGCAGTGTAGCGAAACAAGACCCCGCAAAAACAAATTAGAGCACAATAATAAAATAGTATTTATATTGAATTTAGCAGAGGGAAGGCCGATGCGTCAGGTATATAATATCCTCCTGGATGCAGTAAACATGTTTACTAGAGAGCCGACATGCAAGCGAATTTAAGGAATGGAAAACGTTTACAGTTTTTCAGAGGCGCCGGGGAAGGGGGGTAAACATGCACCTCCCTGGCGAAATAGAAATTACTCCAAAAGCTTAGGCTCAAAAATATGGCTCACTTAAATTGCGGTTCGTTAGTACCGTTTAGGGTTTCCAAACCGGGATCCCGCGTGTATGTTTATCCCCGAAATCCCGTTATTAAATCCCGGGATCCCGAATATCTCGAAAAATTTAAAATCTAAAATGATTCGACTTTCTACACTTTAGTCTTTAAAAGATCATATATTTACATTAAGCAGAACGTCAATATATAAAAGTTACATTTCTTTGTTTGCTATATATATTTTTTTGCAACAAGAATTTTTTTTTTTATTTACTTAATATGAATGTTACTTTGTTTTGTCTTTTTTAATAAAGCTTTTTCCTCATCGTTATATATGTAACTCATTTTCGTTTCGATGTACACTCACCGGCAAGAAAAACGGGCACCTTAAAATTTTGAGGTATTTTAAAGTTTAATATATTTTGTTCTAGTGTTCTAGGCCGATTTTGATGATTTTTAAGCAATCTGTAGCTAAATTATTGCATTTTTAATATATCTTTCTAAATTAAAAATGAAAGTTTCCATCTGTCAATTATACGAGGGAAAACAAAATTTTGATATTTTAGTGAAAGTTTGAAACACCCTGTAGTGCGGGCGCTCTAGCCCATGTCTCGTGTGCAGTTATATGTCCCCTAAGTTTTTGTGCGGCGTTTTATTAAATATGTATAAGAGTATAAGAGCTTAAAAACTAACTGGTCACACGCTTCAGATCGTGGTCGGTTAGGCGCCATATTTAAAAATGGCCGACATGTTACTAATTTCTTATATATTTTAATATCTTCCTAACAAACGGTCGGGATTTTAGTTTTAAAGGTTATTATACTCATTTTTTGACCGCAAACAAATTTTGTGAATACATATTTTTTGACTATAGTTCTTTTGAGGAAAATATTATTTAAAAATATGGAACCATGGCACGTTTTTAAGCACTATAATAAAAATTCGTTTCAAAATAAAAGTATATTTAAATGCATAAGACGTATTCGCAAAAAACGCGCAACAAGTATAATTTTTCAAATGCAAAAAACTAAGATGTTTAAGCAGAAAACTTACTAACTTATGTATGAGGGTTCTTGCATTGGTCTAAAACACTACTTTTACATTTACAAAAGTCGCAACACATTATTTTTAATTTTCTACAGGGACATACAGTTTCTCTGAAGCACATCTGGCAACTATATGGACTAGGAAAGTCTTCAGGGTCCTTTGGGTTGTCTATTACTTGTTGAATCAAAAAATACCATCTTTTTCTATGTAACCATAGTTCAACGGATTAAGTTTTTTACATGGTTCCAAAGCATGAATCCATTGTAGCATTGCAAGTAGCGCCGTTTTATGTGAAGACGTATTGATCTTGAAGTAGGAACCAAATCTTGAAAGTTTCGTAATTTTTTATGATGGAACTGATAGAAACGCAACTTATCCATTGTACTCAAGTTTGATGAAAGTGCACGAACCAAAAATTCTTCTGCTTGTTTTTCCATTTCTTCATTTAATGGCTTTTTACCAAATTCTAACAAGAGCTTTTCAGCATACGATTCTGCTACTTTCAGAGCTGCTAATTTTGTACTAACCTTGCTTGTAGTGTCGCAACCGGTTAAAGAATGAATATCAAGTAAAGCTGTTAAAACATTAAGTGGTAATCTGCCATCAAACGAGTGAAGTGGAATATACCTACCGCAACGTTTTTCCTACTCCAAAGGCAACATAAAGCTCTTTAAGTCCTGCACTTTTCCACTTCTGCAAGCTGCAAGTAGAACAAATAACTACGTTCTTTACGTTTGTAGTCAGTGCCATGTGAGAGATATGGGTTAACATTCTGTCATCCGCTTCTTCATGATCAGATTCCAACGTACGTTCTACTTCAATTCTGTCATTCTTTATACTGAAACACCTTGGCTGACCATCTTTAACAACGCCACCCAGGTAAATGGGAATAGATGCAGTGACAGAATCTTTTTTCCGGGATACCCAATCAACAAAGTATGACTGCAATAGTTCTTTGTTTTGACATGAGGCCCAGTAAGCGTCAAAATCTACAGGAAGAGGTGTGTTGTCATTTGGTGCTCCATATTCCAAATGTGCTCCTAATAAATTTGTCATTAAATTAATTACAATTTTTTTCTTCATAAGAGGATTAAGTTGATCTTTAAAAATACAAAATCGGAGCATTTTTTACGGAAATATAGTAAAAAAAAATTTAGAATTTGGCAGCCATTTTTAAATATGGCGACCAAATGACCATGTTCTGGACCATGTGGCCAATTTTGTCAATTACTCCTAGAGATGCTTAACAAATCCCCGCAACAAAATTTCGGGGACATACAACGGCACACGTGACATAGGCTAGCTCCTAGACTACTGTGGAATGTGTTAACAAAGCAAGGACTTTAAAAATCATTTTATCATCTAAGTACGTCTTTTCTCGAGAGTTTGATTTTTGATTCATCGCAATAGCTTTATTTTTATTGGAGATATTCGCTTTTGAATAAGACAGTAACGATTTACAGCAATTTTAGCACTGATTTTGGATCCTCATCATCACACTTAGGGAATGCAGTCCCGCAAATGCTGGATCCCGCAATTGCGGGATCCCTCTGAGATTCCGCGGAATCAAAGTTGCGGGATTTACCGTGCGGGATCCGCGGGATTGACCCATTACTACTGGGTAATCGAATCGATCTCGATCAGGGTCAAACCGTTTCGTTCCGGACCGATGCGTCGACGGTCGAAACCCGGGGGATTCCCCTTGCGGCTTGGCCATTAAAAATAAGTAATTAACATTAATAATTAACTAGTACTTGTGGACAATTTCGTCAAATAAACTGCCGGACATATGTAATTATCGGGCCAAGCAAAATTTTAGGGTAAATTTAAAGTTGAATAGGCATCTCTTGAACTAAAAAAGATTTTGGGATGCGGTTTGGACCAGGTTTTAGATGCATCTATTGTGATTAAGATGCTATATGGTTTTCGAAAATATATTTAGCGAATTCTCGTATACAGGGTGTTTTATAAGAGTGTGAAAATTTGGCCAAGAATCTTTTTTACCGCAAATTTACAATTTTTAAAAAATTGAAATTTTTCCCAAGTACGACTAATCTGTATTGAAATTAGAAAAAACAATTTGATAAGTTTTTTAACTTTTTTTGTTTTAAGGAAAATACGACGTTTTTTTGAAAAATATGCATTTTTAGTCATACGTATCGTATCATATATAGGTCGTAAATGGTACAAAAAGCTTTGTACATTCTGCATCTGCCAAAAAATTATTGATATAGAGTGTATCTAAAAGCAGATAACTAACACAAGTTAAAAAAACTTCAACATTAGAATAATATTTTTATTTATAAAATAAGTAGATAAATTATAATAAAATTTAAGTTTATTTAATATTAAATATATTTTTTGAACACCCTGTATACATCGGTCCAAATTTCTGTACAGCTAGTTTAAGATACACGCTATATCAATATATTGTGGGCCTATGCAAAATGTACAATGCCTTTTGTACCATTTAGGACCAAAAGTATGACTATTGTTTACAGTCCCGCAATTTTGCGGATCCGTGGGATTGACTGCTTTAAACCCGCGGGTTGAGATTTTGGTGCGGGATTGCATTCCCTAATCACACTTATAAAATAGTGTTTATTGTTTTTGTAATGTCACTGTCATTGAAAAGTCATATTATTATTGTTTATTGATGTTTACTTTAGCGGAGATGGTTTTGAAGTATCGGCTATTGATGCCTTAAATTCATGACAGAGATCAACTTTTGGACATAAAACCATATCTGCTAAAGTAACTGCCTAACAGACAATAATATAATACGATTTTTCAAAGACAGTGACATTACATAAATCATAAACACTATTTTATAGGTTTGTTGTCTAGAACCAAAAGGTGGCGCAAGGGCATTGTTTTAATGTAAATACGAAAAAATGTTAGTGTCTTCTTTAAAAGCGAATATCTCCAAAAAAAATAAAGCTATTTAGATGAACCAAAAACAGACTGTCGAGAGAATATGTACCTAGATGATAAAATTATTTTTAAATTCCTTGTTGTTTCTTTGTTAACGTACTCCACAGGGTGTTGCAAACTTTCACCAAAATATCAATTTTGTTTCCCCTTGTATAATTGACAGATGGCAAATTTAATTTTAAATTTAGAAAGAGATGCTAAAAAGTCAAATAGTTTAGCTACAAATTTCTTTAAAAATCATCAAAATCGGTCCACTAAAACAATATACCGGGTGCGTCTCAAAAGTGGCTCACCCCTATAACTTTGTTATTTTTTCAAATGAAAACACGAGATTTGGTATGTTAGTATATAACATAAATTAGGATTGATTGACGTATTCAATTGTTTATGGTCACTTTCTGTTTCACCGGAAATTTTTGATTTTTAAAGGACACCCCCGGTATATTTTTACTTTATTCGATAGAAAATGACACTCTGAATAGAATGACATCGATATCGTATGTCAATTTTTGACATTTTCGTATATGGTTTATTTGAAATTGTAACATGCGGGTCATAATGACAATTTGACTCCAACCAAGTGTGTGGTACCAAATTATTCGTAAAAATGCTTTTTTTCCAAATATGCTAATGAGCCATCTTATAACGGGCCCGGACAAGACACGAAAATCAGTAGACACTCAAATCTATTTTTCCAAGACTCCTTGATTAAAAATTAGTGTTTTTAACACATCCATGGCACTCTAGATTAAAATTTAAAATACGATTTTTTTAAGCTAAAATCTCAAAAGTTGACATATGATATGTCATTCTATTCAGAGTGTCATTTTCTATCGAATATAGTAAAAATATACCGAGGGTGCCATTTAAAAATCAAAAGTTGTAGTCATTTCCGGTAAAACAGGAAGTGACCAAAAACAATTAAATATGTCAATTAATTCTAATTTATGTCATATACTCACATACTAAATGTCGTTTTTTTATTTAAGAAAATAAAACAGTTATGGGGTGAGCCACTTTTGAGACGCACCCGGTATAAAACTTCAAAATACATGAAAATTTTAAGGTGCCCGTTTTTCGTGCAGGTGAATGTATGTAGCTGCAATTTTATTATACGTTATAAGTATTTCTTTAGATTAAATTTCTTATTCTGATAGTCAATCCCGGGATTTCAAAACACAATCCCTATCCCGAAAATTGAAACCCCCACCCAGGAGTCTTTGACGCCGTTTTTTTTCGATCGTACGGTAGATAAGTTCTAATAATTATTTAATAATACAAATATCCAGGGTCGCTGATATGTATGGGAACAGTCGATTATTAGGTAAAATATAAGAGGTACCGCAAAAAGTTAAATATAAAAGTTATAGGGTTTTTAAATATCTATTGGCGGGTAATCAATAAGTATACAGGGTCGGTCATAAAGTCGTGGTATATCAAAGTTTCATTTTTTTAAATGGAACTCCCTGTATATTATTGCATTTTTCGGTTCTTCCTTCAATTCTAAGCAAAAATCGAAATACACACAATGTACCATTGCGATACAAAAAAGTAGTACATACCACAAAATATGATTTAATCTGCTGGTCTATAATAAAATATTTTTAAAACTTGAAAAATTGCCCATTTTTAAAAGGTAGGTAAATTTTTTATACTTTTATTTCGCCACGTATACCTACCAATTATTACCAAATTCATGGTAACGCCTAAAAAGTTAGGTGGCATAATTGTATTGTTTTCATAGTGACGATGATATCCAAGGTTATTAAAAGGTAAGGTTGTCTCATAACTCGATCCGCCATTATCGAAAACGTCATCTACTAAAGGGATAAAAACTGTCCACAGTCCGACAGTGCATTTCCGAATCGGTATTCATTGTGTACTTTATTGTTTATAGTGTATGGCGTCAATAGTTTTCAGTTGTTTGGTGTGTGTTTTCTTTATTGTATTGTCCATTTATCTCTCTTTGTCGGTTGCATTTTATTTTCTATTCCTTTTATCTATGATTTTATACGTTCTATCTACGTCAGAGGAATGCTATTCCGCTTCGCTCCTATTGGTCCAAAAGTTACGAAACGAGACAACCTTACCTTTTAATAACCTTGGACGATATCCACTTCTCGATATCCTTATAGACCAGGAGTTCTATCTGGGACTACTAATTCTTGTACTACTTTTTTTGATCGCAATGGTACCTCAAACCAACCGTTTCCGAGTTATTGACTTTTGAAAATATCACTTAAACAATTCGATTTAATTAATTTCGATGTGTTCGGTTTCATTTAACGATGCCATTCTGCGGAAACTGTAGGCATCACAGTTTCCGCAGAGGTACATAATCATAATACACATAATGTAGGTACGTAAATTCAACAATTTTCGAATTATGAGGTGTTGATTTTCTTATATTTTACCTAATAATCGACCGTTCCCATACATATCAGCGACCCTGTATAGACTATAGACACAGATTATACAGATTATAATCTTTGTTTTTTCTTTATTGTTTTTCGTGGTTCCAATTTTCGGAATCGGGCACTAGTTAGGTGACTAGTTTGCGCACATAGCACGCCCACTTATGGCCTCTAAAATTGTGCACAGCGCCTGACCGGCACAGTTATTAGAGAGATATCGGAAAACCGAATAGCGTCATCCAGTATTTACGCGTACCTTATGACCTTATCATGGTTACGATATGCGCGATTCAACGCAACACTCGCTAATAACGTTATCGCCTGACGTAATTTGCGGATTAATTACACCAAGCGCTCTTTCTAAATAACCTCTGATAACGTTTAAAAATTGCTTAAATGGGCGTGCGGGTATTTGACAACCGGAGCCGGCCGGCGAGATCTTTTATTTTAGGTTATGTTTGAATTGTTTTGAATTATTGCTTTAGTTTTATTAGGTAATTTGATATTTAAGTAGCTGGGATTAGTTCTAATTAAATAAATATGGCCCAAAATATGGATTCCACCTCTTCCAATACTAAAGAACCTATAAAGGTCTTTAGGTTTACAGCAGATGACGACTTAGCCCTTCTAAGAGAATTTGTTGCTTGTTGTCCTAAACCCACTGGCAGACGTTGAACAATAACGGAAATACACTGGAAATAAGCACTTTAGCCCTTTAGTTTTAAAATACCTATTAAACAAAACAATTTCAAAGTTTTAAATTCAAAGTTAGGTTAAGTTTAAATAGCGGACGCGACGCGATCAGAATTCTTTCCGATCCGATAACTATAAATGAAGAGAGTTAATACCACCTCACGTAAAGGAAATAACACCTGGCCTTATTAACGTCCATGCCCGCTATTCGGTTAAGCGATATCTCTCTATTACGCTGTTTATTGTATTTTACGCGAGTTTATTTTTGCGCACAGGAAATTTGACTCGTTTGCACATCGTCATAAAAAACAATTTTACTGAATTAAGGACAAGATTTTTATCTGTATACTTATAGGATACATAATCTGTGCTATAGATAGTGAAACAGCCAAGTCAAATTGACGTGTCCTAATTATTTTTGACAAGCTGGAAATAATAAAAGCGAAAATGCAAGAAAAGATAAATGATTAGTTAATTTTAAGTAAATTTCATAATTATTGCTGTTCATAAACATGAATCACGTCTTTTATACTTCACACTTCTGATCAACTGCGTTCATGTTTATAATAATTGTTTACATCAAACAAAAGTACGATTATAAAAACAAATAAGCGACAAAGGAATTGTTGCATGTGTTCCATGCGTGTCCACAAAAAAAAACAACCACAACAGATTTCAGTTATTTACATACATGACTATTATTGTTATTATTTTTTTCTTTGCGATAAAAATAGAAATAATGTTTATACAAACTTTTTAAATTTAGAACCAAAAATATTTATTTTTGGTTTATTTATAAGAAATAATTCGTCGTTAATTTAAGAAAAAATTCGTCTAGTTAATTCGTCGTCTTCAGCTTCTGCAGTCAGAAAGATAGATCTCAGGGTGCATCCACACTATCCTAAAAACGGCGTATTAGCGTATCGGCGTAATGGCGTAACGACCTTGATTAGATTTCCAGTAATTCTATTGGCTGAAAAATTCATCTGTCAGAAATTTTATCTGTATAATTCATCTGTCAAAAATTTCAGCCAATAGAATTACTGGAAATCAATTCAAGGTCGTTACGCCGATACGCCGTTTTCAGGATAGTGTGGGTGCACCCTCAGGTTATATATTATTTGATTGGGTCAACATATCACAAGAAGTATCGTTAGTGAAGATAGAAGGGCGCAGTTTGCACAAACCTGTCCCACTTTTTTTGTCAAATGGAAGATGCCGTAAACAACATTTTCATAGTCCTCATCGTTTCTGAGCTACAGGGTCCTTTTGAAAATTTTGCAATTTGGGACTTTATCGGTATCGAGAAGATGCAAACTGTTTATTGTAGAACTTTGTACGTAGAATACAGTGGCGTAGTCTGTTATTCTACGAAAATAATATTTTATAAGATATGAACTAAAGTTATGTTTTCTTAAATGGAACACCCTGTATATTTATAAATTACATGATCTGGCTTTCCATAAGCTTCTCAAAAATATATATCATTCTATATTTATTTTCACTATTTACTGCAATATTTAAAAGTTTTTATTAAAAGATCATATTTATTAATAGGAATAGTAGGCAATGATTGATAATAAAAGAAACTAAAGAATTATTAAAAGTATATCTACTGCTATCTGTATCTTGTTTTATTTTTGGGAGCCACTAATAAATTCTTCATATATTAGGGAAACTTAACTCTTTACTGCCAGGGCTGAGCGTAGGGTATCTGCCGCCCGGGTGCGAGAATTAAATTTGCCACCCCCATTAATGTAAAAAAATTAGGTTGGGTTTGTAGGAGTTCATAAAATTAGGTAAGGAAAGGAGTTCATAATTTATCATTCTCAATAAACAAATTTTATAGTAAAATAACAAAGTATTTATTAACAAATACATAAAATAAAATAAAAATACATTCAGGAAAAAAAAACAAAAATAATTAAACGGGTTTAAATACTAAAATCTACTTTTCTCGCTTGTTTAGTAGCAAATTCCGTAATCAAATCGCCTACATCCAAGTTGTTAGAAATATCTTCTTCAATACTTATAATTGCTAAATTTGAAAGCCTGATTTGAGTCCATATTGGATCTTGAATATCGTGATTTTTAGAAAAAAATTTGCATTTTGCAAGGTGGCTTTTTTTATTCTTGATAATATGATAAAAAAATTTTGAAGATGATATTTTGCGGCCCTTTGTTAGTACCGCCCGGGTGCCATGCACCCCTTGCACCCCGGCACGGCTCGACCCTGTCTACTGCTATTTGTAAATCTTGGAAGCTATCGTACCGGAACTTTTAGATATTCCTTTAGCTAAGTTAAATTATTATTTCTCAAATCAATGAATTGGAACCAGTGAAATGGACCCATATGATTTGTCGGTTCTCGATTTCTGATTTTCGGGATTTTTGAAATATGAAATTTATCGTGGCAACTACAACAACGTCGAACACCTGGAAAATGCTTTAATAATGCAAGCTTTTGCATATTTGCAAACATCATATGATTTATAAATATACAGGGCGTTCCATTTGAAAAAACGTTCATATTTTCAAAAATATTTTTTTCGTAGAAAACCAGATTACGCCACTGTATTCTACGTAAAAAGTTGTACAAGAATCAGTTTTCACCTTCTCGATATCATCCACAATAACGTAGATACGGTAGCCGTCCCAAATTAAAAAAATTTCGAAAAGACCATGTAGCTTAGAAACGAAGAGGGATATGAAAACTTTGTTTCCAGCATCTTTCTTTGACAAAAAAGTGGGACGGGTTTGTGCAAACCGCATCCTCCTATCTTTACTAATAACTGAGATACCGTATGATTTCAACCAAAATGGGACACACTGTATATGGTGTTTACCAACAACTGATCTAAAACCGCTGGTAAAGATAGGACGGTCTTCCGTTTTAATTGACAGGCAAAACGTTAAGTCTAGAGGGGGCTTTAAACGTGTCGAAAATTCAATGTAAAAATAGTCTCAGCAATCAAAAGGTTAAACAAAAAACGTTCATTCCAAATACCTAAGCTCATTAAAAAAAACAGAGTATAATTCAAAAAATTACAGTTAAATATCCAGACAAAACAAAATAATGTTTTTCTCTGAAACTAATCTATAAATAGAGCAGCAACAGACATTAATATTTCCAAGAAATGTCCACAGCCATAACACAAGTGTGAGTAATAAAAAAGTCTAATGTATTTTTTTATTTTTCTCAAAAAACTGTCTGGAAGTTTCCTCATTACATTCAATTAAATTCTCTTTAATTTTAATAGAAAACATGAGACTTCATGAGTTTTATTTTTTCAGTAATTCAATATCTTGATTAAACCAGAATAAATAAAAAATAATCCTCAAAAGAAAGTACAATAATACAAGTATTAGTCATTTTATTTATTAACATTTTTAAGCGAGCCTCTTGATTAGGTCTTGAATAAAGAAAAAAATACAGGGTGAGTCAACCTTGTCAACTATACAGTATGTCCCCAGATTGTCTTTACAAGAGGAAAAACTTTTTATTATTGACATTTTGGGAAAAAAAAACATTCTTCATAGGGGTGAGGCACTTTAGAGACGCACACAATATACGACATTCATATAAAAGTAGAAAAATATTGTTTTTATTAAATAAAGAACAATAATGAATTTTATCCTTGACTTGCCCTGTATTAGATTTCCTAATTGTTTAGTTTTGTATTAAGGTAAGTTTGCTAAGATTTTAGTGATATATCTTAACATTAATTTGACATATTATATTGTATTTTTAGAAAATTCTTGGAGAAATATTTAGGTATATTTATTTACTTACTGTGGGTCATCTTGATTAGGTCGCCTGTAGCATGTCGGCACCCTTTCTTCGTACTTCATTTTTGCTTTAATATTCCCAACTTCTTTCATCCTTTCCACTTGTGAATCTTCCCATCGGTCTAACTTTAAATGCTTGACTTTGCTTATATGAACTCCCATACTCCTGTGAACTCCAGAACACCGGGTACAAATAAAGATTCCTATGTTGTAAGAAGCCCATTCTGGATCTAAAACAAATAATTGAGAAATTAGTTCATTTATTTTGGAATTCTCTTTTTTTCCAGCAAAATTTATTTAAATATTTAAATGCCCATCTTAAGAAGTAAAGGTAGCCCTTTAAAAATAAATAATTTCAAAAATTCTCGAAAAATTAAACCTATTAATACGTGAAACGGATACGCGAATATGCCGTTTTACATCTTTCATTAATTTTTCCTGCAAACTGATGAATGAAAACGGAGTAAACGTAATTGTAAGTGAACTATTTACTATACACGCCACAACATAAACTTACTTTTTGACCCACAATCGGCACAAGCGTTATTTCCGTGCAATTTCAATAACTCCGACAGCAATTTCTCATTTCTTTCCACCATTTTCACGAATTAGCACTATTTAATGCACCATCGAAATCATTACACCGAGAACATTCACTACGCGATCAAAATAAAAATAAAATCATTCTATCGTCCATTTTAAAAAGATGTTTTGAGTTTTGACGTCTCGAACTCGAACGGCATCCGCCGTCCGCCGTTTCGTCATAGGTCGACAACATTGCATAAAAGATCAAAACTTATTTCCAAAACAACTAAATTCCTGTATGTTTGGTTGCCTGAAACTTATCGATATATTTCTACAATATCGATAATTTGTCTCGTCTCTAAAAATTTTTGTTATGTCATAAAAAAGAAATCTGTCAATAGTTGTCAAAATGGCGTTTTGAACTTTGGAAACCGAGATTTGTACAATTTTTATTTAAATATTTTATTGAAGATGTATTAGTTAATACCAAAATCAACAAGATAAAATGCAATAAAGTTGTTACAGTGGCAAGCAATTGTGTTTAAGGATTAACTGGGGATTATTTTTTTACATATTTTTAAGATGGCCAGCAAACCTACGAAAAGGAAGTCTATTCACGCGACAAAGTTAAATTTCAGGCCCACGACGAGCGACAGTAATTTAGATTATAAAGGGACGAAGCCCACCTGTGAACCTACCTCAATTAAAGAGATTTTTACGCTAATGGTGCTGTTCATTTGCAAGAAATCGTTATTTTTCGACACCAACCTAAAAGTAGCCTTATATTTAGGATGTCTGTTTTTAATATCGCTTATAGCGGATGTAGCGACAATTCCCAAGACGTACCTTTCCCGATCGGATAATATATTTAACAAGTATTTTGTTAAGTTCGCGTGGGGATGGAATCTAATGTTAATCGTGCCTTTTTTGACCTTCACCTCCTATATTTATTGCTGTGGACAAATAAAAAAGATAACAAAACATCACTTACCTCGAATTGTAATAGCAACGTTCTTTTGGTACTTTTGGACGAAGATATTTAATATTGTTGAAGCTTCTTTTGGAAAATGCCAGATCAAACAGTATGGTTCGAAAGAAACATGTTTAAAAGCTGGTCATGTATGGAACGGTTTTGATACATCAGGACACTCGTTCATTCTAATATATGGTAGTTTGTTTTTAATAGAAGAAACAAGAAGTATGATTAACTGGGACAGTATAAAAGAATACTTAAGACTCGAAGAGCACAATAGAGTTACAAAAGATACCGCTCAAAGTACAAATCCTTTAAGAAATTTATCAGAAGCTGAATTCAAAACTTTGCAATTTAATTATGAAAAATATACTCCATATATACGAGGTTTCTTTGTACTGATAACGTTGTTTCAAATTTTATGGGATGTTATGTTAGTGAGCACAATGCTCTATTATCATGTAATGATAGAAAAGTTTGTCGGTGGATGTCTAGCCATTTTAACATGGTTTTTCACATACAGATTCTGGTATGTACATCCTAAACTACTACCAAAACTGCCTGGAGAAGGGGTATTTAAATATATCAAAAAAACGACTAAAGAACCAGTGCCAGTAACCCATCGAAGAAGAACGGGTAGTATAGTGAATGGAAATAGCGGACCTATGTTTATGGGTAGACCAATTTACACACAATCGTCACCACAAGAAGACGAGTCAACAGCAACCTAGTTGTATTTTATTTGCCATTACTGTTTTGTTATTTTTTGCATTTTGAATAGGTAACTTATTTTTTTATATATTTTTATTTATACAAAGGTCTAAATAGCTTTAATACTTGTTGGTTTTTGGTTTTATTATTTTTGTCACTCAAAGGTAGCTAGTCATGATTCAAGTCACACCGGTTGTATCTAATTTTTTTATAAGTAATTTATGAATAGGGCAAAACTTAAAAAGAAAAAATATCAGAGTTAAAGTTAATAATATATCAAACGATATGTAAAATATAATTTCTTTACAAATGGGATGTTTTAGTCTCTATAATAAAGTTTGTATTGACATGTACACAATTTTATTTTATAATGTATATAAAAAGATTATAATCTTGAAGCCATACCACCAGCCACAACAATATTTTCTCCTGTTACATAAGCACCATCATCGGATGCTAAAAATGCAACTGATCCACTTATATCATCTGGTTTTGCAAACCTAAAAGATGATATTGAGATAAAGATTATTTGATTATAAGTTCTTACCTCCCGATAGGAATTTGGGCCAAAGAAGCTTCACTTGCGGCGGGATTATCAGTTATCTAACAACATATTTTAGCTTTACTCTAGGTACATTTCAAGTTAGACCTCTACTTACCGCTCTGCTAAATTTTGTAGCAACTAAACCGGGACTAACTCCATTAACTGTTATATTCTCTGGAGCTAGTTGTAAAGCAGCTGTCTTTACAAGTCCCAACAAAGCAGTTTTACTTATAGAGTAAGCGCCAAGTACCTCTATTGGCTGAAAACCTGCAATCGAAGAAATAAAAATAATTCTGCCCGCTTTACTTTTTCTTAACAAAGGTAAAGCTTCTTTGGCTAAGAGAAATGAACATTTAACGTTGATCTCAAATATCTTGTCCCATGAACTTTCTGAACACTAAAAAAAAATTATATAAATACCAAACACAATTTAATAATCCCTAAAACATACATCTAGAACTCCTCCTACTTCAGGATTAACAGCAGCATTTGACACTAAAATATCCAAGCCGCCTAGATTAGAAGCCTGAAATTTATATCAGAAGTTTTATCTTAATTGCCAGTGACCTCGTAATCGTTACCTCTTTGAATAGTTTTTCTCTATCCTCTGATTTCCCAACGTGACACACCAACCCTGTTACATTTAGGCCTTCCTTAGTTAGTTTTTGAGTAGCTTCTTCCACATTTTTCGCTTTTCTGCTGCTTATTATAACTTTAGCTCCTTCACGAGCCAAACGCTGAGCAATGGCAAAACCAATTCTTGAAAAATCAAGTGTATAAATCAGCCAAGACAAAATTACGTTATAATGTATATTAACCTAACTGGTATTAACTTACCCATCGGTAGAAGCTGTTACAATTGCAATTCTACCAATTAATCGATTTACTGACATCTTTTAAGAAAAAAAAGTTATAATTTGGCTAATAAATTATGTAAAATCCAATTTTTCAAGTTTTTTAATCTTGATTAAAGGGCAAATTCCACTACTTCGTTTGTGTGTGTTTATGATAAAAAATTTAAAACAGTTTACCATGATATAAAAACAAAATTATATGATTAAACAGCGCCTATTGGGTAAACACTATTAATTAAGTATATTTATGTTCAAAATGCTGGTGCTGGTATTAAAGCGTTAAAGAATATCCGAATCACAGATCCGAATATCCATACAATAAATATAAATAAATAAAAAATATACACTTTGTTTTTAATTGATTGAAATTATGCAACCAAGAATACATTTCATTAACCCAACTGCCAACCATAAAATAATAAATACAAGAAGAAGTGTCAAGTCAATGTTAAATTATGGAAACAGCGTGGCTGCCTGGGTAACTAATTTTCAGATATGGCGGCTGGGACATTTGACATGACATAGACACTTCATTGACATGACAATTTCAATTTTATGAAATTTATTTCCGTTTCCGGTTTTTAATGGCGGGCTGTTCAGGAGGTTTAAATGAGGGTTAATATACTTTTTACTTTTTCTAGTAGTAAATTATACAACAAAATTACTCAAAAATATTTATTTGGAATTTAGAACAATGTAAATATGCAAATCAACACAATTAAAGAGCTATAAACCCATAAACTACTGTATCAATATCAAAATATTTAAATAACATCAGAGATGCTGTGTTAAAGTGAATTAGTAAAGTAACAATGCACTGACTTACAGAAACTTGAAGATAAATAAATGTTTTCACAGCTTTACGGGCGTAAAACTAACTGGAAGCAGGAAAAAGACAACAGGAACCCACGCAAAACCTGGAATCAAAAAAAAATATGTAAAAAAAACATAAATATAGGTACATAAGACTCTTATGAATTAAATCAAACAGGACTTGAATGAAAATAAAATGAATAAAAAATATGATACCTATGCATCTAATACCTCATTTGTATTTTAACAATAATCTACATACATAGCATTGTTGCTATGAAAATACATAATAGGTACCTATGTGATATGTAATTACGCATTTCTGTTCATCTTGTAGATAATTAATATAGGCTGTAGGCTAATAATAGTTCAGTAATCATAATTTACCTTGTGTAACTTGCTTTCAATTGCTCAAAATCACCGATCAGTCTTTAAAGTAGAGATACGGAAAAATCCTTGGTAAAGAATATCCCAAGATCTTGGATCTAAAGCTAAAAAATATAAAACAGTTAATTTATTATACCTATTTTTACATAAAATATGGCCCATACCTACTACACGCAGAAACGTCGATTTCATCATTTTCTTCATGTAATTAATATCATATATACTTTATTAAAGTGTTAACAAGGAACTTTATATCAAAAAACATCTTTTGTACTTATAAATTTCAGCCGAAATATCATAAACAAACTTCCATTCAAATCTAAAACGGCAAAAATTAAAATGGCGCCCGACCTTGCCAGAGGCCTCGGGAGTTGACACATGGCTGACACACAGACAAAAGAAGAGGACGCCGACGTGCATAAAAATGTTCCGTAATTGAAATTGACAGAAATCATATAGAAATATTCAGATTTTTGTCTAGGACAGTCTAGAAGGCCATGCTTTCTGCCTGGGTAAGACCGCGCCAGAACTGTTTCCAATTTTCCGGTTTACTGTCACCCCGCTGCCAACTGTCAAAACTTTTTATCATAACCTACAGCAGAAAGTTTTTGTTTTGGGTTGAGACACATTTTGAGAGTACATGTGAATACATCTTTTTTAAGCTACAATCATGATATAAAATAATTCAAGATAAGTTATAAATTTTTAAAGAAAAATGGAGTTGAAAGAATTAGAAGATGACAAAGCTATACAGGAGAAGCTGCAGAATTTACACGATAGTATCGAAAAGATTACAAAACTTTTAGACACAGCTTTAAAGGCAGATACTTCCCAATTATCCAAAAAAGAAAAGATCGACTACGACTTATTCCTCACTTACGCTCTAAATACGTTATATTGGATGTATCTGAGAACCAGAGGTGAAGATCCAGTTAAAAACGAAGTAAAGAATCAGCTTAACAGGATCAAAGAATACATGTTTAAAGCTAAACAGGTACAGCATCTTAAGTTTTAGAAATATTTGAATGAAAAGTTGGTAATAATGAATAAAATTTTTCAGGCACACGAAAGACAAACAGTTAGGCCTAGAATTGACCAGCCTGCTGCTAAGCGATTTGTCAAGCACGGTATCAAGTACAAAGCTCCCAAAAATAATCAAGAGCTCCCAAATAAGAAAATTCGGTTTGATGATTAAAGTTTAGCGTTTTGTTAATGCGGTAAATAAAACATGTTTTTATCACTGCAACAGATTTTTATTTTTAATTACTACACCACATATAATAATGAACAATATAAGATAATTTAATAGTACAGCAATCTTAACCTTACTATTAAACGTAGAGCCGGAAACTAATGCTTCAGTCAATTTTTTACACTGTTACACAGCGAAAGAACAAAAAACTAAAATAATAAATGAAAAATTGAAAAACGCTACTCTTATAAACAATGAGAAATTATACATTAAAAAATTAATAAACTAAAAACGTTATAGACTATATTGTAGCGATTGTGAAAAAAATCCTTGATTCATAACTTGCATGGAATGAGAAAATACGACTAAGGTTTAGAATCGACCTCCGAAAGGCCTCTGTAGTCTACTTCGGGCTCTTCTGGCTACGGCGCGGGCCCCGTAGTTCGGAGAACTCCGTCCGCGATCTGAAATTTCAGAATAAACGTAATTTGGTAAAAAATGTCTATACCTATGTGGCGGATTCATCTCTCCAAAAAATCCTAACCTAACTAAATAAAATTAATAACAAAATCTATGACAAATCATAAAAATAAAAACTAAGCGTAATACATGTACAGTTGGCTATATTTAGGTACTAACAATGGGCTATGCAAGTTGGAGCGGTTTAGAATGCCTAAATTTGGAAAAAAGTTAAAAATAATGAAAAACTTTTTTTTATTTTTTTGACATATCTCAAAAACTAAGCAAGATACGTAAAAAATGTTATAGAGTAAAATTGAAGATGTTTTTTTCAATATTTTTGCTCGCTTTCAATTTTTCTGTAGATCTCTTTATTCCGTAGATATTACGTTTTTTAAGTTTTTTTAGTTTGACTTGCGTGTAAGGACCACCTTCTTTGAGCTCTTAAAACCCAAAAATTTCGTAAAAATTAAGAGTTCAAGACTGTTCAACTATAGAGGTTAATTTGTAGCTCGTGTAATTTCCTACAAATTAATAATTTTTATTTTTATGATTTTAGTCATAGATTTTGTTGTTAATTTTTTTCCGAAAAAATGAGGTGACCATTTTATTTTTATCATAACTCCGCGAGTTTTGAGCTACGAACTTAAAAAGACCTTTTAAAAACGCATTTAAAAGGTCTTTTCAAACAGTTTAAAAACGGTCATATTAATTTTCTTCGAAAAATGTGTTCTTTCGCCATTATTTTACGGTAAACGGTTGCAATTTAGTTTTCGAAAAATAAAAAATTACCTTTACAGAGTGATTACTCGGCTATTATTACATCTATACGGTATCAACAAAAATTGAATCGTTTAGTAATTCTAAAAGCTTCATTTTTGCTTTATATGAGTTTTGCGATAAAACGCAAGGTTTTCAAGTTATTTATAAAAAATGGCAGAAAAATATGTAGTTTTTAGATGAAAAATCATCATTTTCAATCCTAAATATTTAGAAAAATATTAATATTCTGAAAAAATATTATAGAATTAAAATGGGTGATTTATTTTTCATTCTCGAGAAGGGGTGGCACTCACCCCCCAAGGTGAAAGCACACATCGCTATTATGTAACTTTTATTTCTTACATAATATATCTCTTTTCGTTGTTAAAATTTCACGTCAATCGATACGCGTGTCAAGAATTCGGAGGTAATACCCTATTTTTATCCTCGCTTGTTGGCTTAGAAGCGAACAAAGAAAAAACATGAAAAACTCACCTTGATGTTGTTGTCTGTTGGGCGAGTTCCTCTGATCGCCCCAAACTATGGGAGTCGGTCCTTGCCTGGAACCCCTAGGGCTCATCCCAGGTCTGGAAGACCGTCTGTTGGGGTGTCCCGGTCCCCTAAGACTTCTCGCTCTCGACGAGTTGGTGCTTTGGGAAGCTTCGGCTTCGCGACCTTCCTCTTCGCCTTCCTCTGTCGAAGGCTGTTTCTCTCCTTCAGAACTAACCTAAATTTATAATAAACGCATATATTTAGATATTTTTTGATCTGATCTATGTATGCCAGTCGCGATTTCTTGCCAGACTGACATAAATGTAAACTACAGTTGGGCAAACAAGTCGGGGAAGATTTCGCCAGACGCCACTAAAAATTACAGAAAATACCATTTACCTGTGAATTAAACTGACAGACACAACTGTCACTGTCACGGATCCCTTCATTGGACAGACTATATCATTTATTATAGAAGGAATAACTCTAAAGATGGGTTATTCAATGCTAATGATCTTTTATTTTAAAAATGTTTTTTATAAGTAATAGTTGGTAACAGTGTCACTTCCAAAAAATAACAGGTAAAAGAAAAACGCTGATATTGATGATTCGTGATATGAAGTTTGTATCTCCATTACACAAAATTATATGAAGCTCGCAACAGTTGTTCCTTTCAAAAAGTAACAGGTATTAAAACGACAGTGCTGTGACAGCAATATTATACAGATTATACAGATTATAAACTTATCGTCAAAAGCATTGTTTTTCGTGGTTCCAATTTTCAGAGTCGCGCACTAGTTAGGTTACTAGTTTGCGCTCATAGCACGTCTCCACTTATGGCCTCTAAAATAGTGCACAGCGCCTGACCGGCCCAGTTATTACGCTGTTTTAACGCGAGTTTATTTTTGCGCACAGGAAATTTTTTACTCGTTTGCTGATCCGCCTAAAAAACAATTTTCGTACCACGAATTAGGGACAAGATTTTTATCTGTATACATATAGTATACCTAATCTGTGACAATAGCTGGTGATGTGAAATCGGTATCATTTTTCCACAAAATTCTTCCAAAATCGTAACAGCTTTAAGAAAGCACTGCCATGCTTTTTATAAATTCGCAACTGTTATTGCTTCCAAAAAATAACAAGTATTAAAACCACAGAACCGATTTGACCCCTAGCGATTTGATGTAGGGATCGCCGCGCCACGAGCTTTACAACTGTTGTTACCTTCAAAAAATAAGAGGTATAAAGTGATCTAAAGTCAGTATTTCCGTTGCACAAAATTCTATGATCGCAACTAATGCTGTTTCTTACGAAAAATAACAGTGTCGATTAAACCGCTCGCGATGTGATGTATGGATCGGTGCGTCATGAATTTAACGAAACCTGCGACTGTTGTAAAGTCAGTATTCCCGCTGCACAAAATTCTATTAAGATAGCAAATGATGTTACTTAAAAAAGAAAGGTACGAAAATAACAGTGTCGATTCGACCGCTCGCGATGGGATGTAGGCATTCTCGCTTCACAGTTTTACGAAGCCTGGGACTGTTACTTCGAAAAAAATAACAGGTATGAAAACAACAATGATCAGATAGCGATATATCGTGATGTAGTCAGTACTTCCATTGCACAAAATTCTACTAAGATCGCAACTGATGTTTTTTTTTACAAAAAATAACAGGTATGAAAATAACAGTGTCGATCCGACCGCTCGCGGTGTGATGTAGGGATCGTTGCGTCACAAGTTTTACAAAGCCTGCGACTGTTGTTGCTTCCAAAAAATAATAGGTATAAAAACAACAATGCTCTGATAGCGATATCTCGTGATATAAAGTCAGTATTTTCATTGCACAAAATTCTATGATCGCAACTGATGTTGTTTCTTCCCAAAAATATCAGTGTCGATTAAACCGTTCGCGATGTGATGTATGGATAGTTGCGTCACGAATTTAACGAAACCTGCGACTGTTGCTTCCAAAAAATAACAGCTATGAAAACAATAGCTCTGATAGCGATATCTCGTGATGTAAAGTCAGTATTTCCGTTGCATAAAATTCTACTAAGATCGCAACTGAAGTGTCTTCCAAAAAGTATCAGGTATGAAAATAACTGTCGATTCGAGCGCTCGCTGTAGTTATTGGGGCCATGCTATAGTTAATATCAGCTTACCCCATCATCTCCTTCTAAGTCGCCCCTGTCGCGAACTTCTTCTGAAGAAGTTCCAGCCTGGCCAGTCAGATCGTCCAACATTCCTTCCCTGGCCTCATCTCCACCAGTTACTAGTTCTTGGGGTAGTTCAGCTGAAAAAAAAATAATTATAAAGATTACCAGGATTACTTTTGCAGAGGTATTTTATAAAAATTAACTTTCAATAATACATCTAGCAACTAGAAAACCGAAACTTACCATCGCTCTGGGTGGTTTGACGATCGCTCTGATCCTCTGCCACTACAGGGATGGACTCTTGAGGCGAAGATTGCAGGGGTGTCGTGGGCACGCTGCGTCCGGTACCTGAAACAACGGTCCATTATTAAAATTCTTCTGTGCCTTCAGGGCGGTTCACGGATTTGGTCAAATTTTCTTACAATATTCGGACATTTTATTATGACTTCACTCTGTAAATTGGATGTTATAAAAAGGGTAATAAAGGGTAAAGGTGCCCGGTGGCGTAGAGGTACAGGCTCTCGTCTACCAATCTCAAGGTGTGGGTTCGATTCCCACACCCGGCATTTCATCAGCCGACTATTTTTATTAAAATAAAAATAGTTTGGGTACCTAGGTTGACTCAGCCTTAAATGAGTACTTGGGATTCACAATCCTGAGGAAATAATAGGCGGTTGAAGCGTAGTGCTAGCCACATTACCTTCCTTGTATACCGAACGGCTCTAGTATAGCAAGCTGTACCTTGCCATTCCCAAGGCGCTAAACGCTATATACGGGAGCTATTATTATTATTATAAAAAGGGTAAAGAGGTTTACCTATTTTACCTACGTAATTTTTCTGTTTTTTTTGTTGTAGAATTTGCAGAGCACTTTAAATTTTTACCAGGAACCGCCACTTATGTTATTTCTACGGACGGTATACAAAACATGATATGTTACGAACAGTGGCGGCTTAACCAAAAACCTTAAAATGGTCAATGCTCCCCCAAAAAAATCAGAACAAAAAAAGAAAAAACCTATTTAAATTATACTTTTTGTAAATCACTTGTTTTCATCCTAAGATATTCAGAACTATTCCCAAAAATCTTCAATTTGTCCAATTTTCGCTTGAAAACGTTATATTTTAACCATTTTCTCAACAGGCGGTCAAAAATTAATTTTGTCCTTCATTCCCGCTATGTTTTGCACGTATTAAACTCTAAATGCCGCGGCTCGTGACGCCAACGAGGTAAGGTATACTACGTATAGAAAATATAATGGGTTAATGTGCGATAGATACAGTTTATAATGGCCATTGACCGCGTCATTCATAAAAGGATTTCAGTCATATCGCTGGAAAAATTTCGCCATTTGGACAGTTTGGGTAGTTACAAAAACTCAGATTATAAAACAACCTAGGCTTTTGTATCGTTTATCGTGTATAATGTTTGGTTTAGTAAATATAAAGCAATATTTAAATTTTTAATATCGAAAGAAATCCCATATAGTTCTAGTTGTAGCCGAGTGTTTGAGGTGTGGCTCAAAATTTGTGTAGGTAATAATTCATAATTTTCTGGTTATGGATACATGATGAACTGTAGTTGACTGATTCTGGAATAGATATTTTAAAATAGACAACATGGTGTTTAGTTTGTAAAATTGTGCGGTTAAAAGAAAACAATTGCTTAAATTTCGAAAAATGTTAGGGAAAGAATGCCGCATTGACTTAAAATATAAAAAAAATGTGAAATAAAACTTTTAGAATTGTGTATGTGTATATATGCATTTATATTTTTGTGACATTATTATTTAAGTGTCTTTTAAATCCTATCGTGGAAAATTTGTGTAAAGAACATTGACTGGATTTTTAGTGAAATGGCGCTAGACCACCTGTTTAAAAATATAAGGGCAGGTTTCATTTTAACAGAATTTATATTTATTTTTAGATTTATTTTCCTTTAACTAAACGTACAAGTACCTTGTAAGAAACTAATTAAATCTGGGCGCGTCCGAGGGCGCGTCTTAAAAAATATCGCCGCAATATTTTTAAATATTGACCTCCCTACAATAATAACCACGAGCCGCCACTGGTTACGAATATGAAGTGTTACGGTGAAGTCGTCGACGACATCTCCTAGCAAGAAACGGAAACATTCAGAGAAATCTCTCCGCGTTTAGACAAACAATGATAGGAAACGTTTTTTTAAACAGTGTCGCACAGAGGAGTATTTCTGTCTTAGAACTGGCTATAAGTCGAAAATTCAAATTTTAGGAAAAAAATGGAGCTATTTATTACCTTTAAAGGTAAGTAATCAGTTCATCAGAAAAGCAATAGTCTAGAAATGCCACGTTCTTACTCCTGCTGTACTATCAGTTATTCATTTTGATTTCCAATATATTTGATATAAGGTGCAAAACAACATTCCAGATTACAGTTTATTTATGCTGTATCAACTGCAGTGGCTACTCAACCATGAGGTCAAATGGTCAATGCCCCCCCAAAAAAATCAGGAGAAAATTAGAAAAACTTATTTAAATTATACTTTTTGCAAATCACTTTTTTTCATCCTAAAATATTCAAAACTATTCCCAATTTATCCAATTTTCGCTTGAAAACATCTTATTTACCCATTTTCTCTACTGCCGGTCAAAATTTCATTTTGTCCTTCGTTCCCGCTGTGTTTTACACGTATTAAACTCCAAGTGCCGCGGCTAGTGACGTCAACAAGGTAAGGTATACTACGTACCTTTGAATAAGAAGACTAAGGAAGAAGCATAATGCTATCCATGTATTCATGCATGGTGGGCGGAAAAAGCTCTCTAGGGTGGGGATCCTTGACAGTTCTGTTTGACGATTCATTTGACATATTTGAATTTGATTTGAAATTTTGTGGATTTGTCAGTCTTTACGGAGCTTATTTTATGTTATTTATTATTTATTCTACTACTGATAGTTGTATAAAGGTAGTAAATCTAGATGGAAATTGTGGCAGAACTTAAATTAACAGTGACATTATCGCGATTTATCGAAAAAGACTCTAAAATAGTTGGTTGTGTAGCGTGCGGCTAAAAAAAAGTAGATCTCGGCAAAAATTGAGTGAAATAATGGAACAACTTTTCGCTAGTAAGTGACTATATAATATACATACGTGTAGTAAACCGATCATTTATGAAATTCACTTAAATTAACTAAATTATAATATTTTCTTGCATTTTAGCTTTTATTTACTACTTGTCAAAGATGAGATGTCAAAGAATTTTGATACGTTAATTTGACTTACCTGCTTCAGTAGAGTATCGGATGTTTGTGTTAATAAATACTTATTATAACTTATCTATTTTTATTAGAATTATATATTTTTATAACAATTTTAATAACTACCAACATTTATTCACAACGTAAAATAAAATAACAGATTATTGAGTCTACCCCACGTCTACCATACATCATAGTTTTACATTTTTTAAATAAAATTAGAACGGCACTGATAAACCGGAGTTTAAGTCGCCCATATTTGAGGCCCATCGCGGTGTACCTAAGATTTTTGATATGCTCCTTCCTTAGTCTTCTTATTCAAAGCTACGTACAGAAAATATAATGGGTTAAGATGCGATAGATATAGTTTATATTGGCCATTGACCGCGTCATTCATAAAAGGATTTGTAAAGTAGGCAACTTTATATACACTTGTATTTGGTAGTTTACTGACAGACGATATAAAAAGTGACGGTTTTTGTCTTTGTCTAGAAACCAGCGTGTTATTATTGTAATTTGTAATATTGTTTATTAGTTGAGAATCAATATAGTTGATTAAGAAATATCGAGTGCATTATTTTTATATAAATACATTATACGCTCACACATCTTACAGTTTTAACACTTTTAAATTTTTGTACCTGTTGTCAGATTTTATACATTTTCTACTTAATATTCTACATATACTACATTTTCTACGCAGTTTTCTACATACACTTTTCTACGCGTCGTTACCCAACCCTGTTTCTGTAATAATATTATTTATAAAAAATGTCTATACCTATGGATTCATTTCTCCAAAAAAATCCTATATGGGTATTTCGCCACTGCAAGAAAATCTACAAAATAAAATAGTTATTTTTTTGTAAACACTGATGCGTTAATCCAAACGGAAACTACTTGTCAGAAGTTGGGTTTACAGATATACATATTTGCCTAACGAACAAAAAATCGTTTCGGAAAGTTTATCTCTTTCCGTCGTCGGAAGCAAAAAAATACAAAGAATAAAGAAAAACTATTTAAAATATTTAAATTCAACTATTCGAGAACACTTTAGTTTTTTAAAACAGATACGTCTACAAAAACCGTTGACGTACTGTTAAAAAAATAATTATTATATTACATTATTTCATTTTTTAACAGAACGTCAACGGTTTTTAAGACGTATCTGTCTTAAAAAACTAAAGTATTCTTGAATAGTTGAATTTAAATATTTTAAATAGTTTTTTTCTTTATTCTTTCCGAAATTTTTTTGTTGGTTAGGCAAATTTGTATATCTGTAAAGCTAACTTCTGACAAGTAGTTTCCGCTTGGATTAACGCCAGAAGTGTTTACAAAAAATAACTATTTTATTTTGTAGATTTTCTTGCAGTGGCGAAATACCCATATAGAATTTTTTGGAAATATTATTAATATCTCACAAAATATTTAGTACATTCTCAAACATATTCCCGTCAAAATTTGACCATCTCCATACCACCCCCACTATAACCTACTATCATCATCGGCTTGCGGCACCTCGAGCCGGTGCTCCGGCACCGCCTCGCGCCGTCCTTGCACCCCACCGCTGCCACCCGCACCGACTCCCGCCACCAGGGGCGACTCGTTGAACGTGAACCTGCCCGCGCCACCTGAAGGCACGTGCGGCGAGCTCACAGCTTCGCCGAAGCCGTCGTGGCGTCGCGGCGCGAACAGCGTGGGCGTCGAGGGAACGATACCGTCGTCCACCAAAGCGGCGCCGGCCTCGTCCAGCAGGCCGCTGGAGGCGGAGTGGTGGCGGAGGTGGTGGTAGGGGAGGGGCGCGACCGGCCTCGAACGGGACGAGAACGACGAGGGGCCGGGGGCGGGGGAGGAAGTGGAGTTGGCGGCGGTACCTAGATGGGCCAAGGCTGAGAAATAAAGGTTTGGTTTGTACCATATACATATAAAAGAATACTTTCCGTGTAAGCAACAGTCTCCCATACACCAACACAACGGGTGTTTCTCAAAAGTTGCTCACCCCTATAACTTTATTTTTTCAGATAAAAAAACGAGATTTGGTACGTTAGTATATAACAAACTTCCTGTTTCACCGGAAATGACTACAACTTTTGATTTTTAAATGGCACCCTCGGTATTTTTTTAATTTATTCGATAGAAAATGTAATTTTAAATTCCAATCTAAAGTGCCATGGCTGTGTTAAAAACACTAATTCTTAATCAAGGAGACTTAGAAAAATAGATTTGATAGTCTAATGTTTTTAGTGTCTTCTCCTGGCCAGATAGAAAATGCTCAAATCGTATTTTTAGTCATATCTCAATTTTTTCAAATGGAACAAGGGTGGCTCATTATAATATTTGGAAAATGCATTTTTTTACGAATAATTTGATACCACACACTTGGTATTTCGAGTCAAATTTTCGTTACAAACCGCAAGTTATAATTTCAAATAAGCTATATGCAAAAATGTCAAAAGTTGACATATGATATGACATTCTATTCAGAGTGTTATTTTTATAAAGCAAAAAAATGCCGAGGGTGTCATTTAAAAATCAAATCAATCATATCAAAGGTTGTAGTCATTTCCGGTGAAACAGGAAGTGACCGAAAACAATTGAATATGTTAATCAATCCTAATTTATGTCATATACTAATATACCAAATTTTGTTTTTTATCTAAAAAAATAAAAGTTATAGGGGTGAGCCACTTTTGAGACGCACCCGGTATAACATAAATCAGGATTGATTGACGTACTCAATCGAAGAGCACACGGAAAAAACGATGAGTGTTAATTGTCATTTAGGTGAGTCTAATGAGAGGATTAATATTCCAGTACTGAACGAAAGAATATCGAGTTTCTATAGTTTGGGAACATAAGTTCGTCCTTGTTTAGAAGATGAAAGTATTACACTTGAAATATTTTCCTACTGGTCAAATGGCGAGGTCGATTATCGATTGATTTTTTTATCCAAAGATATGAAGGTAGTTATTCCATCTATATCTCTGGTGTTATTTGAACGTCTTTAACATCGATTTCTTCTTTAACATATGATTCGGAACTGTCCAATCAAAGTGCTTACAGCTTACAGCATCGAGAAAGCGCAGAATACTTCGGACCATGCAATGATAGACTTATTTGGAAAATGCATTTATAATATAATATCTATTCTTCAATATTAGGACAAGAATGTATGCGGTGCCAGCACTATATTCTTTTATATGTACATGCTTTGTATATTTATATATGGACATATTTATTTAAAGATATCTTTTCTTCCCATTATAGAAAAAAACCAGCTACATATTTTTTTAAATTTTAGTCTTTTTAATAAAATTAGTATGTTTCTTCTTCTTTAAATGATAAACATTTAACAAATAAACCTTTCTTTTTAATAAACTAAAATATAAAGAGAAATTTCTAATTATCAAAATCATGTATTTTTGAAACACTTAATTTTCGCTAATTTAAGCTTGATTTTCATGCGTCCGTTATCCGTTGATACGATGGTCCGACGGCGCACGGTGGAGTATTAGCATGAAAAAGGTGATCGAAATTCGAAAAAGCAAATGTGTTTAAGATTTCCCCTCGGATTTCCCAAAAAAAGATAAATGATAAGTTAAATCATGTCTGCCAGGAATGGCGTTACTATGGGTCTGTTTAGTTGCATTCATTTGTTTCAACGAAACGTCAAAGTTGTTACCATAGATAAATGCAACAAGTTTAGATTGGAAAGCCCGTAAAAATTTTAGGTCGCGAAATTATTTTGGGTCGCGACAGTTATACGCGATCTGGCGCTGCTATAGCGGTCGCTAAGAACAACGGCAAACAAAAACAGAAATAATTTTCTCTTGTCAAAGTCAGAATCTTCACAAATCATAATAATCTTTCAAAATCTAAACCGCTCTCATTAAAGAAATTCCGAAAAGTGTTTATAGCGTCCATTCTCAAAGTAATTATTGCTATCTTGTGAGTTTAATTCAAGTTTTATTTACTCCAACCGGTGATAATTGTGAAAAAGTGGCATTACAAACTTAAAAAGCTGTGCTGAGAACTGTGAACTGCAAAAACCATCGTGGATCGTGGCATAACGTCGGTTTCCAATGTTTCATAGGTATTTCATACATGCGTCCTTATATAAAGTTTCTTGTATGCAACACACTGTATTTTATTTATAAAATTAAACCAAAATAATAATAAATTTGAATAAACAATATTTGGCGATATAATTCCGGAAAAAGCCGAACCGCTCCGAAATTTTCAAAAGTTTTGGGTTGCGACCGTTGCAAGAATAGCGCCAAATAGTGTTTACATTGTCCTTATGGGCACTTTCCAATCTAAACTTGTTTCATTTATCTATGGTTGTTACTTCTCACGGATAAGAGGTAAATGGCTAAATTTTATGTTTAAGATTATAAATTGTTGTTGTTCTTGTGCTCCTTTTACGTTTATATTATTGTTTTGATTGAAAATGGCTCAGCAAGCTGCAGGTATGTATTCTACAAAAATATATTATTTATTTTGATATTCTCTATACTAACGATTTTTTTTTGCAACTAAAAGTTAGGCGTTCAGAAAATTTGATTAAATTTGTGACATTTTTATTATACTTAGAGATTTAGTTGCGCATTTCGAAGAATTCAGCATATTGTCTACGTTTTACTTAGTAAACATTGGGCTTTCATACAGTAAAATAAAATACTGCGACTTTTTGCGACTTTGCTGATAAAATGAGAAAAACATTCTTGGTTTCCTCTAATTTGCAAATCAGTGATATACTAATGCGAGGTGTAAACCCCGATGGCATTGTTGTTTACAAAGCGATCGCATTAGTGCCATTAGCAGTATAGCACAATTTGGCATTAGTAGCGGCTTTAGTGGTATGGGCATTGGTCGCGGATCAGTAGTAGCATTAGTAGAATTAGTTGCGATATTACTACTGGCATTAGTGGCATTGACCGTGGAAACACTGGAACAGTGATTTTTCTTTCTTTTTTTAGAATCGACGAATTATCCTTTATTTTGTTCATATTATTTCCTCTTTAATTGAAAATAGCAATAATTTATATAAAGTCTACATCAAAAAATTTCGATCAACTATTGGTGTCAAATACCCCACTGTGCGGCGCTCTGATTGGTCATGGCGTTTTCGCGCCACTTTTCATCCGTAAATTTTTTATTCCAGCTCGTCAACGGACAAAGATCGTACAATAACGGACGTTTAGACACTTTTTTTGACAAATTTAATCGAACCTTAATAAAAATATAATAGTACAAGAGCTAGCACCGTCGGGAAAATGAAAATTTTAAGAAAGCTGGTTCTTTAATATATCTTTTGCTATGCATTCCTGACCAAAGTCTGTCTGTCTGCCGGTAGACTACTGCGGTTCACTACTGCGCATCACATCATCTGTACAGAGTATCCCATTTTCCTGTGTTTTATGGGATTTTTCGTTTATGAGTAGATATATAATGATGCGATTGTCACATTACTTTGCCACTTTTTTATGAAACTAAATATGCTACACATAGGTTTGTCCTAGCCTCCTTAGTTCCTGAAATACAGGACGAATTTTAGATGCTCAGTAGTGAACAGATGTTGAATACAGATATGATGCGCAGTAGTGAACGCAACGTCTACCGGCAGCCGGACGGTCCGCACTCTGTTCAGGAGAGCATAGCAAAAGATATATTAAAGAACAAGCTTTCTTAAAATTCTTTCTCGAAAACGTTGTTAGCTCTTAGACTATAAGTAAAACAGCGAAATCGTTATGGAAATGAAAATATAAAATGACACCAATTGGAAGCAATTCGTATATCCGATGAACGGAGGCATGAAAATGCAATAAAGTTAAAAACTGCGTAATTTTCTAACCAATCTCGAAGTCCTTTAATTCAATCAATAAAATTAATATTGTATCGTCGGAAAATGGATGCATGAAAATCAAGCTTTACTCAGGTATCTCTCTTTACTATGATAACCCAAACTGACTTTGATAATGATAATTTAGTTAATTTTATTTTAAGAATATGGAGGTCATTAAAGTAAACATTTTACTTTGAAATAAATATTTATTACCTACAGATATCTCTAAATAACAAGCAATCGATTGACAAATAATTAATATAGACTAATTCTAACTGCAGTCAAATCGCTCATTAAAGCCCCGCCTACACGTAACGTTATACTTGTCAGTCTAGCGTGTCAGGTAAAATGAAACATCGTCTAGAAAACTGACGACAGTTTTCAAGACCTTGTACGTTTTGACTGACAGGTAAAACGTTACGTGTAGATGGGGCCTAACACTAATAAATTACAGGGACTAAAAATATACTTAATCGACAATAATTTAATAATATTCTAAAGTCGTTAAATAAAAAGACTATGGAAGAAGACTAAATTCATATTTTTATATTTAATGACGGCATGGTAGACATTGTAAAACACTTTTCTGTCAACTATTTAACATCTTTCTTGACAAATTTGAATTAATAGAGTTGTTTTTTTTTCATTGGTTTTATGTAAAGGGTATAAGTCTGGAAAACATTTTGTTGGGATATTTTATAGTAAGTATAAGAAAATAGGCCTTTAAATACAAAGTTTTGGTAAAAACTTGAATTTTTGATATAACTTACCATGAAAGATCTAAAAACGAGTTGCGAAAGATTTTTTAAATTCACCCCCGAGAAGGGGTGAAATAAATAAATAAAATTATTTTTTCCTAAAAAAATAAATTCTATAAGGGTATTTCGCCACTGCAAGAAAATCTACAAAATAAAATAGTTATTTTTTGTAAACACTTCTGGGCGTTAATCCAAACGGAAACTACTTATCAGAAGTTAGGTTTACAGATATATATGTATATACAAAATTGCCTAACGAACAAAAAAATGCTTGACGTTTCGGAAAGTTTATCTCTTTCCGTCGTGGGAAGCAAAGAAAAATACAAAGAATAAAGAAAAAAACTATTTAAAATATTTAAATTCAACTATTCAAGAACACTTTAGTTTTTTAAAATAGATACGTCTACAAAAACCGTTGACGTTCTGTTAAAATTATATTATTATTTCATTTTAACAGAACGTCAACGGTTTTTGTAGACGTATCTGTTTTAAAAAACTAAAGGGTTCTCGAATAGTTGAATTTAAATATTTTAAATATGTTTTTGCTATTTTCTGTTACTTTTTTAACCAATTCTATGCATAATAAACATTTGCTAAAATAAATTTGTAAACAATCTGAAAATGTTGGGTTATGTGTTTCTGGCATTTAAAGCAACGTTGCCAATGCTAAACATAAATTTAGCGTGTTTTTTTTCGCCCATTCTGGGAATACGAAAGGCGGTCGCCAGAGGAACGGCTCCTTCCCATAATTTTGCTAACGAGATCTGACTATTTATAACCACGAAGTTCCACGAAAGAGTTTTGATTGCATTGGTTACAACTTATTTGCGGTGGGGGTTTATCTTTTTTTGATATAATATAACAAAAAAGATTAACCCCCTCCGCATAGAAGTTAAAACCAATGCAATCAAAACTTTTCCTCGTAACTTTGTGGATATAGGTATATTTAACTACATATTGTCAGATCTCATAATAGGTAATTTATTTAAAATCCCTAATCACCCAAAAAAATAGAAGATATGGCAACGTTGTAAATTTTCAAATTTCTATATTAGGTCTAGAATATATTTAACTCTCTCATTACATAGGAGAGAGAAAGAAGGATATATTTATGTCAAACTTCCATCTGGTCTCAATTTTCTTTGTTATTTTGTTAAGAAAAGTGTTTTTCAGTAAAATTTTGGACATTTTTTCTATCCTCAATCAAGTGTGGCGTTTAGATAAACTATAATAATATAATGAAAATATAGTGAAATTATTACTTTATAGAGCTGAAATAAAGAAAAATTCAATGTTGAAATTATTTTCCGTTTTTCTGAAAAACGGTAAGAGACCGCCAGGAAAAAAGTTCAGATTCGTAATCTACGAGCTCAAAATAAGGTGTATACCAATCTTGGTGAAAATCGGACGATTTCCAGTTTTCCCAATAATTACCATTCTTTGTATTTTTTTTGGTTCCGACGATGGAAAGAGATAAACTTTCCGTAACGTTAAGCATTTTTTTGTTCGTTAGGAGGCAAATTTGTATATCTGTAAACCTAACTTCTGACAAGTAGTTTCCGTTTGGATTAACGCAAAAGTGTTTATAAAAAATAACTATTTTATTTTGTAGATTTTCTCGCAGTGGCGAAATAACCATATAAGATTTTTTGGAGAGATGAATCCGCCACATAGGTACAGACATTTTTTATAGTTGAATTATTTCGAATTTTAAAGATAACTAGTTATTTTAATAAAACAGTTGTTACTATTCATCAAGAATAATAATTTTATTCTCTTGACGCTCAATTATTGAGAGTACCCTACTTTATATTTTAACAAAAACATTTTAACAAAAAAGAAAAATTTCAAACTTCAGCCATATTGAAACACTTCCTAAGACTTTATATTCAACGATTTTAGTAGAAGCTTTTCTGACAAATACTTGGGCAAATAAAATATAAAAGAGCTGATAAAAAATAAGGAAAATAAAAAAATAATTTCTATAGAATTATTTACCGTCTGTTCCGCTGCTGATCGCTTGGGACTGGGCTTGCTGCTCGGTACTTTCCTCTTCGGGACTTTCCCGCGCCTCGCTCTGGTTGGGAACTTCGCTCGAATCGTCGATGACCTCGACTTCGTTGATAACCTCCACCTCGTTGTTGCCACCCTCTTCTTCGTCCTCTACATCCTGGCAGTCAGCATCTTCATAATTGTCTTGCTCCTGAAATAAACATCACATAATCAAATTAAATTGACAAAAAAAAATAAAGTAACAATTAACAGTGGCGTCCAGTGCAAATCAAAGCAAGCTAGGTAAAAATTGGCAAAATCTATACTAATATATAAAATCCTTAAGTGACTGACTCACTGATTAATCACGATCCTGCTCAAACCAATTAAGACTGCCCTTCCCTAGACAAACTATAACACCTGCGGGGAATCCGAAGAGACGAGGTAGCTTTTAAACTAACAGAAGACTACATGCACTTACGAATCTCTCGATAAATCCAGGGTCAACGACGCCCAAAATCCCAACGGTGGACCATATTTTATGGGAAAATTATTTTGCTCGTAGATATTCAATATGTGTTAAAATTACAAAGTCAATACAAAATATGAAAAAATTAACAATTATTAGTGCATAGGAGAGAAATGGTTTATACAGGGTCTTAACAATATTAACCCGCATAAAAAATCATATTTTCGCAGATTCAGGTCAAGTCAAACCTTAACTAGTTTCCAAAAAATGTATGAGCCTAGAAGCATCATAATATGTAAAAAAAATGTTATACAGGGTGTCTCAAAAGTCAAAAGTAATGAACTTTTATAAAACCAGTTTTTTCTTAAAAATCGATTTTTAAGACTTTTGAAGACAATTGCATAAAAATATGATAAGAGCTGTACCTTCATTTTATTTGTAATTATTTTGAAAATGCAATATTTTATCAACTTACTTTGTAACTTATTGAAAAATATATATTTTTTATTTATTTATTAATATCTCTGAAACTATCCAAATATATTTACATCTTATCTTAGGATTATGTAAAGTGATCAGAAAGGAAGCCAAAAATGCAAAAATATACAGAGTGTTCCCTTTAAAAAAAATCATCCCGGTCCACTCACACTTTTTTGAGCCACCCTACAGAAGTTAAAATATTTTCCTGAAATACATCCTCCTACATACTTTAGGTTTGCAAACTTAAAAAAGTTTGTTATTCTAGAAGCTACAGATGCCTGACGCACTATAGCCGGACTGTGCATCCCAACAAAACAATATCCTCCACCACACAGTGTGGCAGTTTGGGGCAGATTTATTTTGCTCGACATAAAAGAATAAGGACTACCTAAGCGAATGACATGCATACAAAATACGATATTTCTACAGTTTTTTTAAAATCGTTCATAAATTTTAAAGTTTTTTTTTTGAAAAATATATTTTAACAAAAATGACCCTAATACAAATATGAGAAAATATTATTAAATGTGAAAGAGCAGAAAAACAGTAAAAACTTACCCCTATCATCTACATTCATCAAAAAAAAAATATTTGTAAAATATACGTTTTAAAAAAATTACAAAATTGAGACACTTCTGCTGCGATCACCAGTATAATACATAGTAGTATAATTTTTATCACTTTTAACAATATTAATTTTTTAAACAATTTAAAAATAATTGAGCAAAGTAAGAATAGGTACTAACAAATGTAATATCTGTATCATGTATCATGTACTATCTCTTTATTTAATGCGCTATAACGATTTTACTCTAATTTTTGCTTATTGAAGTCGCGCCGCGCGCCGCGCCGGTCCAGGTTACTGTGGACTTCCATTACTTCACAGTGGTCAAACCATCTTATTAATTATTTATTGTTTTATGTTTTTTTACATTGCATCATGATCAATGACCATACACACACAACAGATGCAACGCAAATTTTGTTTGCCGTGTGATTTGATTACAAAATAAAAATTTTAAATTATTGTGTAAGAGACAAGCGTTATAAAATAATTTATCCAAATAATTCGAATACGTATCTGGTTTCCTGTGCCCGCCTTCAAAAGCGTCAGCAACAAAATTCACGTGAGGGCGCCACATTACGGGCAACCAAAATGATCAAAATTGGGTTTGCAGAGGGTCGGGCGTCACAAAATCGTGACCATGTTTTTTAATATTTGGAAATAATTTTTGTGTCACTTTATTAAGGAAGCTTCCGGACATGCTCGTAATTAGTTTTAAAATCGATTTGAATACATTTAATGCTAAAAAAATTACTTATAAAATCATCTTTTTTTAGGGCGTTTTAGGGGTAAATTTGAAACAGTTTGAGTTGAGTTTGGGGAAGGAAATATAATTATAAGCACGTCTTAAGATGTATATGAACAAATCAAAAAAGATTCGTGAAGAAAGGTCACATGGTTTTTGCAGAATTTTGTGACAGCCAAACCCTTACAAATGCTAGGCTAGCGCCAGTGGGAAGGAGAGCCTTAACGTAAGAAGCTCAGTTTTGGCATACAGGTTGATTCTAGGGTGTAGAGGTTCGATAAGAAGGGATGTTTCGAAATTCCACTTCAAAGGGGGTGAAACCACGCCTCAAATATTACAATATTTCTTATTTAAAAACGGTCAAGTTTTGGAAAAAACGCTTAAACACGTATATTTTATTTTGTTTTTTACATATTTTAAGGTTTTTTAAAAATGTATACAGGGTGTTTCGAAAAATCACGACCCTGCTTAAAAAGCTGATTTTTGGAAAACGGATTGACTTTAGGGTGTAGAGGTTCGATAAGAAGGGATTTTTCGAAACTCGAATTCTAAGGGGGTGAAACCACCCCTCAAATATTAGAATTTTTTTATTTAAAAACCGGTGAGTTTTTCGGAAAAACTCCTAAATACGTTATTTTATTTTGTTGTTTTACATATTTTAAGATTTTTAAAAAAATTATAGAGGGTGCTTCATACAATATGACCACTGAGTAATCACGATTCTGCTTTAACTGCTTGACGATTAAAGCTGATTTTTGGCAAACGGATTGACTGTGGGGTGTAGAGGTTCGGTAGGTTTTTGGAAAAACTCCTAAATACGTTATTTTATTTTGTTGTTTTACATATTTTAAGATTTTTAAAAAAATTATAGAGGGTGCTTCATACAATATGACCACTGAGTAATCACGATTCTGCTTTAACTGCTTGACGTTTAAAGCTGATTTTTGGCAAACGGATTGACTGTGGGGTGTAGAGGTTCGGTAAGTTGGGGTTTCTCGAATCTCAAATTCCAAGAGGGTAAAAACGCCCCTCAAACCTATACAAATATATAAAATCCTTAGCCAGTTTGTATGTTAATGGAAATTCTTGCTTTGCTTGATCATCACCATTACAAATGATTAATTCGACGCGAGGTACACGCTAGTAATAAAATAAAAATAGCATAATGTGTAATAAATTAAGTAATCAATATAACTATTTGTTACTCTAAATTAGGGGATTTTTTTCAGATTTGGCATCACTGCGCGGGACAGCGGTCGACACCGTCGAAATTAAATCACGCCTTACTTCCGTTATTTCTTTCTTACATTGACCTTCCAGTCATTGAAGTATGCAGAGGACGACATGACATGACTATTTGTCCCTCTCCCTCTAAATTTACATAATATCCTAACCTAGTTCGTAAAATTATATTAGCTCTGGGTTAAAAACATAGCTCAAAAATACTTAGGACAAAATTAAAGCAAAAATAATAATTATAACAATATTCAACGTAATGACATAATGATTGACATTATGTACAGGGTGGGCCAAATTGCTATTATTGATAAGGTCACAAAAAAGTAATTTCTAAAATGTTTATCGTAATTCAGAATTCAATATATCGAAAACATCCCGACGAATAATCAATTCATTTTTGTTTTGTTTGTTTCCTTTCATGTTTCTCTGTTTTATTTTTAAAATTTAATACGAATGTCTTTAATTTGAAATTGTTGTAACTACTGCAACGTCGCTTAATATCGTCGCATGACGCAAGCCCGCCACAGCGGCGCGGCTCCTTAAAGAACCAGTTGACATGCGGCACTCGGTGGCAGACGATTGGGCTGTTGATGGCATTGTCGAAATCATATCACATCGAAAAAACAGCGAAAAAACAAAATACGTATTTAAAATTGTTGAGTGAAACACGTATTTTCTTAGACTGAAAGTAGTTCGTAAAGTGGCGATAAGAGACAATAATTCTCAACATTTATTCATTCAGAAAGGTATTCAAAGTAATGTGCGCTTTTCAAGGTGTTTTGTAAATCAGTGGTTCAAATTGTGATAAAGCCTATATGAAAAGAATGTGTTAGAAATGAGGACTGTTATTTTAGCAGTTATTATAATAGCATGTACAAGTAAAGCAGCACAGTGAAGTGTATTTTAGTTAAGTGTGTGTCAAAAAAGAGAACTGTCACAGTTACATCGATCTCTCATAAGTATCTTTTTTTAATGTTGGGTAATTTTTTTTTACTTATTTTCTGTAATAATACCACAATCTTAAAAATGTAATGCATCTCTGCCAAACTACTCAGGTGGTGTGATTTTATGGCTTTTTTAAGCATAAAATTTCTTGTCTTGTCCATATGGCAACACAGGGCGTCGAATTACCTGAGATGCGGGCTTGATTCAGGTAATTGGAGGTAGTTGGCGATATCTGCCGGCGGTTCTTAAAATGGTGCTATTATTTTTTTAAAATTTCAAAGTTAAATAACTCGGTTATTTTCAATTTATTTTAAAAATGGTAAAGAGAAAATATGTTTCTTTTGACCAGATCTACCACCCCTTAAAATAATTGCACTTATTTCTGGGACACCCTGTATATTTCTTACCATTTCTTCCATGTCGTAGCCTTCGGTATCGTCAGGATCGTCCTGATCATCGCCTTCACCCTCATCCGGGCCGGCATCATCGTCACTCTCCACCACGATGACGTTGTCATCGTCGTGATCCCGCTGGCTGCTGGTCGGCACCTGATACTCCACGTCCATTCCTCTCATAGTCTCGCTAGTAGTTCCGGCCTGCTAAAATAACCAATCATCAATACTAGAACTCGTATTTATAGGTAATAGATTCTTTGTTCCAAAAATTAATTCGCCATATCAGATTTTTTATGGTTGGTTTATACTTCGAGTATTAGTCCTAACCACAGACATCTAAACAAAGTCAGACAAAACTACTGTTTACATTTTATCGCGATCAAACATAGTTTTCAATAAGAAGCGATGATGACAAATTTCTGCGGATTGCGTTAGATCTACGGCTTGTGTTTTGAAAACGAAGTAAGTATGTTATTATTGTTGTTAATGGGTTTTTCGGTACCTATAGAAACGGCGTACTAAATATACCGTGCTGGCTTACTTTTGGGTCGGTATTTACGTCTGTGGAAGTAAATCGCATAGGGATCTTATTAAGTCGGAGTGAGAGAAATGCGACGTTGTGCTGTTGCGGCGTTGCTGGTGGGTCTTTCACTATCAAGTAAAGTAACATCACGACCGCAAACCGCTTATTTTTAAACGACTTTTTTCGAAAAGATAACTAGATAGGATCATTAGATATGTTTCTGAGCATCTCGTCAGTGAAACGTGATAACCTGCTAACTCCATTTTTTATGTCAATACGTTTTTTATACCATTAGAAAGAGAAAAAAATACTGTAAAAGTAGGGACAGCAAATACATTTTTGCAAAAAAAAAATGTTATTTTAACTCAATAATATCTGCTAACTCCAACTGATCTAAAATAGCCACTCAAATGCTGCTATCTCCGTAATTTCCGTTACGATCACGCTAAAGCAAACAAACGGATTCTTACTCGTATGTTTCTTTAGTACAGTACGTCGATCCAGGGTCGCAATAGGCCAAAGGAGCCCGAGTGGTAAAGTAAGGAGGGGCCTGTGTGGATTTTTTTGCGTATTTTTCCCCTTACGTTTTAGTCAATTTTTCCCTATTATATACAGAATGAGTCTTAAATAAGTGCAAATATTTTTAGGGGTAGTATATTTCGACCCAAGAAACACCATTATGAGTTTTTTTGCGCGAATTTTTTTTTGAAAATTTGGATTTTTTTTTAAATTTTTGTAAATTTTTTTAATTTTTAGTCTAAAAACATACTTTGTTTGTAATATGGCAACATTGGTAGTAGATTAAATTTACAAGAAAGAAAATCGAGTGATTCTCAAAATTTTAGCAAAAAATTGGAAATTTTAAAAGTGAAACAACTCGGTTGTTTTGAAAAAAAAACGGTAGAGAGAAAATATTATGTTTCTTTTATCGAGATTTACCAGCACTGAAAATATTTGCACTTATTTAAGACTCACTCTGTATAGAAATCAGGGAACTACCCTAATGCAAGGTAAACCAATGCAATGCAAAAGCAAATATTGTTAAGAATAAATAATGAACCATAAAGGGGATACGAGCAATTCATCGGCGTGCTATAAATAGTTTAAATAACCATTACTGACTTGTAGAAGAATTTCCATAATACCTAATCAGTTTTATTTTTTTCGACGTTTTTCCACGTAAATGATACATAATCTTTATAAAAATTTAAAAAAAATAAGGAGAAAAGTGATAAAAATTTAATAAAATCGCGCTCTTTTCATCCTATAATGACCGCACTGTTTTCCAAGCTCGGACTACTACCGTTGTAAAAAATAGAATAAGCATGGAAGGATTCTACCATATCTTCTAAGAATTATAAGTTTAATTTATAAATTATTTTCATTTATTTTCATATTCATAAGTCCAAAAGTTCAGTTCTTTAAAAATGCATTTAAAATTCATTCGTTTTTGGACTTGTATGTTTTGATTCTAGACCGACGATATTATAAATATATGGTTATGCATATCATATCTTTTAAATTTAATTCATTATTTCTAAATCTGTTTGGGTAATATTCAATTCCATTTTCAAAATTTCCAAAAAAAAAAGGTTGCTATCTCCAGAAATATAATTTTATTTCTTATTTCTGCAAGACGAATATCTGCTATCTCCCTATTGTGTCTGAAAAAATTAAGTAACACGAAATATTGAGTTTTATTGTTCCCCAGCAAATAAAATGCTTATTTATTTATCATATAAACGCATGAAAATACTTCCTACATGTGTACATATTTTTTTGTATCGTTTTTTTGCTCTCCTGTAAAATTAGGAATAATGGAGTTTAGCAGTTTATCACATTTCACCAAGGATATATCATTTTAGTTAAAATACATATGTAGATTACGCCTTTGAAATTATTTTTAGTTTTCTAATTCAATTAAATTAAATTAAAATTTATTAGGACAGTAACTGTGACAACGCCGCTTCAGGAAGACTGTTTGGTTTCTATGTTTTTTCGATGAATAGTAAGAGTTCAATGGATTCATTCAAATTATGTTTAACAGTGTTGCCACGCGGTTTTTGTGAACTTTTGTGTTTTTCATGTGATTTTTACCGTTTTCTTCGCAAAAAAACTGTTTAAAGTATTTTTAAATATCTAAGATGGTTCTCCAGTGCTTAGTTTGCAAAAAAGTGGACTATTCTAGTCCCAAACTGTATTTTTAGCTGATTTAGGCTTAATCTAACCTCACTTATCCTTACCTGCACACGGCTCCTTTTACTCTGCTGCTGCGTCTTGGACGACTGCTCCTGCCCCTGACACACCTCCGTATCGGCATCCCTAGGTCGCTTCAACCCCGCCTGAGTCGTGGTCACCGTATTCGAGCTGCTCGAACTGGTACCTTGCTCCTGAGTACTTCCGCTACAGGGAGGTTCCACTCTGGGCGACACCACGGCCAAAGCCTGCTGCTGCGGTGCCGCCTGAACCTGCACGTTGCTGTCGTCATCCTCGGAAGACTGAGTAGGCGGCACGGCGACTTGCCTGGGACCGAGCATAGCCGAACTGGCCGAACTGGTAGCCGGAACGTAATCGGTGTGGGAAGAAGTAGGACTGCTGGACATCGCTTCAATCGAAGAGGACCCTGTAGTGTGAACCTGCTGCTGGGGAGGAACCATGACGGCGCTGGGGGTTTGGGTAGTGGGTAAAACGGCGGCTGTTCTGAGCTGTTGAGACATGGGTCTGATGCTGGCCAGAGGAGTCTCAGCGCCGCTTCTCCAGGGGGGTATAGGAACTGATTGGGTCTGAGTGTTTGTAGAATGACCCGCCATTGGTTTTATATCAGCTGTCGGTCTTTCCGTAGAAGATTTCTCGCTAGAGGCCGAGCTAGTGCTGGGTTTCGAACTTTGCTGTTGCCCGAGTTTTCTCTCGAGTTGACTGATCCTCTGGTTAAGAGTCTCCATTTCTGCGTTATGGGACTCTTTATCCTGCTCAATCTTAGCCAAAAGCCCCTCTTTCTCCTGCAAAAGTAGATTGATTTTCTCCCACAAGTCATTATTACTTCTTCCGCTTTCTGTAGAAGATTCCCCACCAGCTTCGGAACCAGATTTTTTGCTCAATTCCTGCTTGAGACCGGCATTTTGTTCGGTAAGATTAACAATCCTCTCTCTAGCGTTCTTAAACAATATTTTATACTTCTCCTCGGTGTCTTGGCTTACTTGTTTAACCCTTTCGGCTTGAGATCTATCCTTTTTATTCAGTTCTTCGTTGAGACTGGCGTTCTGCTCGGTAAGATTCACAATCCTTTCCCTAGCGTTCTTGAACAAGACCTTGTATTTCTCCTCAGTCTCTTGGCTAGCTTGCTTCAAGCGCTCGATTTCAGTTTTCAGCGATTCGATTTGTTCTTGACCGCCGGCGATTTGCTGGTTGAGTTGATCGCTAGCTTCGCGATGCGCTTCTTCGAGTTGGTTCATGCGCTCCTCGTGTTCAGTGCGTTGTTGTTCCAGAGCTTGGTTCTGTTTTTCCGCGCTCATGTTCTGCTCGCTTTGGTTCTGTTCGGTTTGTTGCTTCAGAGCTTCCACTTCCTTGACTTGGTCTTCATACTGGTTCTTGTATTTCTTTGCGATTCTTCGAATTTGCGAAAGATTGTTTCTTAGCTCGGTAATTGTGACGTCTTTACCCGCCGTATCTTCGGTAAGAACTCGGTTTTCTTCAGTGATTTTCCCGTTGTTCTGCACTTGTTGATCCAAGTTCTGTGTAAGCTCGGAAACTTGGTTTTGTAGCGCTGCAACTTGTTCTCTAAGAGAACTAATCTCTTCTGCTTGGTTCCTGCTCTGAATATTCAAAGCCTTGAGCTGTTCTTCGAGTTTGTGATTGTTTTGTTTCAGAATATTATTATTTTCGGTAAGTTTGGCTGTGTTTCCTCTTTCAATAGTGAGTTGTTTAGCCAGAGTCTCTCTTTCTGTCTGCAATTTCTTCCAGTCCTCTGGACTAGTTCTATTAGTTTTCTCGATAAGTTGATTAGCTCTCTGTCTCCATCTGGTACATTCTCCGCGAAGCGAGATATTTTCAGTTTGCATCTGATCAGCTTTGGTCATCAAGTCCCTGTTCCTTTCCTCCAAAGGAGCTACCTCAGCTTCAAGCCTCTCAGTTCTAGCTCTTAGTGTCGTTATTTCCGCTAGCAATTCGTCACGTTCGTGTCTTAGCGCTCTGTTACTATCGGTGATGGCGTTAAGAGTTTCCAGCTTGCGCAACACCTCGGCATGTTTCGAAGCGGATACCACCGAAACTTCATTCTTCTGCCTTTCAATCTCCATCAAAGCCTTGGCTTCTTCAAGTTGTTTAGATAGCGCGTCATACTGAGCTTTTAATCTAAAGTGTTCAGCTTCGATTATGTCGGCTTTACTAACAGCAATGTCCTTCTCTTGTCTCAAGTATTTAATAATCTTCAAGAGTTGGTCCGAAGAACTAACTTCGTCTTCTGTCAAAGACCGATTGAATGAGGTATCAGCTGAAGGAAGACTGGTGTTGTGGCCTACTTGGGCATCAGCCGAAGCCTGTGCCTGTAGGATGGTTAACTGGGTGTTAAGTTGCTGAATCTGGTCCAGAAGAAGACTGTTTTGATCGTCCATGTTTTTGAACCTTTCCTCCAATTTCTCGCGTTCTTCGTTGAGGATTCTTTGTTGCTCTTCGGCGCTTTGTTGGTGCTCAGCCAAAGCGTCCTCCGCCCGTTGTTTTTCCGATTCTAAAATTCTGATGCGATCAACAGTTTGATCAAGTTCAGCCTTTATGTCGGTGAGTGTTTGCAAGTCTGCCGAATGCAACGTCACTTCCCTGGCGTATTTGTTCTCGACGATCTTCAGCTGCTCGTTGAGCGCCTTGATGTCGCTTCTGGCGTTCTCCAATTGTTGCCTGGCAGTGCGCAAGTCCATGTTGCGCACGTTCAACTCCTCCTGAAGCTGTTGCGACTTGGTTTTAATACCGGCACTTGCTATGTCCTGGTCGTCCATTTGTATGGACAGTTCGCCTTCGAGTTCGGAACATTTTTCTTGGAGCTCTTTAACAAGTTGCATCTGGCGTTCGATCTCGTCCTTCAAGTTTTGTTCTTGCTCCAGGACCTCCTTGAGTTGGTTCTCGGCGGCTTGTGCCACGTTAAAGTACTCTTCCGACGCTTCTTTAGTCGCTTTCAGTTTGGTTTTGAGGGAACTGATCTCGGCTTGTGCATCTGTCAATTGTTGTTCAAGGTCTCTGATTTTGCGACCTTCTACGCTGGCGTCGGGTATAGCAAAGACGGAACTTTTCAGCTTCTTGGAGAGTTCGTCGATGTGGTTTGTTTTATTGATTAACTCTTCCCTAGCTTCAGTTATCTCTCTCCTTAACTTATCAGCTTCTTTTTTCTCTTCTTCCATACGTTCCACAGCTTGTTTCGCTTGTTTTTCCAAGTGTTCTGATAGAGATCTAAAGTGATTCTGTTCTTCCCCGAGTCGTCGACGTAACGAAGAACATTCCAGGTGGGCTTCGTCCAATCTGGCTTCCAAACGTAGCTTACTCTCGGCGTCGTTACGTTCTAAAGTGACCTTTATCAATTCTATGTTGCTCTGAAGCAAGTTTTGTTGGTGAGCGTGTTTCTTAAACATCTCGCACTCTTTCAACAGTCTTTTTTCACCGTCCTTTAGTAAAGCGTTTTCTTTCTGAATGTTACCTAGCATTACCTCGGCCTTGGACAGTTTGGTTTGGCACTGAAGAGCTTCATCCTTGAGATATGTAGCGGCTTGTTCGTGTTTAATGATAGCTTCGCTGTATATTTTGTTCTGTTTCTCTAAAGCGCCGATTTGTTTCTTGTAGATTTCGGCGTTGTTTTGTAGGATTTTGAATTTTTCTTCGTTCAGTTCAGCTTGGGAGGTTAGTTTGCAATTGAGCCTGGTGAGTTCTTTAGCCTCGCCGCGGATGCTTTCTATTTGTTCCAGGAGTATTTTTTCGTGATCTAACCGTTCTTTTCGGTATGTATCGTTCTCTTCCTTGAGCATGTCGATTTGTTTCTTGTATTTATCGATTTGCACCTCCAAATCGTGCATTTTCTCGTCGTAATTCGGTGAGGAATCCGCATCTGACTGAGCTTTGGAGTTATCTCCGTTTTCAGCGCCAGGGAAGCTCTTATCCATCGACATATCCCCAGCACCCTTCATTACTTGACCGTACATGTTCTTATACATATCTCGCTGGTTTCTTAACGTGGCCATCATCTTGGTTTGTTGATCGCGCTCTTCGAGGAGCTCGTTTTGGGACTCCCTCAACTCTTCTAACTTCCTTTGGAGATTGGCTATAGCAGCGGGATCGAATGACTCAGCTTCTTCTTGGCGTTCAGTTAAATCTCTCACCAGAGCTAGTAATTTTTGGTTGTTGGCTTGTAGTTCGGCGATATCGTTGAAGGTGACTAATCGTTTTGAGATTATATCGGCCGAACTGATGCTGTCACTCAAATCGTTGTCTGTGGAGGTCGAAGATGATCCGATTCGTGAATGTTCGACTTCCTGGAGTAAATGAACGACTTGTCTGGATAAATCGGCGACCTCCTTCTTGAATCGCTCGTTTTCTCGCATAACCTGACTTTCTAACCTTCGGTTTTCCGAGTTGGCGTCGCGTAGTTGTTGTAATTCGGCCAAAAGGGAATCGTTCGAAGCCTTGAGCGCGTCGTTCGCGTCCAAGGTGTCGCTGTATTCTTGGCGAAGTTTCTTGATCAGGGGACCTTTTTCTTCAATTTCTGCCACGATGCAGGTTATGTAGTTGTTAAGTCTCTTGCATTCTTCTTCTTTGGTGGTTAACTGTTCGTTCACGGACACGTAGCGAGAATAAACTTCGGTGTAGGTCATGCCGGATTTTATTAGTCTTGAAGCTGAAGCTGCCGATGGTGACAGACCTGGAATTATTTTTTTTGGTTTTGACAAAATTTTAAGTTTAGTTCAAAAATAGTTTTTCAAAAATAACCTACATGGATAAGTAAATTCGCTTCAATTCGATCAATGCCCATTACTATTAAATCAAGAGAAATAATTAAAAATAAACACTTCATACCTTCTAAATCTTTTCCTATTGAATCATGTCTAGTTTGTTCCATAATTTCATTGGCCGTTTCAAGTTCCTTCTTTAGCATAGCGATACAATCATTTTTCTTTGAAATTATCTCCTCGTTAGCCAACTCAGTCTCCTTGTGTTTGGTTTCGAGCTCACCATACTGTTCAGTTGCTTGCCTTAACAATTCTTGAACCTATATTATTATTAACAAAAAAAAATCTTTATTTAGAACTATTCTTAGAACATTATTAGGTTTGTTCGAAAGCGAAACCTGAGTGCCGTACAGCTGGCACATGAAAGCATTAAACAAGTTGCAACAGAGACACTTTAGACAACTGTTAAGAATCAAATGGTACTACTATGTCTCAAACGTATCAGTCCTTGAAAAACGTAGTTGCCAGAGCGCCGAAGCCATGATTACTAAATCCCGCTTAAGATGGGCTGGTCAGGTATGCAGGATACAAAAAAAAACTACCGAAATCTCTTCTTAACGGTGAGCTTGTAGACGGTAAGAGGAGACAGAGTGGACAACTCTAAAGGTACAACGATATTTTCCATGAAAACTTAAAGGGCATAAGCATGCAGAATCAATGGGAGGAAGCAGCGCACAATAGAAAGTAATGGAGAAGAATTGTAAACTCAGTTAACAAAGACAAAGAGGCAACAAAGTAATGTGATTTTGAATTTTTTAAAGAAAACGCCTTGCGAACCATTTTCTGATGCGAGTAATGGCAGCAAGTAATAAATAAATAAATAAAAATTACTAACCTCGCTTAAGGCATCTTTTAGTTCTTCAGCATGCCGATGACTCTCCTCGTACATAGCCTTGTAAGCGTTGGCCATTTTGGTTTTAGCCTCAATTTCACACACATAGGACTCGTTTGTTTTGGCATGTGTCTCGCTTTGGGCGAACATTTTCTGAGCGAGTTCCTCATTTCTACTCGTTAAATTCTGATTCAGTTCCGTGAAGAAGTTGACTTGTTCTTGGGCCACTGTCAATTCTTGAGTTTTCTCTGCCAGTTTGGTTTCGAGTTGGATGCATCGGGACGTGTTATCGCGTCGCATATTTAACAGTTCTTCAGTTCTTTCATGCAGTTCCGCTGGAAAAGTTTTACATTTTATGAGTATGGGGAAAGCAAAAAAAAAGTTAGCGTGCATGTCATGTTGAAATTATTATTAATAATAATAGCTCCCGTATATATCGTTTAACGCCTTGGGAGTAGCAAGGTACAGCTTGCCATACTAGAGCCGTTCGGTATACAAGGAAGGTAATGTGGCTAGCATTACGCTTCAACTGCCTATTATTACCTCAGGATTGTGAATCCCAAGTACTCATTTAGGGCTGAGTCGAACTAGGTACCTAAACTATTTTTATTTTATTAAAAATAGTCGGCTGATGAAATGCGGGCTGTGGGATTCGAACCTACCACCTTCGAATTGGTAGACGAGCGCTGTACCTCTATGCTACCGGACACCTTGGTTGAAATTATTACCAAATTAAATTTAATTAATAGATAGAAATTCTTTTTTGAAACTTTGAGCGCACTTTTTCCTTTTTTTATTATCTTATATCTGGTTAAAAAAAGACAGCATACTGCCACATCACACATCATACATAAGTAAAAAAAAAATAGTACGAGACCTAGCAACGTCGGGAAAACACGAATTTTAAGAAAGCAGACTCTTTAATATACAGGGTGGTCTGAACTGTATTCCGGAAACTTCTGCAGCATATTCTGCAGATAAAAATAAATAAAAAAAGTTCGTATAAATGTATGTCCTAAAATGCTGAGTTTCGGAGATACAGGGTGTAGAACTTTCATTTTTATTACACTTTTTTTCAAATAATTTCTGAAGTAACGTCAATATTTGGATGAAATTCGGTATCTGGGAATTTTTTGACATGAGAAATTTGATTTTTATGTCAATATGACTCCTACTTGTAGAGGGCGCCACCCACATATTTTTAACTGGTTTGAAGAGCAATAACTTTTCGTCTGTATCTGTATAAAACTACCGAGTAAAAAAATATACATTTCCGACGTTTTTTACGAGTAATGGTTCTCGAGTTATTTGGAATCAAAATTATCAACACCTGTCATCATTGACATAAATTATACATGATGACTAAATGTTTTCGTACCAAAAGTTCAACAGAAACTGTTTTATCATTTTTTTTTTCGAAAAAAAAAAAATTACGTTTAATTTAAAAAAATAAAAAGTTCCCAAATTTATCATTTCAGTCAAATAACTATCTACTCAACATGTTTATTTTTTGTCAATAATAACATGTATTGCCTATTTTCGTTCTAAATATCTTGAGAATGGTTGCTCGTAGCGATTTTTAGCAAGAGACATTTTTTACGTAAAAAACACGGAAATATATATTTTTTCACTCAATAGTTTTATACAGGTACGGACGAAAGGTTATTATATTTCAAAACAGTTAAAACACATGTAGGTGGCGCCTCCTACAAATAAGAGTCATGTTGACATAAAAATAAGTTTTTCATGTCGAGAATCTCCCAGACACCAATTTGCATCCAAATATTGATGTTAATTCAGAAATTATTAAAAAAAAAAAAAAATTAAACTTCTACACCCTGCATCTCCGAATCTAAGCATTTTCGGACATTATTTATACGAACTTTTTTACTTGTTTTTATCTGGAGGATATGTCGCCGAAGTTTTCGGATTACAGTTCGGACCACCCTGTATATTTTGCTAGGCTCTCTGAAACGGCGTGCAAGCCGTCTGGCTGCCGGTAGACGTTGCGTTCATACTGCGCATTGTAATGAAGCTCCAATATTTTTTTATTTAGTTCGTTAAATTCTAGTATTGAATATAAATCGAGCAAGTCTTATTCACCAGAAGAGATAGCGTTTGTGGGTTTATGAACTGTACTGTATATAAGTAGAATTTCATACTTTCGTTTGTTTTGAAGGATTATTTTTTAGAAGAAAGAACACATTTTTATCATCAAATAATTATTCAGAATTAAAAATATTTTTCGGTTTTAATATACAGGGTGGTCCGCACTATATTCCGGAAACTTTGGCGGCATATTCTGCAGATAAAAATAAGCAAAAAAGTTCGTATAAATGTATGCCTTGAAATGCTTAGTTTCAGAGATACAGGGTGTAAAAGTTTCATTTTTATTTCGATTTTTTCCAAATAATTTCTGAAGTAACGTCAATATTTGGATGAAAATTGGTGTCTGAAAGTTTTTAGAGATGAGAAATTTGATTTTGATGTCAATATAACTCCTAATTGTAGAGGTCGCCACCTACATATTGTCAAGGTGTATGTGGCGCTAAACTGTATTGCTGGTTGCCTAAATAACCGCAACATGCATCCAGAAACCGGCAAATTCGTCAGAAAGTAAAAGAATATTACATAATTCTTTAGAACGTTCCAGAAACACTCGCCAGAGAGTATATAAAGCCCGCGCTTGGCAAATGGACCAGTTTTGAAGTTTGATAATACCGCGTTTTAAATTGTGAATTAATTGGCGAAGGTGCCAGAACCGCTAGAGTAATAGTAATTCCATAAATTGTGTTGTAATTAGTATAAGTTGTGTGTACAGAGTGAGAAAAAATAAATTCGTTAAGTATTTTATCGTGAGTTTAAATTAGTGGACCCACGGAATCCGTAACAATATATAGTTTTTAACTGGTTTGAAGAGTACAGTTGAGGGTTGGAACCTTTGGTGTCTAGTTTTTAATCATTTGCTGATGATGCTAACATGGTTAGCGAAACGCGCGTCCAGTGTAAAAGTAAAAGTGTTTTGGTGTACTGTGGTGATTTAGTGTTTTTATTTTGCTGGTTTGAAGAGTAATAACTTTTCGTCTGTACCTGTATAAAACTACTGAGTAAAAAAATATACATTTACGACGTTTTTTTACGTAAACAAGATCTCTTTGTAAAAATCGCTACGAGGAATGGTTCACGAGATATTTGGAATCGAAATTATCAATACCTGTCATCATTGACATAAATTAAACATGTTGACTAAATAGTTATTAGACTGAAATCATAAATTTGAAATGTTTTTGTGTCAAAAGTCCAACAGAAACTATTTGATCATCATTTTTTCACAGAAAATTTATGATTAATTTAAAAAAATAAAAATTTCCCAAATTTATTATTTCAGTTAAATAACTATTTGCTCAACGCGCGTTTATTTTTTGTCAATAATGACATGTATTGACTATTTCCGTTCTAAATATCTTGAGAACGGTTGCTCGTAACGATTTTTACCAAGAGATATTTTTATGTAAAAAGTCACGGAAATGTATATTTTTTCACTCAGCAGTTTTATACAGATACGGACGAAAAGTTATTACTCTTCAAAAAACAGTTAAAACACATGTAGGTGGCGCCCCATATAAATAGAGTCATATTGACATCAAAATCAAATTTCTCATGTCAAAAAACTCCCTGGAAAAAATCGAAATAAAAATGAATTTCTACACCCTGTATCTCCGAAACTAATCATTTAAGGGCATACATTTATACGAACTTTTTTGCTTATTTTTATCTGAAGCAAGAACAGTTAACCTACTAGGACTGCTCATTCAGCCGAAAGTGTCTGCCAGGTGCATGCGAAAACTCCTCGCTTTGGGACGTCATTGTAGTCCTTGTCATGATAGTGTGTATTATTGGTTGCCGTATGCAAAACATTCATTATTTAGTTTATTTATTTAAACACCTAATTTTTTTTTAATCATTTATTTATGACTTTTAATCAGTACAAGTACTGGCACCAAGGCCTAAGAAAATAATACATTTCAACAGTAATAACAAAATTATTAAAATCATTCAAGAGTCAATATGTATGCAGTATAGAAAATTAACTGTATAAATCGTATTAAATACTCGGATAATGCATTTTTAAGAACAGCAGTTCCCAGCATCACCTTTTGTAGGCATTCTTTTCAGAGTATTTCCATAGTTTGCTTTAAAATAATTAATAAACAATATCGTAGGCACTTAATAAGCACTTAGTTACAATCCACAATACAAAATGAATGTATTTATACACTCTATAGCTCTAAAAACTTTAAAAACACCTTTTTCACATTTAAAATCGACAAAATAATTAACTCAGCATTTCTCAGCTGTTATTTTTATAAGTTTACGTTAGGCAACCAATAATACAGACTATCATGACAAGGACTACAATGACGTCACAACTGTCAGCTAAAGCGCGGGAAGAGGCGAACATACGACTTATGAGGATGAGCAATCCTGTTAGTTTACCGTTCTTGTATCTGCAGAATATGCCGCCGAAGTTTTCGAAATACAATTCAGACCACCCTGTATCTAACAGAGATGTTCTTGTTCATCTGCGATTCAATCGCAGCGATTTTGAAATCGCGATGACATACATACCATACATATCGCGATCACAACCTGTGATTGGCTGTCATAGGAAACTGCGATCGCGATTTCTATTTGCGAGTTTCAATTTAGGCAACCAGTATTACTATAGTTGCGATTTTGCTGCGATTGATTTTGTAAACTGGGACCGTGATTTCTATCTGCGAGTTTGAATTTTTATGAGTTGCGATTTGCGACATTGTTGCGAATGTAATTTTATGGTTTATTAGGTTTATTAAAGCATTTTATAGTAAACTGCGATTGAATTTTCTCTCTGATATTATTTATTTATAGAGAAGGTATTACTTTATAGGACCATGATCATAATATATCGGGTGTTTCTCAAAAGTGGTTCATCCCTAACTATAAATTTGGTATGTTAAATTAGATTAGTAGTTCTCGGAATATTGGGACAGCCAGTATTTTTTTTTCTAATCTGACATTTGCCATTTTCAATCTTATTCCGAGTTTTCTTTGACCAATTTGAAATTAAATCTGCGTTTTGTTTAGGTAAAACTGCAATTTCCATTGCAAAAACCACTAAATACAACTAATGAACAACAAAGAGATCATGGCAAGCTCCTCTTGCTGTTACATTGCATTAGAGAGGTAAATATTGATATGAAAAAATCAAAGTAAAAAAGTAGCTGTGGCAACATTGAGACGTGCATTCATGAAATATCTTGATGACATGCACATCAAATTTTATTGATTTTACTATACTTACCAGTTAAACTTTCAATCTGACTGTTCATTAACGATCTCTCCTGCTCTAAACGTTTCTCTTTATACTCTAAAGTAACTTTCATCGAAGCTATTTCATCAGCCTTGGCTAGAGCTTCACATTTAGTGGTCACAGCATCTTCTAACTGTTTCGTGAGAGTCTCGAGGTCTAATTTCATTCGTTCAATCTCCGCATTGCGTCTCTGGATCATTGTGAGGTGTTCATCGCGCTCATCCACAGCCATGTTACGCTGATGACGAAATTCTGCTGCCTCTGCCTCAAGCTGATTGGACTGGGCTTGTAACTTAACCAGTTCAGCTAAGTGTCTGGAAACTTGTGTTTCCAGCTCTGTAATAGACGTACTAGCGGCTTCCAGCCGAGCTTTGAGAGCTTCGTTCTCGGTCTGCGTGGACTCATTTTGTTCCTTAAGCTCCGTATAGCTTTTTTCTTGAAAAAATTTGAGTTTAGCAAATTATAAAGAATTCTTTGGTTATGTGAGTATAAACAGTGTTTTATTTCCACTTACCTGAGTTAGTGGTCTTGGTCTCTAAAAGTGCTTTAGAAGTGATAAATTCCTCGAATTTTTCATTAACAAACTTTGAAATTTTCTTGCCAATTTCAACGGGTACGGTTTCCCACTCTTCCTGACTCACGACCGGGGCAAAAATGCACGTATCCATTTTCTTACCTTATATTATGCACTTTCCTATTGTATAAATTTACCAAGAGCGAACCATTTCTCGTTAAAAACAAATTTAGATAAATTGTTTTAGAGGGAAGCATAACAGCACGAAACACCACGCATTTTCACTTTTGCAGAAGAAAAACATGCCGGTAACCCGTTCAGTGTTGCCAAGCCTAAATTGCAAATTACCTATTAACAGAAAGATAAAAATTAAATAAATAAAAAAAATTTAAGTGGATAGAGTTTAACCAGATAGCAGAAGTGTGTGCATTAGAGAGAATTAGGTATATTGTAATTTTTTGAAAATTTCAAATATGTTATTACAGTTATAATACAAATTAAAATTGATTTCTAAATTTGACAGAGTTTGACATTGATATATTTTAGTAATAATCCAGTAATAATCAAACAAGTTGGCAATCTGGTTAGTGTTTGACATTTGGGTTAAGTATCAATACCAACATAACTATAAATTCAAATATAATTTTTAAATAGTAATTTAGTAAATATGATTTAATGATAGATTTTAATTCGTTTCTTATTATTACTACAGAAAGTTGTCTTAACAATTATGTTAAATGAATGTTTATTTATTCAATTTAAAAAAAAATGATTTTTTATATAAAATTTCAACAGTTGGCCAACATGTCAAAATATAGAAACCTGTTTTACCAACCGATTTGAAAATGGCAGTTTGCGTCGTTTACGTTTTTCATGTTTATTGTCAAGAAACACATTTGATATTAAATTTATAATAAATGATTTTTACAGTATTAAAAGTATGTCGGATGCGGTAGAAATCACAGTAGACAATGATATATCGAGTAAACTCTCTCAGAACCTTCAAGTACAGGAGCAAGAGGTGAACGACTGCACCGAGTTTCTAAAAATTGCATACAGAAGATACAGAAAGTACAAAATTATATTAGAATCGGTTAAAGAATGTTTGGAGGACGACAGTGTTTTAGACGATAATTTAAAGAAGAAGATAAAGAATATTATTTGTAGCGCACAATTGTCAGAGATAAGACTGAATCAAAATGCAGTTGACAGTTATTTGGCCAACGAACCCGTTTTAGGAGTTTCACTAACTAGCAGCGAGTTAACTTATTCAGAAGGTAGCGAGCTTGAAAAATGCATGAAATCCAAGTTAGATAACAAATATCATACGGTAAAGAATTCCTTTTCTTCACTTCTTGGTAAAACGTCAATGAACACCGATCAAAGAGACTCGGACAATCTTCTAGATGTATGTTTTGGTGATTTAGAGTTAATTGAATTCAAAAGGAAATTAATATCGGAACAGGAATGTTACATAACTCACCAGCTTCAGTTATTAGAACTGCTAGAAGAATTAAAATGTATTAGGCTAGAAAATGTACCACAGTTCACTGAAAAGAAACTGGCGGAATGTACGTTAAGGTCCAAAATAAATTATTTAAAGTCGTTATTGGCAACTGAGAAGTGTAAAGTGGATATTTTTATGGAAACCAGTTATTCTCTTCAAGCATATACGGAGCTTATAAAAGACATTAAAGGACAGCAAGAAGAATTAAAAGAAGACATAAGGAGGCTGAACAATCTCAAAAAGCAATACGCACACGTTTCTTGTATGGAATACGACGAAATCCATAAATCTTACGTGCATTATAAAGCTGCATTGGATAAAAAGAAAAAGATGTACGAATACATTAACGCAAAGACATAAGCAATATACAAAACATCTAATGTAGAACTATATGCCTCTTCCTGCTACTAATGTAAATATATGCTAAGCTATTTGTATATGTTTTTTTAAAACATTAATATTAAATAATTTTTTCCCTTGTAGTCTCCATTGCATTTTCCATCTTTTTCTAACCTATAGGAATGATGATAATGTATCTATTGACTAAAGTATCGATATCAAATCTTTTAAATCCTAAGAACATTTACCGGTAAAGGTGTGGATCCGGTGGCCAGGGTTCGGAAAACTACATGTTACTTTGAAAAACTACATAAACTACATTACATGTAGTTAATGTAGTTTATGTAGAGGGTGTAGTTTATGTAACTTATGTATGTAACTTTCAAATGTCAAAGGTTTGAGGTGAGGTTATAATAAGTTGAAGCTTTAAAAACACATAATGTATTTAAGAAAACAGGAGAAATATGGTTTTTGGTTTGGTTTGGTTGGTATTAAATAATATTTACATCATATTATCTCTATTACACCTCATACAAAGGAGAATTATTCATAATATCAATACATAGTTTATTAACGTAGTTTTCATGTAGTTAATGAACGGAAAAAGACGTAGTTTTTGAAGAAAAACTACACGTAGTTAATCAGGTAAATTACGTCTTAACTAACTACTTCCGAACCCTGCCGGTGGCTGACCTTGAAGCCCATATTTGCTGCATTTGATCATCGATACTACGCAAGCGCACATCGTCGATGTTGCCAAATTGCAGTTTATTTTCGAATTATTTGCAGCTGAGAAATTTTTTTGAGTGTTAATCAATAATAATCCAAATTCTATAATTAATTTTATAGTTTCAGATTTATCTTGATATCCAAAATTAAGGAATGATATATAAAATTAAATATATAAAATTGTAATAATAATAACATTTATTTATATATTTACATTAGAATTAAAAATTATCATTTACGGATATTTTTTTAATGGTTTTAAACTTATTAGAATTATTTTATTTCTTTCAAGTTATTTAATTTTTAGTTATTTACAGGCAACAATAGTTTTGAATAGATGTATTGATGTATTGAAGTACTACCATGACGAGTCTTATAGAACAATACATGTCAATGGGAGATAGAGGTGACATTTTACTGTGATTTTACCTCATAATTTTACTAATATAATACACTTTCATTATAATGGTTGTATCAAAATTTCTTAAAAATATCAAGTTAGTGGATTAATAGCAATTTTAAACATATATTTTATCGAAGAGTGTGGTGATAAGACTAAAATAAGCTTTATGTTTTATCTTTTTCTCTTTAGAAGGGAGATGGTTTGTGTCGTAGAATACATTACAGTATTTAATATCGTGTACTTTGATATTCTTTTCTTAATCTACTGTAATTTCTTGTTTCCTATAATGCCAAATCTTGACAATATGGTGAAGGTTGAGTTTTGATCTTATTAGTTTAATACCTGTGTTTATACAAGACCAAATTAAGACTTAGTTAGTTTGTGATTTATATTAAGATCTTTCTTATAATATTTGTTATGTCTTAATCTTAATACTATATTATGCTTTGTCTGGAAAATAAATGTTCAAATATCTTAATTTTGCATATCCTATTCCATTCTTCCATTAGGAAAAATATGGTTTATAAATCATATATGCTAAGAAAATCACATAAATTAGGTGTAAGAATAGAGAAATCTTAAGGTAGCAGAAAAATGCAATATATGTATAAGCAGAATTAAATAAGGTAACTGTTAATGTTGCTGAAGCTGATTCTACAATTTTAATTATGGAGGTTAAAAGGCCTTTTAAGGCGTCCGTAGTTTTGATGGAATGTTAAAAAAACTATTATGAACATGACATGGAGCTACAGCATTTAAAAATAAAAAAAAATAAAAAACTAGGACACATCCCTTTTAATTTCCCGAATTTTTAATAAAGCCATTTTTAAACGTAGCATAATAATCTAGAGCAATTAGATTAATTACAAGAATCTAGTGTTTTATTTCTATTTAATTTTATTGACTATGAAAATACATAATAAGCGTTCACGTGTTGTGCGAAATATTAAAATAATAATATAAATAATATACCGCGTACTATGATTGAAAAAAAATAGCGTCAGCGATGACTATGAAATGAAGATCGCTGTCATTTTATATTGGAAATGTCCTCAATCGTCATTTCCCAACCAACTGAACGCCGTTTTTTCGATCATACGGTATATATTGACAAAAAAACACTGAAATGCACATATTTGTTTTCTACTGAAAATATTTCCAAAATAACTTGCAATCTGGCAACATCGAAGATGTACGCATGCGTAGTGTTTGTGACTATATGCAGCAAAAACTTGTTTCAAGGTCAGCCACCGGATCCACACCATTACCCATTTACCAAAGAAACTAACGGTGTTTCCTTTATGATCTTTGAATAAGAAGTTTATCATACACGTTAAATATCGACTTATTTTAAAATTTTCTCATCCCTACTTGGCAACCATAGATTAGATTTGTCCTTTCATTTCACAACGTATTGAAAAGAGAACGCAAAACAAATTGACAGCTGTCTGGTAATTTGACCACTTTCAAATCGAATTTATGTTCCCTTTATTTTGTTTACAAGTGCTATTTTTAAATCGTTGAAAATTGCTCGGAACTGCGTAAAGAATTAAGTGGTTTTATTGAATTAAGGTGTCGCCTAAAACATGGCCACGTTGGAAGATAAGATTCTGGGCGAAAAACTGCACAATTATTGCAGCAGCAGCGAGGGTAGCGATAACGAGGGCTCCGGAGATGAGGCTCCCAAGCCAAATAAGACTGTCTCTTCTGTAAGTACTAAGCCCCTTCCCGAAGCGAATAAATGGGAGGGTACTTCTACCAACACGGGGCCCAAAGGTGTTATAGAGGACTGGAGGAAGTTCAAACAGTTAGAAATAGAGAAGAGGGAAGAGGGTGAAAAGGTGAAAATCGAATTGGCGAAGAAACTGACCATGACAGTGAGGACAGCTCTGGACGAGGAACGGGAAAAAGCCGCCTTGGAGGACCCCGACCTGGCGGAATTGCTGAACGACGAATTTCTTCTTAATTATCAAAAACAGAGGATGGAAGAGATGCTGCAACAAACGAACAAAAGTAAAACGTTTGGTAAGTCTCTTCTTTAGCATGGTTTTAATCAATTTCAAATATTACAAATAACATAAAAAGTAATACTTTGTAAGTAATTATATATTGAGAAACAATATGTACACTGGTTGAATTTGACACTTTAATATCAGTTTAATAATACAGTCTGTTGCATCTCCGACCTGGACATAGAAAATCATTTTATTTACAGAAAAATGTATTTGAGACTTTTTAAAGAACTCCTTAAAATAAAGCTTCAATGTCTCTTAGCAATGTGCACTGTTTCTCTGTTTATTTTATACATTTGGCAACATTTCTAATCTTCTCTCTTTGTTCAGTACATTTATAAATGCATTGTACTCTTCTTACGTATGGAAATGGGGACCCAAAGCTGAGCGTTGCCAATACTGTTTATTTTCCCAACTCCCCAAATTTTCCCAAAAAAATGATTTAAACAGTTTGAACCCTTTTAATTAATGTTCAAAATTGTTTTAGGCGAAGTCATTCTGTTGAGGAACGGTCAAGAATACTTAGACGCTATAGATAAAGAGGATCCATCCATTATCGTAATCATCCACATATACGAAGATCACGTCGAGGCTTGCAGGCTTATGAACCAATCCCTAAAACAACTGAGTAAAATTCACCAGCACGTCAAATTTTGCGCTATCGTGGCTTCACAAGCTGGGGTAAGCAGAGAATTTAAAGTTGACGGAGTGCCAGCCTTGTTAGTCTACAAGTCTGGCAATATTATCGGAAATTTCGTGAAATTGACCGATGATTTGGGTCAGAATTTCCAAACAGAAGATGTACAAGGGTTTCTTGTTGAACACGGTCTTCTAGAGGACAAGAGTTTGACTCCAGCATTGATAAGGAGCTCCACCGCAGATTCAGACAGTGACTAGTGTAGATGATTGAAGGTAAAAAATATCCTATATATGTACGCGTTGTAGGGCAATTTCACTATGCTAAATTAGTCTAAATGTGAGTGGATATTGTCAGTCTTTACTCAGAAACTGCTCTTATAACTTCTAATTCGTATTTCTATTTATTTCAAGACAATGTAAAGTCTGTCCCGTGAAAGAAGGAACGATTTTGACAGGCAGAAAGTGTCACAGTGGTATATTCTCTTCTCGGACAGACTATATATTGTTTTTTTCCTGCAAGAATTTGCTAAGTCAAAAATGTCAGTTAGCAGAAAAGGGAAAATTAGTTAGCAGAAAATGGAATTAAATGTATGTTTGGCTATTATAAAAATATAATTTCATCATATTTTTTTAATAGTCAAAGACCTACACTAAAATACTTATTTTATTATTACTTTTTTTTGGAAGACCCTGTATAAAACAAAATATTTTTAGGATATGCATCTTTATAAACCATGCAACATTTATATACAAGATTTTTTTTCTCATCAACAATGACGATATTGGACTTTCTCGCATTAATGGGCCACACTGTATGATTGAAATATGCTGACTTAGCTAGTTCTTTGCGGCAAACTTCAGAAGGTAGTCTGAACAGCTTCCAACCCCACAATGATACACAAGATTTTTTTCGAAAATTTATTTTTATTTTTTTACATAACCTTGAAACAACTAAGCATCAAAAATGGCTGAAATCTTAGTGGTCGTCGTTCAACTGTATATTACCATGTATGTATACATGAGGGCGGAAACTTTTTGGACTACCCTTGTATAATAAATCGACCAGGCTTGAGGCTTAAAGCAGAGCTAACAAATTCGTGACCGTATAGACGAGTTCGGTACTTTGGAGCCACCTATAACTTTGGTGCTAAAAAAATTTAAAAAAAGTTGTTCAAAAAATGTACTATATATTATTATATCTATATATTTAATAATATTTATAACTATAACTCCAATGAAGCTTTAATACTGTTTAATCTTACCAGTATTTCTATGTTTATCCTCTCTAGTGATTTAAAAAAATGAGGCATTTTTGTAAATTCATTTTACAAATTTATTAAATTTTATGGTTATTAAAGAATAGTACAATTATTATTGCAATAATAGGATTAATTTTATTATTTCTATATCTTAATATTACGAGGCTACTTATTTTTATTTTTTGGAAATAAATTATTGAAGAATAAATCAGAGATATAGAGGTAGGGAGAATGAGCATGAGCGTGCGCATAAATTCTAATCAAGGTAGTCGCCATGTTCGCTCTTAAACGGCCTACACACGTAACGATTTATCGTACTGGGCGTTGAACTGCAGATCGTAAAGAAAATTGTACGGTTTGAAGTACAGCCATTTTTTGTACACACGATGCAACACATTGTGCTGCCGCAGTTTAGATTATTCACTTTTCGTCGCGAAGGGCTACCTTTATGTCAAGAATTTCAAAGAAGAAAGCTGCCGTGCTTGTAGCTGCGGTATTGCTGATAGATGAAGATGATGAATAAAAAGAAATCAAAAAACGAAAATGGTGTAAAAAGTGGTTGCTGGAAAGAAAGAAATATTAAAAAAAAATAAACAAAATTTCATAACTGGAATTTCTTTTCATTTTATTTGCATAATATTTTGATTTCACATCCCATAGGCATCTATTTTCTCTATATAAATCAGTAAAGTCTTCCCAGAACGTCTTATTTTTTAAATCCATAATATTGATTAAACCAAAAATAAATAAAAATTATATCGTAACTGCGCGGTGCGGCAGGGAATACACTCCACGCGTTCAAACCCCACCCCAGACACGACCCGTTGATACGATATTTTACGAAAGCTCCGTACTGCAAACGATTTGACGACTGCGTGCTGCAAACCATCCAATTTCCCTACACACGCTACGATTTATCGTTAATGCGGCAGTTTCGATGGATATCGTACTGCATGCAGTACGATAAATCGTTACGTGTGTAGGCCGTTTTAGGTCTACAGGGTGTTTCAAAAGACATGTGCCATCACTTGTGGGGCGATACCTCACACAAACTCCTTTGTTTCCTAGCCACAGGGGGTTAGTCTTCTTTTTTTTTCGATTTATTATAATTTTCTTCTAAGTGCTTTTAGCGGTTTTAATGAAATTTTAAAGGTAAAAGTTACGAAAAAAATGTGTATAGCCTAAAAGTAGGGCTGTAACGAGCCCTGTTTTTTTAACTTGACCGAGTACCGAGTACTCGGCTAAAGGTACTCTTCCCCGACTACAAACCAATGACCTGGTTTGTTTTTCTTATGGAGATATTGTTTTATTCTGTGGTTCCCCATGCAAATTGATATTTCTAATGTGCTGGATTCTGAATTGATTCTTTTAAGGTGCGGTGGCGACGTTGATTTTGTTTTAAGCAAAACTTATATGTGTAACTAATTTAAAAGTCAAAAATAATTCAAACAAATAATAATAATCTTTAAAGTTATATTAAAATGAGTGACAGTGCTGACCCCTTTTAGATTATAAGTATTAAATTATTATTTCACTGTGTTTGTGTTATTAGTTAAACTTATTATTATTACTTTGCTAAAATACATCAATTAAAGTTATGAATGAATAACTTTTTGTTTATTTTATTATTTGCTACTGTGAGTCTCATTTCTATCTGTTTTGGACATGCATAAATGGATTGTTTCTATTACCATACTTTACTCGGCCGAGTAAGGCCGAGCACCGAGTACATATTACTTGTTTAAAATTCTGGCCGAGCACCGAACTACTCGGTACTCGGTGCAGCCCTACCTAAAAGTCAAATTTAGTGATTACCACAGCCATTGTGACATAAAGAGAATACATGTGGTTATCTATTTCAAAAATTAAATTGTTCAAATGTCATAATAATGGCAGTAGCTGTCATGAAATTGAGCGATTAAAAAATTTATGACGGGAAACTCTGAGGTGTACAGATGGATTTACTGAGCTTCAGGTCGTAGATTCTTTTTGTTGAGTTTACCTCTAAGGTTTGTCGTTCGACCGTTAAACAAATAAAGCACTTGTTGTTAAACCTGACTTTTATTTAACTGATTTAGACAAAGTAAAGTAAGAAAATTAGATTTTGTGGGAAAATCGTATAAATGTCTTCTGTCAAATTATCTTCTGTCATCCGTTAGGGATGGGCACTATCGCCAATTTCGATATTATAGGGATGGTCGGTTACAATCTCCCCTTTTGGAGGGCACCAACGTCCTCGGGTGGTCTCCAATGATGAGTGGTGTGGATGGTCAGCATGATTGGAACTGCATGAACAGGTGGGTGGTCGAATATTTCTTCGAGGCCGTCCATCCTTTCTGGGGTGTTACCTGTAAATTATCAAAAAGAGGAAGGTGGGATTCATCGTCGGATACATCTTCGTCTTGGTCAGGCACACTGGTGGAACTTGTGGATTGGCTTCTTTGGGTGGTTTTAGGTGGTCTTCCACGTCTTCTTTGTGTTTGGACTGGAGGGGTTTCTTTTCCTCGGGATCAGTTAATGAGGCTACTTCGTACGTTGTAGGGGTCACAATCTTCGCAATCTTGTATGGTCCGTCTCTTCTTGGGGCGAACTTGTCAGTATAATTTGCTTTGGCTTTGCTGATGGGATGTGTGTCGACTAATACTTTGTCTCCTTCTTGGTAGGTTTGTGGACGTCGATTTCTATCAGCATATATCTTGTTCTTGTCTTGAGTGATTTCATGTTTGTCTCGGGTTTCACGAAGAGTTTCAGCAATTTTAAGGAGGTACGGGGTTACTTGAGGTATAAAGTTCTCATTTTCAGTGGTTGCTCTCATATCTCTTTGTACATCGTCCGGTGTTCGAAGTTCTCGTCCAAAAGTTAAGTATGCTGGGGTAAATCCAGTACTGTCACATTTCATAGTGTTCATTGCAAATCGAATAGACGGTAACTTTTCACTCCAATCGGTGTGTTGTTCTCCAACAAGGATGGCAAGTTGAGTTTTCAAGTCTCGGTTTTTCCTTTCTACGGGATTAGCTTCAGCATGATAAATTGGAATCAAGTGTTGATGAAAACCTAGGCAATGTGCGACATATTGCATAGTTTCGCTTACAAATTGAACTCCATTGTCACTTGTCACTCGGCGAGGTGTTCCAAATCGTAAGAGTATTTCATCTATCAGGATTCTTGCACATGCAATGGATGTAGCTTGAACTAAGGCGAATAATTCTACCCAGCAACTTGCTGTATCCTCTATAATAAAAATCCATTTTTCTCCAGTAGGCGTTTCTGGTAATGGTCCAAAAAGGTCAATGGCGATAACTTCAAATCGTTTACATAAGGTGGGAGTTTGAAGTAATCCAGCCGGTTTTAAGTTCTTCACTTTGTATCTTTGGCATTTTATACATTTGGAAACATGGTCTGTTATTGTTTTTGTCATACAGGGCCAATAGTATCTTGATCTAATACGGTGTAAGGTCTTATCTACTCCATAATGTCCTGCTAATGGAGAATTATGATATTCTTCTAAAATTCTTAATATATCACTTTTAGGAACTACTTGTTGAAATTGCTGCGGGTCATCATCTTCTAAAGCATACCTATACAATATTCCATCGTTCATTATGAAACCTCTGTCTGTACATTTCTTGAATTCTGTAGACTCGGGATCTGGTGATTCAAAGCACTGTGTTATCTTCAAAACATCAGGATCTTCGAGTTGTTGCTGTCGAATGTGTCTTGTCTTTCTCTAGGCATCTCCACAACTACTTGGTTCACTTCAAGTTTCTCAATAGGTATAGGTGGTCTAGATAGCGTGTCTGCTATAACATTTGATTTACCTGGTGTGTAGTCAATTCTCATATTATATGATTGTAAGGCTAGTGACCAACGGGCTAGTCTTCCACTAGGTGATTTCAGTGACATGAGCCATTTTAATGGTTGATGGTCAGTTTGGATCACAAACTCAGAATTTTCTAAATAACCTCTAAATTTGTCAACAGCCCATACTACTGCAAGAACTTCTCTTTCAGTTGTATGATAGTTTTTCTCAGCTGAGGTGAGTAACCTACTTGCATATTCAACTGGTCTTTCATCTTCTCTCTCCCCTTGGAGTAAAACCGCTCCAATTGCATATGAACTGGCATCAGTTTTCAATACATATGGAAGTCTACTGTCAGCTTGTCTGAGGATTGGGCTAGTGGTTAATAAAGTTTTCAAATGGTCAAAGGCTGATTGCTGTTCATTCCATTTCCATTTTGCATTTTTTCTAGTCAATAAGGTCAATGGTCGGGATATTTCTGCAAAAGAAGGAATAAATCGTCTAAACCAAGAACAAGTTTGAATAAATGATAATAATTGCTTGGTGTCCTTTGGTGGTTGTCTTTCTAAAATTGCGGAAATCTTTTCCGGATCAGGTTGAATTCCTTTGGGAGTTATCATATGTCCTAGATATTTCACTGAGGAACATACAAAAACACATTTTCTTCTGTTGAGTCGTAACTTTAAGTCTGTCAAATACCTTTCTTTCGAAATGCTTTCTTTCTAACTTTAAGTCTGTCAAATACCTTTCTTAGGTCAGCAAGATGTTCTTGAAAAGATCTTGATAGCAATATCAGGTCATCTAGATAAGCAAGGATGGTTAAATCTTGTAATCCAGCTCGAAATCTGTCAATCAAACGCTGAAACGTTGATGGGGCATTTTTCATACCAACCGGCATTCGTCTGAATCTAAAAATTCCAAATGGGCAAATAAATGCAGTCTTATCTCTATCGCTTTCTCGTACTGATACTTGATGATATCCAGACTTAAGATCTAAGGTTGTCATATATGTGGTTTGCTTCGCTGTATGTAATAAATCGTCTATTCTAGGTAAAGGATATTTATCTGAAATTGTTACCTCATTCAATCCTTGGTAATTTACACATAATCTTATGCTACCATCGGGCTTTGGTACTAATACTACTGGTGCAGAATAAGGTGATTCGCATTCTTCGATTACTCCATCACTTAGTAATTTGTTTAGCTCATCTTGTAGTAACTTTTTGTTCGGTTCTGACATACGGTATGGTGGTACTGAAATTGAAATGTCGCTTGTTAAATTTATAGTATGTTCAGCATATGGTGTTGGTTCATTGCTTGGGGTAAATAACGTTGTTAGGTTTAGATAATGAAGAAGACCATAAACCATGTCTATCTGACAAATTTCAGTGATTTTATGTTCAACTGGGAGTTTGGAAAAAAGAGCTCTACATCTACTTATAAAAATATCTGTATTCTCATCTTCTTTTTGTTGATTGGAAAACAATTCTCTGTATATTTGGTATGGAGGTATTTGGTATCATGTCCAAAAGCACATCTTAAAGCTTCAATCGCTGCATCAAAAGAACTGATACTTTCTTTAACACCCTGCCACCAAATTCCAGCTTTATGTTCCAGTAACATTGGTAAACCCTTAAGAGCATTTTCTTCTGATATGTTTACGCAGTCTTTGTATACAAGAATGGAATCGAATAAAAGCATTAACGTTGGTGCCTTGTTCACTGTTAAAACGTACACTACATTTGGCAAAATTTCTTCTTTCAAGGTTTTGGACATTAACGTTCGGACTCAAGGTCATTCCTTGTATAAGTTGCTGTAACATTTCTAGGGTCATAACGATTTGTTGAATACCAATTTCTACGTTATCTTGATTCATGTTTTGTGGTTAAAAGACGAAATATTAAATGAAGTGGATGCTCGATCAATTGAAATTCACTTAATATTTAAAAAAAATCTTCTTACTTGAAGTTTTCACGAAATGCTTTCTTCTTATTGTTCTCTGTTTGATCTCAACTACAATTTTCTTGAGGCTACACGTTGGATGCGCCACTATGACGGGAAACTCTGAGGTGTAAAGATGGATTTACTGAGCTTCAGGTCGTAGATTCTTTTTGTTGAGTTTACCTCTAAGGTTTGTAGTTCGACCATTAAACAAATAAAGCACTTGTTGTTAAACCTGACTTTTATTTAACTGATTTAAACAAAGTAAAGTAAGAAAATTAGATTTTGTGGGAAAATCGTATAAATGTCTTCTGTCAAATTATCTTCTGTCCTCCGTTAGGGATGGGCACTATCGCCAATTTCGATATTATAGGGATGGTCGGTTACAAATTATCATTTTTTTCAAATGGAAACCCACTTTTTTTATTTCACTAGTAAAAAGGCTTTTCAATTCGTTACTTTTTAACTATACATGTTCCTATACCTAAAATAAATCGTTTTTAAGTTATTTAAGATTTAGCTTGAAAACGGATATTTTTCATGATTTTATCTAGCTTCCTTTGACATTAAGTGTCAAACGGTCAGACAATTTATTTCCATCTGTCAGAAAAAGAATTATTTGAATTTCCTATAATACAAAATACTGCCTGCTCCCTTAATTTTAAGTTAATAAGAGTTTAAAAAGTGTATTTATAAAAATATATTTCGTATTTTCGCTCTTTAGTAATATCTAATAGTTGATATTATTAATAATATTCCGTATGATCGAAAAAAAAAAAAAACAGCGTAAAGTTGGCTCGAAAATGATGCTGCTTTTTGAACAAAGCGTCACAATATGATATGGCCAGATCTATTGTTTTACATCACTTGACGTTTAAAGTCATAGGTTATTGGTTAAAATCAAGAAAAATATACGCTTTAAAACTAAATCTTAAATAACTTAAAAACGATTTATTTTAGGTATAGGAACATGTATATAGTTAAAAAGTAACGAATTGAAAAGCCTTTTCACTAGTGAAATAAAAACAGTGGGTTTCCATTTGAAAAAAATTGTATATGATAATTTTTTAATCGCTCAATTCTATGACAGCTGCGGCCATTATCATATGACATTCGAACAATATAATTTTTGAAATAGATAGCTACATGTTTTCTCTTTATGGCATAGTGGCTGTGGTAATCACTAAATTTGACGTTTCTATGCACATATTTTTGATAGGCAGTTTTTTTCGTTCAAAAATTTTAAATATTTTTTTTCTCAAAAATGGTCAATGTTAGATATAGAGTGTTTAATATTAATATTCATAAAATTTTACAGAGAATTTAAGTGCATAATAAAAAATGGGGGCACCCATTTAAAATAAGAAAGTTGCTGTCAACTTCCGGTATTTCCGGAAGTACCGCCATATTGAAAATATTTTTAATGGATAGATCTGATTGTGAAACTATGAGGTGCAAAAAATCTCCGAGCTAGATGTTGTAGTTCTCTAGAACCTTCTAATGCACGCTCAGCCTGGGACACCCTGTATATCACTGGAATACTTTTCTAAAAAAATGTGCGCCACTGTCTTATAATTAATAAAATTGTGTTTATCTCTTGATGGAGACTGAAATCGACAAAATATCAAGAGACAACTTTTAATCGGCATTAACTGGCATTAATTTTGCAAACAGGAGGAAAAAATCAGTGTCGCACATATCTCTTTTAGAAATATGTTCTAGTGATAACCCGTATGCACGTCCATGGTGAATCTGTCGACACTTTTTTAGCATTAAAATATGTAACACTTTTACCCTCAAAATTTCATACGAATCGCTTAAAGCACTCGGAAGAAAATTATAACAAATCGAGAGCTTATTAAGACTTTAACACCCTGTAGCTACGAAACAAAGCAGAATCGGACCTATGTTGATATAAGAAATAAATCTCATTTTTACGAGAGGATTCTCCCCACGTGAGATGGAACATGTTTTTTGAAACATCCTGTATACAGGGTGGTCCGAACTGTATTCCGGAAACTTCGGCAGCATATTCTGCAGATAAAAATAATTAAAAAAGTTCATATAAATGTATGTCCTTAAATGCTTAGTTTCGGAGATACAGGGTGTAGAAGTTTCAATTTTATTTCGATTTTTTCCAAATAATTTCTGAAGTAACGTCAATATTTGGGTAAAAAATGGTGTCTGGGGGTTTTTTGACATGAGAAATTTGAATTTAATGTCAATATGACTCCTACTTGTAGAGAGCGCCACCTACATATTTGTTAACTGGTTTGAAGACTAATAACTTTTCGTCCGTACCTATATAAAACTATTGATTAAAAAATATACATTTACGATGTTTTTTACGTAAAAAAAGGTCTCTTGGTAAAATCGCTACGAGTAATGGTTCTCGAGATATTTGGAATCAAACTTATCAATGCCTGTCATCATTGACATAAATTAAACATGTTGACTAAATAAATATCAGACTGGAATCATAAATTTGAAATGTTTTTGTGTCAAAAGTTCAACAGAAACTGTTTTATCATCATTTTTGGCAGAAAAATTTATGATTAATTTAAAAAAATAAAAATTTCTCAAATTTATTATTTCAGTCAAATAATTATCTACTCAACGTGTTTATTTTTGTCGATAATGACATGTATGCACTAATTCCATTCTAAATATCTTGAGAACCGTTGCTCGTAGCGAGTTTTATCGAGAGAGTTTTTTTACGTAAAAAATCACGAAAATTTATATTTTTTCACTAGTAATTTTATACAGGTACGGATGAAAAGTTATAACTCTTCAAACCATTTAAAACACATGTAGGTGGCACCCCCTACAAAGAGGAGTCATATTGACATCAAAATCAAATATATCATATCAAAAAACTGCCAGACACCAATTTTTATCCAAATATTGACGTTACTTCAGAAATTATTTGGAAAAAATCGAAATAAAAATGAAATTTCTACACCCTGTATCTCCGAAACTAAGCATTTTGGAACATACATTTATACGACCTTTTTTACTTATTTTTATCTGCAGAATATACTCCTGAAGTTTCTGGAATACAGTTCGGACCATCCATCTCCATCCACAATCTCTGGATTAAATACATTATTTTAGGTTACTTAAGACTTTTTTTGTTGAAAAATAAAACACTCAAATATTTTTGTTTTAAGTTATTAATATTAACAAAAATGTGCCAAGATATTTCTATAAAAGTAATTTAGATGTTAATTTGTGTAAAATAGATGATTATAAGAATGTTTGTTATTTTTTTTTAATTAATTGTACTGTAAAGAGGAGTTTTAAACTCCCTGAATTTTTGTTTGCATTTTTTCGAAATATTACTGTACTTTTATACATTTCCCTGACGTTTTATATCTTGAAATAAAGGCCTTTTCCTCTATGGGAGAGTTTTATTTAAATCATTTAAATCGGACGATTTTTGATTTGATTCATTGATGATGGGGTTTCGTAGTGCACGAAATGTTGTCAAAATATTATTAAAAGATGGGGCTTTTTGAGCATTTTTATCATTTAGTGACATTTTTGTTAATAATATAGTTGTATTATTGGATTTAGTAGGTATTTATTGTAATATGCTTCTTTATCTGGAAATATTTATACAGGCTGAGTTTTCTATGATGTTCTCTGTGGGTATCTCGGAAACTACTGGAGATAGAGAGTCGGTTAAATGGGGAAAGAATTACAGTTTTGTGGGGTCATAGATATGCGCCTTTCAGATTTTTGAAAAAGTTCATGGCTTGCTAGATATTTCGAAAAAAACAAATTTAGGCTATTTTAAAAATTGTCCCTAATTCCATTATAATCTATTTTAGGCAAAAAAATTTCAGATAAAAGTTGTAGATAATCACATCCATAATGAGTTTTTTTCTAAAGCCTGTCATTTTTGACATATGATACAAACATATAAAAAGCAACATTTTTTAAGCTTTTCAGCGATTTTAGCTGTAATATGTTTTTTTTTTAAATTACTGAGTTATAGCCAATTCTTATAATTTTTAAACAATTTTCATAATGATTGTCATAATGAAAGTAATGTTGGAACCACTCGATTGATGCGCGAGTATCTAAATTTAACTTTTCTAACATCTCTTCAAAACCGTTCTCTAAGAACGTTAGTATCGTTCACCGGTCAACGTATCCTCGAAAATGTATGGCCAAGAAAAGTTGAACCAATAGTCTTACACACTTTTCTTCATTTGAAAAATTCATATTTACAATTTTTGTTATTTTAATTTATAAAGTTTGGATGTGACAGTTTGACATCTCTGAGAGCAACGACGATTTTAATCGTCCTTCCTCTCAGAGATGTCAATTTAATTGACGACATTTTTCGAAAAAAAAAACATATTACAGTTGATATCGCTAAAAAGCTTAAAAAATGGCGCTTTTATGAAGTCATGGCCAACTATGGTTTCAATTTAAAAAAACATATGTTTGTGTCATATGCCAAAAATGACAGGCTTTAGAAAAAAACGGAGAACACAAACTCATTAGGGATGTGATTATCTACAACTTTTATCTGAAAACTTTTTGCTTAAAATAGATTATAATGGAATTAGGGACCATTTTTAAAATAGCCAAAATTTGTTTTTTTCTTCGAAATATCTAGTAAGCCATGAACTTTTTCAAAAATCTGAAAGGCGCATATTTATGACCCCACAAAACTGTAATTCTTTCCCCATTTAATCGACTCTCTATCTTCAGTAGTTTCCGAGATACCCATAGAAAACATCGTAGGAAACTTTAACGGAAACATGTAGAGCATCCTATTTAAAATATACAACTTTAGTTTTAAAATATATTTTATAAAAAAGATTGTAGTGAAAACCTCGAGCTAGAAACTTTATACAACGTGTTTCACCCTGTATAGAAATCAGATTTAGGTATTGAAAAAATATCTTATATACCTAAAAATCTCCTTCTGAATTATAAACTAACCAAACCAATTATAGACGTTATATACTAGATATTTATCAATATTTAAACTTAAAAAACTTTGGATTTCGAATATAGTTTCGTACCTACCTAATTAAAAATGAATACGTACCAATCTAATTAAAAAGTTGTAAAACAAAACGTTCTAAATATTTAAATGTATTTTTTTGTACAATGTATTAATGAATGTATTATACTACTAGATTCATTATAGTAGGGAAGCCGAAGTGCTAAATGGGGATTACATTTCCAAAGCACCTTTTTACGTAGAGTTTAATGGTTTAACTATATATATATTTTTTAAATTAATAATTTAAGAGTTGTCAACAGAAACATTGATTTTTTGGGACACCTTGTATATTTTTAATTAAATGAAAAGAACTTAAAATTACCTTTCCAAAAATATAGCACACTTGATATTTTGTTATAGGCTTTGGTCCCCTGATTGATGATCTGTCCGATTTGTTAAAAATGCACACAAAAAGCGATTTGCACTTGTTAAAAATGCACATTTTTGAACAGATGTCGATGTGCGGTTTTCACCATCATGTGTTTGATAAGAATTGAGCTCCAGACACCGATATTAGTTTTCGTCTATCTCTTATATAGAAAAGGGTGTTTCCTTTAAAACGTCCAGATCAGGGGCGGATACAGGAATTTATTTTAGGGGGGGCCCAAAATAAAAAGCAATGTCGAATATGCTTTTTAGGGTGCCATTTTTATATGCCAAAAGCCTAATATTTTACAAAATTAACAGCTTTTAGGGGGGGGCCGGGCCCCATGGGCCCCCCTCTGTGTCCGCCACTGGTCCAGATGACCCACCCTGAACAGGTTTTTAAATATGTAAAAAAACACACAAGAAATACTTGGCGTTTCAGATATTAATTGTGCATGCGCCCTACGTATTTCTGATAACCAAGGGATATTAATGTGCCGGTTTGCATTTAGGTGCGTCAGATGTTCAAAAGGGATGTTAAGTGAACCTTAAAGAAAACCTGTTTCAAAAACGGACGATTTGGTAGCGACCAAAACTCATGGCAGATTTTTTTAGAAATACGTAGTTCTCAGCACCACACTTTATTGATGATTTTAACTACTTAGGCTTGTTTGAAATGCCTTACTCGTGCCTGTAGAGCTGCTGTATAAAAGATTTATGTATGGTGGAGGTACTTAACAGGGTGCAAAGTTTCTTCCCTTACGTTATTTTGCCGCACTTAAAGTAAGAGTTAAAGAGAGTGTAAATCTCCAAATCACCCCTTAGGCTCCCCTACTACTATTTTGTCATCTCAATGATATTAACAGTAATCTTCATATATTACGTTTTGAATTTTTATTGACAAGAAAACAGTAGTTGCAAAATGACATACAACGAGCAACTGATCCGATGGACAAAATGTTTTGCTATCTTAGGAGGCTTATGGCAAAAGCCTATTTCGAAAAATTCTACTCTCAATCTAATCTATAACATCTATGCCCCACTGATCAAAGTTCTGTTCTTCTGCTTCTGGATATCACTCCTAATGGAATTCATACGTTTGATCGTTTACAATTATGACATCAAAATCATCATGGCCAGCGTTGGCGTGGTGATCAACAGTTCCAAAATGCAAGTCAAGCTGGTCATATTTTGGAAAAATAAGTTTGTAGGTATGTTGGACGACGTGGTGACAAAAGAAACAGAGATTTTAGAATGTCTTGATAAGGATATTAAGAAGAAATATTGTAGAAAAGTTACGGCTTGTAGAGGTTTTATGGTTGTTCAGTTTTTAGGCACTTTTGTACCTGTTTGTGCTATAATTATTTCAGGTAAGTCAACTGGGAGTTTTTTTTCGATGAAAATTGTTTTTTAGAAAAAAAAATCTCCAAACAATTATTAGTTATTTTTTATACAAGATGATAAAATGGTATTTTATCGTTGACCGAAAAGATTAATTCACAAGGGATAAAATCGCGAGTGAATTAATTTCGGGAGACGATAATGCAATTTTATCATAGTGTATAAAACAATATTTTTTCTACAGCGAGTTATGTTTTAAAAAATATTCAGAAATTATTATTTCAAGGAATTTATTACAAGTAAAAAAAATATTGTGCTGGGTTGCGTCGTTGGTTTCTATGTAATTTGACAAATAAATAAAGTTGTCTCTTTAGTTGTCAGTTTTGGGTCAATATTTCTTAATTCTATTTCGTGTCGATTGCTGATTGAATTGGAGCCAGAAATGGCTCAAAACGAAATAAGTAAGTTACCAACAGATATTCAGGCTGAGGCGGCAAACGCCATATCCAAACTACTTCCATTTAAATCCCGAATATCTTATGAAAATGAATACAAACATTTTCAAAAATGGAAGCAATTAAAAAACGTGCGAGAAGAAAGATCAAGTGAAAACATACTTTTAGCATATTCTTCTGAAAAATCAAAGAAAATGCAGCCGTCCTGTTTATGGTCGTACTATTCAATACTGAAAAGTACAATACTGGTCAATGAAAACATTGATATTTCAAGGTTAAGGATAAGCTATACTGCTTTGAATAAGAAGTCTAAGGAAGGAGCATATCAAAAATCTTAGGTACACCGCGATGGGCCTCAAATATGGCCGACTTAAATTCCGGTTTATCAGTGCCGTTCTAATTTTATTTAAAAAATGTAAAACTATGATGCAGGGCAGACTCAATAATTTGTTATTTTATTTTACGTTGTGAATAAATGTTGGTAGTTATTAAAATTGTTATAAAAATATATAATTCTAATAAAAATAGACAAGTTATAATAAGTATTTATTAACACAAACATCCGATACGCTACTGAAGCAGGTAAGTCAAATTAACGTATCAAAATTCTGTGACCAATGGTTGCCAATCACTAAACTTAATAAATATATTGTATTTTTAGATATAATTCTGCAACAACAAAGAAGCTCCAAATACGCAGTGGAGAAAATTATGGGGGAATAGTTACGGCTCAGCCATCAGCGTCTCAAAAGAGAAAAAAAAATAAGTCAAATAATGCAGGAGAGTAGAATAAACGCATGATTATAAATGAGCACCTGATCAAAACAAATCTTAAGTATATTTTTCTTAAAATTGTTCTTTTCTTTAGTCCCAAGTGGTACATGCAATTAAAACGTTTGACCCATGTTATTCATTATTTTCCATGAATGTAAACCTAAAAATATCTAAAAGTACATTCTCTTCTACTTCTACACACAGAAAAGATCTGCATATGAAAAGTGTTTCATTTTAACTCTTTGATAATGCGAAGTTCAATTTATTTGCCATCTGTTTTTTAAATGAATTTGTTGAACCGTGCAACCGAAATATTTGTTACTTATAACTATTTCTAGAGCATATCAGTAGGGTGTTGAAAGTTGAAACACTGAAATAAAGACAGACTTTTTTTTTTGTTAAATTAACTAGTTCTCTGTGTGTGATGTCGTAGGCTATTTCTGTCCACTTCTTAGTTACAGTGGACACTTGCCGGAGGCCAGACTTATTGAGACACCCGTTGTAATACCCATTTGTTTAATTTTTTTCTTATTATTTAGATTTTTCCTTAAGTGGTTTTTGCAAAAATTTTTAGGTACTGTTTTACCATTTAAAAAATTGAACTGGAATGGTTAATTAGGGTTATAAAAGTTATGTACATGTGATGTAAATTTTGTGATTTTAATATAATAGGTATAGGTAAGTAATCATATGCATATAATATTTACATAAATTTTAGTAATCACATATTTACGTAAATGTTACATCCTATAATCATCTTAAACTTTTATGTAAAAATTATGTCATATTTTCATGCACCTGAGCACGATTATTATTATTATGCGTTAAATGTGAGTTAATTGTTACATCTCTGTGTGACTAATGTGGAACTTAGAAATTACATAACAAGTAAAATGCGTTACGTAAAATATCAGTATGGCTGATTTGATTTTGCGAGATATAGAGACTTCCGTAACTCATACAGTCTCATCATCATTATCATTGCCATTACTCGCCGACGAGTAGGTATTTGACACGCATCAGAAGATTGTTACGGGAGGCGTTTTCTTTCATGAGCATTTCTGTAACTAAAAAGCCCGATACGTGATGTTCAGGGCCGGCGGAAGGCAAATATTGAGACCGGGCGAGTACAGTATCTGCCCCCCCCCCCATATATTATACATTCTCTTTTTCTTTCAATACTATCTTTTAACTACAACTAAGCATATTTATGCTTACTTTAACAATAAATTTTCACTTAAAGATACATAAACTTCTTCTCTTCTTTCAATCTTAGCCTCGAAATTGACTCACCCCTATAACTTCTTTATTTTTTACATAAAAAACGAGATTTGATATGTTAGTATAATAGTATATGACATAAATTAGGATTGATTGACTATTAAATTGTTTTTGGCCACACCGTTTCACCGGAAATGACTAAAACTTTTGATTTTTAAATGGCACCTTGGTATATTTCTACTTTATTCGATAGAAAATGACACTCTGAGTAGAATGACATATCATATGTAAACTTTTGACATTTTCGTGCAAAAAAACATTATATTTTAAATTTCAATCTAGAGTGCCATGGCTCTGTTAAAAATACTAATTTTTAAACAAGTTGCCTTGGAAAAATAGATTTGGTTGTCTGATGTTTTTCGTATCCTGTCCTGGCCGGTCCAAAAGATGCCAAAATCGTATTTTTAATCGAACATATCAAAAGATGACATATGTCATAAAGTAGAAATATGCCGAGGATGCCATTTAAAAATCAAAAGTTGTTATAATTTTCGATGAACCAGAAAGTAACCAAAAACAATTGAATACGTCAATTAATCCTAATTTATGTCGTATACCAAACAATACCAAATGTACATACCAAATTTCGTTTTTTTTTCTGAAAAAATATACAAGTTATAGGGGTGAGCCACTTTTGAGACGCACCCGGTATATAGAGTTATGAGAAATAGAATTCCAACTTCGGCAGTCTCGTTCTGGTATAAGTGATAAAAAATATTAGTATTTAGTTTCAAGCAGTTGCATTATTTTTCTATAAGAATTTAAGAAAATTTTCTTTTCTTTTTCACAATCAATTATTTCGTGCAGAATCAGTTTATTTTCAGATACAGTTTTGTTGGCTTCAAAATGAGTTTCAGCCAGTGTTTCAGATGCATTCCTTTGTTTTGCTCTAATGAGAAAAATCTACGATTCTGCTACCATTTTTCCGTGTATTATTACACATTCAATTAGGAAAATCAAAATCACCAAAAAATTGATACTTTTTTCCACTACTGTTAATAAATTAATTTAACTATTGAGGCAAACTAATAAGCTTTTTTTTTTGATAATAATGATATCCGGATCCTCTTCAGCTTCTTGTGAATATTTACCTCATATAATTTTACGGTACATTAGCCCTTAATAACAAATAAAAGGGGGTTTCCCGTCCAGTTTCGTCCAGTTGGCTGGGAAATGACAATCGCTGACATTTTCCATATAATTTTACATATAAAATGACAGCGATCTTCATTTCATAGCCATCGCTGACGCCGTTTTTATTCGATCATACGGTAGAAACACTGCGATTTTCAGCAGTCAGTCTAAAACTGTTAATTTTGCTGACTCTTGACCCAAAACAGTTTGTTTAGAGGAAATTAATAAAAACAAGAATTATAGAAAGCAAGGTTATTTACAAAAATTGATAGCTTTTGAATTATACAGGGTCCGGCAATAGTGCGTCGGGCATCTGTAGCTCCTAGAATAAAAAACTTGAGAATTTTGTTTAAGTGCAAACCTAAAGTATGTACCAGGATGTATTTCAGGAAAATATTTTAACTTCTATAGAGTGGCTCAAAAAACTGTGAGTGTACCTGGATGATTTTTTTTAAATGGAACACCCTGTATATAATTGCATTTTTGGCTTCCTTTCAGATCACTTTACATAACCCTAAGATATGAATAAATATATTTCGGTAGTTTCAGAGATATTAAAAAATAAATACAAAATATGTATTTTTCAGCCCTTCTTAAAAAAATTATTAAAAATACAAGAACTGTTCTGAAATCAAAACTTTTATTTTTTAGGTATTTACTTTATATAGTCTGTTCTTACTTTGTAATAAATATGGTAATCGTATATCATACAGGATGCTCAATATTGTACGCCAAACTTTCTAAAATATAAAATAATTTTTCTGTGTTATTTTAAACTTAACACCCTGTATATTATTTTTTCATTAGATGGACATTTAAAAAATGAACATTTTTTGTATTTAGAGTATTTCCAAATTTTGAACGGTTTCGCAGATACGCGCAGTATTATTTCATATGGCGCTTTCAATGGTAAAATACGAGAGAAAAATCTTTGGGTGGCTTTGATAAAAATTTACTGTGGAAAATGCCATATGAAATATAAAACCGCAAATATCTGTGAAACCGTTAAAAATTTTGAAATACTCTAAATACAAAAAATGTTCATTTTTTAATTCTCCATCTATTAAAAAAATAATATACAGGGTGTTCCATTTAAAAAAACGAAGAAAAATTATTTTATATTTTAGAAAGTTTGGCGTAGAATTTTGAACATCCTGTATTATTTAAGATTTTCATATTTATAGCAAAGTAAGTACAGACCATCTAAAGTAAATACTTAGTATAGTATTGATTTCGGAACAGTTCTTGTATTTCTAATATTTTTTTATAAGAAGGGCTGAAAAATATATATTTTTGATTTATTTTTTAATATCTCTGAAACTATCGAAATGTATTTATTCATATCTTAGGGCTATGTAAAGTGATCTGAAAGGAAGCCAAAAATGCAATAATATACAGGGTATTCCATTTAAAAAAAATCATCCAGGTCCACTCACACTTTTTTGAGCCACCCTATAGAATTTAAAATATTTTCCTGAAATACATCCTGGTACATACTTTAGTTTTGCACTTAAACAAAATTCTCAAGTTTTTTATTCTAGGGGCTACAGATGCCCGACGCACTATTGCCGGACCCTGTATAAGTAAAATACCACGAACAAATCAGAGTTATATTTTTTATTTTATTTTGATTAAGATTTTTCCACGAAAATGAATTCGCAAAACCCAGTTTCGAATAAAGCACCCAAAACACATAGAATGGAAGAAATTAAAACTAAATATCCCAAAGCTTTCGTGCAAAGGATTTTTTGAGCATAATTTCAGTAAACTAAAATAGGATACGTCTAGGATATAGTAGTGTTTATAATGTTTAGTCAGATATTCTATGTGGTGTGGTAATTGGTAATATTTTAATGTGGAAATTGGTAGTACCGATTAATTATTGATCTGGTCATTCGTTATTCGTTGTTTAGATTACTGTTTTTAAATATTTTAGCTGCCGTTGTGGCGCCTCTCGTATACGGCGCCCCGGGCGGCCGCCAGGGTCGCCCGGCCCTTCCGCCGGCCCTGGTGATGTTATCTCTCTTCCGCACTCCGGACATTCAAAAATTTCATTAATTTGTTATCTCTTTTCTTTTTGGTTGTCGTCAACTGAGTTTACAATTCTTCTCCATTGCATTCTGTTGTGCGCTAATTCCTCCCACTGATTCTGCATGCGTATCCCCTTTAAGTTTTCATGGAAAATATCCTTGTATCTCTTGAGTTGTCCACCAGGTTTCTTCTTACCGTCTACATGCTCAGCGTAAAGAGGAGATTTCGGTAGGCGGTTTTTTTGCATCCTGCATACGTGACCAGCCCATGTTAATCGGGATTTAGTAATCATGATTTCAGAGCTCTCGCAGTTAGCTTTTTCAAGGATCGATACGTTGGAGACATAGTGATACCATATACCATTTGATTCTTAACAGTTGCCTAAGGTGTCTGTGTTGCAACTTGTTTAATGTGCCGGCGGTAGGGCATCCAGGTTTCGCTTCCATACACATGGAGGGGATTATTATTACACTGCAAGTTTTGTTTTTGTGCTCAAGTCATGATTGTAGAAAACCCTGTCTTTTAATTTCCAGAATGCTCTTGAGGCGCTGCTAATTCTGTGCTGAATTTTCCGAAATCAAACTGCCGAGGTAGTTGAATTCCGCTACATATTCCAATAATAGTTCTCCTATTTTTATAGCATTGTTGGGATCTTCCGGGGGAGTGCACATGATTTTAGTTTTGTCGATGTTTAGCTTAAGGCCCAAAGCATCGTATGTCCAGGTATATGTGTTCAACATTTCTTGTAATTGCTTAAAAAATCATTGTATTAAAAAAATCGACCCACTAGAAAAAAATATATCGAACTTTAAAATATGCATAAATATGAAAATTTTAAGATGTCCGTTGTATATTTAAAAATTAACCTTTTTTACATACCAATAAAAATTAATTGCCCACTTTATTTTTAATTAAACAATTAATCAACAATCTACGTTTAAGCAATACAAAAAACCAATTGATATGCTTGATGAATCTTTATTATTGATTCATATTTTTGGGGCAAACAACATGGAGGTCAGAGTGCAGATTGTTTGTGGTGATTTAATTCTATGATTTAATCCACTATACTGAAGTAGGAATGGCGGTTCTAAACATAATGAAAACAAACAAGAAAATATATTAAAAATTGAAAAAAATACGTATAAAAAGCTATTATTCTTAGGGATGATAAACTATATCGATATATCTAAGTACCGATACTGGGGGTGATTGTTAACGATATTTGTTGTTATCGATATTGATAGTTGATATCTATAATTTCTTCACCTTCTCTAGGTAGGTATTCTTTGACCAACTTCGAATTAATGGTTACTGGGTTTCTAGGCTTCTAGAAGTAGAGTAATAATAATTTGCCATGTCTTGATGTTTAGAAGGGAAGATAACGAAATAAACGTATTTTAGATATCTATAGATAACTGAAATGTAAATTATTTATCTAACAAGATTATAAGTGTTAAAAAGGGTGTTATTAAAAGTTTATATGATAATTTCGTCCCATTGCTGCCAAAAGTCACTAACTTACTTTTTATTACTTCCGAGAAAAACGCGTCTAAAGATGAATTGCATTGCATAAAGATGTTATAGTTAGTAACTATTCGGTATTAAAATAAAACATAGAAAACATAACCAGAAATCGTAGTTAATGACTTTCTCAATCGATTCTCCGCTTCAAAATATAGTTAGTAATTCAATTTTCAGGTTGTTCGGAAAAATGTTAGTGACTTTTGGCAGCAATAGGACGATTTATTAAACGAAAAGGTGTATGCAAGGGCTGAATTAATTTCATTAAATTCAGAAAGTTCTTATTTCTTTTGTTCAAGGATTTATACATTTTTGGCTTGTGTTTGTTCTGGACCATCTTCTATCTGATGATGATGATATTAACATGGTTAGCAAAAAGTCCTAACGGTTGTCATCTTCATTGACAGCCAAGCGCTAAAGGCACTCGGTTCCTCAGGGGTCAATTCTAGACTAATGTGGGATTGTGTGCGTGTTCTAAACACACTAGGTGAGAGTAGCAATGTTACATTAGTCTGGGTAGCAAGGTACGAGGGTCACAAAGGCAACAAAAAGACAGAATAAATGGTCAACAATGATAGGGAAAATCATGGCGAACACGAGTCCACATCTGCTAGACCAGAAAACGGACCATATGCTCACCAATAATTACTTTGGAGAAAAGATAAGAATTCGCATCCCGCCAAGAGAAGAATGGGAAAGCAACCGAGTAATGAACACTCAAGAGATAGCAGTCTACACAGATGCTTACGTAACTTTAGGAGGCATAGACCGAGGATCTTTAAGGCTATCGGATGGCTATAATGTTCTACAAGCAGAGGTTTACGCTATACAGGAAGCGGCCAGTTGTATACGAGGAAAATCGCTGATAGACCAATGAGGGATATCGTGATATACTCTGATAACTTGGGCGCTTTAAGAAGCATCACTATGCAATCAGTGAGATCGAAAACTGTGCTGGACATCCGAGAAGCACTTTCCTGGCTGCGTCAAGGCCGGGCCACTCTGTGTTGGGTGTCAAGTCACAGCAATGTGGTGGGCAACCAAGAAGCGGGCAGACTCGCCAAAGAGGGGGCCAGGGGAGAGGCCGTGGCAGATGACCCACCACTTGTGACGATCAGCACAGTGAAGGAAGCTATAGAAACAAAGAGGCCAAGAAACATCAAGGCCAAGTAGCGAGAGACGTGGCAACACCGTGAGGACTGCGCTACAGCTCGAAGACTGTGGCCAGTGGTAGATAGCAAAAAGACAAAACAACTACTAGAGCGCAAAAAGAACTTAGTATGCATAATTGTAGGTGTCATCACTGGAAACTGCCCCACGGGGGTAAACCTCGTGAGATAGAAGATTCTTCTTCTTAAAGTACCTTCTCCATTCAGTGAAGATCGGGAACAACCATGGCAAATTCCTCTCTATTTTTCGCTCTTCTCAGCAAAGTATGTGAGTCCAGGCCTGTCCAATCTCTGATGTTCTTCAGCCAGGAGCATTGCCGTCGTCCGGGTCCGCGCTTTCCCTCAATTTTACCCTCGATGATGAGCTGAAGGAATTCATACTTGCTATGTCTCATGATATGGCCCAAATAGGCTGATTTCCTCTTTTTTATTATGTCGAGGAGTTCTCGGTCCTTGTTCATTTGGTTTAGAACTCGTTCATTCGAGACACGGTCAGTCCATGGTATTCTCAGCATTCTGCGATATACCCACATCTCAAATGCTTCCAACTTATTCATTGCGCTTACTTTGAGTGTCCACGACTCAACCCCTTAGAGAAGTGTGGAAAGTACGTAGCACTTGACGAAGTTGTCTTTTATATGGATGTTGAGACGTTTATCGCACAGTAGGTTCCGCAATTTTAGGAAGTTTGATTTAGCCATCTCAATTCGAGCTCTGATCTCAATGTCTGGGTTTAGGTCTTCACTAATCCAACTGCCCAAATATCTAAACTTTGAGACTCTTGCTATTGGTGTCCCTCCTACGACTACCTCCGTTGTCTGTCTTGCATCTCTATTTATCACCATGACTTTTGTTTTGTTTGAATTTATCCTGAGACCCATTGAGTCGCCCACCGAGGACAGTCTATCAAGAAGTCTTTGCAGGCCCTCAGTGGTGTCTGCAATAATAACGGTATCATCATATCTCATGTTGTTAATCAGCCTGCCATTCACTTTTATGCCGTCTTCTGATCCCTCAAGCGCATTTCGAAATATTAGTTCGGAGTACATATTGAAGAGCAAAGGGCTCAATACGCATCCTTGCCTAACTCCACGCTTGATAGGTATTGCTGTTGTTTCAGTGTCCTGTAGTTTTACTGTCGCTACTTGTTGCTCGTATAGCTTTTGGATAATTTTCAGGTCTTGGGTATCCAGGCCTCTTCTTTCAAGGATGCTCAGCAATTCCCTGTGGTTGACGCAGTCGAATGCCTTCGTGTAGTCTATGAAGCATAGGTGTACCTCCTTTCGTTGATCTCTGCACTTCTGCAAAAGCACCGATAGCGCAAACAGGGCTTCTCTCGTCTCCAGTCCCTCGCGAAATCCCATTTGCTGTTCACTTATGTCTAGCTCACATTTTCTTCGGATTGCCATAGAAGATTACCAATAACGACTATTGCAGGGAATGCGGAGAGGACGAAGAAACCATAGAGCACCTGCTATGCCACTGTCCGGCACTGGAATACCGACGCAGAAAGGTCGCAGGCCTAAAAAAGCCACCTCAAAAATCTAATCAAAATGTATAGATATAAATGGTTAGAAGAACAAATAAGTATCTCTAGAGTAAGTTAAGGTGTGTAATTTTCTGTTACAATACCAAATATTCCAACCTACAGTTTATATCTTTAAAGATATATTTGATTTGTTTATATTACTGCTTATTCCTGTACAGAAACTTCTGAGTAATAATAAATTCATCTCTTAGAGTTACATTTCTGCATAAAATTATACGGTACGACAGGTAAACGTAGCAAATATATGCATTAATAAATACTTAGACCTCTAAATGTGGATACGTGTACAAAAACTTCTCGAGAACTGATTAAAATGACAAAATATTTTACATAAAACATTTTGAATATTTAACAAACTTCCCGAATCCCACATTAGTTAATTACAAAATTATATGTTTTATATCCTATTTAGTTTTGAAACTTTTTAGTATATTAATGCTGGGAACTGATTGAGGTTCTCAATATGTATCTAAGATGGCTAACAACAATAACCAGCAACTGATACAATGGGTGAAATGGCTTACCATTCTTGGTGGGGTATGGGAAAAACCTATTTCGAAAAACGAAATTTATAACAAACTTTACTACATTTTCGCTGTGTTCAGCAAAGTTCTGTATGCCTGCTTCTGGTTATCCTTAGTATCTGAACTGATCCGCTTGATCATATACAAGTACGACATTAAGTTTATCATTGCCAGTTTGGGAGTGGTGGTCAACGCTACCAAAATGCAAGTGAAATTGATCATTTTCTGGAAAAATAAATTCGTAGCTATGTTGGACGAGGTAGTGAACAAAGAAACTGAAATTTGGGAATGCGATGATGATGATATCAAAGAAAAATATTCAAAGAAAGTTAAAACCTGTAGATTTTTTATGATTGCTCAGTTTTTGGGAACTTTAATGCCTGTTACTACAATAAATCTTTCGGGTGAGTAATTTGGGAGTCTATTAATTCGAATTTGAGCGAAATCTGAGTGTTTAAATTAGTGGTTCATGAATTTGAGCCAAGCCGTACCATCCCTTTTTTCGAAGTAAACTAAGAAATTTTTGTAGTTTCGTTGTGGATAAAGCAAGAACCTTAATTTTTAGTGACTGGCTATAATGACAATACACTATCAAATAATTATACCTTATCATTTATGAATTATTGCTAGTAAAAGTTCTTTAACTTTGATAGAGACACACTCACCGACCATCAAAATTCTAAGGTTCTTCTACTACTACTAGTAGGTACATTTTAAGGCAAACAAATTATCAGTGAAAAAGTCAAAATCCGTGCAGTAGGAATTGGCAAACACCAGCATTCTGTTAACTGGTGAATTGGCAGCACTATTTGTGTGAGAAAGTGTCTTCTTGAAAAGGGAGGTGAATCTTAAATTTTTTGTTGGAACATTAAATGAAATCATAGACAAGAGATAAGGTGAATCGATTTGAGAATTTATTATTTTGTATAATACTGCTACATCAGTAATTATTCTACGATGTTCTAAAGTTAATATATTAAATCGGTTGCACATAGATATATAAGAGTCGTTAATATTATTTTTATATCCCAAATAATTTAACAAATCTTTTTTGTATCTGCTCTGGCCTATTTATATAAATATGGTACATTGGATTCCACACTGAGGATGCAAAGTTCAACTGACTGTATAAACGAAGTCTAGTCGCTGCCGGCAACTGACTAAACGACACGAAGTTGCAAGAATGAGTTTTGATTGCTGTGGTTTCAACTTTTTTAGTCATTCTCTATTTTTCTTTAATTTTTACTGTTTTTTAAGAACAAAGAAGTTTAATAAGTAGAATTATGGTGCCGCACATTTGCCAAGTCATTATAATTACAAACAACATTACGTACAAAACTACATGATTTTCGGATAAATTTACAGGCACACAACTTTGATATCTTGTTTATTACAGAGTCATGGTTAAATGACTCAATTTTTGATCGGGAGTTGTTGGATATAAGGAATTACGACATGTTCCGTAGAGATCGTCAAACATCCATGTCGAAGAAGTCAGATGGAGGTGGTGTATTTATTGCAACTGCAACTTATCTCCAAGATACATTGGTACCGGAGTTTCAAAGCGAGGCGGAGGATGTATGGATATATTTTAAAGTGACAGAAGTGGTTGGAGTGTATTTGTGTTGCGTATACCTGCCCCCAGGAGAGGACGATGCAAGAAATAGTTTTATTTCTAAACTGAACTGGATTGCTGAGCGATTAGGTAAAGACAATAAAGTTATCATTTGTCGAGACTTCATTTGTTCCGCATGGAACTGGGTCTCCCAAGAGTGTGAAAATTATTTAACTGCTATTAATATAGATGTAAATTCGGCTAACGTAATAGATATATTTTCGTTTTGCGGTATGATGCAATTCAACCACGTAAGAAACGTTTCTGGTAGAACTTTGGATCTAATTTTATGTAACAATTCAGAAACTGTTGATATGCTATCACACTGTTCGTCACCTCTTGTTACTGAGGATCATCATCATCCGGCAGTAGAATTTCTCCTTCAATTGAAACACACAAAAACTATTCTTCTTCCTAGTTGCAAATTTTTCAATTTTCATAAAGCTAATTATTATGATATTAATAGAGCACTATCAGAGGTACAATGGGATAATATGCTATTTAGTAATAACATAGAAATTAATTTGTCAAGATTCAATATCATTTTAAAAGAATTAATAGCGCATTATGTACCAATGGGCTATCGCAATCGTAATTATCCCGTTTATTTCACCGCTTCAACTATAAAGGTAATTAAAGAAAAAAATAAATTTCACAAAAAGTGGAAAATTTATAAAAATTTACAAGATTTTAATACATTTAAATTGCTCAGAAGCCGCTCTAAAAGACTTATATTGGAGGATTATAATAATTACTTAAATTATATTGAAGGAGAGCGATTCCAAACAACTGTAAAAAATTCTGGCACTTTGTTTCGGCTAAAAGCGGCAGCACTACCATTCCGATGGATATGAAATATAAAACTCAGAGGGCAAGTGATAATCAGTGCATTAGCAATCTTTTTGCGGAATATTTCCAGAGTGTATTTCAACCTCATTTAAATAGTTCGGCTTTGGTTTCTGTCACACTCGGGCATGCGGGTTTGAATTGTCTGCATATAGATGAAAGCGAAGTATCGGAAGTTCTCGGGAAACTCGATCCCAAAAAGAGGCCCGGATGTGATGATATTCCATCAATTTTTGTTAGAAACTGCACTAGAGGTCTATGTGCTCCTCTTACTAAGCTGTTTAATCAATCGCTTACTACAGGCATCTTTCCTGCTGAATGGAAGCATGCCTTGGTCATACCTATCCTTAAATCGGGCGACAAGAAAAACGTAGAAAATTATAGAGGTATTTCTAAACTTTGTATATTTGCTAAAATCTTTGAAAAAGTTGTCTATAAATATCTATTTTTCTTAGTAAAAAATATTTTAAATCCCGAGCAACATGGTTTTTTTTCTAGGAGGTCTACAGACACAAACCTTATCAGCTATGCACAATTTATATGAGTAGCATGGATGATCGTGTACAGGTGGACTCTGTTTACACTGACTTCAGTAAGGCTTTTGACAAGGTCGATCATAATATTTTGTTAGGAAAATTGGCGGGAGTCGGTGTGGATGGAGTCATGCTTGACTGGTTTCGATCGTATTTATCGGGCCGGTCTCAGTGGGTGTCAGTGGCTGAGAGTCTATCATTCCCGTATGAGTCTACATCGGGAGTTCCACAGGGAAGTCACCTGGGTCCGTTATTATTTATTATCTATTGTAAACAATAGATCTTGTATTTTCAAATAAAACACTGGATTTCCCTCATAACTTCTTTATTACATTTTAGTACTTAGGATTACGACACAAACATGGGTATCGTGCGAGCGCACGGTACCGACTGACTGCTGCGGACGCCTCACTCCCAATCTTATCTCCCGTAACATTCTATCGCCTCTGTCATAAAAACCATGCATTATGAATAATACAATCTGACATAATACATAAACCATAATTTGTTAATCATAACAATACACTATATAAACAAGGTACTCATAAAATCATAACACTCGGCCATCCTACTTTCCGGTCGTCCTCGACTTCCCTCCTTTATTGCTTCTGAAAAGATAAATAAAAAAAATAAAAAAAAAGAAAAAAAAATATCTATTTTTAAGTTTCTATGCTCGCATTAGAGCTTTACTTATTTTTAAGTTTTTATGCTCGCATTAGAGCTTTATTTATTTTTAAGTTTTTTGCTCGCATTAGAGCTTTACTTATTTTTAAGTTCTTATGCTCGCATTAGAGCTTTATTTGTTTTTAAGTTTTTATGCTCGCATTAGAGCTTTACTTATTTTTAAGTTTTTATGCTCGCATTAGAGCTTTACTTATTTTTAAGTTTTTATGCTCGCATTAGAGCTTTATTTATTTTTAAGTTTTTATGCTCGCATTAGAGCTTTATTTATTTTTAAGTTTTTATGCTCGCATTAGAGCTTTACTTATTTTTAAGTTTTTATGCTCGCATTAGAGCTTTATTTGTTTTTAAGTTTTTATGCTCGCATTAGAGCTTTATTTATTTTTAAGTTTTTATGCTCACATTAGAGATTTACTTATTTTTAAGTTTTTTTATGGTCGCATTAGAGCTTTTACTTATTTTTAAGTTTTATGCTCGCATTAGAGCTTTACTTATTTTAAGTTTTTTATGCTCGCATTAGAGCTTTATTTGTTTTAAGTTTCATGCTCGCATTAGAGCTTTACTTATTTTTAAGTTTTTATGCTCGCATTAGAGCTTTACTTATTTTTTAAGTTTTTATGCTCGCATTAGAGCTTTATTTATTTTTAAGTTTTTATGCTCGCATTAGAGCTTTACTTATTTTTAAGTTTTTATGCTCGCATTAGAGCTTTATTTATTTTTAAGTTTTTTATGCTCGCTTTAGAGCTTTATTTATTTTAAGTTTTTATGCTCGCATTAGAGCTTTATTTGTTTTTAAGTTTTTATGCTCGCATTAGAGCTTTATTTATTTTAAGTTTATATGCTCACATTAGAGCTTTACTTATTTTTAAGTTTTTATGCTCGCATTAGAGCTTTACTTATTTTTAAGTTTTTATGCTCGCTTTAGAGCTTTATTTATTTTTAAGTTTTTATGCTCGCATTAGAGCTCTACTTATTTTTAAATTTTTATGCTCGCATTAGAGCTTTATTTATTTTTAAGTTTTTATGCTCGCATTAGAGCTTTACTTATTTTTAAGTTTTTATGCTCGCATTAGAGCTCTACTTACTTTTAGGTTTTATGCTCGCATTAGAGCTCTACTTATTTTTAGGTTTTATGCTCGCATTAGAGCTCTACTTATTTTTAGGTTTTATGCTCGTATTAGAGCTCTACTTATTTTTAGGTTTTATGCTCGCATTAGAGCTCTACTTATTTTTAGGTTTAATTTTAATTTATTTTTGTTTTGTTTTAGGTTTAAATCAGTAATACCTTCGTTGTGTTTTATATTCAAAAATAAATCTCATAAGGTCATCTTAACAAAGACCAGAATCTAATCCTTAATTAATATTAAGAGTAAATTGTAACTTTAAAAGAACGTTCGTTCATCCTGACCTTACTAGCATCGCTGCAAATCGATGTCCCTTTTTATGGTTCTAAGGAATTGAATGTTGAAACATACAAAACTTTATATCTACTTAATAATTGTTCGCCTTAAGTGAATCCATAAAGTCAAAGAGTTTTTTATATTGGACGTTAGATTTCTTTTTTTTAATATTAGACGTCACATTATGGCAGATACTGTATTTTGTAGTACCCCAATTGTCAGAATTAATTATTTATTACAAACTCATTTGATCTTTGATTATTGCATAGATTTCATTTAGTTTTTGACTGAAAATTTTATTTACTATGGAACTGTATTTTTTTTATTATTTAGAAATATTTATCTGCTAAAAGCTTTCATAAACTGATTTATTTTTCTTTTACTTCTGTTTGCAGTTTTAAATCACACTTCTCCAAATATGAGAATTAAATTCACCTTGCTTTTCATACAGTAACCAACCAAGTATATTTTCAATCGATTCATATTTTGACCCTATTTTAATAAAAATAAGTATTAATGAATAATATTCCAATTATTTTTAATACTAAAGATATTTCGTTTTTATTTTTAATTATTTTTTTTTATTTACTATTTCTACTGAAAAGTTTAGATTCAATTAGACCACCAATCAGAACCCAGTTGAAGAGGATCGGGCCAGCTCATAATCCCCTGCAACCAACGATCCTCAATGATCATTATCAAAGCCAAACATTAATTAATTAATATGGGTTGCAGCATTGTAACCCTGTGCTTTTACTGATACGTGTTACTAAAAGTATAAGAACATTTAGTTCTAATTTTTTATACCTTCCTGTAAAATTTAAAATTAATTAAAACTGAAACTTTTGTTAAAACTGGAGATGTTTTTTTTATACAGTCTTAAATATTAAATATCAATTTACTAATAATAGTCAACTTCATGAAAGACTGGTATGGTTTTTCATAATTCCTTGTACGAAATATAGTGTTAGTTGTATGCAGTAATTTGTTTGTAACAGGTTTTTTTTACCAAAGTTATTTTTTTTACCAAAGAACTTTAGTTTTTATCAATATGCTTCGAACATTTTATTAAACTATCGCAGTTGTCTTTAAAACAAAATATAGAAATATTAGAAATATTGATGATATTCTGATCCTCTTTGTTTAGCAAGTACTTAGTCATATTTAATTCTTGGTATTTTTAATTAAAAAGAAAATTTTATCCTGTAAACATACAGGGTGCAATTTGAGTGTTTTTGCTTGAACTCTGTTGTGGTTAAATAGGAAATGATATTTACTCAATTGTTTTTAATAAGAAATTATTGAGTTTTGATAAACTATATACAGCAGTCAAATTTGCAACATTCCATGAAAGCTGGAGGCAATGAAATAGATATCTGTACCTAACTGCTATTCATAAGTAATAAACATAAATTATTATTTTGTTTTTTTCTGATACTTTAGTGTTGATGAACACTACAGATTGGAAATTATATTTTAATTTAATTAAATTCGATTTTTTTAAATGCATTAAAAATTTTGTTAAATAAATAGTACAGAGTGAATAATGGTGTGATGACTTGAAAGGATACATATGATGGTTGAAATCAAGTTCCAACTATATAAGTAGTAGGTAGTTGCTCAATTTGTTTCTATATAAAAGAAACAGATACTTCATATTCTTCTAAACTTCATATTATAAATCGCTCAGCAAACTTATCATCTGTAAATGACTCTACTCGGCTGTGCTACCAAAAGAGACACCTTGCTCTCTCTAGGGTTCTCAAAGAGGGTTCTAGAATCTTGATAATATCTCCCAATTCATTTATAATTTTATAATTCATGAAGCACTTTAAATATGTCTTACATGTCACTAAAACAGATTTCAATAAAAGAGATTAGCGAATAAATCATGGAACAAAATAATAATCATTCAAAAAGTGAAATCATATACTGTTTCCAAAGAGAACATTCAGAATAAATATTTTTTTTAGGAAGTAGAATGTTGTGGGGACATTGCGTTCAATGCTAATTTATTTTATTTTTGTTGCAAAACAGTCTGATTTCTTATATTGATAAACTTTATTTTTTTTTAATTGCTATTGTCTGAAGTTACAGCTTTTGGTATTTCAAACTTCCTATTTCTTTTTATTTATTTATTTTTTTTTGAGGCCGAACAAAAGTAATTATTTAAACTTTTTATTCCTCCGACACTCTATCTTCTGGTAAAATCCTGAAGGGCTTTACTAAAACCATAACATAAAATATAATCAACACAACACGAAATTAATTAAATGGTTTCTTTTAAACTCCTCTGTATAAATTGTTAAATATACAAAACAATTTTTTTGTGCATACCAATTTCTTTTTACAAATCCAAACAAATATTATTGTGTTGTGTAAAAAACTCTGTGTGTTTATCGACCTGTGTACGAACATTTTCTGTTATCAATTATCACCATATATTTTTTTTTTTTTTTGAAACATATTGTGTAACTCCTTTTATTTCTATTAACAGACTATTTTCCAAGACCGTCCTGAAAATAATAATTAGTCCTTAATTATTTTAAAAAGAACGTTATATCTTTATAAGAAACAGAGAAATAATTTTTGAATCATAAACTTTATTAAAACAATAATTATTTTTAGACTATATCGGTCTATAATGTTTGTAGAGATTTATTTTTGCGATTATTTGTTCACAGTGTAAATTTAAACCTTGGTGATATTTTAAACCTTCATATTGTTTAATTTTATTCACTAGAAATGAATAGCCTTTACAAAATCAATTTAAATAATTTAGACATTAAACATTTGATTTTGCTTGTATCAAATTTGCAAAGAGATTATGCAAAAGATGCTTGTTTTTAATTTTAGTTAAAACATTTTTTTGTTATACAGGCTGCCCTATATTGATATCACTATCATTAATTGATCTGAACCTTTTATTTTATTTGATTCTTTTACAAATTCAATTTATTGGAATATTAATTTCAATAACGTCTTTAAAATCATAAACAAGCAACTAAAAATTTTATATTCGTAACTATGAAACATAAATTAACAATTAATTGATATCTGTGTACTTATCTTATTCGAATGTATCCTCTGAAGCTATATTTTCTCACTGCTTTAGTGTTTATGTCAACATGGTCAATCAAAAGACTTATTTTAGCAAACATGACTTGCAGTTTGCACCTTGCACATCGTAACAGCCTTGTCTTTTCCCATTTTTGAAGTAGGAGTGGATAAGCCAATTTCCAAATGTTCCTGTATGTATCCTTTTTATTCACTAACACTGCTGGACTTGTTGCTTTATGGCTTTATGTCCTTTTCCAGCAACTTAACTTATGGATTCACACACAACATGGCATATTGGCACTTTTTAAACTCTTGTGGTACTTCTAGTAGTTCTATCCCGCTTCTGATTGTAAACAATAGATCTTGTATTTTCAAATAAAACACTGGATTTCCCTCATAACTTCTTTATTACATTTTAGTACTTAGGATTACGACACAAACATGGGTATCGTGCGAGCGCACGGTACCGACTGACTGCTGCGGACGCCTCACTCCCAATCTTATCTCCCGTAACATTCTATCGCCTGTCATAAAAATCATGCATTATGAATAATACAATCTGACATAATACATAAACCATAATTTGTTAATCATAACAATACACTATATAAACAAGGTACTCATAAAAATCATAACACTATGTTAATGATCAAAATAAAAACACTAAATCACCACAATACACCAAAACACTTTTACTTTTACACTGGACGCGCGTTTCGCTAACCATGTTAGCATCATCAGCAGATGATTATAAACTATTAGTTTATAATCCTCCATCTGCAGCAGATGATTATAAACTATTAGTTTATAATCCTCCATCTGATGATGCAAAGTAAAGTGTTTTGGTGTATTGTGGTGATTTAGTGTTTTTATTTTGCTGTTTAACACCAAAGGTTCCAACCCTCAACTGTAATCTATGTTAATGATATAAAAAACTGTTTTCATTTTTCCAACTATTTGTTATATGCGGACGACTTAAATTTTTTTATGAAAATTCGTTAACATCAATGATGCGCTTTTATTTCAGTCTGAATTGGACAATTTTAAGAATTACTGTTCGAAAAATAATCTATTTCTAAATCCGGAAAAATGTTTCATGATCTCATTCAGTCGTAATCACAATAAGTTAGTGTATAACTATAGCTTAGGTGACATTGATTTACTTCGAAAACAAGGAGCACGAGATCTAGGTGTATTCTTTGATGAGAAAATGATTTTTAGCGAGCATATTGAGGCTATTGTTTCTAAAGCATTTAGAACGCTGGGATTTATACACAGGCAGGCTAGACAATTCACCAGCAATAAAGCTTTGCTCTCTTTATATTATACGTATGTATACAGTCAGTTGAACTTTGCATCCTCAGTGTGGAATCCAATGTACCATATTTATATAAATAGGCTAGAGCAGGTACAAAAAAGATTTGTTAAATATTTGGGATATAAAAATAATATTAACGACTCTTATATATCTATGTGCAACCGATTTAATATATTAACTTTAGAACATCGTAGAATAATTACTGATATAGCAGTATTATACAAAATAATAAATTCTCAAATCGATTCACCTTATCTCTTGTCTATGATTTCATTTAATGTTCCAACAAAAAATTTAAGATTCAACTCCCTTTTCAAGAAGACATTTTCTCACACAAATAGTGCTGCCAATTCACCAGTTAACAGAATGCTGGAGTTTGCCAATTCCTACTGCACGGATTTTGATTTTTTTTCTGATAATTTGTTAGCCTTAAAATGTAAATTAAAACGACAATTTGTGAGTGTATAGCCATGTCCAGATATTATACTCCTGAACAGTAAATTTATATTTATAAGTTAATTCCGTTTTTCTATGGTTTAATATCTATAATTTAATTGTTTACTTTTAATATATAATTATTGTATTCCTTATCGCGATTCCTTTGCTTGTTATTTCATAGTGTTTTCATTTCATATTTTTTTGCTTAAATCTTAAACATATTGGTGTTGATATTGACTTAGTTTGTGTATATATATATAGAAAAAATTGTAATTTTAAGAAAAATAGTATTATAATTTTAAAATTGGTTATTACTATTGTTATTGGTATTTAGTTATTATATGTAAGCTGTGGACACTAATTTTGGGACTTGTCCTGTTTGTGTTCCGACTAGAAATAAATAAAATAAATAAATAAATAATTATTATACTGGACTGGCAAAGGTTAGTCTTGGGTCGAGATTTCCGTATGTAAGAAGAGTACAATGCGTTTATAATGTACTGAACAAAGACAGAACAGTAAACACGTTGCCAAACGTATGAAATAAACCTAGAAACTATAAGCTATGAACATTGCTAAGTTGTCGCAGTCAATCGGTTCACCCAATCAGTAACTCTGTCAGTTCTTAAAGTTCTAGGGAAAGGCGTACATCATGCGTTCAGCTTCACAATTTAATTACGTTTCGTGATACTTTATTTGTTTATTTATTAACGAGTCGTAATTTTCCTTATAGCTTGAAAATTTTTAAGTGCCAGTTAGAAACATTTTGGGTAAAAATAAGTGTAATTGAGTTGGTGTTCGATAGTGGTCGCACTATTAGAACTCTGAATTCCAAAATCCATATATCGAAATCTATTAGAAATAATTGATTGTAGTTTTTCAAAAACTTTCTTCGTAGACAGTATGTAAAAATCTTCATAAATAAAAAAGTTGCACTAAAAGTAAATGGATGAGTTGTTTAAAATTTTAGAACGGAAAAAAACAACATTATTGAATTTTTCTTATGTAAACATATTGTAAATGATCCCATCTTCAAAATAAAAAAAGCTTCAATATCTAAAGTGGTTCTTAAGTTATGGCGTGAAATGTGTTAAAAAGTTGAGTTTTTAAATTATCGCGATTACTGACCTTTTCTCGTTATAAAAAAATGCACACCCTATCGATATTCTTATAATTCCATTTCAGATGCTCAGAAACATATCTAATGATTTTGTCTAGTTACCTTTTCGAAAAAAGTCTTAAAAAAGTGGTTTGCGATTGTGATTTTACTTTATTTGATAGGGAAAGGGATACCGGCAACAACGCAACAGCATACCGTCGCATTTCTCTCACTCCGACTTAATAAGATCCGTATGCGATTTACTTCCACACTCGTATGTAAATACCGATCCAAAAGCAACAGTTCCCAGCACGGTATAGAGGTATTCTTTGACCAACTTCGAATTGATGGTTACTGAGTTGATCGCTCTGAAGGCTGCTTAACTATCAGATAAGATGGATATTTCTTGTTTCCGATAGTTTTTTTTTCTTCCTATCTAAGATAATTTGTACGCATCTTTCTAGAGCGTACATTTCTGCCTGTAGGATGGTGGTGTACCCATGGTCTTGTGGCCATTTTTGTAAATGCTTTTGCAATACCATAGAAGGGTTCTGGACCTCCCTAACTAAATCTTTTAAGATTTTCTGCAAAATTCTAATTTTTAGTAAATTTAACGTATTATTCAATATTGGGTATATTTTTTAGGCGCATATGAAAACAGCAAGTTAATTCAATACAACAGACTTAACAATGCTTCGTTGGAAACGCATTTTATGTACCAAATATGGTTTCCAGTCAATAAGTTGGATAATCTGGTACCCTACTACTCCGTGATGTTAATGTTTACGTGGAGCGGTTTTGTCTACAGTTGCATCACCCATATGTTGTTTGTTACACTTCTGATATACTGTGGTGTACAATTGGAGGTTCTGCAAGTGAAGATGAGCAAAATTACATCCAGCAGTGATAATAGCGAAGAAAATAGAAAGTTGTTGTGGAAGAAGTTGATTGTTGAGCATCAGTATATTATTGAGTATGTTGGGATATGTTGAAATATTATTTTTATAGAATATAAATGATGAATATATAAATATAACCCAAACTTATGCTTTCTTAAATTGGATACCCTGTATATTATTTCTTTATTTATAATAAAATCAGATTAACTTACATTTAACTTATTTTAGGTTTATAGAAACTCTAAATAATAGAGCTATGGGTATTGTTCTAATGGAGTTCATTTTGAGTTCTTTGGATGTAGCTTCTGTAGCCACGAATGCCACAAAAGTAAGTTGTATATTACAAGAATTTGATTATACTGTGCAAAAGCTGTGTGTTCTTTATTTGAGGCTTGACGCATTTCAGTTCATTTTAAAAATTCCGGCTGCAGCGCTCAATACGGCAGAAACTAGAAGTGCCGTGTATAGGCTTGGTGTATTCTCCGCCAGTGCTGCCACCGCCGGAGAATCAGTTACTCACTTGTTTCGTCGAACTGCTTGAATCCATTTTTGCAATTGATCAAATCGGTGTAAAAAATTATCAAGCTGTAAAATGTTGTTTCGGGAGAGTTGAATATCCGGGTACGTTGAGTTATTGAATGTTATTGCACCCAACAACGCCCTCATTCAACCTCATTACGCTCTCCTTTACGCGTTAACATTTTTTAGGCAATTTTATTAACATTTGAAATTGTCACAACACAACAAGACTCCTAGTTCGAATTCTTTTCACTCATTTTTTACTACCCGAAACAGCGTTACATCACACAAACCTCGTACCTGAGTGTTTTATAGTCTCAATAACTGCACTAGCAAAAAACTTAAATACTTAAATATTATGACAAAACCCTGATTTTAATATTATTTTAATGCGATCGACATGACGGCGCCGGCGCGGCGGCGGCGGCGTGAACTATATATTGATAATTTCTGATTTCTGTCGTAGAGTGCGCTGCGGTCGGCACCAAGCCTATAGCAAAATTCTATTTCGAACTTTTATTTTTAATATAAATTAACAGTATTCTGAACATAATAAGTATGCTTGGCTTTAATTTACGATTGTTAATTTTTTTTTATTTTCAGTCGAAAGCAAATGAATCCTTTTGGTTATTGTGCTTTTTTGCCTTGCTATCCTATCAAATTTTTGCTCTGGCTTGGAACGCAAATGAGATAAAAGAGCAGGTAATTTGTCAGTGTTTTTATCAAAGAACCCTTTAATTTTTCTTCAAGAGAAAATTGTTTTCCATTTGTTAATATTGCTTTTTCAATTTTTAAACTAAAAACTTAGTCAATTTATACAAAAATACATTTTTAGAGCGTTGCCATAGCCGATCATCTTTACAATAGCGAATGGTACATGCTAGAGAAGAAAGAATGTCAAGTGATGCAGATAATTCTCATAAGGGCTCAAAAACCCTTGGTTATAACTATAGGACCTTTTGGACCAATGACCACGCAATCAGCTTTGTTGGTACGAATACAATTTTCACAGCATCACAAGACGGTTATTATTACGTAATACCGTATGATCGAAAAAAAAAGGCGACCCGTTGGCTAAGAAATGACGACCGATGACATTTCTCATATAAATTTACATATAAAATGACAGCGATCTTCATTTCGTAGCCATCGTTGACGCTGTTTTTTTTCGATCATACAGTATTTATAGATGCTGAGATACTTAGTATTGTAAATAAAAACATTAAAATGAAGGGTAGTAGGTATGGGGCCACTTGAGCCCAAGGTCAACCCCCATTTTCTCCCTAAATTTAGGGAAATTTTCCCGTCCATAGCGGCCCACCCTATGTAAATCTTATAACATGGGTTATATGTAATTTCCCTAAATCTTCTGATTTTTAGATTTGGCAACGTCGCATTTCATTATACATCCGGCAACGCTAGGTTTCTTTCGAGAAACCCGACAGCGGTCGGTGGCAATGCTACTAGGAAAGAAGCTGGCATCTCCTGATTTTGCGGAGTCAGATATTGATATGGACACATTATTTTTTTTTATTGAGGGTGCTAGTATTTACACAGAAAATACATTATGAAGGGCTGCTGTTGCCATATATTGGTATTAGTTGATATTAGCAAAGAATATTATTGTTTGACTTTAGTTAGTTAGGGATAGTATGTCTATATATTAGAGAACAACGGCATACGGTCGAGTCGGCCTACAAATACGTAAACGTTTATGTACGCATGCGCATTTCTTATATTTTTATTTTTTTTACACGTAAAAGATTCTTTTACGTCTACGTATACGATGCCAGCAGCAGCCGACTCGACCGTATGCCATTGTTCTCTATTCTGCATTTTTTTATTAATATTCTGTTGTTACACTGCAATAATACTTGTTATTTTGGATGTAGGAAAATTATTTTTAATGTGTTTAAGCAAAGACTGGTTTAATAAATAATAATAACAGTAATAATTTGTTATACCTATTAACAACAAAATTTGAAATCATTTAATATAAACATTTTTTTTAAGTAGTAGCAAAATATAAACAACAAATTTGATGTCAAAATTATTTATATTAGATCCTATTTAAAAATAATATAGTCTCTCAATTTTTTGTGGCAACGTTGGTTTATTAAATAATAATAATTACAGAACTAATTTGTTATATTAACAACAAATTTTAAAATCATGAAATATAAACATTTATTAATTTTCTAAGCGTGCAGTGTAATGCAAGGAAAATATAAATAAAAATTAGAAATCAAAATTATTTATATTCGGTACTTTATATTACTATTTAATAATAATAATATTTACTTTTACTGGTATTTACTTACTAAAAAATAAATGAAATATTTCTTCGCAAAAAACTACATGTAAGAGAATTAGCATAAACAAAATACAAACATCGTTAACTTTTTTTTAAATTGGCACGTGTAAAACTTTTAATTTAATTTTCTCACCCCATAGTCTGAGTTCGATAACCATTTACTTAACCACATTAATTAATATAATTATTAAGTTCAACTAATTCATATTATTAAAACATCTAAAATACAAATATGTATTTTTAAAATTAATTGTAAGTTCATCTCATCTCTCTTAAAAATTGCTACTTCTCAAAATTTCCCATTAAAAAATAGACCATATACCATATAAAATTAAATAATTGAAAGATCGGGCTACGGAAAATCACACAAACTTTCGGAAAAATTTTGACCACCTGCACACGCACACAATCGTCAATTAAAAAAACTACTATTTTAGTATTTTAAATATTTTAATAAACGCAAAAATAGCACAGTATTTATAAGGCGAAGTTATAAAAATTTGGAAGAACTAATAATGCACTGACGCACACAAAAATCAAACGAATACTAAATTTCATTTATCAAAAACATTCGATAGTCGTGGCTCAACGATAACCATTTAGTCGCACGGCGAGGTTGTCACATATGCTTTAGTATACAAATGAATGAATGATTTTATTCGAATAAAACCATTCGATAGTTGAAATCATTCATTATTATCGATAGTCTAATTCATTCGATAGTTCCCATAGCTAATTTACATATAAAATGACAGCGATCTTCATTTCGTAGCCATCGTTGACGCTGTTTTTTCGAATCATACAGTATTTATAGATGCTGAGATACTTAGTATTGTAAATAGAAAACATTAAAATGAAGGATATTCCTTAATTAATGGTAACATTTAAGAGGGTTATTCTTGGAATAAAAGCCCATTCAAGCAAATAATAATCTATTCTAAGAAATAAAACTTCGGTCGTCGTCTCGGCGCACTCAGTGATAAGGTGTTCTGGTGTTTCCCCATTTTCCCCACAGAATCTGCATTTGCCGTTGTTTCTCAGCTTCAGCCTACTGAGGTGTTTCTTGAGGAGACAGTGTCCTGTTAGAAACCCCGTGACAATCCTAAGATTGTTTTTACTTAAATCAAGGAAAACCTTTGAGGATTTTTCTCGGTCGTAAGTTCTGAGGAACTTTTTTCGAGTGTCTTAGACCATTGGAGGGACACCACATTCCAACATACGGATGGAGTCTTCCAGATTCTTCAGTTCCGCTTTTCAGGTGGTTCCCGTTTGGAAAACAGAACGGTTCTGGTCCAGTTAGTGGAGTGTTCGCTCCTTTCCTAGCTAGATCATTTGCTTTTTCATTGCCTTCTATCCCTTGGTGAGCAGGCACCCAGAGTAGGAGGACTTTATTTTCTTTGCCTAATTTGTTGAGCTTCTCTAGGCATTCTTTGACCAACTTCGAATTTATGGAGTTGATCGCGTTAAGTGCTGCTTGACTATCGGATAGGATGACAATTTCTTGTTTTCGATAGTTCCTATCTAAGATAAATTGTACGCATATTTCGATAGCGTAAATTTCTGCCTGAAAGATACTGCGGTAGGTGCCTATTGGTTCGGAGTATTTAGTTTTCGGTCCAAATACTCCTATCCCTGTCCCTGCTTTGTTTTTGGAAGCATCAGTATACCACGTGATGGTATGGTTTTTTATATGCTGAGTAAGCGTTTCTTTCTTCCAATCCTTTCTATTACTCAATACTACAGTGAGGTGTTTCTCAAAGTTGTAAGTTCTTGGTATGTCATCCACTGGGAGAAGTGGAATTTTCTTTTTGAGGGTGTTCCAAGCCCCTGACCTGAAAATTCTCCCAGTACTGTTTCCGTCAATGACCATTCTAATCATTGTCGCATTGGCATAACTACCGACGACAATGTGTTAGGTCTAGAATGACCTCCATTGCTGCTGTTGGATATGTTCTCATGGCACCTGTGATGCAGATACATGCCAGTCTCTAGTATCTGTACTTTGCCCAGGTTTTGCCATGTTGTACGTTGCTCTAGTTTTGCATACCAAGCAACTGCTTCATAAGTTCATCCGTTGATACATCGCTCTGATCGATGTAACGATTTCCACAAAACAGTCACCGTAACACAGATTTTTAGCCTTTTGATTATGAAGAAAATTGTATAGAAATGAATGAAGATTTTGAAAATAATTCTGATTTTTTTTTTAAAATCAATGGCGTACCATTTTTTCTCCCAAAATATTCAATATAAAATTAAATTTGTACTGGTTGAAATAAATAAAATTGTTTTCAACGTCACAAAAGTATTAATTTTTGCGACATGATTGAAAATATAAAAAAGTCATTTTAACGCCTAGGCAGAAAAGTAAAGCACTTTTACGCCTAAGCACAAAAGTACGAAAGTATATTATTAATTATGATTATTAATGTTATTAAACTGATATAAAGTGTCAAATTCAACGAGCCCGCCGTAACCATTTCTCGATATATAATTACTTACAAGGTATTACTTTTAAATCTTCTCATATTATTTGGCAACGTTCGAATTTGTTTAAAAAATTATTTGTGACGTTTGAAAAAAATAGCATGTTCTATTCGAAGTAAAAATTATATTTTATGACCCGCCTGTATTGTCAAATGTACAGCTCGTCACAAAAAGTATACCTAAACTTTTACTCCTAATAATTAAAAAAGGCATTTTGACATATAAATGACGTGTTAAAATTTTTTCCTTGGAATTTATATTTTCTTATACTCCCGTATTTTGTTTTCAGATGTTCAAAGCCGCCTATTCTTACATCAGTATCATGAGCTAAATATTATGCAATATCTAAATAAAGTTTCAACAATTTTTTGTTGCTAGGACAAAACTTTGGCTTTAGACAGTTAATAATAAATATTTCCAAAGCAAATTATTACAGATTTTTTTTTATTTACTTTACTTCCTATACGTATTTACTTTTGATTGACTGAGAAAAAAAACTCTCACTGTTAACAATAATAATATTAGAATGATGTTTTGAGAAATTAATTTAAGTCAGTTACCAAAGGTAATAATCAAAGATATTTAAACTCAAGAGATACAATTGTTTACCTTTCTCCTTCATCAGCCATTATTCTATCCTTATTTTCCCATCTCTCTTACACCGAAAACATTTGCCAGATTTACCTGTATATTGGTATTAGTATTCGATTAAATACCACAACCAATTATTAAGTAATAAATAATTTCGTTATATTTTTGTAATATATCAACTACATTAATTTGCTAACGTCAATTTTTTCATTTAATGCTTAACTGCTTTAGTATTTTAAATTTTATAATGGAATAAAATATCATGGTCGTGTTTCTTTTAATAATAAAAAGCAGCTTGGCAACGTCAGTTTTAGAAATATGCCGGCGTAGTACAACGTATTTCGAGGATGAATGGAAAATCCTAGATTCTCCTTTTTTGCGATGTTGCTATGCCGCCGATCAAGCTCCATATTGTTTATTGGCAGTATTATGGTATTTTTGCGTTATTTTGTGGACTTCTGTGGACATTATTTTGAAAATATGGTGCATTCATGTATTGTTTACAAGAGAGTGTATCATTTAAATCCAAATTTAACTTTTCACCGGTAAATACAAATAAGTAGGGTTAGGTATATTACTATATCCTATTCTCTGTAGACATAAAAAATAGCAGATCTCTAAATTATATTTTTAGGTTTATTTTTTAAATCATATATTTATTATGTTTTTTAAATTATATATTTATTAATTAAATTATTTGTAGGAAAAAGGTACATGGTACATACTAATTACCAATAAGTTAATAACAATTTCTGTTTCCCTTTTAAGAAAGGGTATTGAATGTTAAAAATTAATTTTAAGTTCTATAAACCGCCTGTAATTTATAAACAAGATCTATTTTCGAAAAATCGTACTTTCTTATAAGAATAAATCTAATCTAGGTACCTACTTGGGTTTGACAAACCATTACCTACCTTTTGTGAACATTTTATTGGGGTGTACCAAAGATGGAATTTTGCGGCCTTACTTTTTTTGTTGCCGTTACAATTTTATACGGCTATTGTTTTAAATTTTGGTTGCTATAATGTAAATTTATTGTGTTGTATAATGTAAATCTTTTGACATACGTATAATTAATGTGGTTATTACATGAATTTTATGACTTTCTTACATTTTATTGTATTGAAATTCTTTGCACATGCATTTTTTATTATTTATAAGCAATATGAATTTTCCTTTGCAAACAAGAGAAAAAAACTAAATATTTTTTTAAACTAAGAACCGTTTACTAAACAATCACCATTTTATTTTATTTATGATTTTGTAAAATTATCGCTAGACTTTTCTGATGACTGTGTATTATAATATCAAATAATTTTGTTTAGATATGCACATACCGTATGATCGAATAAAAACGGCGTCCAGTTGGCTTGGAAATGACGATCGAAGGTATTTCCTATATAAATTTACATATAAAATGAGAGCGATCTTCATTTCATAGCCATCGCTGACGCCGTTTTTATTCGATCATACGGTATAATATACATCTTATATTTTCAGTTCTGATTTACTGTGTTTGAAACATCCCTAAAATGAAAGTTAAGGTAAATAAATGTTGAATTTTCTTACTCCTTATTCCCTCATTAATGAACAATTGTGAACTAATAAAAATTATAAGGCACATTTTAAATTTTATTCAATGTTTTTTATTGTAGTTGTAAAATTTATATATAAAATATTGTGTTATTAGGTTAAAATAACTGTTTTATTTTGTTATTGCTAATAGAGGGAATCTCATTTGCCGGAGACGAACAAGGTTTGGAACAAGATATTGAAACTGCATTTACTAATACACCTAAAACTTGATATTTTATTTAATAAAATAAAATAAAAAACGCTTATTAATTTTTTAATCGTTATTCTTATGTGAAAAGCCATCTTATAATAAAAAAATATGCCGGTTTTTATTTTATTTCGCTATCCTCCCTCAACTTATTTTTTTTACAATGCGACAAATATGTAAGATGTAAGTTTTATTATTATTTTATTTTAATTTATTAAACAATTATTTTAATTTCCTTAAAATACTGTCGGTCGATCGGCACGCCACTGGAAATTGACCTCAAACGTCTATGTACACAACTACATTGTTGCCATCGAGCAGATACCCCTATTTCCTTCTCTATCCATTCTCTCTTGCACTCGTTGATTTTCGCAAACCAATGTGTGATGAAGCTTTAGAGCGTTTTATGAATGGATCATTGTATCTCCCGAGTTTAAATATCTCTGGTAATAATTAAGGTAGTATCAGACACATCTACTTTTGTTGCGCAATTTTTTTGCATCCGCTGCAAAAGTTGCATACAGTGTTCATACACCAGCAGAAAGTAGCCCAAAACGTGCAGTTTTATGCAGCAGCTGCCTAAAAAAGGTGCAGGTCGACACTACATGCTTTTTATATGTTCACACCAAAGTGCTACTTTTCCAACATATTTTGGTAGCCGCAGCCTTGGAGGGGCAACATTCAACAGTACACCACCCGCAGCTCAATGTATCGTGTGTGTAGGTACGTTTTGGGAGACGGTTGCGTTTTTTTTTAAATCGATGACGAGGCAGCGGCAAATTTATATGTATGTGACTTTGGCGGCGAAACAAAAGCGGCGACAAAAAAAAAACAAGAGTATGGGTCAGGGAATGGATAAGAAAGCGCGAACAGTTGGGTGGCATTCAATAATTTACTTATTGAATTGCATGCTCAAGACGAGTGGCACTGTGATAGAATGGACTTTTTACGTTCCATAAACACTCCCTTGCTTCTACCTCTTCTATTAAACATTTAACTTGTTCTCTGTTCCAAATGGCTTGTTTTGACTGCGACGACATCGCAATTTGTCGGTTAATTCTTTACTAAATACCTATATATAAATCCTGGAGTTAACTGAAACAAGCGTATACATTTCGGGCATACCAACAGAATACTGCACTGATGTCCGCAACAAAAGTTTCAACTAATTAGTAATCTTTTGCTGCACTTTGCTACCTTCCTCAACAACTGTTCACACACGGCTATTTCTTAAACTGCGCGCAACAAAAAAGTAGCATACGCAACCAAGCTGCGATCGCAACATTGCAGGTTGTCTAGGTATTCACACTTACAGCAGATCAAGTTGCGCAGTTTTTTAATGTGCTGCGCAACAAAAGTAGCTATATCTGATACTACCTTTAGACTTCAATGGTAGGTAATTATTTTCTCAAAATTAACGTGAAACGATATGAAAAAGTTGTTTCACGTTCAGCCTTGACATTCATCGATATAGATAAAAACTTATATTTAACATAAAAATTCATGAAAGAAAAAGATAATCTAAATCAGTAGCACTACTATAACATATGTATGTAGATTAACACTAACACATGCGATTATCGCTATTTATGACGTAAACAATCTGTAATATTTGAACGCGATACCAAAGTTTACAGAACTCTACGCGATACCATTCATTACAGATTATATCTGACCTTCTTGCCTTGACTGGTTGGATTGTAAATGGAAAAAACAATATCGTGGTCCAATAAACCCAGAGAAATAAGTAAAAATAGAGTGTTCCTAACATAAGCAATAAATGGTATTTAATTCAGTTAATTATAAGCTAAAATGGTCCAACAATTCACCTGCGCACACGCGGCAAAATGCTATGTTTAGCTTGACAAAAATCGAAATTACAAATATTTTTTTTCGTATCTTAATCCACTCACTGTCGTTCTTATAAAATCTGTAGACCTAATTTTAAATGTTATAATTTTTTTCCGAGCAACTATAACGGTGCAAGCGCTACCGAAAGTTGATGGAGTCCGCACTTTCTGGGAAGAGCGTTAGCCTTGCACAAACATGGAACGCAAAAGAATGCCATTTACACCCAGCACAGCCATTTGAAAATTAATTATCATTATGGACAATATAGCTACAAACATGTAGTACAATTAAATAACATCAATATAATAAATTTAAAGGGTCAACTTTCGTTTAGCTGAAATCAGTTATTAGAAAAAAAATAATTTTTGTGTTTAAAAAGCTACTGTGAACCACGGAAAACACAAATTTCCTGCGGAAATGCGTAATTTCCAAATTTCTTTTAGAATAACCGAAATCTGCTATAAAAAATTCATTTTGCGTTTTATTTCTAATATTTTTCTGAACATATAAACACAAAAATTTTCCTGCGGAAATAAGCTGTTTTCATTTTCTAAGGAAATTTATTAGACTTTAGAATAGCTGAAATCAGTTATATAAAAAATAAATATATTTTTGCTTTTTAGAAGCATTCACGAATTGAGGAAAATAAAAATTTTCCTGCGGAAATAAACTGTATACTGTATCCATTTTCTGAGAAAATTTAATAAACTTTAGAATAGCTGAAATCAGTCATATAAAAAATAAATATATTTTTACCTTTTAGAAGCGTTTACAAACTCAGGACAAAAAATTTCCTGCGGAAATGCTTGATTTTCATTTTCCATTTTTGTAAACATAAATACATAAAAAATTATCTTTTTATCACTTTTGAACCAAAAAAATCATTTAAAAGTGTCTAAAATGCTAACCAATCTAATAATAAATCTAATAATATTTTTACAAAATCACAGTTAATTATTAAAATATAAAAACCACAGCTTAACACTCTCCACAAAGAAAAGCTAACCAAAGCAACCCAAATACTAACCAATCTAATAATATTTTTGCAAAATCACAGTTAATTAATAAAATATAAAAACCACAGCTTAACATCCTCCACAAAGAAAAGCTAACCTAAGCAATCCAATCTCATATTTTTGCAAAATCACAGTTAATTATTAAAATATAAAAGAAAACTGCATGCTATTACGTAAAGCTTTAATAAAAAACAAGAATAAGTAAGTGCAATATTCCGAGGTACTTATAGGTTTACATGAACCCATACATGAAGCTATATTTATCTATTCTACAAGAATTGTTATTCCTCCGAAAGATGTTTTACCCCACCCAGCACCCCTATTCGCTCCCGGGTCCCGTAAGATTCTAAACTGAAAAATGTATGAAAAACTAAGTGCACAAAATGACATTGACACATTTCTGCAGGAATTTTTTTGTATTTCTTTGCTCGTAAAGGCTCGTATAAAACACATATAAGTTCATTTTTCATGTAACTGATTTCAGCTATTCTAAAGTCGAAGCATTTTTTTATGTAAAATAAAAATAAAAAATTTCCGCAGACATTTATTTGTGTTTTTATATTTAGAGAAATGTCTAAAAGACACCCCGAAGACTAGTTTGATGTAACAGATTTCGGCTATACTAAAGTCCGAAAAATAAAAATGACGCATTTCCGTAGGAAACTTTTTGTATATTTGTACTTCTAACGCCTTCTAGAACGCATATATAAAGTCATTTTTTATATAACAGATTTCAACTAAACGAAAGTTGAGCCAATTTGTACTGTTTTGAATGTAGATAAGATATATTTTAAACACACTATTTTGGGTTTATTTTTTTATATTTGTTTTCATAATGGGTTATAGTTATGAGTTTCACGGAGTTCCGCTTTCAATTTAATAAAATTAAAATCACTAGTGTATATTTGATACAGGTATAAAAAAAATCAGCTTTCCCAAATCTGCCCTTTTTTTTTAAATAGACCAATTTATTTGCAGGGAGTCGCACTAATTTCTATACAAGTCCTGTAATATCAAGAAAGGATTTTTTTAGTTTTAAGAAGATAGATATTCTAAATTATGAATTTCTAAGTTTATTACAAGCTTTTTTTCATATATTATTGACAGTAGAAAAACATTCAAATGGTTGTGCTGGGTGTAAATGACACTCTTTTGCGCTCCACGAAAGGTGCGAACTACATCAATTTTCGGTAACGCTTGCACTACTCTAGTTGAATGGAAAATTTTATAATATTTGAAATTAGCCTTACAAATGTAATAAGCAAAACAATGTGTGGATCAACATACGAAAAAAGAATTGATTTGAATTTTGGTCAAGCTAAATATAGCATTTTGCCGTGTGTGACGCCTATATCGACAAGGAGACTTCTCTAGGTTTACTTGTTTCTCTGAACTTAATAATGATCGGTATCGATGTTTAGTAACGGTATAACAGCGAAAACACGCGATTTGACTTGACTTAAGTCGTAACGTAAGTCAAATCGCTTAGTCTAGCGATCGACAGCGTGGTGGGTTGATCGACATTCTATAATTAGGTACCAAAACTCGCGACATACGTATACCGGCATGCGTATTTTTAGTACTGTATTGGCGTACTAGTAAAACAATCAAGCTAGTACAACAAACAAGATTTGGAAATAAGAATATGATAGTGGGTTGAAAATCTATTAAGAAGAAGAAAAAAATTTAGTTTGGTTGGTAAAAAATTTTAGGATACTATGGCTACGGTGACGGTCGGTTTTGGGATTTGGGATTACGTCATTGTTGGCGTGGTCCTGTTGATCTCCGCCTCCATTGGGATTTATTACAGATTTACAGGAGGCAAACAGAAAACTGTTCAGGTAGGTCATGTAAATCATTTCTATTTTGGTTTAAATTTAAAATTTATTTTTTAATACCATGCTCATTATTGCAGCCCATTATTTAGATTTTTTTTGTTAAATTCTCAGCAGAGTGCAATGTTTCTCCTCTTATTTTATTCTGTTGCACAGGTGCCAAAATCCCTCATTTTAATACAAAAGAAAATTAAAAAAATGATGCACCTATTTAGTGTTTTTATAATTTTTTCGTTAAAAATAATTAAAAGTAGACGTTTTGATTTTTTTCATATTAGTATTATTTATTTTTTATCGTCGAATTAAATAAAATCTTCTGATCTATCTGCGTATTTATTTTGTTGAAAAACAATAATTTGCGTCAGACAATTAATTAATGAATGTTTGAATTTATCTAATTTTAATTAGGTATGTTTAGCTATTTAATAGAAACATGTCTATGAGTTTTTTACGCGAAAAAATCATTTTGAAAATTTTGAGAGAAAAACGGCTGAGAGGAAATAAATATGTTTTTGTCATACGCTCCCAAAAACAGCTATTTTACGGACTCATTTCAGTCCGTAAAATGTTTCTTTTTCGGCCTAGGCCGTAAAGGTCGTCATGGCAACCTTTATGGACTAAAATGTCTAAATTGTTGATGAATTTGTGTGATTTTGTGACAAATTTCGAATGACATGTCAAAATGCGATGAAATAAACAAACTCGTTACTAAGATATGAATTTATAAATAACTTTTTCAAACATTATAATTTCAAATATGGAAAATTTGCAAATATGCGTTCTAAAAAACTGTAAAAAGCGTATGACAAAAAATAGTGTATGTAACACGTACCTAAATTATGTTTTTTAGGACTCATCTACTATTTCGGACTCGGCTAACGCCTCGTCCGCAAACAGTAATGATTCGTCCTAAAAAACATCATTTTAGGTACTAGTTACATAAATAGCTATTCTTTTATATCGAGATATACGAGCCCTGAAAATATTTTCCCTTATTTAAGACTCACCCTGTATATTAAAATACAAAAATAGTAATATAAATAGTAATAAGTGCTTAAAATTTAAATTATTTTAAATTAATAAATACTAAAAAGTACTAAAAACGACAATTTATTGTGTACAATAAATTAAAAGAAACTTGAAGAAAAAAATCTGAAAAAAACAGAAACTTTATAAATATATGAGTACCTACTATCGTCTGATAAAAAAACGGCGTCAAAGACGTCCATGACCCCTTTTTATTTGGTAATATGGTACAATCCTTTTCCAAAAACATTTAAAAAAATAGGATTCTGAACCATCCTACCATAGCGTATGTTAAGACTATCATTATTGCTTAATCTTATACAATACAAACAATACTTAAAACTGAGTTCATTAAAAAAAGTTGTAAGGCGGCTTAAAAAGATCTAAGTTACATAAAGATGATTTTTTCCAAAAATAGATCTAGGAAAGATAGTCATTATCATATTATTTTTATCGAAAAAGGAAAGGATGTGGTGAATTAAAATCTTTGAGATAAGTAAATTTTAAGTAGTAAACATGTAGTACAAATCAATAGTATTTATATTTATATAATATAAGGATAATATCATTGAATATTATAAACATATATTTTTAATATTATTATAATTGTTTATAATATAATTATTAAATTTTTAGTACCCTCTTATTATTAGTTATTACATATTCTTACTTATTCATTGCATCAATCATTGTTTTTCTCTAAATCCACATATTTTCTGAGAGCTATATTCTGGGAAAATAAACTTTATTAAATATGTAGTATCGAAAAGTATACTTAATGTAATAAAAATGTTAACTTTTTATTATCCATTACTAACTAAATGAATTATCATGTACATATGCACTTGATGACCCGCTATTTTTAGCATGATTTGCAATTTTTTTGGGCTATATTAAAAAATATTGCCACAACAGATAATTTTTTTTTAAATAAGTTTTCCCTAAAACATACAGTGTGACCCACTCAAGACCGGGCACCCTCCATAAAATCTGTGTTTATAGTCCGATTTTGATGATTTTTTTTTCAAATATAAAGTTTCAAAAAATGTACTTTAGGGCTCAATGTCATGTTATTTCACAAAAAACAAGGCCTACTTAATAAAGTTTTTGTGGTGAAAAATTTGCAAAATCATATTAGCGATTTTTTTTCAAAAAATTTGAGTACACCCCTACATTCGGCATCCCTCAAAACAGTTCTGTACCAAATTTCGTTTAAAAATATTAATTATTAATAATTCTGCAGTTAAATTAAATAATTCCCTATTTTTGCCAATTTAACGATGAGTTATAACGTAACCCTTGAAAAAAACAATCCACAACAATGGGTTTTATTAGCTGTCAATTCTTGCAGCGTAGAATTGAATATTAATTTAATAGCACGCAGAAAAGTGTTGTATCAAGAAATATTATTTGCATTATGGAACAATTAAATATTAGGGATAAAATTGAAATGATTCGTTTAGTGGGTGATAACTATCTTCAAGCAGGAGAAGCTGCCAGAGAATTTAACAACAGACATCCCGACAGACCTGCAGTAAGTAGAAGCACGGTTCAACGAATAAATAGAGTTTTTAATGAAACTGGTTGTGTGTCAAAATACTTACTAAAAAACAGAAGGCCGGAACATTGAATAAATAGGCGGAATGAGGAAATATTAGAATATTTTCGTAACAATCCTCGTGCAAGCATTAGAGGCGCCAGTGTTGATTTGGATATACCAAGGGAAAATATTAGGAGATGTTTGCGAACTAATAAAGTTAAACCCTTTAAACCAAAGATTTTACACACTTTGGAAAACGGAGATGATGTTAGACGATTAGAATTCTGCTTATGGGCTCAAGCAGAGTATTTAAATAATAGAAATTTCTTAAAAGAAATTTTATTTAGTGATGAGGCAACATTTAGTACAAACGGAGTAGTATCCTCTCAAAATTCGCGATTCTGGGCAGTCGAAAACCCTGAATGGGTGATCAATACAAGAAGACAGTATTCTCAGAAATTAAATGTGTGGTGTGGCATACTTGATGATAGAATCATTGGTCCATATTTTTTTGAGAGAAATTTGAATAGTCCAACGTTTTTGAATTTTCTGATTAATGACTTTTGGGATGCAATACATAATTTACCATGCCAAACCCGTTTGAATTTAAAATTTCAATTGGACGGATCACCTGTGCATAACGCGGCAGTTGTCAGGGAATGGTTAAATGAAAATTTTGAAAATAAGTGTATAGGTCGAAATAGCCCGCTAATTGAGTGGCCACCGAGATCCCCGGACCTAAAACCCCTTGATTTCTTTCTTTGGGGTTTCTTAAAGCAACAAGTTTACAAGTCTAGGCCTCAATCTGTAGATGAATTACGTATTAGAATTACAGAGGCTTCTGCAAATATTACACCACAGCAGCTTAGGAATGTAACTGTTAATCTAAGAAAAAGATGCGACAAATATATTGAACTGAATGGAGGGCTGGTAGAAGCAACTAGAATTATTTGAATATGTTTAACTTATTATTCGGTTATTGTGTTGCTTGTAGTATTTTTATCATTGTTTGTAATAAAACTCGTTGTCGTGGATTGTTTTTTTCAAGGGTTACTTGATAACTCATCGTTAAATTGGCAAAAATAGGAAATTATTTAATTTAACTGCAGAATTATTAATAATTAATATTTTTAAACGAAATTTGGTACAGAACTGTTTTGGGGGATGCCGAATGTAGGGGTGTACTCAAATTTTTTGAAAAAAAATCGCTAATATGATTTTGCAAATTTTTCACCACAAAAACTTTATTAAGTAGGCCTTGTTTTTTGTGAAATAACATGACATTGAGCCCTAAAGTACATTTTTTGAAACTTTATATTTGAAAAAAGAATCATCAAAATCGGACTATAAACACAGATTTTATGGAGGGTGCCCGGTCTTGAGTGGGTCACACTGTAGAAGTAGAATGTTTAGGAGGGGAGTTAATCACCGCGACCTTATAGATCTATTGTGTGTTCACCTTTCTTGAGTTATAACGAGGTATAACTCATCATACAGGCTCAAGGCTTTAACAAAAGCCAGTATCTGAGACGGCTCCACAGAGGCCAGCTCTCCATCCTCGACAGCAGCCGTACCAAAGTTCATGGCACGAATGGTCGTCGTCTCGGCGCACTCAGTGATAAGGTGTTCTGGTGTTGCCCAATTTTCCCCACAGAATCTGCATTCGCCGTTGTTTCCCAGCTTCAGCCTACTGAGGTGTTCGTTGAGGAGACAGTGTCCTGTTAGAAACCTCGTGACAATCCGAAGATTGTTTTTACTTAAATCAAGGAAAACCTTTGATTTTTCTCGGCCGTAAGTTCTGAGGAACTTTTTCGAATGTCTTGGACCGTTGGAGGACACCCATTCCAAGTTACGGATGGAGTCTTCTAGATTCTTCAGTTCCGCTTTCAGTTGGTTCCCATTTCGAAAACAGAACGGTTCTGGTCCAGTTAGTGGAGAGTTCGCTCCTTTCTAGATCATTTGCTTTTTCATTGTCTTCTATTCCTTGGTGAGCAGGCACCCAGAGTAGGAGGACTTTATTTTCTTTGCCTAATTTGTTGAGCTTCTCTAGGCATTCTGTGACCAACTTCGAATTCACTAAAACCTAACTAAATGTCTCAACTATAAAGTAATTTGATTTTTAAGGATTCGTACTTCAAAAGGAAAAAACCTGAAAATAGAATGAGGGTGGCTCATTAGGATATTTGAAAAAAGCAAAAAGCATTTTTTACGAATAATTTGGTACCACACACTTGGTATTTCGAGTCAAATTATCGTTATGAACCGCATGTTACAATTTCAAATAAAGTATATGCGAAAATGTCAAAAGTTGACATATGATATGTCATTCTATAGAGAGTGTCATTTCCTATCGAATAAAGAAAAAAAATACCAAGGGTGCCATTTGAAAATCAAAATTTGTAGTCATTTCCGGTGAAACAGGAAGTGACCGAAAACAATCGAATACGTCAGTCAATCCTGATTTATGTCATATACCAATGGACCAAATCTCGTTTTTTTATCTGAAGAAAATAAAAAAGTTATAAGGGTGAGCCGCTTTTGAGAAACACCCGGTATATCTTTAATATTAACAAATGTAAATTAAGAATGAATTTACATTTTACCTGAATTATCATGGACATAATACTAAAAATGATAAAATATTTTATTTTTATTATATTATTGATTTGATGTCTATGAGAATTCAATGCAGTTAATGGAATTTTTTATTCATTCCATTCTTTTTTAAACCTCATTCAAGGTAGCGTGATAAAATAATTGCACTGTTTGTTATTTCATTATAATTGCATTCGCTGTTAATTTTTAAGTAGTAAAATTATTATCAAGGTTTTCAGAATAAATATAACAATAAAATTCATGTTATGCAAAAAGATAATTTACGGTTACTATTACTTCTTTATTTTTGGGGCTGTAATCTCCTCCGGAAACATTTTAAGGCATATGTTCATAGGAACTGTTTGTTTTGTTTTTATCTGTTTTATCTGTATATCCGTTACGGTTAAGGTCCAGTGTCCGGTTAATGTCGACATTACCCGGTTAATATTGAGAATAAAACACAACAAAACAACCAAAAACATAACCAAACCCAAACATTAACCTGTTAATGTCGACATTAACCGGACATCGGACTTTAACCGTAACATATCCACTGAAAAATAGCCATCTTATCTGATAGTCAAATAGCATTAAAAGCCATCAACTTAGTAACCATCAATTGGAAGTTGGTTAGAGAATACCTAGAGAAGCTGAACAAATTTGGTAAAGGAAATAAAGTTCTTCTACTCTGGGTTACGGCCCACCAAGAGATAATAATGAAAAAGAAGAGATGGTAATGAAAAAGCAAACAATCTAGCTAGAAAAGGAGTGAACACTTCACTAACTGGACCAGAATCGTTCTGCTTTTCAAGAGGAAACCAACTTAAACCGGGAGTCAAGAATCTGGAAGACTCCATCCGTAACGTGGAATGGGAATCCCCAACGGTCTAAGACACTGGAAGAAATTTTTCAGAACTTACGACCGAGAAAAAACAAAGATTTTCCTTGATTTAAGTAAGAACAATCTTTGGATTGTCACGGTTTTTTTTTAACAAGACACTGTCTCCTCAATGAACACTTCAGTAGATTGAATACATATAAGAAACAACGGGGAACTGGGAGGGAACGTCAGGGGAGGGTACTGTACCTTCCCCTGACGCTTGACGAGATACGAGAATTGAAATAGTCATTGACTATGAAAGGATTTTTTTTAATTAATATCCGACATATAAGAACACTTTGTATGCTTTTAATTATGTTGATTTATCGTTTATAATATGTTCGACCTAATTAAAAGCACAGAAAGTGTTCTTATTGACCAGGACAGATTAGTGGGGTTAACTCTAATCAATATCCATAAAGATATTGAAATAAATGTTGATGCTGTTATTGATAGGTTTTCCAAACAGCGTACTAGAAAACTTGATTTTGTTTTGTAGTTTTATTTATAGTTTATAGTTTTTATAGTTTTTTTTGATAGTTTAGAGTTTTTTATTTATAGTTTATAGAAAATTAACTAATAAACGTCGTTGTTTCATTTTTGTTTATGTTATTTACAAATCTATATTTTAATTTTTATGTTATGTTTTTATATCTTTTTGAAGACAAAAAAATCGGCGCTTTAAAAAAAAATCGCCGTCGTTTTAATTCGACAAAAAAATTCCGACGGTGATTTTTTTTGCGACTTAATCATAGTACAACCCCCATAGCATACACCTATCTACGCCCCTGGTAGCCATTATGAAATAATCATGTCTACCAGCGCGATCCCGGGGAAAGCAGGGTTGGCCAATCGAAAGGGTGAAATTTTGACACTAAAAATATTATAAGGTACACGAGTTATGCCAAATAGCTTTTATTTATTATTAAGAAACGTGGAAAATTGTTGGCAGACATTTTTCTCGTGGCTAAAATGCCGCCAGACAACGCGAAAGAGGCATGGAATTTTGACAAAAAAAAATAATCTCATACACACATGCCAATTGGTGTAATGTCCAATTTATTTATTTAAAAAGCCGTATGCAAAAGGGCAGATGAAAAAAATCGTGGCTCAATCAGCGGTAGACAGTTATCAAAAGCGCGATATTACTCTACAGGGTGAGTCTTGGATAAGTGCAAATACATATGTTTAGGGCTGGTATCTCGACAAAAAAAATATATTTTCTCTTTACCGTTTTTCAAATGAGTCCAAAATAACCGTTCAAGTTTGAAAATTTAAAAAGACATTTTTAGAAAGATTTATTTTTAAATAATTTTGTGAGTCACCTGTTTTTTTGCATCCGTTGCTTTTGCATCCATTGTTTTAGTGTCGTAACCATAAGGTAAAAACGTAAGCATGGTGGATTAAAAAATTATACCGTGGGTAAATTTGCGGTGAACAGGCAGTTGTACAAAGTTTTCTAAAATATAAGGGAAAATTTTTAAAAAATGCACGATTTCCAAGGCGGGGTGCGTTCCCTGAAAGCGCTAGAGTAATGATAAATCTCTGCCGCTGATTTAGCCACGATCTTTTTGTCTGCCCTTTTGCATACGGCTTTTAAAATGAATAAATATGACATTCCACAAATCGGCATGGATGTGAGCCATATTTTTTTCCAAAATGTCATGCCTCTTTCGCGTTGTCTGCCGGCATTATAGCGACAAGAAAAATGTCTGCCAACAATTTTTTATATAATAATAGCTCCCTAGGTATAGCGTTTTTTTAACGCCTTGGGAGTGGCAAGGTACAGCTTGCTATATTAGAGCCGTTCGGTATACAAGGAAGGTAATGTGGCACTACGCTTCAACCGCCTATTATTACCTCAGGATTGTGAATCCCAAGTACTCATTTAAGGCTGAGTCGACCTAGGTACCCAAACTATTTTTGTTTTAATAAAAATAGTCGACTGATGAAATGCCGGATGTGGGAATCGAACCCACACCTTGAGATTGGTAGACGAGAGCCTGTACCTCTACGCCACCGGGCACCTGCAACCATTTTTTACGTTCCTTAATAATAAATAAAAGCTATTTTCGCAATTATTACTCGTGTACCTTATAATATTTTTAGTGTCAAAATTTCACCCTTTCGATTGGCCGCTTCCGCTTGAAGCCCCGGGATCGCGCTGGCAGACATGACTATTTCATAATGGCTACACATAAGGAGACTTCACAAGAAAAATTAGCCATGTAACGATGATAAGGTTTTTTATGTAGCCAGCTCTTAGACTATGAGTGCGCCGAGACGACAACCATTCGTGCCATAAACTTTGGTAAGACCGATTTCTGAGATGAACAAACCTCTTTAAACCATTTCAGATACTGGTTTTTGTCAAAGCCCTGGCTGCCGATACCCGTTGCGTTCACTACTGCGCATCGGAAGAAGACCCTATATTTTTTATTAATTTAGTCCTATAAATTCTAGTATTGAATATAAATCGAGCATGTCTCCTTAGCGCAGTGCGTAGAGTTTGCGACCGCGAACCGATGAATCAGAGTTCGAACCCGGGTCAGGGCAAAGACTTCGGAAGGTCGGAAACTCTATGCACTGCGCTATGGAGACATGTTCGATTTATATTCAACTAGCGTGTACCAGCGACTTCGTTCGCGTCGAATTAATCATTTGTAATGGTGATGATAAAGCAAAGCAAGAATTTCCATGAACATACAAACTGGATAAAATTTTCTCACATTTATGTCAGCATGAGAAAAAACAATATGGCGATATTATTATATAACTTTGTAATATTTGAGGGGTAGTTTCATCTCGTTGGAATTTGACTTTCGAGAAATTCGTTTGCCAAAAATAAGCTTTTTACGTCAAGCAGTTGAAGCAGAATCGTGGTTAAGAAATTACCCAACTTTTTGAAACACCCTGTATGATTTTTTAAAAAAATTTAAAATAACTAAATAAATTATGCTTGTCCACGCGTTTTCCCGAAAGACTAACCGTTTAAATAACAAATATTGTAATCTTTGAGGGACGTTTTCACCCTCTTGGAATTTGAGATTCGAGAAACCCTTCCTTATAGAACCTCTACACCCCACAGTCAATCCGTTTCCCAAAAATCAGCTTTAAAAGTCAAACAGTTTAAGCAGAATTGTGATTACTCAATGGTCATATTTTATGAAACATCCTGTATAAATTTATAAAAAATCTTAAAATATGTAAAACAACAAAATAAAATATACGTGTTTAAGAGTTTTTCCGAAAAACTCACCGGTTTTTAAATAAAAAATATTTTAATATTTGAGGGATAGTTTCACCCCCTTAGAATTCGATTTTCGAAAAATCCCTTTTTATCGAACCTCTACACCCTAAAGTCAATCTGTTTTCCAAAAATCAACTTTTTACGTCAAGCGCTTTAAGCAGGATCGTGATTAATCAATTACCAGATTTTTCGAAACACCCTGTATACATTTTTAAAAAACCTTAAAATATGTAAAAAAACAAAATAAAATATACGTGTTTAAGCGTTTTTTCGGAAACTTGACCGTTTTTTAAATAAAAAATATTGTAATATTTGAGGGGTGGTTTCACCCTCTTGGAACTGGAATTTCGAAAAATCCCTTCTTATCGAACCTCTACATCCTAGAATCAACCTGTATGCCAAAATTGAGCTTCTTGCGTTGAGTGGTTTGAGCAGGATCGTGAATAATCAGTATGTCAGTCACTTAAGGATTTTATATATTAGTATAGATACTAGAATTTAAAGGACTAATAAAAATATAGGATCTTCTTTCAATGCGCAGTAGGGAACGCAACGTTTACCGTCAGCCAGACGGGCCGCATGCTGTTCTAGAGAGCATAGTAAAAGATATATCAAAGAGCCAGACCTCTTAAAATACTTGTTTTTCCGACTTTGCTGGCTCTCGTACTATATATTTTTTTCTGTTTCTTTTGCAGGAATACCTTTTGGCTGATAAAAATATGTCCATAATCCCGGTGGCGTTTTCACTGATGGCCTCCTTCATGTCCGCCATCACTATACTGGGTGTATCAAGCGAGAACTACACTTACGGATTTCAATTCGTCATCATCAACGTTTCGCATTTAATTTTCACCCCCGTCGCTGTCTATTTGTACTTGCCGGTATTTTTTAAGCTGCAAACAACCAGTGCCTACCAGGTGAGTATTCAGGAGATTGTACTAACTATGGAGCGATCAACAATGATTGAAATAGTTGGCTATTCTGGTTTTGCTCTTTTGGTTGGTAATACATTTAAGAAATTTTAATATTTTTCGGCTGTTATCACTAGCATCAAAGCGAACCAAAAATTTGAAGAAAATATTTTTTTTGACAATATTTAAATTAGTTTAAATCGAGCTCAATTTTTATCAGAAACATGACGGTGAAAACCGCAAATTTCAAGAAACCGCCAATTTCAAGAATAGTTGAATAGCTAAACCAAGATCCCAGCTGTTGGCCATCGAGGCCGCCGAGCTTAGTGCTGATAATTTTTTTCCTTTGCGGAAGAATAAAGGTTTCTATTTTTAAATTTCCCGTATAATCTAGACAAGAATTAGAAGTAGTTAGCGGATATGCGAGGGTATCTTAACCAAGATCGGTAAACTAATAGGATTGCTCATCCTCATAAGACGTACGTTCGCCTCTTCCCGCGCTTTAGCTGACAGTTCTGACGTCATTGTAGTCCTTGTCACAGCCTTCGTGGCCTTGTCATGATAGTGTGTATTATTAGTTGCCTATGGTAAACTTATAAAAATAACAGCTGAGAAATTTTGAGTTAATTATTTTGTCAATTTTAAATGTGAAAAAGGTGTCTTTAAAGTTTTTAGAGCTACAGAGTGTATAAATACGTTCACTTTGTGTTGTGGATTGTGACAAAGTGCATACTAAGTGCCCACGATTTTGTTTATTAATTATTTTAAAGCAAAATATGGAAGTACTCTAAAAAGAATGCTTGCAAAAGGTGATGCTGGAAACTGCTGTTCTTAAAAATGCATTATCCGAGTATTTAATACGATTTATACAGTTAATTTTCTATACTGCATACATATAACGTGTTTAAATAAATAAACTAAATAATGAACGTTTTGCATTCGGTAACCAATAATGCACGTGTGTGTATTGTTGGTTGCCGGATAAGGACTAATAACAATAACCATGACAAGGGCTACAATGACGTCACAAAGCGAGTAGTTTTCGCATGCACCTGGCGGACACTTTTGGCTGAATGAGCAGTCCTATTAGGTTAACTGTTCTTGAACCCCACCGAGTTAATAAATTCCGCGAGAAATGTTCCAAAACGGTCCCGTCTGTCAGACGGGACCGTTTTGGAACATAATGAAACAGAAGACGGTCGACATGTCGAACACCTGTAGCAAAATCTCATGTCTTGGTTTGTCAAAATTTTTATTGTTATTAGATATAGTTTAAATGTGTTGATGTTGTTAAATATAATTTAAATTGTTATAAAATCGTGCATCTCTTATTGCAAATATTATTTTCGTTTTAACTTCTGCTCACAGCTAGAATTTTTTTGCATTACAACCGGCGCAGTTCACAGCCTACTTATTCAAAATGGGGAAAAAAATATTTATAACTAATGAGACCACGACAAATTACGGGAAATTATTTTCAAGTTTGTAGGACGGCCGCTAGAGAGCGTAACTGCTATGGAAAATAACAAAATGAAATTTTTAAGAAATTTTGCCTAGATACGATATACTATAAATAATAGCTTCATAATTTTCAGTAAATTTTGGATCTTTTATATTAGAACCATTTTGCCCTATCTGCTAAAATAAAGTGGTGGGGGGAGGTTAGATCTGTTTCTATCTAAATATTAATAACTCCGGACTGGATGATCGCAATCCAACAAGCGAGTGCTCGTTTAAAAGAGCGTTTTTTACTCTGAATTGTACCATATAAACAATAATAATAAGTTTTGGAACGTAGACGCTAGGGGGCGTTGTCTTACAATTTAACAAACATTGCGCGTTTTTTCAAAAAAATTAAATGCGATAGTATATGTAATTTTAGCTGATAGTAAAGAGTAATAAAAGCTTAACAAGTCAGCGAAAACCGCATCTCGATATCTTTTTTCAAAAAATTCAAGCCCTTAATAATCTTATTTTTCTAACAGGGAATCACTAGCCTTCTTGATTATGAACATTCTAATTAAAAATAATATAGAAAAGATTATTTTATTCAAAATATCGACAATGAATCAGAAAACCATAATATTAGGTGTATTAATATCTAATAATTAAGATACCAATGACGGTGGATAAGAAACGACATCTCAGTGAATTCATGGTAGGCTTTGGAAAAAAGTTGCTTTTAAACGGATAGTTTAAACATCAAAATATCATTATATCAACATTTTGATAGTCTCAGCAGCCTTTTTTTTATCTTTTGATTGGTTTTCTAAAAATGCCTTTCTTCAACAGAGAAAAAACGCTGCTAAGACTATCAAAATGTTAATCTAATAACACTTTGACGTTTATACCATTACGTCAAAAGCAACTTTTTTCCAAAGCCTACCATGACTTCACTGAGACGTCGTTTCTTATTAACTGTCATTGATATCTTAATTTTTAGATATTAATATATCTTGGATTATGGTATGGTTCGTTATCGAATGTTCATAATCAAGAGAGCTAGTAATACCGTGTTAGAAAAATAAGGTAATTAAGTGCTTATATTTTCGTATTTATTATAATTTTGCTAATAACTTTGGGTTGAAAAAAGATATCAAGATGCGGTTTTTGCTGACTTGTTAAGCTTTTATTACTCTTTACTATCAGATAAAATTACATATACTATCGCATTTATTTTTTTTTTGAAAAAAACGCGTAATGTTTTTTAAATTGTAAGACAACGCCCCCTAGCGTCTACGTTCAAAAGCTTATTATTATTGTTTATATGGTACAATATAGAGTAAGAAATGCTCTTTTAAATGAGCCCTCGCTTGTTGGGTTCCGATCATCCAGTCCGGAGTTATTAAAATTTAAATAAAAACAGATCTAACCTCCCCCCACCACTTTATTTTGGTAGATAGGGGAAAATGGTTCTAACAAAAAATATTCAAAATTTACTGCAGATTATGAAGCTATTACATATAGTACACATTATCTAGGCAAAATTGTGTAAAAACTCCTTTTTCTTATTTTTTTGTTGCAGTTGCGCCCCCTAGCGGTTGTTCTACAAACTTGAAAATAATTTCCAGCAATTTCTCATAGTCTCTTTAGTTACAAATATTTGTTTCCGCAGGCTCTACGGCTAATACTTTCCGAGATACAGCCGAGAGCTATTCTTAGTGGGACACCCGGTACAACAAGACTGCAATATTCTAGTTATATCAACAAAAATATCTTTTCTAATTTTACACAATTTTTACTTCATTTAACATTGACATTGTCATTGCTGACGACATTTGGCCCTAGTTTAAATCAGTTTATTTTTAAGCAGTGCGCTATTTCAATTTTGACTTTTAATATGATTTATTTTAATATACAGGGTCCGGCAATAGTGCGTCGGGCATCTCTAGCTCCTAGAATAAAAAACTTGAGAATTTTGTTTAAGTGCAAACCTATAGTATGTACCAGGATGTATTTCCGGAAAATATTTTAACTTCTATAGGGTGGCTCAAAAAAGTGCGAGTGTATCTGGCTGACTTTTTTTAAATGGAACATCCTGTATATTATTGCATTTTTGGCTTCAATTATCAATATTTTATAAAAGGAATAAGTGACAGATTTTCTTTTTATTTAGTATTTAGAATTACGCTTTGGAAAGACATCAAGACTGGCTGCCTCCTTATGTTACACGTTGCAAATGATTTTGTACATGGGTGTAGTGGTTTACGCCCCAGCCCTAGCTTTAGAAGCCCTAATTGGAATCAACAGGGTGTCAGCAGTATTATCAATGGGTAAATATTTATTTACTCATTATTTGTTATAGCAAAGTTTACAGAATATATATTCTGTAAACTTTGGTTATAGTGTGCTGTGTAAATTCGTAACAATATTTAACATATGTTGAAAAAACAACTGGGTATTTCACCATTGAAAAATAAATAATATGAAAAAGTTTTTTTTTTGTAAAATGCCATTGCGTCAGAATCCAAGCAGTAACCAATTTGTCAGTAGCTTTTTACTCGAAAAAAAAACTATTAACCGACAAAAAATGTTTGAGGAGGTGTATCGGTGTATCTTCCACCCTCAATAGAAGCAAAAAAAAGTAAATGAATAAAGAAAAACTAATTAAAATGTCTAAATGTAACTACTTTGACAGCACTTTGTTTTTTTTTGCACAGAAATATCTATTAAAACCTTTGACGGTTGTGATAAACTGACAATGTATAAAATCAAACTTCAAATTAACAATGACTACCTGATAACAGTTACCTAATGAGGTAAGACTAAAAAAACATAAGGTGTTTGTATTTAATATACAGACATATTTTTCTGTATTTTATATACAGGCATCTTGATCCATATTTATCCATCGTTATCCATATTTCATAGACAGATATTTCTGTGACTGTATTTCATATTGTCTGTATTTAATATACAGACGTTTCTGTCTGTATTTCATATACAGACATATTTGGCTGTATATCATATACAGGCAGCTTTATCCATATTTAATACACATACATTTCTGTTCTGTGTTTCCTATTGTCTGTATTCAATATGAGACATATTTGTCTCTATTTCATATACAGATATCTTTATCTGTATTTCATACACAGATATTTCTGGGTCTGTATTTCATATTGTCTGTACAATATAGAGACATTTCTGTTTGTATTTCATATACAGACATATTTGTATGTATTTCATATACAGGAATCTTTATCCATATTTCATACACAGATATTTCTGAGTTTGTATTTCATATTGTCTGTTTTTAATATACGTACACACATTTCTGTCTGTATTTGATATTTATACAGGGTCCGGCAATAGTGCGTCGGGCATCTGTAGTCCCTAGAATAAAAAACTTGAGAATTTTGTTTAAGTGCAAAGCTAAAGTATGTACCAGGATGTATTTCAGGAAAATATTTTAACTTCAATAGGGTGGCTCAAAAAAGTGTGAGTGGACCTGGATGATTTTTTTAAACGGAACACCCTGTATATTATTACATTTTTGGCGTCCTTTCGGACCACTTTACATAACTCTAAGATATGAATAAATACATTTCGATAGTTTCAGAGATATTAAAAAATAAATCAAAAATATATATTTTTCAGCCCTTCTTAAAAAAAAAAAATATTAAAAATACAATAACTGTTCTGAAATCAAAACTATACTAAGTATTTACTTTAGATGGTCTGTACTTACTTTGCTATAAATATGAAAATCTTAAATTATACAGGATGTTCAAAATTCTACGCCAAACTTTCTAAAATATAAAATAATTTTTCTCCTTTTTTTTTTAAATGGAACACCCTATATATTATTTTTTCAATAGATGGATAATTAAAAAATGAACATTTTTTGTATTTAGAGTAATTCAAAATTTTTAACGGTGTCGCAGATATTTGCGGTTTTATATTTCATATGGAATTTTCCACAGTAAATTTTTATCAAAGCCACCCAATGATTTTTCTCTCGTATTTTACCATTGAAAGCGCCATATGAAATAATACTGCGTATATCTGCGAAACCGATGAAAATTTTGAAATACTCTAAATACAAAAAATGTTCATCTTTTAAGTCTGCATTTAATAAAAGAATAATATACAGGGTGTTCCATTTAAAAAAACAAAGAAAAATTATTTTATATTTTAGAAAGTTTGGCGTTGAATATTGAACATCCTGTATGATTTACGATTACCATATTTATAGCAAAGTAAGAACAGACCATCTAAAGTAAATACTTCATATAGTTTTGATTTCAGAACAGTTCTTGTATTTTTAATAATTTTTTTAAGAAGGGCTGAAAAATATATTTTTTTGATTTATTTTTTAATATCTCTGAAACTATCGAAATATATTTATTCATATCTTAGGGTTATGTAAAGTGATCTAAAAGGAAGCCAAAAATGCAATAATATACAGGGTGTTCCATTAAAAAAAAATCATCCAGGTCCACTCACACTTTTTTGAGCCACCCCATAGAAGTTAAAATATTTTCTTGAAATACATCCTGGTACATACTTTAGGTTTGCACTTAAACAAAATTCTCAAGTTTTTTATTATAGGAGCTACAAATGCCCGACGCACTATTGCCTGACCCTGTATAGATATATTTGTCTCTATTTCATATACAGGCATTTTTATCTGTATTTCATACAGTGAAATTTATGTGTCTGTATTTCATATTGTCTGTACAATAAACAGACATTTCTGTCTGTATTTCATATAGACATATTTGTATATATTTTATATATAAATAATATAGGATTCTTTATCAGTATTTCACACACATATTTAGAGACAATATTTCATATTGTCTTTATTTATTATACAGACATTTCTGTTTGTATTTCATATACAGACATATTTGTCTCTATTTCATATTAAGACATCTTACAGGTTTACTTACTTACTTACTTACAACTTTATCTGTATTTCGTACATCGGTATTTTTGTGTCATATTCTATAGGTATTTTTGTGTCATATACAGGCATATCTGTCTGTATTTCAAACTGATATTAATAGAATTTCGAAGTTTCCATTGCCTTTATTTAAATTAAGTTACATTTATATATATATATATATATATATATATATATATATATATATATATATATATATATATATATATATATATATATATATATATGTATTTCAGATACATATAGACTTTTTCTCAATAATAAAAAAACTTTCCACACCTATTTGGCACACCCTGTATAACCAAATAATTTACTTAGAAAACGTCGAATCGAAAAATTTTGTTTGAAAAATATTTTTTGGTAAAAAATAGATCTTATTTATGCCTTGTATATTTCAGGTACAGTTTGTGCATTTTACTCAACTATTGGAGGGATGAAAGCAGTGTTGATCACGGATGTTTTCCAATCACTGCTGATGTTTTTGGGAGTTTTTAGCGTGATAGGAGCCGCCTTGTATCAATACGGAAGTTTTGGAGAGATCTGGAGAATAGCCAGTGAAGGAAACAGGACTGACATATGGAAGTGAGTAGCTAAAAATATCAAAAATATTAATATAACATACAAGATTTCTTTTAAAAATAAATTTTTGCCATTTGAAAAGAAATCTGCAAAATTTGTTGAATCCAAACGAAAATCAGCTTGTCAGTGGCTTTTTACTAGTAAAACAATTTGCCAAACCGACAAAAATACTTAATGTTTCAGAATGTATATCTCCATCTTTTGACACATTTTTATTTGCATAGATTCTCTTTTTAGTTTTGATCCAGATCCCACAGTAAGACATTCTTGGTTCACGCTTATCTTGGGAGGTGGAGTGACATACCTGTCATTGTACGGCGTGAATCAAACCCAAATTCAACGATATTTGACTGTAAAGGATCTGAAAAGCGCCCAGAAAGCTCTTTGGTTGAATTGGCCCATTCTGTTTTGCTTGGGTCTAGCTACGTCCTTTTCTGGATTGGCTATTTACTCAAAGTATGCCCAATGTGATCCAGTCAGGGCTGGGTATATCAATAATACCGATCAGGTAAGATTAACATAGTATGTTCTTATTTGAAAGATTTATATCTGTTACACACTTTCAGTAGCTTGAAGTTGAAGGAGATAAAATTATTATTTCAAAGTAACCGATAGAACTGTTATTGTAAACTGTTATTTAAAAATAACAGTTTATAATAACAATTCTGTCATTTCGAACTGATATTACTGACTGTTATCAGTCACAACTGTTAACAGTTTAAGGTTTGTTTTATTACAAACTGTTAACAGTCAAAATATTAAAGGGAAATCAGTATATTTTAACAAATATTTTTGATATCATAGTACTTTACAACTTTTCAAAACACATTGCGAACCTTTGTGTTAGCACAGGGTTATTTTAATATGTGTTATTTTAGGAGTAATAACTGTTATTTATAAATAACAGTTATAAACTAACAGCGCGTTATATTACAATCCATCTCTAGTTTAGACGTATTATGTTATTAATATAAGGTACGGTTATTTCTAAATAATAGATAGAATAGTTACTGTAAACTGTTATTAATATTAAAAATAACAGTTTAATAAATAACTGGTTTCTGTTATGGTAAACCACTATTAATAACTGTTAGCAGTTAAAACTGTTAAATAGTCAAAATATTAAAAAAAACGAATATGTTAAAAAATTTAATGTGACACTACACTTTTCAAAAACACATCGCCAACTTTTGTTGTCAGTGCACTGTTATTTTAGAATTATTTTCGACTGCTCGAGTAACAACTGTAGTGGACTGTTATTTATAAATAACAGTTCGCTACATAAAATAACCGTCTGTTAGATAACAAACCATATTTAGTTTAAACTTGACATATCATTCAATATAAGGTACTGATATTTCTGAATAATATATGGAATTGTTACTCTAAACTGTTATTTTAAAATAACAGTTTAAGATAACAGGTTTCTGTTATTTTACACTTTTATTAATAACTGTTGTCAATCAAAACTGTTACGGAGTCAAAATATTAAAGAGAAACGAGTATATTTTAATAAACATTTTTAATATGACACTACACTTTTCAAAATCACATTGCGAACCTTTTTGTCATTGTTCTGTTACTTTTCTGTTATTTTTGGAGTAACTACTGTCGAAAACTGTTATTTATAAATATCAGTTTTAAAATAACAGTGCATTAGATAACAACCTATCTCTAGTTTAAATGTAATATATGATTCAATATAAGGTCTGTTTCTTTTGTAGCTGATGCCGTACTTTGTTGTGGATACAATGGGACATGTACCGGGTCTTGCAGGATTATTCGTAGCGGGAATTTTCAGTGCATCTCTATCAACTATTTCGGCGGCACTCAACAGTTTAGCTGCTGTAACTATGGAAGATTACTATAAGGTTTGTATGTTTGCCAGCCCATAATTTTTCTAGTCCACTGCCATTTTAAAGACTAGTGTGACGCTGTTTTTTTTTTTGGATTATAACGGTATATGTTTATGTAAAGAATTACTTCTTTTTCAGCCTTTTTACAGATACTTAGTTGGTCATGCTCTGTCGCCAAATAAAGCAGCCATACAAACAAAATTACTTGCTCTATTTTATGGTGTGATTTGTGTAGCTGTAGCGTTCCTTGTTCAACATTTGGGAGGTATTTTGAGTGCCTCCCTCACCATTTTTGGAGTAGTTGGAGGACCGTTGTTGGGTATCTTTACTCTGGGAATGTTTACTTTAACTGCCAATGAAAAGGTAAACATTCTTTCTTAAATTATGTTTTCCACTGTTTTTTTAATAAATCTTGTTTTAATGTTTTCAGGGATCTATTGTAGGACTACTTAGTGGACTATCACTAGGATTGTGGATGGGTTTTGGTCCCAAGCCTCCTCCTCAACGTTTACCAACTTCAATAGAAGGCTGTGAACAAGTTCTGTATAACAGTACATTGCTAGTGTCAAAATCTAATCAAATAAATGACACGTAAGTAGTAATAATTGTTACAGTATACAGGGTCACTGTGATGTATGAAAACGGTCGATTATTAGGTAAAATATACAAGGTACCGTAAAAAATTAAATACAAAAGTTATAGGGATTTTAAATGTATAGTAGCTAGGTCGGTCATAAAGTTGTGGCACATGAAAATTTATTTTTTTAAATGCAGCCCCCTGTATATTATTGTATATTTCAATTCTTCCTTCAATTTTAAGCAATAATCGTAATACACATGATTATGAAATGTTAAACGAAAATTTTGTAATTTCCAGACTTGATACAATCTCGTTTTATGTATAGCCCGGAGCCTATACAGGCCGAGGTTCAACAAATTAGAGACAAGCTGAAATTTGGCATGGAGCTTCATTTTGTAGATCTTTAAACATCCTGAAACCCCAGCGATGAACCATTGAGCCCGTCACCCCAAAACCACGCCTACAAGTGGTAAAAATGGCCCTTTTTTGATTTTTCTTCAATAACTCTAAAACTACGAGTTTTAAGAAAAAAAGTCACGAGTAAAAAAATGAAGAGAAGAAAATTTCCTACCACACAGGTAAAGAACCAAAATTTTTAGAATTTCAGTGGCGCAGGTGCGAATTCTTTAATTTAGGAGGATTGGTTTTAATAACCCACCATTCTGTGTTTAACTTCAAATGAAAGCATTTTTGAGATAAATCTCGAGACCAAAAAATTTATCAGGATACAAGGTCCTATTAAAACGATCTTTTTAATAAAGATAAGCTACCAGTGGCGGAGATAATTTTTTTAAATGTGCGTTTTTTACATTTTAAAAACATTGAATAAGAAAAATTGCAGTTTTACAAATAATTTCCCATGAAATACGTATTTTGAAAAAATTACACGTTTAATAACAAAATAAGAAAAACATTAGCTCAAAAATAGGACAACTTATCTTAAGGATAGTACTCATTCACTTCCACATTTGTTGGGTTCATACATGTAATGCCATTGCATTGACCAGATGCCATAGTGCAGGTGAGTCCCATTCGCTTGCATGTACATGCTTTTTTACAGCCTCCCGAAGAGCAATTGCAAAACATTTTCTATAAAACCCATGTAGGAGCAATGGGCTGGTCTGAATGTATTGGATTCATCTCTCGATTTTTCAGATTCCAACCCCAATCTTGCGGTGGTAAATTGTATTTAATCTGTACCATTGTTATTTAGCCTGTACCTGTCAGTTAAAAATGAGAATTTAGTTTAACATTTGAATGCAACATAAATTTAACTTACCTGATGAAAAACTCTAAGTCCATGATATTTCGCACTATTGGAGGTAAGTGGTAATGATGCCAAGTTGAAGTTGGTATTAAGACTTCGTTTAGCTACGTACTGTTGATAAAGCATGTATCTGGCACTATCTAAATCTACTTTTTTTGTCGAGTTTTTAACATATGCTGCTATAAAAAAACTGAGATGTAACTTCTTCTAACTTCTCCTTTGTAGCCTCGGAATTATAAAATTCTTTTAATAGCCCACATAACTTTTTCTTCTGAATGGTGTTCAAATTAATCAATCTTCCCTTTATTGAACACAGCAGACGTTGTGTCACAACCATATATAGCATGGACACCAAGAATCACATTCTTCAGATCCCCCAATTTTTGTTGTAAGGCCGATATGTCGATTATTTTATTTGGTTTTGACACCTTTCCCGGACGAATCATAAACAGTCTCTTGTGGCAATAATGAATCAGTAACACTATAATGTCTGTATCTTCGCTAACTACTGCTACGGTCCCTTCTGGTAAATTTTCACTTATTGCGACCGCTGTAGTTACAATAAGAGTATCGGCATCACCATCAGCGAATTTAACATTGATTCCATTTTCCAACAATACTTTTTCAGTGCACGAATGAAGTTGCTTTTGTTGGTGTTGTTTGACAAAAAATCTGCCTTTGGTACCTTCACTGCAGATAAATTCGAGAAAAATACAATTGGTACCATTTTTTTATCTGCAGATCTGCGATTCTGCTCCACAATTTTGGTCTGTATCTCTTCATAGTCATTAAAAACAACAGTGACATTTTTACCATAGTGATGTGTTATATAATTATAGTATTGAGAAAACAGATCTGAAAATATCGCAGGGTACAGGCTTGGTTAAATAACAATTTACCACCGCAAGATTGGGGTTGGAATCTGAAAAATCGAGAGATTAATCCAATACATTCAGACCAGCCTATTGCTCCTACATGGGTTTTAGAGAAAATTTTTGCAATTGCTCTTCGGGAGGCTGTAAAAAAGCATGTACATGCAAGCGAATGGGACTCACCTGCACTATGGCATGTGGTCAATAAAATAGCATTACATGTATGAATTCAACAAATGTGGAAGTGAATGAGGACTATCCTTAATATAAGTTATCCTGTTTTTGAGCTAAGATTTTTCTTATTTTGTTATTAAACATGAAAATTTTTTCAATATATGTACCTATTTCATGGGAAATTATTTGTAAAACTGCAATTTTTCTTAATCAATGTTTTTAAAATGTAAAAAACGCACATTTAAAAAATTATCTCCGCCACTGGTAACTTACCTTTATGACAAAGATCGTTTTTATAGGAACTTGTATCCTAATAAATTTTTTGATCTCGAGATTTATCTCAAAAATGCTTTCATTTGAAGTTAAACACAGAATGGTGGGTTATTAAAACAATCAAAGTGTGGTAGGAAATTTTCTTCTCTTCAATTTTTTACTCGTGACTTTTTTTCCTAAAATTCGTAGTTTTAGAGTTATTGAAGAAAAAGTAAAAAAAGGGCCATTTTTACCCCTTGTAGGCGTGGTTTTGGGGTGACGGGCTCAATGGTTCATCGCTGGGGTTTCAGGATGTTTAAAGATCTACAAAATGAAGCTTCATGCAAAATTGCAGCTTGTCTCTAATTTGTTGAAGGTCATGTAAAACGATGTATCGGCCCTGAGCTAACATTTATAAATGCTAACTTGGAATCGAATGTCAATATTATTAAGTATCACAGTTTCCGCAGAATGGCATCGTTAAATGAAACCAAACACATCGAAATTAATTAAATCGAATTGTTTAAGTGATATTTTCAAAAGTCAATAACTCGGAAACGGTTGGTTTGAGGTACATTGTGTGTATCTCGATTTCTCGAGCATTCTTGAAGGAAGAATTGAATATGCAGTAATATATAAGGGGAATACTTTTAAATCTAACTTTTTGCGGTACCTCGTATATTTTACCTAATAAACCAATCCCATACATATCAGCGACCCTGTATAATAGTAAATGAGATCAGTTTCCATTTCTATACAGGGTACCTTTTTGCATATGCTTGTAATTTTTCTGTCCCATCTAACTGGTCGTTTTTGTTATGTTTCAGGGATTATATGTGGTTATACCGTGTATCCTACCTCTACAATGGACTTTTCGGTTTCCTAGTCACTTTTTTAATAGGTTATGCCGTGAGTTATATTTTCAGGAAAATCTCTGGAAGATCGGTGGATGAAGAAGACTACGACCCGAAACTTTTTGTCTCGTACTTATCCAGAACGCTCAAGTCAAGGAAGTTAGGAAATAAGACTTTTATGCTAGTTAAAAGAGCAGAGTCCTGTGATAAAATCAACGAAAACTGCCGTATTGAGAAATACAGTAGAGTTGAGATAAATTAATTTCATAGAGTAAGTAGTTATATTTTTATATTTTTAAAAATAAATTATTTTTTTAAAATCCTTTGTATTTTTTGTTTCCATACACATCAAAATTAAACACTAGGTAAATAACTACAATACACCAAAACACTTTTATATTTACACTGGACGTGCGTTTCGCTAACCATATTAGCATCATCAGCAGAAGATTAAATTAATGTTAAAACTTAACTTAAAGCTAGTTTTAATCATCTGCTGATGATGCTAACATGGTTAGCGAAACGCGCGTCCAGTGCAAAAGTAAAGTCTTTCAGTGTATTGTGGTGATTTAGTGTTTTATTTTGCTGTTGTAACACGAAAGCTTCCAACCCCCAACTGTAATCCATACACATAATATATATATATATATATATATATATATATATATATATATATATATATATATATATATATATATATATATATATATATATATATATATATATATATATATATATATATATATATATATATATATATATATATATATATATATATATATATTGATGTAGTACCGAATAATTTACCTGGGGTGCAGTTGAGAGCTCAGGCCGAAATTGATTTTGAGGTGGAAAGTGACAACGATTGGGACAGCGATGATGGCTTACCATTGTCAAATTTTATAGAGAGGCGACCTAAAAATAGCAAGACGTTTGCTTATACCCTAAATAAAGATTTAGAGAATTCGTTTTTGGAATGGCAACCAATTCAAAATGTAAAAATAATCGTTCACCTGGAACTACATTTAAGATCTTTTTTGATAAAGACTTAGTAGAAGAAATTGTTAATTTTAGCAATGTATATTCACAGCAAAAAAACCGCACCGGTGACATTACGGTAGACGAGATGTACTGCTTCTTAGGGGTGTTACTTGTCAGTGGTTACGCAAGCGTTTCAAGACGGCATATGTATTGGCAGAACTGCGATGATACTCAGAATAAGCTTATATCAGCCGCTATATCCAGAGACAGGTTTCAATTCATAATGAGTAATCTTCATTGTAATGATAATACGACTCTTGACAAAAATGACAAATACTGTAAACTTCGCCCATTATTTAACAATCTAAATAAAAAGTTTTTTGATTTTGCACCAATTGAACAGAACCACAGCTTTGACGAAGCAATGATACCGTACTTTGGGAGGCATACCTGCAAGCAGTTTATAAGAGGAAAGCCGATAAGGTGGGGGTATAAATTTTGGGTAGGTACTCTACGACTAGGATATATAGTTTATTTTGACCCGTATCAAGGTTCGTCGACAACAATTTCAGAAAAATATAAGCATATGGGTTTGGGAGCGTCAGTTGTACTCCAATATGCCGATATGTTGCAAAAAATGCCTTATCAGCCCTTCCATCTCTTCTTTGATAACTTCTTTTCTTCTTTATCGCTTCTAAAAGAGTTAAAATTGAGGAATATTCAGGCAACTGGTACTATACGCGAAAATAGGATCCCCAAATCACCATTCAGTAACTCGACAGTTTTAAAGAAAAAGGCTAGAGGCACATTTGAATATGGAGTTGCTGACAATGAAATCGCCTTGTGCAAATGGAATGACAATAGCGTCGTTACATTGGCCACTAATGCTTGTACAGTTTTTCCAGTACATAAAGTGAAAAGATTTTCTCAGTCTGAGAAAAAGCATGTGAGTATAGATCAGCCACGATTAATTAAAGCATATAACGAAAACATGGGTGGCGTAGATCGCAGTGACCAAAACATAGGCCAATACAGAGTTTCCATACGTGGTAAGAAGTGGTATTTTCCTTTGTTTTCGCATTGTGTCGACATGGTAGTACAAAACTCATGGCACCTTCATAAAAATGATGGTGGTACCCTTGACCAACTACAATTTAGAAGAGATATCGGTACAGAACTATTAGAATCCCACAAGAAAAGCACTAAGAAAGGGCCTTCAAAGTTGCCGAAAAACGCGCACCAATATACGCGCTATGACAGACTAGATCATTTAGTGATATACCAAGAAAATCAGCGAAGGTGTGCTGTGTGCCACAAAAAAGCAAATTTCTTGTGTCAAAAATGCAATATTTCTCTTCACCCAAAAGATTGTTTTATCAACTATCATACCAATTAGTTTAAATTTTGAGTTTAAATATTTTGTAAAACTTTTTGATAGAATAAATTAACATATTTTTGATTAGTATTTTATTTATTTAGCAGCAGCTCTTAAACCTACTGTCCTTTTAAAAGGCCACCATTTTTTTGGAAAACTGAACAACCAAATTTTTTTTTGCATTTTTTCCTAGCTCAAGCGACCTTAATTTAACCGTTTTCAAGAAAAAAATACATAAAATGCAAAAAAAATAGTTTCAGGGTTATATGGGTTAAAGAACATAACATAAATAAACATAACATACGTAAAAATTAAAAATAATCATACAGAAAGTTTGAGGTTTTTTGGTTTTACCTTATTACGTAATTGTTATCAGGTAGTAATTGTTAATTTTGAAGTTTAACTTGATATACTGTCATTTTAACAGAACGTCAACGGTTTATGTAGACGTATCTGTTTTAAAAAACTGAAGTGTTCTCGAATATTTTAATTTAAATATTTTAAATAGTGTTTTTCTTTATTTTTGTATTTTTTTTTGCTTCCGACGACGGAAAGAAATAAACTTTCCGAAACGTTAAGCATTTTTTTGTTCGTTAGACAAATTTGTATATCTGTAAACCTAACTTCTGACAAGTAGTTTCCGTTTAGATTAAAGCAGAAGTGTCTCCAAAAAAATAACTATTTTATTTCGTAGATTTTATTGCAGTGGCAAAACACCCATATATAATTTTTTAGAGGAATGAATCCGCCACATAGGTATAGACATTTTTTAAAATAAGTAACTTGAACTGTAAAAAGACATAAGAAAAATCATACAACATTGAAACTTTTAAAAATAGAAAGCTACAATTCAGTTCAATCGAATTCTCGACCCATTTCCGCCAGATACCGCTACCTACACACTTTCTCCCCTTTATCCCTCCGCCGCGAAGGGCTCCCTTCGCCGTTACCATAGCAACGAAGGGCCCGGCGCGCCGATGCATCGCCTCCTCGCGGCTCGAAGGCCCACGGCTCCGGCTTTCGCTCGCTCGGCGCCCGCTTCAGTTTGTTCCGATTCACAGCCAAGAAACACGCTTGTCGTACCCGTATCGCTCTCGCCAGTACGATCAAGGTTCTGTTGTTTACGGTGCCGCAGCCGACAACTGCAAGCAACGAAAACCCGTCCTGCTTCGTTGACGAATGCGCGAATCTCACGCAGTGTCCTTCCCCGTCCTCGCACACGATGTGAAGAAGATGACCAGTGTACTCCAGGACGGACTAACCTCACCCTGCGTCGGTTCTTACTTCGGACGCAGCGGTGTCCTCGAGACCTACGTCAGGGGACAATGGTACCGTGTCTTCGTAGCCCTAGAAGACGATTTCTTGTGCATCACCTTGGACGAGTCCTACGAGAACACTACCACCCTTAACGGGACTCTGAACAATAATATAGAGACTCCTGGAGGTCCATGTGAGACTCCTGATGTACCTGATTCGGTAGCCAATCAGAAAAGATCAGTGCGCGTGGTGAAATCGGAGAATAACGGGCTGGGGATCTCGATCAAGGGCGGCAGGGAGAACAAGATGCCGATTTTGATCAGTAAGATCTTCAAGGGCATGGCGGCCGATCAGACTGAGCAGTTGTACGTTGGTGACGCGATTCTGAGTGTGAACGGTGATGATTTGAGGGAGGCGACTCACGACGAGGCTGTTAAAGCGCTGAAGAAAGCTGGAAAGGTGGTGGAATTGGAAGGTAAGGAGAAAAAACTAAAGAACCTGTTGAATGTTGCACGCTATGAGCCATTAGAAGTAGTCATTAAGTGTTAATATGTTCTGAGTTTATTTAACCAGCATTATCATAATCTAAATTGGTAAGATACTAATTGTTTACGACAGTGATATCTTCTACATTACTTTCAATAAGTTCCTTGAGAACACCGCTACATGTTTTTTTCGGTGTTGAAAATAATAACCCAGTGAGCAAAGTTTTGTCATTTAGAGAACATTAGGGAACAGTTACGTATCTGCGTTTTATTCCTTCATATTAGGCAAAAGATGGGTCTGGTAACGTAACAACGACGTCACCTAGAACACATTTCCCTTAAAGGAATAAAATGTTCACTGGGAATACAGATGAATATTTCTGGAGGTATATACGATACTTTATGTTGGATTCAATAGCTTCAGTTTGTTTCTGCATTATTAATCAAGAAACACTTCGGTGGCACCAGCCACTTATCGAGCTCTAGTCAGTACCATCAAGGTTTTGTTGTTTTCTTTCCTGTTACAATTCTAAGCAAAAAAAAATCGTCTTCTTCCATTAAAGAATGCGCGAATCTCACGCAGTGCCTTTCCCCGTCTTTTTCCACGATGTAAAGAAGATGACCAGCGCACTCCGGGACGGACTAACCTCACCCTGCGTCGGTTCTTACTTCGAACGCGGCGGTTTCCTCGAGACCTCCGTCAGGGGACAATGATACCGCGTCTTTGTGACCCTAGAAGACGATTTCCTGTGCATCACCTTGGACGAGTCCTACGAGAACACTACCACCCTTAACAGGACACTGAATAATAATATAGAGACTCCTGGAGGCTCGTGTGAGATTCCCGATGTGCCTGATTTGGTAACCAATCAGAAAAGATCAGTGCGCGTGGTGAAATCGGAGAATAACGGACTGGGGATCGCGATCAAGGGAGGAAGAGAGAACAAGATGCCGATTTTGATCAGCAAGATCTTCAAGGGCATGGCGACGGATCAGACTGAGCAGTTATACGTTGGTGACGCGATTCTGTGTGTGAACGGTGATGATTTGAGGAGGGGCGACTCACGAAGAGGCGGTTAAAGCGCTGAAGAACGCTGGGAAGGTGGTGGAATTGGAAGGTAAGGAGAAAAAACTAAAGAACCTGTTGAATGTTGCACGCTATGAGCCATTACAAGTAGTCACTAAGTGTTAATATGTTCTGAGTTTACTTAACTAGCATTATCATAATTTAAATTGGTAAGATACTAATTGTTTTCGACAGTGATATCTTCTACATTTTTTTCAATATGTTCCTTGAGAACACGAATATTTTTGGCGGTTCTGAAAATAATAATACAGATAGACACTTCTGGAGGTTTATACGATACTTTATCTATGTTGGATTCAATAGCTTCAGTTTGTTTCTGTTATTAATCAAGAAACACTTCGGTGGCACCAGCCATTTATTGAGCTCTAGTCAGTACCATCAAGGTTTGGTTGTTTTCTTTGCTGTTACAACTCTAAGCAAAGAAACATTTTCTTCTCCATTAAAGAATGCGCGATTCTCACGCAGTGTTCTTCTCCGTCCTAGCCCACGATGTGAAGAAGATGACCAGTGTACTCCAGGACGGCCTAACCTCACCCTGCGTCGGTTCTTACTTCAGAGGCAGCGGTGTCCTCGAGACCTACGTCAGGGGACAATGGTACCGCGTCTTCGTGGTCCTAGAAGACGATTTCTTGTGCATCACCTTGGACGAGTCCTACGAGAACACTGCCACCCTTAACGGGACACTGAACAATAATATAGAGACTCCTGGAGGTCCATGTGAGACTCCCGATGTTCCTGATTCGGTAGCCAATCAGAAAAGATCAGTGCGCGTGGTGAAATCGGAGAATAACGGGCTGGGGATCTCGATCAAGGGCGGCAGGGAGAACAAGATGCCGATTTTGATCAGTAAGATCTTCAAGGGCATGGCGGCGGATCAGACTGAGCAGTTGTACGTTGGTGACGCGATTCTGAGTGTGAACGGTGATGATTTGAGGGAGGCGACTCACGATGAGGCTGTTAAAGCGCTGAAGAAAGCTGGGAAGGTGGTGGAATTGGAAGGTAAGGGGGAAAAACTAATGAACCTGTTGAATGTTGGACGCAATAAATCATTAGAGCTGGTCAAATATGGAAACTTAATAACACAGACAACATTTCTTCTGTTTTATAATGTAATGAGCCCATTCCTCTAGAGTATTTCTTTTGCAAATTCCTCCAAACTTAAACATCTACTTCCTTATGGAATAATATAATCATCGCCCTGGTTCTGTAGTAGCTGCGTAGTTAAATAGCTGTGATGTGCCGTGTAGTGTCTTCACATTCCATTCAAGTCTTCTGTCAGTCCCATTCTCTGCATTCTATGTATGCAAAGTTGTTTACACAAACTTTTAAGAACACTCTCAACCAAGTAGATTGGAACAATAGGGTCTAAAGATCGAAGTTGAATATATGAATTAGATTAAGATTCTTTGTGACATTACTCTAATCAAGTGATTCCCAACATAGTCGAGGTGGACCTCTAGATTTGTTAGATCTAATCTTCACATTTTTTGACACGTTTTGAGCATATGGTAGTAATGTAGCAGTAGGCAGTACGGGATCCACCGAAACCAGTAAAATTTTGAAAGTTGTTTACAAAAAAAAAGTTTGGCAATCTCTGCTCTAATCGGTATCAAAGCTGACGAGTTACAAGAACAAATACTCTAGTTTAACACAATAAGCAATAAACTAAGTTTAAAGATGAACCAGAAGATGGAGCGAGGTTTGTTGGAAATAACAAAGAGGAACTATATTTTTTTGTTTTGATGGGCAAATTTTAAGTCTCTCGTTTGTTCTTCGAAACTGTGTTAACAAAGACAGCTTAAATGTCGACAGAGAGTGATAATGATGAAGACTATTATAACACTGATATCTTACAAGAACTTAAAGAAGCTGTAGAAAGAGCGGAAGCAAAATGGAAATGAGAGAAGACGAGTGAAAGAAAAATGAGATGAGACGAGGAGATATGGAAGAAGGATATAAAGATAGATCATGTGACTTTGGGTGCCGGTTTTCGTGTGTACGAAGAGTATACAGTCAATATATATAACTACAACCTTCAGTACATTAAGATGTACTGAACAAAGAGAGAAGAGCAAGTTTTTTCACAAGCTGATAAAATAAAGCGCCACATTAAGTGGTTATGTAATAAACACTAGTATTTTTCCCTCTCCTACTTACCAGATCACCCATAGCGATTCATTCCTAGACATTTAAATACCGGTCTAAACACTGCGTTGTCGACAACATTACTTTATCCTGGGTAATATGGCCCGACAGTTACAAGGGCAATGAAAAGAGAGATGAAATGGCCTACTAAGGCTCATCAATGCCATTCATAGGACGAGAACCCTTCTGCTGCGTTGCAAAAGCAATTTCTCTAGAATGGTGCAGAATTTTACCAGGGCAGAGACAGACGAAAAATTTTGTAGTAGAACGTTCGCCAAAATTCACGACAGACCTGATAAGCAAAGACAGAAAGACAGTTAAAGCTGTAGTGGGTCTACTAATAGGGCATTATAAATTGGATAGGCATCTAAATCTGATGGGATTGACGAACGAAGCCATGTACAAATTTTGTCAATCTGGAGAAGAAACGATGGAACACAGTTATGCCTGGCAAATGTGCGGTTCTTTCTACTAGACTGGTCAATGATCTGCCATTGACAAATAGCTATATGGAGGGTTTAGTCTCCAAGTTGCTAGACTAAGGATCAGAACCACAATAGATCTGAAAAGGTCGCAGTGGGGTCGGCTATTAGTCAGCTCATCAATCAAATGTAATCTAATCTAATCTCTGTTGCCGTCATAGTACCTATGTGGTTGTAAATAAAAATAGTTTTTACATTTTCAACGATGAATGTATCGCCTTTTAATTTTGACATCACTAAACTGAAATCATTAAATCGAAAACCCTTTACTTCAAGTCATTGACAGTTGCTTCGAGTCCTCGCTTTCCACTTGTGGCCTTTCCCCATCAAAAGTGTCTTCCAGAGGGCGCGGTCCCTGGCCGATTGGTCCATTAATCACGGTAAAGAGGGGCCTCGACTAATGAATCATGCAACGACTGCTGCCAAACAGGGGGCTATGCCTCCCCGCGGCCTCTAACTCACCCTCCAAAACAACAGGTTGCTTGTTTGTGTCCCCATGCCGGGCCGTGCCGCTTGGATATATGCCATTATGTCTGTAACAACTAGCACAATGTCTCATTACCTATCAGAGCGTCGTAGTTAATATTAAATTAAGTGTGCTTCTTTTACTAGGAATTAAAACATTGTTGATAATCTATAGTAATAATATGTAAAATCTTTAAGTTACTCACTGATTAATCACGATCCTGCTCAAACCACTCAACATAAGAAGCTCAATTATAGCATACAGATTGATTCTAGGGTGTAGTTACGCTTGACGTAAAAAGCTGATTTTTGGAAAACGGATTGACTTTAGGGTGTAGAGGTTCGATAAGAAGGGATTTTTCGTTTTACATATTTTAAGGTTTTTTAAAAATTTATACAGGGTGTTTCATAAAATATGACCAGTGAGTAATCACCATTTTGTTTAAACTGCTTGACGTTTAAAGCTGATTTTTGGCAAACGGATTGACTGTGGGGTGTAGAGGTTCGATAAGGAGGGGTTTCTCGAATCTCAAATTCCAAAAGGGTGAAAACGCCCCTCAAATATTACAATATTTGTTATATAAAAAACGTTTAGTCTTTCGGGAAAACGCTTGAACACGCATAATTTATTTTGTTTTTTTACATATTTTGAATTTTTTTAAAAAATCATATAGGGTGTTCTAAAAAGTTGGGTAATTGATTAATCACGATTTTGCTTAAAATGCTTGACGTAAAAAACTTATTTTTTTGCAAACGGATTTTTCGAAAGTCAAATTCCAACGAGATGAAACTACCCCTCAAATATTATCAAGTTATATAATAATATCGCCATATTGTTTTTTCTCATGCTGACAAAAATGTGAGAAAATTTTATCCAGTTTGTATGTTAATGGAAATTCTTGCTTTTCTGTATCATCACCATTACAAATGATTAATTCGACGCGAACGAAGTCGTGGGTACACGCTAGTACTTTTATACATTCACCCACTCAGAAAATTAGTACAAAAAAATTCAATGCCTACTGGACTACAATTGGAACGAGTGTTAAGCCCCATACTCACACTTCGCTCCTTCCTCTCCTTACTTCCTCGCGTTACTTCCTCGCGTTTCTTCGTCTCTTCGCTTTCTTCCTTCGTCCATTCGATGCTTGGAAATTAGTCAATTATGCAACAAAATATTTTTAATATAGCAGCACATGTTTAATACGAAATATCTAGTAACCTCTTAAATATTTAAAAAATCCGAAAGGCGCATAATTTTTATTTTATAAAACTGCAATTCTTTGTCGTGTCAAAAATAAAAATTGAATTTCAATAATATATATTTTTTTAATAAATCCGAATATTTCAGTATCATGTACAAGGTATATCAGTATGAATGTACAAGGCGAGTCAACAATAGAGTAAAGTTTATTATGTAATTTATATCGAAACCATGAAATATGACATACTAATTAAACGTTAATGATGTCCCCATTTCTTCAGATATTTTTGGAAAGGCATCATGCACACTATTTCTATTTTTTTATTTTTGTCGCTACGATTACATAAATATCGACATGCATTTTTTCACAAATATGAAAACAATATTGTTTTTTTCTTCCATTTTTTAGACGAGTGAATTATTTTTATATCGACTGGCGATTGCTAGATGTACAGGATGTCCCATTTTTGTGTGTTTTATGGGGTTTCTGGTTTATGAGTAGAGATATAAAGATGCTGTTTTCACATCATTGTTCTACTTATTATGAAACTAAATATGCTACATACATACTTATCCTAGCCTTCTTAGTTCAAAGTTATTTCTTATTTCTTTCTTTTACTTTTTATTTTTTAATTAGTAGAAATTTTTGCATTTTTCGATAACCTTTGTATCTCGATTATCTTATAACTTATCGAAAAGGTGAAAAGGGTCAGTGTTGGGCGGTGAGTAAGTACCCAATTTGTAGATAAATAAAATCTCGGTATATCTCGGAACATTCTAATTTTAATAAAAGGAGTTTCCGACGACCGCATAGTAAATACCCGGTATAATACCGGGAATAGAAATATACCAATATATAATATCTACAATATATATAAGAAATATTGTAGATATACTCGTATTCCTGATATTACTGGTATTATACGGGGTATTTACTATGCGGTCGTTGGAAATACCTTTTATAAAATTAGACTGTTCATCTAAATGTACAAGTATATACCGGATACCCTGATTTTGTTTTGTTCTACCTATTGAGTACTTACCCACCGCCCGTGTCTCGTTTTTCAGGTAGAATGGCAGTGACGAAAGTGGTTCTTCGTTGGGAGCTGTCTATTTCGAAAAATGACTCAAACTTATGTTCCTTTTTTTAAACAGGACACTCTATAATATTATTTTTTATTTTATTTGCCTTGTTATGAGCTTTCGAAAATTATAATATATAGTGTGACCAACGGATCTGTAGCTACGGGGTATGGGCGGGGGAACGCAGTTGTAAACAAAACACGCCCAATTTCACTCATAAAATAGGCATGGGCGTACGGTGTTATATGAAAATAATGTGTATCATAAATATAATACTCAGATTAATAATTTTTTTCAAAAAACTTTATGCTGTTTGAATCGTTACTGTTGAGTTAGCAGATAAACACTAAAAGCTTTTATTAAAGCTCCCTTAAATATTTTGAATCATCTTATTATTGTGTTATTAATATAATAGAATAAATAATTACAGCTGGGGGTTGGAACCTTTGGTGTTACACAGCAAAATAAAACACTAAATCAGTACAATACACCAAAACACTTTTAATTTTACACTGGACGCACGTTTCGCTAACCATGTCTGCCATCAGCAGATGATCAAGACTGAGTCTTGAGGTATATTTATTTATATATCTATACTAACTATATTTTTTTCTATAATACATAATTTTAGATATAACTATTTCCAGCAAAAAAAAAATCTTGAAAATAGTTAACTTTGGAAACGCAAACAAAACTTAATTTTACTCACCAGTAGATCCAATATTGCCTATTACACCAGATATGGTATCGCTCCACCAGTAGTTTTTAAAGGTTAGGTCATTGTCTACCCATATGTTTCATCCAAATAGATAATACTTGGCTTTATTTTCGAATTTCGCGTATATATTTATATCTCTCTCTGCAATATAATGGGCCACTCCATTAATATTTATCTGTTATTTTGACATTTACGCCAAAAGAATAATTTGATTTTAATAACCCCCTAAGCGTTTTCCTGCAAAAAGAAAATTCGATTCTTCCTGCAATTTTTGCAAAAGCTTTCTAATTGCGGGGACGAGTTTGAATTCGAGATAAAATCTATTTATCAAATTCCTGACCACTTCGAAAAAGTCGTCGAGCTTTTCGACAGCAGTCTCACGTGGTCGTTTCTTTCCAGAGCTGGATATCATTTTATCGGGGTTAGTTTTCAGCCTTTTTTTTATCTTCTATGTGATTTTTTTATAGCCGATACGCTAACTCCGATATAAAAAATATCCGCTCAAGTTTACGTTTAAGCGGCAACTTAAGCGAACTCTCTGTAGCTTCTTCATCGCAAACCTTATTATGAACACAAGGAAATAAACCAAATGAGATTTCATCCACGTTATTATTAACTTACCTATATAAATTAGCTATTATTTCTCTTGTCTGACTATTAGTGATGGGCAAAACTGTTATTTTTAGATAACAGTTGAAACTGTTATAGTTATTTATAAAAAACAGCTTAAAATAACAGCTTAAAAATAACAGGTTTCTTTATTTTACTGCTAAATATCTGAAAGTATGAGGCGGTCACCGCCAGGCGTATTAACGCAGTTGCAAGTTGCAACAATGACGTGCTCGGTGGTAATATTTCCAGGGTGTCAAAACATTTCTAAATATCGATTGTTAGCTAAAATACCTCTCTAAAAACGGTGGTTGTTTACAAATAAGCGCTGTTTACAAATTGCGATATAAAAAAAGCCAAAATTCCGCCACCCGTCTATACCTATACATTCCGATCTACCTACGCCCTGCCCCTCGATCCGCGTAGATCCTGAATTGAGTAGCAGTGTACAGGGTGCATCTTACTCGACGGGGAGAAGCTCTTAGTTATGATTTTACCATTTGCGGTCAAAAAATAACAATATAAGAAAATGTGTAGTATATTCTTCATAAGTAAACCAACTACACACTAGAGTTCGAATTTATTTTACACTTAAACTAGCGTGTACTCGCGACTTCGTTCGTGTCGAATTAATAATTTCTAATGGTGATGATAAAAGCAAAACAAGAATTTCCATTAACATACAGACTGGATAAAATTTTCTCACATGTGCCAAAAATAAGCTTTAAACGTCGAGCAGTTTAAACAGAATCGTGGTTAATCAATTACTCAGCTTTTTGGAACACCCTGTATGATTTTTGAAAAAAATGTCAACATATGTAAAAAACAAAATAAATTATGCGTGTCCAGGCGTTTTCCCGAAAGACTAACCGTTTTTAAATAACAAATATTGTAATATGTGAGGGGCGTTTTTCACCCTGTTGGAATTTGAGATTCGAGAAACCCCTCCTTATCGAACCTCAACCCCACAGTCAATCCGTTTGCCAAAAATCAGCTTTAAACGTCAAGCAGTTTAAGCAGAATAGTGATTACTCAATGGTCATATTTTATGAAACACGCTGTATATATTTTTTAAAAATCTGAATATATGTAAAACAACATAATAAAATATACGTGTTTTAAGAGTTTTCCGAAAAACTCACCGGTTTTTAAATAAAAAATATTCTAATATTTGAGGGTAGTTTCACCCCCTTAGAATTCGAGTTTCGAAAAATCCCTTCTTATCGAACCTCTACACTCTAAAGTCAATCCGTTTTCCAAAAATCAGCTTTTTACGTCAAGGGCTTTAAGCAGGAGCGTGATTAATCAATCACCAGATTTTTCAAAACACCCTGTATACATTTTTAAAAAATCTTAAAATACTATTCTGAAAATTTTTCAGAATAAATAAATACCTAAATATTGAAACTTAATAAGTAAGTACTGAAACATACAGCGCCATAATATCTCGACCTCCGCCCGTTATGCTCGTAACAGGTTGAAAAACAATGTACTATCTAAAATAACTGATGCGTTATTCTCCAAACTGTTTCGAACCTCCATCGACAATCGACCGATGCAGCAGCGTTCCTTTCCCACTCCGATTATCTCGACCACCGCCCTGTTATGCTCATAACAGGTTGAAAAGCAACGTGTCTAAAATGACTGCTTCTCCAACCCGTTGCGAGCCTCCATCGACAATCGACCGATGCAGCAGCTTTCCTTTCCCACTCCTGTTATCTCGACCGCCAGGCGTTATGCCCCGCAACTGTTTCAAAAAACCTGCTTCTTTTATATCCTATTATTTTTAAGCGGTATCGACCGAAGCAGCTACGTTCGCCGAAGCGCATTCCCCACTCCGTTGTCCGTTGTCTCGCCGCCTGTATCGATGGTTGACGAAATAACATGTTTTCCATCCATACTAGTTGTTTTTTGGAATTGCTTCGAGCAGCATAGAATTTCGTGGCGGTGCAGAGCGCCGACTTCGTTTTTCGTTTTACGAGCGGCCGATCTCTACCTGTCGTTATTTTATATCTGTTATTTTTTAGAAGTAGTAACGGTTGCGTTATGTTATTTATAAATAATTGTTATAAAATAACAGATAGTTAAATAACAACCCATCACTACTGACTATGTAGCGTCTTACCCTTAACAAATTTATTCATTTTAAAATACAAATATATGATCAAGCTTGATATTAATAATTAAAAACTATGAACGAAAAACATTATAACATGATAACAAAACAATAAAACACAACTTAACTATCAAATATACGAAAAATATAGGAATAAAGTTTAGGATAACCGGTATAAAATAATGAAATAAAATAATAATGATCAAAAAAATGACACCGCCACTGGATATTTCAATAGTATTCAATATTCCTACTCTTTTCAGAAGAGACCCTGAAGTTGGGGATAAGGCAAGCGAATAGGAAAGGCGTAAAAGCCATGGCAACCGCGTGGTAACAAATCCTGTGACGTACTCTCGCCAATCATGTTCGATGAATAGGGGGCCATGCGCGGCGATGCCAGTTTGCCAAAGATATCGTTGAAAGATCTTCAACTTTCATAATAAGCAGATTATACAGAATGAAAGAAATAAGTTATTAAATAAAACATATCGAACAATATGATCTACGTTAAAATTCCTTAGTAATCTACGTTAGAATATATGCTAAACACATTATATATAATTAAAATATATTAAATTTATAGTTCATGTCTGGCAATTTTGCAATTTTATAGATAAACGTGGCAATGTCGATTTTTTTTCTCGCATTCCTTCCGTAGCTTCAGATCCGCTGGTCAAACAGTACTCTACCTATATTTATTTATTTAGGTACTGCTAAACTGCTAAACGGCTCTTATAAAATAAGTTTTCACCTTTTCGATAAGTAATGATACAAAGGGGATCGAAAAATGCAATAACTTCAGATTCGCCCTGTATTTTAGGAAGTAAGAGAGTTAGGACATATCTGTATGTAGCATCTTTAGTTTCATAAATAAGTAACAGCGTAATGTGAAAACCGCATCTTTGTATCTCGACTCATAAACGAGAAACCCTGCAAAACACACGAAAATGGGACACCCTGTACAGACGTACTGCCAAATCAAGAAATCAACTACGAATGAAATCCAAGATCGATTTATATATTTTATATATTTTAATTTTTTTTGTGTTCGTAATAATTCCTTTGCTACTTCCTCCAAAAACCGACAGTACATGGAAGGAGCGTTTCGAGGAAGTAAACGGACGAAGTAGCGTTTTGACGAAGGAGGAAGGAACACACAGTCGCATAAAATTTTCCTATAGTAAATATATGATTTTTGGACGAAGGGACGCGAGGAAGGAACGAAGTGAAGTAGTGAAGTGTGAGTATGGAGCTTTAAGTTTGAAAACCAATCAATAAAAATCTGTAATATATTTTATAGATTTTTTTGCCGGTTAAAGTTACTGAATTATCGAAACGTTAAATAATCATATTTAAATGGAATGGTTAAAACAAACATAAAATATTGCACTTACATCATCATTCTAGCGTTTAAAATTAATTAACGTGTTTGCCTTCTGTAAAACGCGATACGAGAATCGAACACACACATTTTGTTTATTTAAATTTTATTCATATTCGTTTTCTAGTGTGGAAAGTTGGCGGTAAAATTATAAATAATTATAAGTATTGTTTATATTATCACTAAAAATAAACAAATAATCTGTTGTTTTACACTTTTCTCTTGGCAACTTCCAAGTTTTTTTTATATAGAAATAGCGTATACACTGGAGGTTTTAACTGTGGTTTTATCAATTATAGCTGTTTGTACTGCTAGCTCAAATCTGCTGTTTTAAAATATTAAAGAATCACAAAATTTATTTAGTTCAATGCACGGCAAACGGCAAGGGTGATAATAGTTATCGGAAAGTGTGCAGTGATACCTCGAGTGATACTTTAACAACGGCAAAAAATATGACGTTAATCAAAATTAATAATAACCATCTATCAAAGAATGAAATCGAAATTATATTACCATAGAAACGGAATATTCAACCATATTTTCACCTTTTTTTTTAATTTTCTCTAAAACTGTATGGAAATTTGGAAAAGTATACAAGGGATTAATCATTTTAGAACAAGCAAGCATTTTAATAAAGAATGCGTTTTTCTTACATGTTAACAATAAAAAAGTTTTTCCTTTTGTAAAGACAATCCGGGGATATACTATATACAGGGTGGCGCACCTCATACGCCTCGGTGGATTATACGAAAACGGAAAGATATAGAAACAAGATATTTTATGGATATATGTGGGGAGGCAATGTGCACAATTTAAAATTATTTTAAAATATACAGGGTGTTTCATGACTAAGATCCATACTGAAGATATATCTTTTCTTATGTAACACCCGGTATTTTATTTTATTTTTGGATTTTGCATGGGCCCAAAAAAAGACATATATTATAAGGTTTAAATATGTTTAAAATCTTTGGTTTTTGATATATTTAAAGATATTTAAATATGCATATTACAATAGAACAGATTATTAACACTCTGTACATTACTTTTTAGAATTAATCCTTGTGCTGAGTTTAAAGGTGGGAAAATTTACTGAAAAATATTATTCCTTCCTTAAATTTATACAGGAGTACTATTGAATTTTTTTCGATATTGAATTGAACGATTTTGAATAAAAAGCGATTTTTCAATAAAATCGCAATCAAGATGACTGGTGTCGCCATTGCAATTTTCCAGTGACATTTGGTAACTATTTTCTAAGTTTATTAATTTATATTTCCATTATCATTTAAGAGTTATAACAGTTTACTTAAATTTACCTACAATAGTTTAATAAGGATTCATTATTTTATGAAGAAAAATAAAGCAGGAATGGATATGTTACTAGTGTCTTAATTTGTGAGGAAAATTGCTTCTTGGCACCAAAGCCTTCTGCTTAAAAATATCCAAATAAGAATCTTCCTGATAAGGGCTCGAACACACTGATGACTAGGTCGCACCGGCCAGGCCGCTGCTACCTCTAAAGCGGCCCTCACACGATCAATAATATTGTCAATACTTTGGATTATTGACAATATTATTGAGCGTTTGAGCGTACATATTGATATACTTTCAATATATTGATGGATTTTCGGGATCCTGAAAATACTCGACAATATTAAAGGCGGGGCAAGTCGTATTGACAATATATTGATCGTTAGGTCGCATGATTGACAAAATTTGACTAGTTTATTCGTAACCATGGCGGAAGACGGGACATCGCCGTCGTTGTTTTCACCAGTTTTAGATCGCAATCATCAGGCTCCCGTTTCTTAACGTACTCTAGAAGATTTAGTTGGCCGAACCTTTTTCTTTTTAGATATCCATTTTTTATATAACGCCTTTTTTAAAATTTTTTCCTCTATTTTTTCTTACTGACTGACATTCACTGCCAAAATGACATGCTTTTTTATCTTTAATTTTTTGGCATAGGGTATAATTCACACTTAATATCTGCACAAAACTTAATATTGATATATGTATTGATCGTGTCAGGCCAACTTTCAAATATTGATAAAATATTGACAATAAAAAACATTGACAATATTATTGATCGTGTGAGGGCCGCTTAAAACCATTAAATCAAATGATATAGCGCACACTAACGTCACAAAACGTCCTGGCCGTCCGTTGGTCGTTGCGACCAGAAGACTGCACGGAAATATTATTATTTTCTGCCGCTTGTTGCCGGTTTTCTTCCAAATTAATAATTTTTCAGATGAAATCCCTCAAATTCAAGGCACAATATTTTATTTTCTATAAGATATAGTGTTTTAGTGTAGTTTTTGCACACGTGCAGAAAATCCAAAGAAATAGTATACAGACTGGATCCAAGGTAAACTTAAATCTAATCCCTTCTTTTTATCAAGGGTCGATTCTAGTGGAAACTCAAAACATTTTTATATGACATACCTACTCTATTTATGGTTGGTATGATACCTGTTATTATACCTTTGAGTTTCGATGTTAAAAAATAAAAAAAATAATATTTAAAGTTTTTCTACAACCACTTGTTTTTGTTATTAAATTAGTTTTTTTAGTTGTATTGCAGTCATGTACAAGGAGGACAACTGTATTTTAAATATTATATTTAATTTAACGTTTTTCAAACAGGGTTCATTAGACTATATTTCTACTAGGTACATTATTTTGAAAAAAAAATTAAGAAAGTAACTTTAATAAACTTATAACTAAACTTATTCATAAAAATAGAAGTAATTACTGTTGTAGATTCTTCGTTATATTGTAAACATTGAAATAACTGGAAGCTAAAGTTTCTACTCGCTTATATTTACAGCCAGTGTCTGACGATCTTTTTTTACTATGGCCCTAATATGTTTACTTCTAAAGTCGATAAGGGCGCCATATCAGTAGAAAAAAGAAACAGAATATCTCCCTTTTTGTAGGTCTCGGTGATTCCCCAGTATGCAGCACTCACATCGGAGAATCACCGAGGCCTTTTTAAACTAATGTAAAATGCTGAAAATCTCACGAGTTACATGTCTCACTCTACACATATTAAATTACATAGACGTAGGATGTAGAATATTCTGTTATGAAACGACTGATGGAATAGTCGCGATTTGAAAATCGCGGATTTGAAAAACATGGAAATAACGGGGTTGGAGATTTTACTTGCTCCATTTACCACACCAGTATTTATTAACGAATTTTACTTGGTCGGGGTTGGAGATTTTACTTACTCCATTTACCACACCGGTATTTATTAACGAAAAATCCAAGAATATTTTAAATGCATTATTTAATATTACAACATTTAATAAGCTCATGAATAGCAACTTCGCTTTTTAGTTAACTCGGATATTTTAACATTTCTGAAACAATATTTTCTAATTGGTAAAACGTAAAAAATCGTTAGATTTGACAACTCTGTTGAAACTGGTCGTTCATCTGGCCGCAGCTATAAACGCAATACATCCGGTCAGCCGACGGCCAGCTCGTTGCGACCTGGTCGTCAGTGAGTGTGATGATATAGCGCAGACTAACGTGCTGGCCGTCCGTTGGTTGTTGCGACCAGTAGACTGCACTAAAATATTATTTTCTGCCGCTTTTTGCCGGTTTTCTTCCAAATTAATAATTTTTCAGATGAAATCCCTCAAATTCAACGCACAATATTTTATTTTCTATAAGATATAGTGTTTTAGTGTAGTTTTTGCACACGTGCAGAAAATCCAAAGAAATAGTATACAAACTGGATCAAAGGGAAACTTAAATCTAGTCCCTTTTTTATCAAGGGTCGATTCTATTAAAAATTCAAAACATTTTTATATGAAATACTCTATTTATGATTGGTATGATACCTGTTATTATACCTTCGAGTTTCGATGTTAAAAAATAAAAAAAAACATTTTTAAAGTTTTTCTATAACCACTTATTTTTTTTATTAAATTAGTTTTTTTAGTTGTATTGTAGTCATGTACAAGGAGGACAACTGTATTTTAAATATTATATTTAATTTAACGTTTATCAAACAGGATCCATTAGACTATATTTCTACTAGGTACATTGTTTTTAAAAAAATTAAGAGTAAAAGTAAGTTCATATCAGTAGAAAAAAGAAACAGAATATCGCCCTCTTTGTCGGTCGCGCTTACACAATACTTTTTGTTCAGCCTTATTGTTCTGCTTGTGCGTGCGCGCTCGGTTCGTTCGGGCTAAAATGCTCTAGTCTGGACGCACCTTTAGGAACAATACTGTTTTTGCCCTTTATCGATATAATGCTGAAAATCTCACGAGTTACATGTCTCACTCTACACATATTAAATTACATAGACGTAGGATGTAGAATATTCTGTTATGAAACGACTGATGGAATACCAGGCATCGCGGATTTGAAAAACATGGAAATAACGACATTATCGTGTAGTCGGGGTTGGAGATTTTACTTACTCCATACCACACCAGTTAAGTATTTATTAACGAAAAATCCAAGAATATTTTAAATGCAATATTTAATATTAGAACATTTAATAAGCTCATGAATAGCAACTTCGCTTTTTAGTTAACTTGGATATTTTAACATTTCTGAAACTTAATTCTTTCTGAAACAATATTTTCTAATTGGCAAAACGTAAAAAATAATCGTTAGATCTGACAACTCTGTTAAAACTGGTCGTTCATCTGGCCGCAGCTATAAACGCAATACATCCGGCCAGCCGACGGCCAGCTCGTTGCGACCTGGTCGTCAGTGAGTTCGAACCCTAAGCGTTCCTTTGAAAAACTACTTGTTCTATTTTACAGAGCTGGTAGTGTGGTTTATAAAAAAAATATTAGGCAGAAACCTATCGTTGGAAGTGAAGAAAATGAATTTGACGTACTTCTTCGTTTTTCTTGATAGAATAATAAATACATATTTAATAAATATTATTTATTAAACTATTATAGGTAAATTAAATAAAAGTTAACTGGTATAAATTTAAATAAAGTCCATAAACTAAATTCAATTTTGAAAATAGCTACTAACGGTCACTAGAAACTTGTCATGACGACACCAGCCCCCTTAGTTGCCATTTTATTGAAAAATTTCTCTTTATTCAAAATCTGAGCCAGATAGGTATAGGAAACCCTAATACAGTTTGAAAGAGCATTTGAATCTGCTTCGATTTGTTTAAAAAAATACAGGGTATTTGAAATAACAAAGTTTTTATGTAGAATAAAAATTTAAAATAGGCCAGCAATTTTTGATACCCAATTCTCAAAACTGTATATGTTGTTGCCGAAATATCCAGGCTTTTTTGAAGAAATCTATCACTTCAAACGTCTATGCTCCCGTGGTGCGCTTCTTCCTACTCGCAGGGGACGATTTGCGTATTAAAACGCGAGGAAAAGAATCAGCGGAAGTCCTTCTAATGGCGCCGAACGAGGCCTGAGACTAGCGCCGCGACGCCGACGCGACGCCCGTCCGCCGAGGAAATGGAGAAACAATGAGGTTTTGTTTTGACACGACGAGAAAGCCGTCCGTCTTTCTTTTTTCCATTAATTGTCCATTTGTACGGCAACCTGTTCGAGAGAGAGCTGCGCCAAACGGAATCGGATATGGTTTTTACGTGTGTCTGTCTGTAGTTTCTATTACGTTGTTGTTTACGATCGAGCGTTGTACATGGTGGTCCAACCAAATCGAAAAATATCATAATATAATAAAATAGGCATGTTCCAAAAAATATAAATTCGCAAATAAATCATTGTATTGCATAGATTAAGTCTTCATTACTTACAATACATAGGAAATTAGGAAAAATTCCATGATACCTTTTTAGAAATTGAATTATAATTTCAAACAGGCACATTCCCGGTTGAGCTGTTACGTACATAGCCTTCACCAATCACGTTTCAGATCGTAGAACGGGAAGTTTCATATCATAGGTTGGCATGACTGATAGCCTGGCTCAAGAAGTGTCTATGGGGAGACTTTCATCTGAGTTCTACGCATGCGCAGTAAGCAAATTTCTGTTGATGTTGCCAAATTGTGCATGTGTATTATTTTGAAAATTAGATAATAAATAAATCCTTTTTTATACGCCACAAAATCTTCCTTTTTAATATAATTATAATTTAATTTTCGGTAATTACCTAATTTTCTTTATAAAATTTTATTTTTGTTTTACTTTTTTTATAAACTTTATTTTTTCTGCTTTGTCATTATTAAAATAGAAATTTTAAATATAATTTTATTATTAACACTACCTACCTATTAATTAAAAAAAAAAACAATAAAATCTGTTAAAATAAATTTATTGGTTTGAATGAGAATAAAATACAGAAATAGATACTTGAATGTAAAGATGAAAATGAAAATACTATAATTTAATAATAAATAAATACATAAGAAATTATAAGCTAATATTTTTTACCATATATGTAGGTCTAAAATGATATCTGAATAAATATATTTATATATAATTATATAGTCGTGTATACGTGTTTTAATTTTTGGTATAATTCTCAACACGTAACTTTTTCTCGTTTCTACATTTGGCATCTTGTATGATAAAACCATGACTCAAACGAAGAAAACCTAGGCAATACCTAGGCAGTGGATATAAATGTGTTCTGAGGTAGATGCTATTGTTACGGATTCCGTGGGTCCACTATTTAAACTCACGATAAAATACTTAACGAATTACGTTTCACTCTGTAAACACAACTTATACTATTTACAACACAACTTATGCAACTACTATTACTCTAACGGTATTTCGCGATATTTTCAAACTTTAGACTTCAAACTTCAAACTTTAAACTTCTAACTTTAAACTTTAAACTTGTCCAACTGTCAAAGCGCGGGCCTTATATACCCCCTGGCGGTTGTTTCTAGATTTTTCTAAAGAATTCTATAATTTTCTTTACTTTCTGGCGAATGCGCCAGGTTCCTCAATGCACATTGCGATTTTTTAGCAGTATGCAGTTATGCAACCAGTAATACACCTTGACATTGCCCCATTCTCAAATTTGATCGTCCCGATCAAGGTTTCCTGTCTGGTATCTCTTCAATCGATCCAGATGAACTACTTTCATCTTACTTCTAGGGCTGCGTTGAATCCGGTACACAACATCATTTATCCTCTTGATGACTGTATAAGGACCTTCCCATGCTGGAGTTAACTTTGGGGACCTCCCTTTCTTGCGCTGTGGGTTATATAACCATACCATATCGTCCTGTTGAAATCCCGTAGAATTAGCTCTGAGGTCGTAACGAGCTTTCATCCGGTCACTGGCTAGCGTAATCTTACTTCTCACGGCCTTATGAATTCCCAATAACCTTTCCTTCAGTTCATCCGCGTAGTCCTCTACGTTCGTGGTGCTGTCGTCTGGTGATCCGAACACCAAGTCACAAGGCAACCGTAATTCTCGACCAAATAAAATCTTCGATGGTGAAAGTCCGGTGGTGTTGTGAACTGCACTTCTATATGCCATTAGGAATAGTGGTATATGCTGATCCCAATCTCTTTGATGTTCATCCACCATTTTCGAAGATGTTCTTCAATGGTCTTATTGAATTTCTCGACCATCCCATCAGACTGCGGATGTAAAGCTGTTGTCCTAGTCTTGTGAATACCAAGCAGACCACACATCTTCTGGAACAGTTTTGACTCGAAGTTCCTTCCTTGGTCAGTGTGAAGCTCTAAAGGAATTCCAAATCTACTGAAGACATTATTGACCAATACCTCAGCTACAGTCGATGCTTCTTGGTTTGGAATGGCAAAAACTTCTGGCCATTTACTGAAATAATCCATCGCCACTAAAACGTACTTGTTGCCCTTGTTGCCCGTGGGCCTGCAATGTAAACAGCGATTCTTTCGAATGGCAGTCCAACATTATATTGTTTCATTTTTCCCCTAGATCGAGTGCTTGGTCCTTGGCTGGCTGCACAAATTTTACATTGTCGACACTATTTCTTGACATCTTCGCAATAATCCACCCAGTAAAAGCGATCTCTCAGCTTGCTCAAGGTCTTGTTTACCCCAAGATGGGCTCCAGATTTACCACCGTGAATTTCTTCCAATACCTGGGTAACTTTCTTCCTTGGTACCAGTAACTGAGTTGTTACTGTGCTGCCATCCGCACTTTCCCATGTGCGCTTTAACAATCCATTCTCAATAACCAGTGAATTCCACTGAGCCCAGAGAGCTTTGAAAACGAGCCCTCTGTTTGAATATCCTGCCACGGTGGTCTCTCGCCGTTACCTTCCTTGAGCCGTAGTATTGCTCCGATGTCTGGATCTTCCATTTGATCTTTCCTCAATTGTGTCGTCGTCCACTGTTCATCGGTTCCAAGTTTAAAACTCCTTATCATGACAGTGCCTTCACGTTGTTCCGTTTTACAGCAGTGCTTACAATCGGTTTGACAGGGTCTTCTGGATAAACCGTCTGCGTTACCATGCATTTTTCCAGCACGATGTTGGATGGTAAAGTGATACTGTTGGAGCTTCTCGAGCCATCGTGCTATTTGACCTTCAGGTTGTTTCATCTCCATAAGCCACTTGAGAGCCGCATGATCTGTCCTAATTAAAAATTCTTGGCCGTACAGATATTTATGAAAATGATCAACTGCCTTCACAATTGCTAGCAGCTCCTTCCGGGTAACGCAGTAATTCCTTTCTGGTTTGGATAGAACTCGACTGTAATATTCTATCACTCGTTCTTCGCCATCTTGCACTTGTGATAGCACTGCACCTATGCCGATATTGCTGGCGTCGGTATCCAGGATATACCTCCCTTGTTGTTGCGGGTAGGCTAGAATAGGACTTGAACATAAAGCCGCCTTAAGTCTTCCAAAGGCTACATCACAATCGGTGTTCCATTCGTAGCCGACTTCATCACCTGTAAGTCTATGTAAGGGTGCAGCTATATTGGCAAATCCCTTGACAAATCTTCTGTAATAGGTGCATAAACCCAGAAAACTTCTAAGTTCATGTTTGTCGCGAGGTTTAGGCCAATCCTTGATTGCAGCGATTTTCTTCTGATCGGTGTAAATTCCGTCTGCCGAAACTACATGACCCAAGAATTCCACTTGTCGCTGGAATAAGCTACACTTCTTCGGGTTCAAGTACAGGTGCGCATTCCTTATGCGGCCGAAGACTTCTTCTAAATTTCGCAAATACTCCTCAAAAGTTCTTCCCATAACCAATACATCGTCGAGGTAAACCAAGCACGTTTTCCAAGTTAATCCTCTTAACACCACCTCCATGAGACGTTCGAAAGTGGCTGGAGCATTGCATAATCCAAACGGCATGACCTTAAATTGATATAGTCCGTTTCCTGTAGAAAAAGCCGTCTTTTCTTTGTCTTCCTCGTCTAGACCAACTTGCCAGTATCCACTCTTTAAGTCGAGAGTGGAGAACCAGCACGAACCTGCCAGAGTTGTTAATGTGTCATCTATACGTGGCAGTGGGTAGCTATCTTTCTTAGTGACGTCATTGAGCTTCCTATAATCCACGCAGAATCGAGTACTACCATCTTTCTTCGTCACCAAAACAACAGGAGATGACCATGGACTTGATGATTCTTCGATTACTCCATCTTCTAACATCTTATCTACCATTGTCTCCATTTCTTGTTGTTTGGAAAGGGGCACCCTTCTAGGACGTTGTCGAATCGGCTGAGCATGACCAGTATTAATCCGGTGCTTCACAAAATCCGTTCTTCCACTGTTGTTCTTCTCAAAAATACTGCCATGCTTTAGCAGGAATTGCTTGGCCTTCTGTTTCTCCTCAGGTGTTAGGTGAACCCATGGCTGTTCTAGATGTTTTAGTGTTTCTTGGGATGCCTTTTGTGTAACAGCTGACGACACTTCATCACATCGGGTGACACTTCTTACAGGTTCGCAGATGGCTATCTTGTCACCTTTTTGGATCTTGACACAATTCGGAAAAACATTCGCAATTCTGATCGGTATATTCTTGTCGGTGTTCACCAATGATTTTCCTACTAAGTACCTATCTTGTTTCTTGTCGCCACTTTGTACCAGTCCAACACAGCACCCAGCGATTTTCTCCACTTTACCGAATACGATCTTCTCGGTATTACCAGGTATCACCACAGTTTCCGCTGATCTTACATCCATTCTTCCTGGTCCCTCGTCTGGAGATAACATAAACTCTTCATTTCCGATATTCAGGATATTTCTCTGGTGATCGAACGAAAATCCATGTTGACGAATCACATCCATGCCCAAGATGAAGTCATCTTCAATATCTGCCACTAAAACGCTATGCTGGAACTTCAAATTTCCTAACTTCAGTTCGACGATAGCCTCTCCCCGTACAACGGCCATTTCCCCCGTAACTGTACGTAAACACACTCTTCTTCTCAGAGGCATCAGCTTCAATCCTTGCACTGAGTTAGCCCGCACCAACGATACCATAGCGCCAGTGTCCACTGTCATTCGGATTCCCTTTCCATTGACTTTCCCGTCGATCACCAAACTGTCAGCGGTTCTTCCTAGACTTCTAATGGAAAAAATCCTGGGGGCTCTGTTCTCCCCAGTCAATACTCGCCCCTTAGTATTGACTGATTTTAGTTTTCCTGGTGCCTACGTTCTCTGGATGGTGAACGGGATCGCATTTGAACGCGGCAATCCCGTTTGATGTGGCCACTCCTGCCACATCTAAAGCACCTTATGTCCTGGAATCTTCTCTGGTTCTCTGTCTGGGTGTTGTTGACTCCCTTGTTTATTAGTAGCTCACATAGTTTGTCGACTTTCTTACACATCTCCTCCAAACCCCTGTGAGTGCTTTCGGGCTGTTCCTCGACCGTTACCGATCTTATCTTCGGCATAGGAATGGCGCTAAAGGCAGCTTCGATTTCCAGCGCCCTGACCAGTGCTTCGCTGCTGGTGGAAAATCGGGATATTTGCAGCGCCCTCTGCAATTCGTTGTCCCTCAGTCCGCTAATAAAGCACTGGGCAGCGAGTTCCTCCCTAAACCCTTCCGGTGCTTCTGGGTATGCTAGGTGTACCAGCCGACGTAAGTCTGCTTCAAATTCCTGCAGACTCTCTCCGGACCTCTGCAGGTGCGTCTTGATCTGGGCCTGGTAAAGTTGACGTCGATGTTGGTCGCCATATCTTCTGTCCAATGCAGCAACCAAAGCCTCATACTCCTGCTGTTGGGCTGCAGGAATAGTTTGTAGCAGTTCCAGGGCAGGGCCACGCAGCGCGATGACAAGTTCCGCTGCTTTATCCTGGTCGGTCCATCCGTTGGCAGCGGCGGCTGCTTCAAACTGGCGGTGGTACATCGTCCAGGTGGTTTGTCCATCGTAGGTGGGGGCCTTGAGGTTCGCAGTCCCAGGAACGCCAGGTGTCCTTGCATGTGCCTTGGTCTTCTGTATGTCCATCTCTAATTTTTCCATTTTCTGTTGAAGGCGCTCCTCCAGATCTTCTACGACTTCTTGGAAGTGGGCCTCTTGTCTTCGTTCCGAATTTTCGAGACTTTTCTGCATGCGGTCTTGATCTTCAATTTTGTCCTTCTGGCGACGTACTTCTAAATCTTCAACAATTTTCTCCAACCGTTCTTGTCTAATTTCTTGATTTTCTAGAATTTTCTGAACACGGTCCTGTTCTTCTTGTCTTTCTCTATGACGTCGCTCCTCCAAACGAATTTCCAAATTTCCTATTATTTTCTCAAGCCGGTCCTGTTCTTCTTGTTTTTCTTTCTTTTGACGCGCTTCTAAACCTTCTAACATTTTTTCTTGATTTTCCATAAGTATTTTCTGTAGGCGGTCTTGTTCCTCTTCTTTCTCTCTTCTCATATTCTCCATAAAATCGCCCAATAATTTGCTTACTTCCTCCATTTTCTTCGCTTGCTCCCTTGTACCAACCATAAAAATACTCTAATTCGGTCTAAAATCTTCCAATCCACTTAATTTCTTCTTAAAATCCTCTTGAATCGCACTTCCGACACCAATTGTTACGGATTCCGTGGGTCCACTATTTAAACTCACGATAAAATACTTAACGAATTTATTTGTTTCACTCTGTACACACAACTTATACTATTTACAACACAACTTATGCAACTACTATTACTCTAACGGTATTTCGCGATATTTTCAAACTTTAGACTTCAAACTTTAAACTTCTAACTTTAAACTTTAAACTTGTCCAACTGTCAAAGCGCGGGCCTTATTGGCCCCTGGCGGTTGTTTCTAGATTTTTCTAAAGAATTCTATAATTTTCTTTACTTTCTGGTGAATGCGCCAGGTTCCTCAGTGCACATTGCGATTTTTTAGCAGTATGCAGTTATGCAACCAGTAATACACCTTGACACTATGTTACGGTCCGTAATAAGAATATTATCTAATCTAGTTTAAAACTTATTTAACTCTTCTCTGATGTCTCACTAATTTTTAGTAAATTTATTTTAACAACAATTTGACTTTTAGAAAGTGTGACTTTTAGTTTAGAAAGACTTGACTTTTAGTTCTCAGACTTGGCTTTTAGTCCGTCCCCAATTGAAACCAAGCATAGAGATAGCCATCTTTATGTTTTCTCTGCCAACCGCAGAGTTCCTGTCAAATTCGCCTACCTTTTTACATAGATGACACGCTACTGTATTCTTAGTATACACTTATATCGAGACTATTTAGGTTTACCTAATGATATTTACTCTTTTTTCTGTTGTACGCCCGAGTCCTTATTAGTTATTAATAAAAGAATATAGTGGTAAAACTATACAGGGTGAGTCTTAAAAAAGTGCTAATATTTTCAGGGGTGGTATATTTCGACCTCAGGAACACGTCTATGAAGTTTTTTCTTTTTAGAAGTTCCTCTTCACCGCAAATTTTCTCAAGGTATAGTTTCTTAATCTTTGATATTACATGACTAAAAGAGATAATACAGAAAAATTTCGGTAGCTCTCAATTTTTTTTAAATAAATCATTTTTTTTTAATTTCTAAACTTTAATAACTCGGTTATTTTGGACTTATTTGAAACACGGTAAAGAGGATATATTATGTTTCTTTTATTGAGATCTACCAGTCCTGAAAATATTTGCACAAAGCAGCACAAACATAAGGTGCACTTATTAGACTCACCTTGTATAATGAAACAATTCAAACGGAACAACAGACAACAGATGTTTATTAAAATTATAAGTGTCTCAGAGAAAGACATCTAACAATAGTTATTTTACAAATTGGTGTTTCTGTTTAAAAGCAATTGACGATTATATTGATGCAAATTGATTAGTTAGTTAGGCAGTCACTAAGAATCAAACCAGGGGCGGCTTGTCCTATGAGGCAGATGAGGCAGTGCCTCACCAATACATTTGAAGAATTACACGTATTAATCGATACATCTTTAATCACAATTTTATATTTTTTTCCCTATTTGCATCAATAATAATTGTATTTTTTATCCGTCATTCTACAATAAATTACGTCGATGGTATTCCTTTAAACGCGCTTCCTTTCCCATATGCGACAAACTCGACGATAACTATATATATATATATATATATATATATATATATATATATATATATATATATATATATATATATATATATATATATATATATATATATATATATATATATATATATATATATATCCATCTCATTTGTTCTTTAAGAAGTATATGTGCAGAGGTGGTTTGCCTCTCGCCTTTCCTTGTCTAACGTATTGTGGTATATCGCATTGACGGAGCGACAGCGTTCACTGGAATCTTAAATCTATAGAATGAAAAGAAAAAGCATAGGCAAAACCTTTAGTTGAAGAGAGATAAAATGTATGGAGTAGTAGCGCGTAAACAGACCGTATTGAGGCGAGCCTCAAATGTAAATTTAAACCTTAAAAGCCGTTCGTTAAATATATGTATCACTTCCCGATCAGTTCCCGGCGATCAGCCCGAGAGATTTTAGGCGACAGCTGGCGACAGGCTGAAAATGCAGAATTGCATTATTTTATTGCCAGGTTCTTCGACGGCTTTCATTGTTATTGCACTGTTTTGTCTCTAATTGATTAATATATACGTTTTTTAATATGAATTGCATGTTTAATTACTCGTCTTACTGATTACAACGTATTAAGTAAATACCTAAAAAGTGGTCAGTGACTTGTTGATTGATATGATGATTTAGAGGGACCATGCATCATCAGAGGACTTCCCTAGGTAAAGTTTTTCGAATACGAATCATTTCTAGATAAATTGTGTACTCGTATAGTCAAAAAGTAAAGCAACCTGTGACAGAGATTTCATTTTGTTTTATTTTTATAGGATTGGTAGAAAAACAAAATTTTACCATACAGAGTAAAATATATAAGACAAAATATCCTGAGGTCGTTTTGATAAAAATTTACTGTTGCAATAGCCCTATGTAATAGGTACCGTATGATCGAAAAAAAACGGCGTCCAGTTGGCTTGAAAATGACGATCGATGATATATTTCCCATATAATTTTCGCTGACGCCGTTTTTATTCGATCATACGGTATAATACTGCGAATTATATTACATAAGGCTTAAGGCAACTGCTAAAAATTTAGAAATATTTTAAATACCCGATGATACGATATATCTGCGCTTTTTAAGTCTATAGGTATCTAAAATACTAAAAATAATATACAGTGTGTATTGCATTTAAAAAAATTGAGATATAGCATTATAATATCGCAATGTTGGCCGTGCCATAAAAAAATCCCTGTATAAAATAATGTTAATTTTTCTCGGATTTCTTCTTTTGTCCTACATACCTCAATAATATATCAATAAGTTAAATTCACTTCAGGTTTTTACCACTTTTTAAAAAATGAAATTTTTCAAATATGAATTATCATGGAAATCCCGCATATATAGTGCTTCAAATAAATCAATAGTGTGAAGTATGCTGAATTTTATGCTGAACCCAATTCTGTACAGAAAAATGGTAATGCGATTGCAATTTTACAGAAAATATTTTTTTAGGATATGCACTTTTTTATATAGAAGTTTTTTTCATATATTTGTCAACTACGAAGATATTGGACTTCCTCGTACTAATGGTCATCCTATATACATACTAATAAAAATTCTTTTCTAATGTGCCTCACCATCTTCCAGTGCTACGAGCCGCCCCTGAATCAAACGTAGCTTTAGTTAGAAGATTAGCCATTTAATTTTTGCCAAGACAATCTTTTTTTGAGCTCTGATCGGGACCGGCCTACCGGCCCATCTTCCCACATAGCCCATCCACCCCTGTCCATCAATATAAAATTTATCACTTTCACATGGTATTTTGTATATTACATTCTTTGTTTGTTGTCCAGTGTTCATTGGTTTAGTGTGCGTTCAAATGTGGGTAAAAGGTGCAGGTCCTTGGTAGGATGGGAGCATAGTTCCTCCTGTTCTAACCTTGTTTTCCCAAATTGAAAGTGTCGTTTGTGATCCAGAGCCTTGCAATCCGGTTATCCGGTGTTTAACCATAGTAAATTTTTGTTATTTTTAATATAAAATTCAATTGAAGTGATTAAAAAGTACTCCTTCAATACAAAAAGAAATGCAACGAAGTTACAACTAAGGAATAAATAATAAATCAAATTCAATACAAATTTCACTGGTTTGAAATGACGCGTAGAAAATTGTGACGTCGCCTATCAGCATTTAACTGAATAGTTGACAGAGGGCGCGAGCCTCTGAAGAATAATATTATGGCGTGTCTAGTTCTCTGCTACCATACATGTACCTTAAAATCACGTTAGATTTTTCTATTTTTATTAAGATCGTTAAAAAATACGTTTTTATGTGGGATTATTCTTTATTATCCCAATATTAAATTTACTTTTATAATTTTTACTACTAGAAATTAAAACCTAAATTTTTATAATTAACAGGTTACTGCCATTTTTATCGAAGCACTAAACACTACCAAAGTTGTTCGGATGTTCGACGCGTTCGAGGTTAGATTTGTATTTTAGTATTTTGTGGATTTTGCGTTTGGCGTTAAATACTTTGAGTTTTCAATTTTGTTTTATTGTACCCTCTTTGTTATTTTTGTAATGAAGGGTGTTAAAGTTTGTTTTGTGAAGGGCTGTCTAAATAACTCTGAAGGCTCCCCAGAAAAGTTTTTATAACTGTTTCTTTGGATGAAAGCCGTCGAAGAACCTGGTTTAAAGCGGCACGACAACAATATGTCAGCAAAAGTACGAGATTTTGCTGTGAAGATGATTTTAACGTAAGTTCCTTAAGTTTATTTTACAATTAATTTTATATCTACTTTAAAATACATTTAGAAAAATGGTTTTTATTTATAGTATGTATAGTACCTGGTGGCAAACCGTGACACTTTTGATAGATGACGTCAGAGATTGCAAAAGTGTAAATTTGCAATTCTTAATATTGATTAATTTAAAAAAAATGGGATAAAATGGAAGTAAAATAAAAAAATACGGGTGTCATAAAACTGTATGAAGATTAATTATTTGCAATAAAAAACTATGGTTAAACTCCGGATTACATATTATGTGCTCTGTTGTTTCAAGATCTTTATCGCAGAGTCTGCAGCAGAGTTCCTTGATACAGATTCAGCTTGTTCAGGAACCATTTGACAGCCATATGTCTTGCCAAGAGACATGTTGTAATCCGCACTTTATTTCTGCCAAGCATTGGCAATTGATTAGTAGGTTTAGAATTAGGTCCTTGGAGAAGGCATTGCGATTCCTGAGTTCCTGTCTATTTTCCAGCAGACGGTCTGCTTTTCTCTGATCCAAAGTTTGTATATTGCCAGAAGTAGTTATACATTTGGATACTGCCAGTAGAGGCTGTAGAACTTTTTGTTTTACTTAATTATTACGTGTGTATCACTTATCACTTTTTTTCTCTTTGTAACTTTTTCTGCAGACCGCAATGACTGGAATGGAAGGCCAATGCGTTAAAAAGAAATGGAGTAAGGATATAACGGGTGGTTTAATTTCGTTCTGGGCAATGATGCTAAATCAGAAAAAAATTCTCCCAATGTAGGGTAAAAAATAATTATTTACTATATTCTTATTTTATTATCTTACCAATTTTTGCTTACCTTGCAATTTGCACTGCACGCCACTGTATGTAAGTAAATAATATCTTTGTACACAAACGCCGTTTTGAAACCACATTTCCTGGACTGTTCTGCATGGAAATTGGATATCTGGATGTTCTAATGTCCATGGACAGCGGACTTTGATGTCGCGAACAGAAAACGCCGCGACAAAGGAAGGGGTTAGACTAAAAGAGGATATCAAAGGATGTCGGAGGGGGGGGGGGTAAAAGATGGAAGAGACGGGGATAGAGTATATAGAGACAACCAAAGCGGGCTTGAATTACCATTCAACATGCTGTTCGAATTAGTCATAGCGGAATTAATTGGGGGTTCTGTTTTGCGTAATTATATTTAAATTAACTAACTCACGGAAAAGTTTACCAGATTCAATAGGCCGATTATACAGTATGTCCTTTAGGGTGCAAAGATTGATGGTGGAAGAAAAAGAAAAATCATGGATTCCAAAAAAAAAATTGTTTAAAAACTTGTAATAAATCAAAAATAACTGTAAAATTTATAAAAAGTTTTTCTATAAAGCTATAAAAATTATCCCCGTATAACAAATATACAATCTATTCACCAAATAAAAAGTTACAAAATTCCAGTTCCAAGAGGGTGAAACCACCCCTCAAATATTACAATATTTTTTTATTTAAAAAACGGTCAAGTTTCCGAAAAAACACTTAAACACGTATATTTTATTTTGTTTTTTACATATTTTAAGATTTTTTAAAAATATATACAGGGTGTTTCGAAAAATCTGGTCATTGATTAATCACGATCCTGCTTAAAGCGCTTGACGTAAAAAGTTGATTTTTGGAAAACAGATTGACTTTAGGGTGTAGAGGTTCGATAAGAAGGGATTTTTCGAAACTCGAATTCTAAGGAGGTAAAACTATCCCTCAAATATTAAAATATTTTTTATTTAAAAAACGGTTAGTCTTTCGGGAAAAGCTTGGACAAGCATAATTTATTTGTTTTTTTTACATGTTTTGAATTTTTTTAAAAAATCATAAAGGGTGTTCCAAAAAGTTGGGTAATTTCTTTACCACGATTCTGCCTAAAGCGCTTGACGTAAAAAGCTGATTTTTGGGAAACAGATTGACTTTAGGGTGTAGAGGTTCGATAAGAAGGGATTTTTCGAAACTCGAATTGTAAGGGGGTGAAACTATCCCTCAAATATTAAAATATTTTATATTTAAAAACTGGTGAGTTTTTCGGAAAAACTCTTAAACACGTATATTTTATTTTGTTGTTTTACATATTTTAAGATTTTTTATAAATTTATACAGGGTGTTTCATAAAATATGACCATTGAGTAATCACGATTCTGCTTAAACTGCTTGACGTTTAAAGCTGATTTTTGGTAAACGGATTGACTGTGGGGTGTAGAGGTTCGATAAGGAGGGGTTTCTCGAATCTCAAATTCAAGGGTGAAAACGCCCCTCGAATATTACAATATTGTTATTTAAAAACGGTTAGTCTTTCGGGAAAACGCTTGGACAAAGCATAGTATTTGGTTTTACAAATTTTGAAATTTTTAAAATCATAAATGATGTTCAAAAGTTGGGTAATTTGCTTAACCACGATTCTGTAAACTGCTTGACGTAAAAAGCTTATTTTTGGCAAACGGATTTTCGAAAGTCAAATTCAATGAGATGAAACTACCCTCAAATATTACCAAGTTATATAATAATATCGCCATATTGTTTTTTCTCATGCTGACATAAATGTGAGAAAATTTTATCCAGTTTGTATGTTAATGGAAATTCTTGCTTTGCTTTATCATCACCATTACAAATGATTAATTCGACGCGAACGAAGTCGCTGGTACACGCTAGTACTTTTAATAAATTGAAAAATAATTTTAAAAGACACATACATCTACTTAAGAGTCCATTTCACTTAAGTCCGAAAAAGTAGCAAAATAAGCGTTCGGCAAACTGACTAGGTATTTTACACAAATGAAGAAGGAAATTAAAAATAAAGGATTATACTATATCCGTACTGTAGCACATTTTTAGACAATTTTATTTTTAAGATTTTGATGGTCAAACATCAACAAAATATTCCTTATGTTTGGACTAAATTTTCTCGAAAATAAAGACATAATTTAAAATTCCGTTACAATACGGAAATAGATTGAAGTTTTGTGATTACAGTGATATATGATTTATATGAGTTTGTAACAAATTGCTTGTTATTTTCTGGCAAATGCTGAAGCTCTGCAAACCTTAATCAAAGCACGTGTGTTTGGAATTTTGGGTGTGGTTTGGCTTAACACGACAGGATCGGGCTAAGCCTTAGGCAGATTTTTGAAATATAATATATATTTCCTTCGGCCACACACCCGCTTTACCCGACTCTTGAGGGCGACCCGAACAGTACTGCGTAATAGACTCTTAATATCTATAATATTCTTCTATTAAAATGTTATAATTTTCTTCCAAGTGTCTTTAGCGATTCGAATCAAATTTTGAGGATAAAGTTACTATAAGTGCGACATATTTTACTGCTAAAAATGTCGACATATTCAAAAAAAAATCCGTCATGCGTCGTCTCATGTTGTTTTTAACCAGTTTTATTGGTTTATTTCAAAAATGTCAGATCGTATTTCAATTTTATTGGTTTGACGGAACGATGAACGAAAAACGGACGCCGATGCGTATGAACTCGCCTTTAGATTTTTGACGCTTGTCAAAGCCTTGCCAAATTATAGGTAATAATTTTGTGTCAACTTTTCTAACTTTTGTCAAATACCCTGTGTTTTGGAAGATGATGCATTTTGATTCGTGTTATTACGTGTGTTTTGTGTCTTTTGAATGCAAGTGGAGGAAAAATCGAGTGAAAATTAACTGTAGACCCAGAGCACAGTTTATAGTTAATACTCGCTGCCCAGGCAGAAAGTCTTATACACCAATAAAGTTACCATCAATAAAGTTCGTATACCATCTCGTCGTGGATAAGTGCATCTCAAATATGGTAGAAGGACCATACTAAACACATACTAAAAACTGGAGTAGCTGTAAAATATCGACATCACACCTAGGTAAATAATGGATTTTAGTACTGCAGAAAAATAATGTCAAAAGGTACTGGTTAAAAAAAAAAGATTAAAGTTAATTAATCAATCTTTAAGGTATAAAATTTGGTAAGTGTTGTTATTAATAAAATAGTTTGTTTTATTTATGTTGTTTTATTTATTCCTGCGGAATATTACAAATTTGTATTTGTACATAAGTTATATTGATAAATATAATCATAAATGAGGGAAGTTTCATAAAGCTTGAAAGTAAGAAATAGTTCTTTTTTATATTTTTTTTGGTATGTGGTGTCTTGTTCTTGTTTTCGGTTCTTACCGTTTTTTATTAAATAAAATAACTCGATTACATTTTTTCAGTTTTATACAGTTTTTTTCACAATATTTTGAAGTAATCACTTGTCAGTCAAATTTTAAATATATTAATTTCCTGCTATGCGTTCCAGTTGTACCAACTTATTTCTTTGGAAAATAAAATAAACTACTTTGAAATTAAAATGACAGACACATCTATCACTGTCAAGCAATGACTAAAGAATATAAGGACATGTAACGCCCCTGTACGGGCTGTAGTAGAATTTGTGACGTTAGACGCCATTCGTTTGATGCCAAATAGTGAGTCATCATCCAGTCACCAGCGACAATTTTAGCGATTTTTAATAGTTTGTTGTGTGTAGTGAACTTTGTATAAACTTTGTTACAATGGTGAATTGTGTAGCTTTCAAGTGTAAAAGCCACAGCGACAAGAAAGAGCCAGGAGTTACGTTTCACAGGTAAATAACAGTACACTCCAACCTTTTAGCGTTTTCTTATTGAATTCGATAATTATTCTTCAACTTCAATTAACATCTATATGTACTTGATATGTGCTATACGTCGATACTAGTTTTGTACTTTTTGTTAACATTTTAAGGCGTTTTTTTTAATTAATTAGTATGACACCACCTAAATAAGCATACACCATAGGCGTAGTCAAAACATTTATCAAAAATATAAATATACTTATAACGATTATTCGTAAATTGTCTATTTAAATTAGAAATATACCTTTAATGTTATAAATATTAAATAAAACATTTATTATTAAAAAAATGCACTTATTTTAGGTTTCCTAAAGATCCTGAAAGACAAAAACGTTGGATTTTAGAAATGAAGCTTGCAGATTGGAGTCCTAAAAAACATGATAGAATTTGTTCTAAACATTTTAAAGAAAGTTGTTTTACTAAATTTAGCACAAAGAGATACCTACTGTATGGAGCAGTGCCCACAATTTTTTCTGAATTTCCTATACATTTGCCAAAAGAGAAGGTAGGTATCTATAAGACAAAAATATTTTTTGAAAATTGGTTCTTGGGGTTATGGTCCGTATATAAATTTGTTTATTTTTTATTTTGTAGTGAAACACATTATCAAAATTTACGTTTCGATCTATATTAGATCTTTATCAAAACATGTTATTATAAACTTAGACGTCATAAAAACAACTTATATATTTACATTTTAACACAGCACCTGCTAATACATCTATTCAATATTAAACAAACACATAGACTCTGTCACACATAAACACAGTCTATGTGTTGTTTAATATTGAATAGATGTACTAGTAGGTGCTGTGTTAAAATGTAAATATATAAGTTGTTTTTATGACGTCCAAGTTTATAATAACATGTTTTGATAAAGATCTAATATAGATAGAAACGTAAACTTTGATGCGTTTCACTACAAAATAAAAAAATAAACAAATTTATATACGGACCATAACCCCAAGAACCAATTTTCAAAAAATATATATATCTTGTCCGAAGAATGGTATATTCCAAAAAGAAATATAAGACAAAAATATTTTGAATAATTAAAAGATAGGTGTTATATTCTTGTATATAAATGAAATATGTCTTTATTTATATCTTTTTTTGGTTTCTAGACTTTACGGAGGTCTTCCATGACCAGTTCTACATGTTTAATAGAACCTCTTCCATCCACATCTCATGGTAATGAAATGAGAGAAGATGCCACTCCTAGTAAGAAGCGTTTATGCCTTGAGAGTAACGAACAGGAAACTCCTCTTAAAAAAAATCTACGGAGGAAATTATTTGAAATAGAAGTAAGATCTAAACAAAAAAGTAAAAAAATTAGGGCTTTGAATCAAAAACTTAAACGTTATAAGAAAAAAATTATTTCTTTAAAAAGTCTTGTAAAAACTTTAGAAAAAAACAATTTACTATCTCCTGAAAGTTCATTGATTTTTTCAAAAATGCCAAACATAGTAAAGGAAATACAAATACGCAAGCAAAAAACCAATGTGAAATATTCTCCCGAATTGCGTAAATTTGCCATTACTCTTAGTTTTTTATCACCAAAAGCTTATAATTATGTAAGGAGTCAATTTGACGCATGTTTACCCCATTTAAGCACCATAGGAAAATGGTTTCAGAATATCCATGCTGAGCCTGGCTTTACAAAAGAGTCTTTTAACACATTAAAAAAGTATGTTGCCCATTCTGATAAATCTGTGTTGCTTAGTCTTATCATTGATGAAATGTCAGTAAGAAAACAAATTGAATGGGATGGCAAGAAATTTCATGGCTATGTTAACTGTGGAATTGACTTTGATAATGATTTAAATGAAATAGCAAAAGAAGTTTTTGTTATAATTGTTGTTTGTTTAAATGGAGCCTGGAAACTGCCTCTTGGCTATTTTTTTACCTGTGGCTTAAGTGGTATACAAAAGAGTACCATTATAAAACAATGTTTAAATTTAATAAGACAAACTGGTGCACAAGTTCTCTCTGTAACATTCGATGGAGCCCCATCAAATGTTACCTTCGCTCATGCATTAGGTTGTAGAACTGATGTATTTAATATAAAGCCATATTTCCGCTTCCATGATAAAAATATAGTTATATTTTTTGACCCGTGTCATATGCTGAAACTTATTAGAAATGCCTTTGGGGAAAAAAATTCTTATAGATGGAGACGGTAATTATATTAAATGGGAGTACGTTGAAAAATTAGAGAGATTACAAGACAATGAAGGGTTACATCTTGGAAACAAGCTTCGAAGAGCTCACATTAATTTCTTTAAACAAAAAATGAGGGTACGTCTGGCAGTACAACTTTTAAGTGAGTCAGTTGCAGATGCGTTATGGTACTGCGAGGAAAATTTATGTCTAAGTGAATTTAAAGATTGCCAAGGAACAGTAAAATTTATTAAAAGAATAAATAACATATTTGATATATTAAATAGTCATTCTCTACGTTGTCTAAAATACAAAAAAGCACTTTTTGCAGAAAACATTGACAGTACTAGAAAATACATACATGAATCAATAGATTATATTTCAAATTTAAAATACAGTGATAACCAACTAGTAGTCCATTCACAACGGAAAACTGGCTTTGTAGGTTTTATTTGTTCTTTAAACAGTGCTTTAATCATGTATGATGATATAATTGGTAGTGAAAAGAAGTTAATGTATTTGCCTCTATATAAAGTTAGCCAAGATCACTTAGAACTCTTCTTTTCCTCAATACGTGCCAGAGGCGGTTGGAACAACAACCCCACATGTCGTCAGTTCACTGCAGCATACAAAAGATTATTAGTGAGAGCTGAAGTTCGAGATAGTGGGATGGGAAATTGCATACCATTACAGAATATTCCTATATTATCAGGATCGAGTCGATTTACAGATCCTGAACAAAATATCAATATGAGCATGCCACAAGTAATCGACCAAATACCAGAAAATTATAGTTTGCAGACAATATGGGAAGATCATGACTACATCATGAATGCTAATGTAATAAGCGAATGTTCGCTGCAAATTATAGTTTATATAGCAGGATTCGTAACACGGCAGTTACAAAAATCTATTAAGTGCGAGCAATGCATTGCAGCGCTTGAAGGAAACAAAGAAAATTTTTTAAATTCTTTAATAACTCATAAAGATCGGGGCGGATTAAGATATCCGTCAAAAGATGTTATAAAAATATGCCAGATAACTGAACATTTTGTAAGGATTAGTGAAACATTTTTAACAAAGAAAGATTTCATTAAGCTTTTAAAAAATAGAATTATGCGCCAAATAATCGAGGTTAATACTTTTGGCGGCTTAAAAGAACATGCTTCTGAATCCACTTCTAATCATATTTATTTTCTATCTGAAGCAGTAATGTTGAGATATTTAAACATAAGGATTCATTTCATTAGTAAGAAAAAATCTGAAATTATAGACCCTATTAGGCAACAACTAACAAAACTAATTCTGTTTAAAGGTCAATAACTTTCTGTTTTTCCCCCCAGGCATGGATCACCAGAATCATTAGTTATGAACAGAGCAATCAAGCAGTTTCAGAGATCATTCAATACTGCGTTTCACAACTAGCACTGGATATACACGGGCTGGTCGCGTATGCAGGATGCAAGAAAACCGTCTACCGAAATTTCTTCTTTACGGTGAGCTTCTAGACGGTACGAGGAAACCGGGTGGACAACTCAAAAGATACAAGGACATTTTCCATGAAAACTTAAAGGGGATAAGCATGTAGAACCTTGGGAGGAAGCGGCGCACAATAAAACGCAATGGCGAAGAATTGTAAACTCAAGTAACAACGACAACCAAAAAGTAAAGAGGCAACAAAATAATGAGATTATTTACTGTCCGGAGTGCAGAAGAGAGATAATATCACGTATCGGGCTTTTCAGTCACAGCTCATGAAAAGAGCACATTGCCTTGTGTAACAATCTTTTGATGCGTGTCAAATACTCGTCAGCGAGTAATGGCAGTAAGTAAGTAAATAAGGGATATACACAGTCTCATGGACAATTCAGAATTTAAATTGGCTATAGTAGACATGACATTACAAGCACCAACATAAATATTTTAAGTTGAGTGATAAAACAGATACAAAACTGTAGAAATAAAATCAAAACTATACAACAAAAAATAGGAAATTATGTAATTGCATCACAGTTGAGTGATGTAATCCTTCCATGCAGGATCACAGATGGCCGGTATATGTTAATTTCTTTCATAAAGTTCAAAACATTTATAATTTTTTTCTTTTTCAGCTAAATTTTCACGAATTTCACCACTTATCTCGAATCTATTTCTTTCTATCGTATATTGAGGACATTCTCATATAATAGTAAGTTACTGTCCCTTTCTGTTAGTTTATCTAGTAGTACTTTCAAATCGTATTTACTAATATATAAGGGAAGTCAATGGTATCTCTTTTAACGGCTAAGTTGACAAAAATGTGTAAGTAAATAGATATTATACGTAAATAAAATTTCTTTCAGATTACGTTCTTCATTTCTTATTCCACCAATTTCGATATTTTTTCCCACTTTTTAAAGAATCCCGTATTATGAAAAAAAACTTTGTCAAATTACCTCAGACATGCCGATCAGTGATTTTTTTTGTAAAATATATGGCGAATGTCATCAATCTAAGGTAACTTGACTTTTTTCGATTATATGGTACGTCTCAGTATGTTCTACAATAATCAAAAATGCAATTCCAAAAATAATTTACTGCCTAGCAAAAACTAACTTAAATTCTGTTGACTTTCGAATTTAGTCGACACAGTCCTATTTACATATAATTTTGTGAGCTAAAAAATTTAATAATAAATTTCATTACAAAAGGCAACCATGTAAAAAACTAAATTATAAACCATCGAATAATTTTAAAAAAATATTGCTGAAAATTAAAATTCGAATTTTTATTTATTTCCGCCTTTTTTATATTAACCCACTGGCACGGCACTGTTTGATGCCAGCGTCACAATTTGCTGTCGGGTGTTATTTGTCCTTGGATTCTTTAGTCATTGCTGTCAAGAATCTTTTCGTTGGACAGACTATATATACCATACCTGTCGGTATGGTCTGCTAATAATGATATTTAAAAATAGATAATTACAAAAGACACATTTTTAGGGTTCCGTACCCAAAGGGTAAAAACGGGAACCCTATTACTAAGACTTCGCTGTCCGTTCGTCCGTCTGTCACAAAGGTATATCTTATGAACCGTTATAGCAAGACAGTTGAAATTTTAACAGATAATGTATCTATGTTGCCGCTATAAGAAGAAAAAATACTAAAATCAGAATTAAATAAATGTTTATAAATAAAAAAGTAGTTTCACTAAACATTTATCTTTTAAGTAAGAATTCTACATAGAATCTTTCAAGTTCTCGCGTGGTTAACGCGTTAGGATTAGGACTTATGACGTTGGAGCCGTAGTAACGCAGGTTCGAATCCTAGTCCAGGCGACTTTTTTTAATTTTTACATATTTTTACATATTTATTTTTACTTTTTACATATTTATTATTGATTAATACAATTTTTAGTAATGTGTTTCTTCATTTTTTTAAGCTAAATCGGAAAAAAAAACTTTATAATAATATAGTGTCTAATGTTGTATAGATAATGAATGGTACGGAACCCTCCGTGCGCGAGTCCGACTCGCACTGGACCAATTTTATTTAAAAGATTTAACATCCTGTAACTTTAAAATTCTTCCACACTCGTGTTTATCGGACCTTTTTTTCATATTTTTTTATGAGGAATCAACGTTTATCAATTTTTGAAATGATGCTTTATTTAATAACTCATAATTAACGCTTATCAGTATAATTGAAACCGCAACGCAACATTTTAAATTAAAAAAAAACACCCTGTCGACCACCCTCTCACAAATTCACCCCGAAAAAACGCGTTGAATTGCAAATTTCCGCTCTGAATAAATAAATAAACAGTGCTAATTAATTCGGCTTTCATTAAAAACGGTTTATCATCGAAGAACGTGTTTATTTATCCCTTTTTCCCCATACAGCGTTCGTGCGGGCAACAGTTTTTATTAGGAACGTCCAAACATATCGATGTATCGGAATATCGATAGTGCTTAAAAATTTCGATATAAAAATCCGCATTATATTAGATAATATGTTGTTTGTTGTATTTTTATTCTACTATTTGGATTTGGATCAATGACTAAAGAATACAAGAATACGTAACGCGGGTAACGCCCGTATATGGGCTAAAGCAGAATTTGTTGCTAGACGCCATTTGTTTTGAGGAACGGATGTGTTACCAGTGACAATTTTAAAGATTTTTAATAGTCTGTTGTGTGTAGTGAACTTTGTATAAACTTTATTACAATGGTGATTTGTTCAGCTTTCAAGTGTAAAAGCCGCAACGACAAGAAAGAGCCAGGAGTTATGTTTCATAGGCAAATCACTCCACATTTTTAGCGTTTTCTTATTGAATTTCATAATAATTATTTTTCTAATATTGTGTTAACATTTTAATATGTTCTTTTTGTAATTAAGAGTCCATTTCACTACTCCGAAAAAATAGCAAAATAAGCGTTCGGCATTTAACGTTTTTTTGTAAAACTGGCTAGGTATTTTTACACAAATGAAGAAGGAAATTAAAGATAAAGGATTCGTATTGTAGCACATTTTTACACAATTTCTTTATTTTTAAGATTTTGATGGTCAAACATTAACAAAATATTCCTTATGTTTGGACTAAATTTTCTCGAAAATAAAGACTTAATTTAAAATTCCGTTACAATTCGGAAATAGATTGAAGTTTTGTGATGACAGTGATATATCATTTGTATGGTTTTGTAACAAATTGCTCGCTATTTTTTGGCAAATGCTGAAGCTCTGCAAACCTTAATCAAGCCTTAATCAAAGCACGTGTGTTTGGAATTTTTGGTATGGCCTAACACGACAGGATCGGGCTAAGCCTTTAGGCAAATTTCTGAAATATAATATATATTTCCTTCGGCCACACACCCGCTTTACCCGACCCCTGAGAGCGACCCGAACAGTACAGCGTAATAGACTCTTAATTAGTATGATACCCGCTAAATCAACATAAGTATAAGTTATATTTCGAAAATAACAGTTCCCAACGAAAAACTAGTTACGCCACTATGTGAAAAACTCTACTGGACACAGTTTCAACCTTTTCTATAAGTTATAAGATATCCAAGATACGAAGGGAGTCGAAAAATTCTATTTAAAAAACTTTTTAAAATTTGCCCTGTATTTCAAGAACTAAGAAGGCTAGGACAAATCTGTGTGTAACATTTTTAGCTTCATAAAAATGTGGCACTGTGAAAACCGCATCTTTGTCTCCACTCATAAACGAGAAACCTCATAAAACACATGATAATGGGACACTCTGTACTCAATAAATATCGGCTTTCAGTATAAAAGATCAAAAGTTATTTTGTTTTAATAATACTTATTCTTTAAATATTATTTTTATTTTAAATTGGGTTTACCCCATACATATTTGATTTTTAAAGCACGTGTAACTTTAACTTTTTTTACCCACGTATAATAAAGGATTGCTATATTAATATCGATTATTTTTTCTCGAAATAAAAACCATCCCTAACGACGTTAAAATACATTTCTCTGGGAAAAGGTAATAGAAAAATGAACTGCGAGAGAAGTAGGATGATTGATGATGATGGCCCCTGTTTCTTATTTCTTTTTCATTAGCTAATTCGATATGGATAGCTCCTGGATTCAGCTAGCTTAAAAGCCTTTTTTTCGAAACTGTCTTTATAGTATTTTTATACTAATTAGACATGAATTCATTAGACATTTATTAATTAGATAGTCGTGGGTATGAAATTTTCTTTAAATACAGTTTCTTAGTTATTTTTAATCATAGTAGATTGTAGATTCTATGAGAGGGGGGAAGTTAACCACTGCGACCTTACAGATCTATTGTGTGCCCCTTTTCTTAAGTTATAACTCATCATACAGTCTCAGGTCTTAAGTCTCAGTTAAATCTTAAGTCGAGTTCATACGCATCGGCGTCCGTTTGTCGTTCATCGTTCCGTCAAATCATTTATATTCAAATGTGATCTGTCGTTTTTAAAATAAACCAATAAAACTGGTTAAAAACAAGAGACGACGCATAGTGCTTCGAACTTATGGCTCTAGAGGACAAAAATGCAAAACTTCTCTTTTATTGTAGGCAATTTATTCAAACTAGGTTTATTTGACACAAATGATGAGTACTCTCATTGTACTAAATGATGATGTTCTTAGTCCCACGTTTATGAAAAAAAATCTTATAAATAATAAAAATGTGGGAGCTAGTGTGTTCCATCTAAGGAAATAATAATTTATAGTATGAAAACGGTGTAAGTATTGAATAAATCCCTGTGATTGGAATAACATTAGAACATGATTCCTACAATATAAACCAATATAAGATAAAAATGTTTTTCTTTAATGAAAAAGAAACATTAATGCTATATTTAATTAAAAAAAAAACTTAAGATACTATAAATTTACTTTAGGACAACAAAATGCATAGATCGTAACTACTCTGATTCAGAAGAATCACTGCTGACAGAATCTTCCAAATTTATAGTATCCAAATCACAGGTAGATGAAATATCCTCACATATAAGATATTTCTGTACATCATTTTCTAATATGTTACTTTTTCGCGTTGTTACTGTTCTTTTTGTTGGTATGAGGGGTTCGGATGTTAATAGTTACCTCTCTAATAGACCATATCCATATATTATTTTTTCGTTTTCTTGGGTATGAGGTTTTATAATAAATTGAAAGATGGACACATTTTTTATGCCACGTTTCGCTCCAACATAGTGGGCTCAGGCACAAGTGGTTATCTCATTGGACTGGAATGTTCATCAATATCTAATAAAGAACACATTTTTTCAAATATAAATAATTTTGAGTTCTTGTCCTTATGATGAAGCCAAGTATTAACCAGATCGGCATTGCTTATCAATTTTACTCCATCTGAAAAGTATTATAAAATAAAGTTCGTCGCAAGCAGACGCAGATGAACTATACAAAAATTAAAAGTGTATAAATATGGCAACAAAAATATTCAATAAATACGATATGTTTTGATATGTTTTTTTTTAATGCCTTTTTGAAGTTTGAAAATGTAAAATTTTTATACCCATTTAAGAATCATCTTAAAAAATAAATAAAAACTAAACAATAACGAACTTGTTCAGAAATAAACTTAAAGTACATACCTTGTTTAACAATATCCATAGTGGCTTTCAATTAAGTACGTACCGTTTAACTCCATATACAGAACTACTATGAATGTTATTCTTTTCACTGATATAAGATAATGATCGCAAAATTTATTTTTAGTGAAAATATTTGCTAACAAAAAAACGCTGTTTATGAAAAATAATATACAGGATGGTTGAACATTGCTATAAGTATAAAATTACATATTCAGATATTAGTAAATTTTAACTTTTTTTTCGATTTTTGTCCATGGGACGAAGCACTGTGCGACGCATGACGGATTTATATACCGTGCTGGCAACTGTTACTTTTGGTGTGCTGTTGCGGCGTTACGGTGTGCTGTTGCGGCGTTGCCGATACGCCTTTTCCTATCAAGTAATGTAAAATCACGATCGCAAACCGCTTATTTTTAAAAGACTTTTTTTTTCAAGAGATAACTAGATATAATCATTAGACATGTTTGTGAGCATCTGATATCATTAGGGTGTCATTATTTTTATAACGAGAAAACGTCAGTAATCGCGATAATTTAAAAACTCAACTTTTTAACACATAACAGGCCATAACTCAAGAACCACTTTAGATATTGAAACTTTTTTTTATTTTCAAGATCGGATATTTTACAATATGTTTACATAAGAAAAATTCGATAAGGTTGTTTTTTCCATTCAAAAATTGTATACAATCCATCCATTTACTTTTAAAGCATAGCAATTTTCAGCAGTCGTGTAATTTTTTTATTGATAAAGATTTTCACATACTGTCTACAAAGAAAATACAGCAGAAATATTAACAAAGTTAATAACTAAACTACAATCTATTATTTCTAATAGATTTCGAGATATCAATTTTTGAATTCAGAGTTCTAATAGCGCGACCACTATCGAACACCCACTAAATTCCACTTATTTTTACCAAAAATGCAAGTGTTTCTAGCTTGCACTTAAAAAAATTCAAGCTATAGGGAAAATTACAACGACTCGTTAATAAATAAACAAATTAAGTGTCACGAGACGTAATTAAATCGTGAAGCTGAACGCATGACGTACACCTTTCCCTAGAACTTTAAGTACTGGCAGGTATTGATTGGGTCGACCGGTCAACTGCGACAAATCTGTTATATCCCCTTCCACGTCTCTTATCGATGTGCAGAGTTTCTCGGTTTATTTCATACGTTTGGCAACGTGTTTACTGTCCTCTCTTTGTTCAGTACATTATAAACGCCATTGTACTCTTCTTACACACGGAAATCTCGACCCAAGATTAACCTTTGCCAGCCCTTAGTATAAACCCATCCATAGTTAACTTAAAAAATATAGAAACATTTTTTAGTGAAATAAATGGATTTGTATGGACGTCAGCTGCTTTTTTCTGTCATCGTCTGTCGAAATATTACCTGAGAAAAAAAAACAAAGTGTAGTGGTCATAGAAACGTATTAAAATAATGGTTTGAAAGATGAGTTTATTATCATGTTATATGATAATATTTATGAATAACTTAATGCCTCATGTGTTTTTTCAACGTACGGATATGTAGATATAAAGTCTATAATATACAGGGCGGTCCGAACTGTATTCCGGAAACTTCGGCAGCATATTCTGCAGATTAAAATAAGTAAAAAATTTCGTATAAATGTATGTCCTAAAATGCTTAGTTTCGGAGATGTAAAATGATGTTTCGGGTGTAAAAATTTCATTTTTATTACCATTTTTTCCAAATAATTTAAGAAGTAACGTCAATATTTGAATGAAAATTGGTGTCTGGGAGTTTTTGGCAATGAGAAATTTGATTCTCATGTCAATATGACTCCTACTTGTAGAGGGCGCTACCTACATATGCTTTAACTGGTTTGAAGAGTAATAACTTTTCATCCATACCTGTATAAAACTACTGAGTATAAAAATACACATTTACAACTTTTTTTACATAAAAAAGGTCTCTTGGTAAAAATCGCTACGAGTAATGGTTCTCGAGATATTTGAAATTGAAATTATGAATACCTGTCATGATGGACAAATTAAACATGTTGACCAAATAGTTATTAGACTGAAATCATAAATTTGAAATCTTTTTGTGCCAAAAGTTCAACAGAAACTGTTTAATCATCATTTTTTCGCAGAAAAATTTATGATTAATTTAAAAAAATTATTTTTTTTTATTTCAGTCAAGGTGTGCTTATTTATTGTCAATAATGACATGTATTGACTATTTCCATTTTAAATATCTTGAGAATGGTTGCTCGTAGCGATTTTTATCAAGAGACATTTTTTACGTAAAAAGTCATGGAAATGTATATTTTTTTAGTCAGTAGTTTTATACAGGTACGGTCGAAAAGTTATTACTCTTTAAAACAGTCAAAACGCATGTAGGTGGCGCCCCCTACAAATAGGAGTCATTTTAACGTCAAAATCAAATTCATGTCACAAAACTTCTAGACACCAATTTTCATCCTGATATTGACGTTTCTTCGGAAATTATCTAGAAAAAATCGAAATAAAAATGAAACTTCTACACTCTGTATCTCCGAAATTAAGTATTTTAGGACATACATTTATACGAACTTTTTTACTTATTTTTATCCGCAAAATATGCTGCTGAAGTTTCCGGAATACAATTCGGACCACCCTGTATAAACATAATGTTATGTTACGCATCAATTGTTTTTTTATTGCTATTATCACTTAGAAATGCATTGCACGTGCACGAGTAACTGCACGCAGGAGTTAGTAATGCATGGTAGTAATCGTTTTTACAATATATCTTAAAAATCTTTTGGCTTTACCATATTTTGCAAATGTAAGTAATTTATTGTAGGAATTGGTTAATTTTAAGTGTTATTTTAATAAAAACCAGTTGTTAAAAAATGTTAAAATATGTGAAAATTAAAAAAAATATTTTCGGTTACGCTGAAACGCTGAAAAAAGATAATCAGAACTCAATAAAGTATTTTTTATTGATTTTGATTCTGATTGTAAAAGTGTATTTTTTAATATTAGAATATAAGTAAATAAAACACACATATTCGGTATATAGTTACACCATATATAACTCAAGAACGCCTGCACTGATTTTAATGGTCTCTGATTTGTTGGATTCCTCTCCGTCCCTGGATATATTGGAATATTGTAATTTACATTCAGATCAGCTAAACTTAAATGGTTTAAACTTCATTAGACTTGAAGATTTCTTAGTTCCCAACCTTAACACCATCAGAATTGTATATTTTTACAGTAAGAGATTAAATTTTTCAAAAATAATCATAATTTTGTCAAAAAAGTTGAAAACTTTCGGAATTTACCGAGTGGTTAACTTTAACCGTGAATATTTTTTGAAGGAGTAGGTTTCTCGAAAAATTGTAATAGGCCTCTTTTGTAGAGCGTTCGATTCTGTACAAGAATATGTGATTTTCATGGCTGCGAGAGAACAAGACCGAGAGAAAAAAATTATTTGCAAAAAGTGGCAAATTCCCATGTAATTTAAATGGGAAACGAACCGTTTTTGGAGCAAGGTTTAATGTGAATATTAAGGGTTTACAATGCACAGTGGTTCCCCTTAATTAGCTGCGCGGTCATAACTGTTAGATATATCTAGATATAGCTTGACTGCACTTTTTTTAATAGAAATTGATAACAAATGCTAAATAAATGTATATAAAAAACTTAATGTAATATATATTAAAAAAATTCGGTTCAGTTCGTGTGATTTGCATTTTAAGTTCTAACTATTCGGAAAGGTATACAGATTATGTCTGCACATATGTACAGTTTGACAAATATAGGAAGAGACTTGGGGATAGCACCGGTCGCGCACACGATAGAGAAAGAACGCATTCGGCGAAAGAGAGATGCAGTTACGCTACGACAAATCTGATTAAAGCAAATTTGCGGGCTGTCCACTGCGCATCGAGGGGCGTCTCTTATTTTATATTTCTCACGTCTCTAGCTATACTTGTTAAGTTGTACATGTTTTTTCATATTGAAGAGGTCAAATTTATTTTAAATGTTGAAAAAATAAAAGAGACAGTTGTTTTATTTTATAAATACAATTTTATTGTCAATTGATATAGTATGTCCACGAAATAAGTTGACACGAAGAGGAAAAAATAAGTTACTTTTATTTTAAGACAAAAAGTCAAATAACCACCCGGTATAAGGGTACAAAAACATAGTGAGGCATCTAGATGCGATGCTCGCCGCTATGCATCCTATATACGGGCATGTTTTCAGCACTGTTTTAAAACGGCGTGTAAGTGCGCGTAGAATGCATCGCGGCGAGCATCGCATCGAGATGCCTCACTATGTAGGTACCCTAAGATCCGGCGGCAATTCGCGGAAGCCAGTGGCAATTGATTTATATGCAATATACTTTAAGCAACAAGTATTATCATGCCGTTTAAGAGGATTTGAAAGGGAAAGTAGTTAAAAGTCTTAAAGAGTGACAAGCAAAAATGTAAAAATACTATTTTTGTTGCCTTCAAATAAATTGCCATAAACTAATATTACTTAGGTTTAATTAAGTGCAAAAAAGAAAAAACAGTTCTTTTTACCTTCTTTTCGAACGTCCATTACAGAAAAGGCAACAGCTTTTATCAATTTTAATAAAATAAGTAATTAATTGGCGTTATCTGAAAACTGTTTATGTCAGCTTGATACCAGTAAGCAGAAATGTGACATTTCTAATAAAAAAAGCGCTACACTAGGCTTACTTGATTTTGTTATTTATTATGTATCGTTTACAGGGGAATATAAGAAAAGTATTACACACAGCTGACACAACGAAAATGGCAGAAAATAGAGTCGGTTGACAGCTCATCGGCCCCAGTCGGCGCGTTATTCAAATAAATGTTATTCATTGGTCCGAGCGCTTGGAATCCTGGAGTGGGAAACTGGCAGGATGCGCAGTGGTCTTTGCTACATCTTTTAACTTCATAAATCTATGCGGACACCCTACTGTATATAGAAAATACTTCAATCGAAATGTAAACAAAAATATAGAAAACAATGATAACAAAACTGTCAAATCGATTGGTCTCAATCATGTCTCAATCATTCCAGATAATTCGGTCAATCAGTCATCCGTTCCACAAGATTGTGAAAAAAAACTCCCATTTCACTATTAGACGGTACGAAGTTAGCCGGGTAGGTAACGTAATATAAATTGTATGTTACCCATCCCTGAATATCATAACGAGCGATAGAATTAAAATTCAAACACAATTTTTGATGCATTTCCGAGTGCGTTGAAATTGGAACGAAAAAAATGAACGATTTTTTCACAAATGCGGTTAATTTTGCTTTTTTCTTGTTCTGGTCTGTTTTTTTAACGAACGCAGCAGCTCTGATTGAAATGTGCGTTTTTAAAAATCTGATATTTCCGATTTATTCCAAAATTTGTACATAGTAAATCTAGAAAAATAAAAATTAGAAATTGTGTAGACAAAGGTTTTAGGTTTGTGTAGACAAAGGGCAAAATTACAAAATAACAAATTCATTATATTTTTTAAATGGAAGCCATCATCATCATCATTCCAAGCTTATTGACACAAAATGGAAACGGTATGCCACAAATAAGAAACATTTTCGAAACCTATATATTTTATATTGCTTTATTACATGTGTTTCCAATGTGGTGGCACTAGCCGTTTCCTGAAATGTTTCGATGCGGAATCAAAACTTTTAGAGGAAATGTTTCGAAACATTTTCTGTAATTTCTGTCCAAGATGTTCCCGTTTTCAGCAGTCACTGTTTGGAAATATAAAGAAACAAAATACCAAACTAAAATAGCCTATGTCTGTGTGTCGATTTCAAAATAAAAACAACCTTCAACAATGTCGACCCCCACCATAATTTTTTTGTCTTAAAATCTTTGTTTTTAGGTTTTCTCGCACAAAAAAATGTCTGGCAAAAGCAAATTCATCGTTTAATTTAATAATGTACTTTCATATTTTTAATGCCACTTCTATATATCATTATTTATTGCTATAATATATTTTATTTTTGTTTGAAATATAGATTTTTATTGTTATTTCTATATCGTGGTTCTGATAATAAAAATATATACATTAATAACGTTTAGAACGTAAGTAGAACGTGTTCTTATGAGTGTTTAAAAGCTGAACAGCTGGTAAAAACATATATTTTTAATTAAAAACGCTATCACTAGCCAACATGGCGGAATTTTAATTCATTATTTTATAAAATTGACATGGAGTCGGACACGAATCATCTACATTATATCATATTTGTGTCTAAAAAGAGAGAAACTCGTGTTTCGAAAACGAATCGACAATAAATGGAAACCTTGTTTCCAAAATGTTTCATCATCTCTGTAATGCGTAGAATAAATAATTATAAAATCGCATAAGAAAAATATATATCTGTATTTGTACTCACCATATGTCCTTCCTTCTGCTTTTTTAATTATAGTACTATAAAAACTTGAAGAATGTTTAAATGCAAAAACTACAGAACAAAATCAAGACAATAAAATAAGGTTACGTTTTCATACCTATATGACAGAATATCAAATAAATTATGGAAACTTTTCAAGCACAAAACGGATACGAAATATGTAAATGTGAGCCACATCTGTTTTTTAAAAGTTTCGATAAATTTGTGATACTAAGATCTTTATTGTTATAGTTTATGTAGCGAAACCATATTTTGGTAAACTGTTTCGAAACAAAAAGCGATTTATGTTACGAAACATATGTATCAAAAATGTGACGAAACTGTTTTGGCAATGTCTCTCAGTAGAGATTTTCTTTCGATTTTGTGTCTAAAAATGCTACTTGGGTGCATTTTCAGACGAGTCTCGACGATACCTTTAGGTTCATGATCTTAAAGTTTTTTCTAGACATGTGCTCGTTTATCGACGAAAAAAATATCGATATCGATATTTACCTCGAACCGAAGAAAAAACACGCTACCGACTACCGAATGCGGGTCGTGGAATAATAGGATAATTCAATTAGGAAAGTTCGATCTTTTCGGGCCTATCTTTTCACTTTGCCCGTTTGCGTGACTAACATTTATAAGCGACCAACTTTCTGGGGAGCTTTTATCGCATCAAAAGGCGCTTAATAAATGAGACGTTAAATTATCTTTTAATCATTCGAAGGGCAAAGGGTGAGATAGAGAAGGAGGGAGTGAGATAAAATAGGAAAAGAGCAACAGTGGAGTAAGGAAAAGGTGAAAGTTTTGTCTTCAATGAAAGGGATGAAAGGCATAAAGTTTAAGGTCTATACGTTTGCGTTATTGTTTAGTTATTTTCCTGTTTGTGATATTTTACAGCATTGAAGTAACTGAAAATTTTAAAACAGTACATTTTAAGTAATCAAAATTACTTTTTTCCATAGCAACTGTTAAAATTGCCTTATATCTATCAAAAATAATAGATAAAATAATAGTACTTTAACCGCAAGGGTAGAGTAAATGATACTTTAACAGCGAGGATAGGTTAAAAACTTTATTTCTTCCCGCACGTTTTTTAATTGCTTCCATTTTTGAAAATTTTGTAGTCCTTTTCATAAGTTATTCGGGATTTAAATGGAAGTAGTTTGGATATGGCGTTTGTCGCCTGAATATTTGTTGGTAATTTACTTATTTCGTTTTTGGCCATTTCTGGTTCCAATTCAATCAGCAATCGATACGAAAGAGAATTAAAAAATATTGGCCATAGACTAATGTCACGTACTAGAGATAGATTGGACACTGATATAAAACAAATGGGTCCGTCACTTAGAGCCACCTGGTGATCCGGAAGAAACTAATGGAGAGTTTTGGCATAACATAATTTTAGCGTTCCATTACTTAATAACGCTAACTAAAACGATAATGTTATTCAAGTGCAAAATTATTCCTTGTAAAATATAAAATAATAAATATAGACTTTTTTATTACATTATATGTTTTATTAGACCATTAGAATTCATCCAGAATTCCTTATTTACGCTGGAAACCCTGCCCTCAAGTGGCTTTGTAGTTTCTTCTCGAGAATTTTATCAACCGGCAACATTCCAAAGGAATTAAAGAAAACTAAAATAATAGCAGTGTTAAAACCAGGAAAATCTAAAGATCAACCTCAGAATTATCGACCCATAGCCCTTCTTAGTTGTACCTATAAGCTCCTAGAACGACTTATTTTCAATAGAATAAAGGATAGTATCTTAGACCATATTCCAGTTGAACAGGCAGGTTTCATTCCTAAACGCAGTTGCTGTGACCAAGTCCTAGCACTTACATCTCACATTGAAGGAAATTTCTAACTTAAGCTTAAAACCTCCATAGCTTTTGTCGATTTAACAGCCGCTTACGACACAGTCTGGAGAGATGGTATGGTTTATAAATTACTTAAAGCACTTCCTTGTCAAACTATAGCTCGAGTTATCAACAACATGCTAAGTAACCGATATATCCAAGTATTTCAGGCAGAGAGCACAAGTAAACCTAAAAAACTTAACAACGGCTTACCCCAAGGCTTCGTTCTCGCCCCTCTCTTATTCAACTTATACATCTCTGACCTACCAGATACGCAATCTAGAAAATTTTGTTACGCCGACGATATAGCCATAGCAACGGAACATGAATCGCTATATCAAACCCAAGAAACGCTTACAAAGGATCTCGCATCCTTGAATGCCTATTTTATAAAATGGAGACTTCAACCCAGTGCAAATAAGACAGAAGTGGCTACCTTCCATCTTAATAACAAGCTGGCGAATACTGAAATAAGCGTCCAGTTTGGTAATACCACTCTACGTAATAACAAATATCCAAAATATCTGGGGATTACTCTAGACCGTACACTCTCATTTCGAAAACACCTAGAAAATGTTGCTGGGAAAATCAGAACACGAAACAGCATTATACAAAAACTTTGTGGTACTTCTTGGGGTGCAAAAGCAACAACACTTCGGATCTCCGCCCTTGGTCTGGTATTCAGTGTGGCAGAGTATTGTGCACCAGTGTGGTTGAACAGCCATCACACAAATCTCGTAGACAGACAACTGAACAACACCATGCGGCTGATTACAGGGACAATCAGATGCACCCCTAGTTACTGGCTTCCAGTTCTGAGTAACATCCTACCTCCAAATCTACGCAGAAACGAGGCTCTTCTTAGAGAATTTGATAAAATAATAGCTACCCCAACGCTACCTGTTCATAAAACACTTCCTGCTTTACAGGTGAATAGACTTAAGTCGAGGAATCCACCTTTGCGAACAGCTGAACAACTCAAAAACAGTAACTACAATTCTCGAGAACAGTGGCTTCAGTTATGGAGAGAAATGGCCGATGCGCACCTATATTCCTGGTTCAAACATAACTATTGCCAGACACCGGGTACCGATCTAAACCGGAAATATGGTCAACTCTGAATAGGATACGCTCTGGCCATGGAAGATGTGCGGATTCCCTTTATAAGAGGGGAAAAATACCTTCCCCAGAATGTGATTGCGGATCCCCTCACCAAACCATCCATCACATAACTAGAGAGTGCAAACCCAACTCGTAAGTCGTGAAATATATGGAAAAACTAGTTTTTCCATATATTTCACGACTTACGAGTCTATTTTTGAAGGTACTAGCTAATAATTAAATTATTATTCATTCAGAAAGAAAAAAAAACCGTTACCGAATCATATACGACACTAAACTTAAAAAAATACCTTATTACGGAGAAATTTATAAGGTTTTTAAATTTTTATGGCATTTCCTGCAATCTGATATAATTGGCTAAATAATAATAGCACGCAATGGCTAAATTTTACATTTAAAAAATTGGTTTATTCAAAATATTTGTTATAAAACTAACTAATATACAGTGTGTCAATTTTAAAACTTCCCACCTTTAATATCTTTCTTTCAATTAAAAATATGAAAAATCGGAAAAACACGTCAATTTTATTGGTAAGGGGGACACTTTAAATGAATATTTTTGGCCTTTTTCTTTCAACCCTTTAGGAGGGTTAGATGTCACCCTTGTAATCTGAAATAGGAATGGGGGCCAAGTGGCACATCGTTTTAAAGGGCATTTAATTCTCTTTTCAGTGGTATCCTACTTTGTTGCTTTTTTTCCAGATATTTCCGAATAATCGCGTTTCAAAGTTGCAGAAATAATTGAACATGCCTGCATTGAAATTTTGGTTTTCAGGCTAGTGTTTACACAAAAATTATTGCAGTAGATCTCCTTGTAGTACAAATGACTAGAAGATTAGGTGGTAACAAGGACGTAGCCATTACATTTTTCTAGGGGGTCGAAATTCGAAATACTAATAAACAGAAAACATCATAAACATTAACGTTTCCTTTCTCAAATTCGAATGAGTTGCAACCTCTAATCAGTTTCACAGGAGGATTTGTTAACATTCCAGCAGGACGGTGCTATATAGCTCATTATTTTTTTGCGGTCCGACAGTGGTTAAACGAGAGATTTCCGGGTACATGGATTGGCAGAAGGAGACGAATTGAATGGCTTTCAAGATCACTTAGCCTTTTGTATTTTTGGGGGGACATCTTAAATCCATTGTTTATAAAACACAATTTACTGATATTGATGATCTTAAATTACAGCAGAATGCCAGGCAATTCCCGGTAAAGTTTTCCGAAATGTTAGGGAGATGTTTGAAAACAGACTTTATTACTGTTTACAGGAAAATGGACAACATTTTGAACAACTTGTAAGTGGTCTAACCTAATCTTCTAATCATTTGTACTACAGGAGATCCATTGCAATAACTTTTGTGTAAACATTAACCTGAAAACCAAAATCTCAATGCAGGCATGTTTAATTGTTTCTGCAACTTTGAAACGCGATTATTCGGAAACCTCCGGATAAAAAGCAATAAAGTAGGATACCACTGAAAAGATAATTAAACGCCCTTTAAAAATATGTGCCACTTGACCCCCATTCCCATTTAAGATTGTAAAGGTGACATCTCCCCTCCTAGGGGGTTGAAAGAAAAAGGCTAAAAATATTCATTTAAAGCGTCCCCCTTATAAATCAAATTGAGGTGTCTTTCCAATTTTTCATATTTTAACTGCAAGAAAGATATTAAAGGTGGGAAGTTTTAAAATTGACACACTGTATAACTATAACTAAAAATGACGTCCGCGTGTAATATTTAACGATAAAGCATTTTAGTAAAGGGAGTATTTATTTTTTTAAATAAAGAAAAAATATTTAAGTTGTAACCTTATGCCGGGTCCAGACCAAGGCGACAAAAAGTAAACACGATTTTGAGACAAAAACAAGACAAACTTGCGACAAAAAATGAGGAATTCTGACAAGACAAATTTGAGAAAAATTGTCCACACCGCAAGGACAAAAGTACAACAAAGTCAAAAGTTTAGTTGTTGCGAATGTGTTTTATTAACCATGTGTGATTTCACTGGTCTACTGTTGGCAGCACACGCCATCCACACTGCGCCGACAACTTGTCGCAAAATATACGAACAAAACATAGACACTTCGATCTTTACTGACTCGAGACGGGACATTGAAAAGTCTCCGAATTTTGAAACAAAACAAAAATGAGACAAAAATGTCGCAGAAATGTATTGGATTTGTCTCAATGAATGTCGTGAACATGAATGTCGTTGTTTTGTCTGCTTGGTCTGGACCAGGCATTAGATTAACTATTTGATAAGAGTCAATTCTGGGCGTAGTATTTTTTTTAAGTTGTGCGTCCCCAAAGTATTGAACCATACGCTGCAACTGTTTGAAATTCCTTACAAGGGTTTCTTGATGGTTTGGAGGTTTCATAAGGTGATCTTTGATTTTTTTTAATTAAAACCATTTATAAACATCCTCTATAAAAGTAATGATTTATGTTAAGAGTACAGTTGAAATTAACAAATGTCTGTTGGTAGGTTCAGTTCTTGAAGGAACTCTGGGTTTTTCTCCACTGGAGGAGTGTGGACCAGTTTGTTAGTGGTTTTTTACTAGTAAAACAAATTTGCTTGGCCAACCAAAAAAATGCTGCTTAACGTTTCAGAAGGTATATTATTTCTCCTCATTACCTACCACTTAATTTAAGATTACAGTTGAGGGTTTGAACCTTTGGTGTTACACAGTAAAATAAAATACTAAATCACCACAATACACAAAAACACTTTTATTTTAACACTGGACGCGCGTTTCGCTAACATTAATTTAAGCCAAGTTAATGTGATATTTAAAAAAATTAAGAAATAATTCTGTAATTATATATCCCAAATTAAAACAACAAAATTTAATAAAAACTATGTAAACTTATTAATAATTAAAATTTGTTGAATTTCCAGTTCGAAAATAAATAAGAAAAAAATTGGTCAAGTGCGAGTCGGACTCGTGCACGAAGGGTTCCGTACCTTCATTATCTATACAACATTAGACACTATATTATTATAAACTTTTTTTTTCCCGATTTAGCTGAAATTTTGAATGCGCGTATAAGTAATTTAAAAAAAATGAAAAAACACATTACTAAAAATTGTATTAATCAATAATAAATATGTAAAAAGTAAAAATAAATATGTAAAAATATGAAAAAATTAAAAAAAACCGAACCTGCCTTACTACGGCTCGAATGCCATAGCAGCGTAAAGTCCTAACGTTTTAACCACGCGGCTACCGAGGACTTGAAAGATTCTATGTAAAATTCTTACTTAAAAGATAATGTTTAGTGAAAGTACTTTTTTATTTATAAACATTTATTTAATTCTGTTTTTAGTATTTGTTTTTATAGCAGCAACATAGATACAGTTCGTCTGCTGGATCTGTGTCTATGAAAGGAATGCGGACAAAAAACATTTAAATAAACAGCAATATATTTTATACGTCGACTTGACGAGTACGTCACCGCAAATCGCTCCGCCCACTCATTTTATTGGCTACTTGCAAATTTGTTGAATTTTTATTGATGGGACGCGTCGTCTAATTTTTTAGGAAAAACATCGAGAGAATATCATTTCCCCTCTCACAGATACCCTGTAGCCTCAGAACGGACAGACGTACTGTACATTATCTGTAAAAATTTCAACTGTCTAGCTATAACGGTTCATAAGATAGACCTTTGTGACAGACGGACGCACGGTTAGCGAAGTCTTAGTAATACGGTTCCCGTTTTTACTCTTTAGGTACGGAACCCTAAAAAAAGGTTGTGATTAAAAAAATTATACAATTAATTAGTGTTATTTTAATATTTAAACTTGAAATAAATATTATCAACTTAATTACCAAACGTAATAGTTGTGTTAGATTTTAATAAAAAGTTTCAATAAAAAGGTTAGAAGTTAAGAAAAAAAGAGCAAAAAATATTTGCGCCACCACATCGAACGGCATTTACGGTACTATCAAAGTTGCAGCGGTACGAACTAGAGATGGGCATCTTACAACAATTCTGTTAGAGATGTAGCACAAAAATAATGAATTATTTTAGGCAGCTACAATGGTATTCTGTATATCGTATTTTTTACTTTGTAGTTCAGCGGCTAAGATTGTAGAGATACATACCTCGAGTATTCGACACACATAAAGAAGATGGTCACTCAAGGCGCTTTCCTTCATGAGCCTTTCTGTGACTGAAAAGCTCGATACGTGATGTTATCTGCCTACCGCACTCCGGACATTCAAAAATCTCATTGCTTTGTTGCCCCTTTACTTTTTGGTTGTCGCTGTTGAGTTTAAAACTTTTCTCCATTGAGTTCTATTGTGAGCTGCTTTTTCCCACTCATGCTGCATGTTAATCCCCTTTAAGTTTTCGTGGAAAGTGTCCTTGTAGCTTTTCAGTTGTCCACCAGGCCTCCTCTTACCGTCTACAAGCTCACCGTAAAGCAGAGATTTTGGTATGCGGTTTTCTTGCATTTTGCATACGTGACCAGCCCATTTTAAGCGGGATTTTGTGACCATGACTTCAATACTCTCGCAGTTAGCTTTTTCAAGGACCGATACGTTTGAGACATGTTGACCGGATTCTTAAGAGTTGTCTAAGGTGTCTCTGTTGCAACTTGTTTAATGCGTTCATGTGTCGGCGGTACGACCGCGGCAAGAAGAAGTTTTTTTAGAAGTTCGCCATTTTGTGCCATGATTGGGCAGCTTACCTTCTTAGTTGGACCGTATACTTCTTTTACTGCCTCGAAGAATTTACGATAATCGAGATGCGTGGCGTACTCTTGAATCTGATTCGCTTTTTGTGACCACCAGTTATCCTTTACTTGGCGCAGTTCTCTTTGAAGCGTGTTGTTGGCTGCTTTAAAGTTGTCTACCAGTCTTGGATTATGTGGATTTGCAGTGACTGATTGATGTGCTCTATGCTTTTGTATTCCAACAAAGCCTGTATATGCGGTTGATTTTCGTTAAACCAGTCTGGTTGTTTCTTTTTGTTCGACTTTCCCAGTACTGCTTCGCTGGTTTTATGAATCGCATCCCTGTGTAGAATTATGTCCAGCCTTGTTCAGCTTCCAATATTGAGATTGAAGTTATCGGCGGAAGTGATCCTTTGATGGCTTCCCGGAGGGCGTCGGCGGTATTGTTGTTCTTTAGACCCCGTACGTTCAATCTGGTCATGTTGTTTTGCTTTTTACAGTGTGGATGTTTGGGTTTTAACTAGATTTTCATTTTTGAAATTCCAGTTATGGAATTGTCATTCGGCATCTGTTCTGGCTTTTGCGAGCCTAACATCTTTTAGATGCGTCCTTCGAACGATTATGTGGTCCAATTGATGCCAGTGGCCTGATCTAGGATATTTCCAGGTACCTTTAAACTTGTCATTCAACATGAGCCACGTATTGGTGATGCAAAGATTATACTCTGCGCATGTTGTTAATACGCGTTCACCATTGCTATTTACGTTTCCGATTCTATGATTTCCCAATACGCCAGGCCATATTTCCTGTTGTTTGCCAATACGGGCATTAAAGTCACCTAGCAAGATGATTCGTTCGTGCTTTGGAATTCGTTGGAGGGCATTTTGTAAAGATTGGTAAAATTTATCCTTATCCTAAAGGTCAAGGGTGGGAGCGTAGGCACTAATGATGTTGACGTAAGTTTTGTCTGATATGGGATACCTTAGGGTCATGAGACGTTCGGAGACACCAATAGGTACTTCTGTTAATTTGGTGGCGATTTCGTTTTTGATCGCAATGCCTACGCCATGAATTCTCCTTTGTGTTGCGGGGTGAACTTTCCAAAAGAAGATGTAATGCTCCTCAGTGAGACTACTTTCATCCGCAAAGCGTGTTTCGCTTAGAGCGGCAACATCTATATTTAATCGGTGGAGTTCCTGTGAGACCAGTTCTGTTCTTCTCTCTGGTCGATTTGAATTTATCTTGTCCAGTAGAGTGCGGAAGTTCCACGCCGCAAACGTAAAACATTGATGTTTTTTGTTTCTCCGATGATACGCTCGAGTAGATTCGATTGAGGGGGTATTTTACCTCCGGACGATAATTTCGTCCCACTCGTATGTTCCATCATTGCTGTGTTAAGCTGCGTGAAAAGGTTTAACTGTGGCGGTTATTCTGCCGCACAGTTTTGACTGCAGCTGTAGCATGGGATGGCTATGGCACAGTGAGGACCGCGACGATAGTTTCCTTGTGCTACGTTCTCGGCCGGCTAGGTGTATTTTATTACTCCTCCCCAGAAGATGGTAGGTCTGAGGGTTGTATAAGGTTATACCGCCTATACTCGGACGTCAAAGCCTCGTTTGTGTAAACAGGGTGCACCACGTGAAGGTGAGGTTGACTTTTGGGTAAGCTAGGTTATATGTATCGCTTCAATACCCCTTGCACCCCGATTGTCCAGACGATTGATTGTAGAGATGTAGATTGTATGAGAGGGGGCATTTAATCACCGCAACCTTAGATATCTATTGTGTCCCTTTTCATAAGCTATAACTCATCATTTGACAAAATCCAGTATCTGAGACGGTTTTACAGAGGGTAGTTCTTCATCCCCGATATCAGTCGTACTAAAATTTATGGCAGGAATGGTTCTCATCTCGTCGCACTCAGCGATGAGTTGTTCTGGTGTTTTTTCTATTTCTTCCCATTTTCCCCACAGAATCTGCATTCCCCGTTGTTGCTTAGCTTCAATCTACTGAGGTGTTCATTGAGGAGACAGAGTGCAGCTTGTTCTTACTTTGATTTTTCTCCGTCGTTAGTACGGTGAAAAAAAAAACAGAATTCTTTTCAAAGACACATCCATCTAATAGACATGTTTATTCCAATAATTAATTACTACTTACTATAAAAACAAGATCGAACTGTCATCCGTCCATATTCAATTCTCCTCATCCCCCATATAATAAATGATCCTTATTAGTTCCTCCATCTCCTTTTTTCTCTCCAATCCCAATCTTCCAACGTCTCTGGAAGTAACCGTCCCACTCCAAGATGGATTGATATTTGTTTCGGATTGTCGTGCCGCTCGTCACCGGCAAGCAGCGTTTTTCCGGGCGCTGTCACTCCGACGGCAGGACGAAAGGATGCCAGGTTAATGGAGCACGACAATGGAGCGGGAGCGACTTACGAGAGATTCAGTCGCGATCTATCATTTTGCTAAATCGGTTTTCGGGTGGCGAGGACGCCGAAGGAGAAGAAGAAGACGTTTTTGAAGTAGTCGACCCGTCAAATTAAAATGCCTTTTAAGATTTCGTGTGTCGGGTGAAGGTTCTAGGTCTAAGATACTTTACGTTACTATTATTTCCCCTTTCGATAAATGTACGCAATTGAAAAAACAGTTTTTTTTTATTTGCTGCTTTTCTTTTGTAACTGTTTTCTAAACATATTATTCAAATCCAAGCGTAATAAAATTATTAGTTCATCATCACCATTTTCACCTTATTTAACCATTTCCAATTATGGTGTAGCCCATAGGTCTTTTAATTCCTCGTGGGTACCATGCTGTAATTTTTGTGGTCCATCTGTTGTCCGTCCTTCTTGCCCCTTTGCCACTTGAGGGATTTGACTCTGTGTATGACATCTATTATCTGGATCTTTTATTGTATCCACTCGATTCTGTTAAGACCCTTCTTGGTTATTCCCAGCATATTTCGTTCCATTGAACGTTGTGCGACCTGCAGTTTTCTTATAATGTCCGCTTTAAGTGTCCAGGTTTTGCATGCATAGTTCATGACTGGTAGTACACATTGGTCGAATATTTTCTTCTTTAGACAGGGTGGCAAGAGATTTGAATATGATTGAGTTTCTTCCATAAGTATTCCATGCTAACTTAATTCTTCTGTTGATTTCTGGTAGTAGAAATCCCGAGCTGTGTATTAGTTGTCCCCAATACATGTATTCTTCTACTATTTCCAGTGTTGTGTTATTTATTAGAATGTCTTCTCTGCCAACTAGTTAGTTATACATTACTTTTGTTTTTGCTAAGTTCATTTTGAGACCCACTTTATTGCTGGCAGTTTTCGTTAATTTGTGCTTGTGTAGTTCTTTAGGAATAATGACAATTAGGACTATGTCATCAGCGAATTTTAGATGGTTTAGGTATTCTCCATCTATTTTTAATCGTTTATTAGTCCAGTCCACTTGGCGGAAGATTTCTTCTAGTGTTGCTGTAAACAGCTTTGAGGATATCGTGTCTCCCTGTCGTACTCTTTTGCCAGTTGGAAACTCTGGCGTTGTTTTATATATCATTACTCTTGCTTTGATTTCTTTGTATATATTGGAGAGAGTTTCTATATAAGACCTGTCAATACCTTGTTTCGCTAGGGCTTCTATTATTGCCTTAATATATATCGAGCCGAAGGGCTTCTCAAAGTCTATAAAGACTATGGCTTGTGGAAGTTCGTATTGTTGAAGTACGTACTTTTGTTCCGCTGATAGTTTCTCTTAGTGTATGTATGTGATGATCAATCCTGCCGAAGCCGCTTCTATAGCCTGCTTGTTCTCGTGGTGTTGTGTGCAGCGTCTCAGATTACCTTTCTATAATGCTTTTTTCATTTAACATAATCATCATTTTAATATAATTTTTATCTGACAAATATGTCTACCATAACCTAACAAAAATGTTACAATGCTAATTACAATACACTATACACTGTGACACAACCAAATTATACGGAAAGGATATGTGTCGCAAACGAAATGTAAAGTGAGAATCAACCTTAAACGCCACTTTGAAGTAAAATGATCTATGCTCGGTAGTTTTCAATTTTAGATTAGGTGTGTAACAGACAGTGCATCTTGTCTAAGTAAGAAAAAAATAAAGACAAAGAAAGTTGAAAAACGGAGAAATTCATTTATTCTTATTATTGAATAACCGTATATAATTTATTCGTATTTTCCTATCTAAAGGTGCATTCACGCTCGAACAACTCGAAAACTTCGAAGAGGATGCAATAAAGACAAAGAGCCAGGAATTCGGAAGAAGTCGTTATAATTCGGCGACGGGACCGAACTTTCCACGACAAAACGTAAAGTAGCGCAGACGGAATTTCATAAATTCGCTGCGAAGAGAACAAGAGGACAAAGCGCCAGGGATGTCAAGTACACGGAAATCCGGAATATATCGCGGGATAAGCAGATTTCCAGGAGCAGTCGTCGTAACATTTCCAGACGGTATCCGTGGATTCGATTTGTATTCTCGAACGAATCGGGAACTTAATCGATTCAGTTTTGAGACGAATAATCTGAATTGATTAAAATCTGTTTCACGGCATAAGCGTTGCAGAGCAGAGTTCTTAAAAGATACTAATTATTTTTAATAAACTGTAAAATTTATCTATTTTTATGATTTATTAAATTTACTTTGATATACTAATACGGTCCATATCAAATAAACTTTTAGTTACGTCATCGAGGGCGCGATTTTCTCCTTAGTCAGCACGGCGCCGGAGCCGAACATGGTTGGCAACAACGAATTTATTGTTGCCAACCATGTTCGGCTCCGGCGCCGTGCTGACTAAGTAGAATTTAAATTTCCCGCTGGAGATTCAGGTGACAGCTCTGCTGTAAAAAATGTTAAGTTGCCGCATTTATTTATTTATTTCCCGACATTGTCATTAGTTTTGACACCTTAGTTTTTAATTAAGAGTTTTTAATTTAAATAAATAGTGTAGTGATACTTTAAGCTTAAAAATGTTTACTAGTAGACCTTGCAGTTGAACATTTTATTCTTTTTTGAAACCTCTTTTAGAGTGCGAAGTGATACAATATATATTAATAGCCGTAAAAAACTCATTGCAACTTTATTAGAATATTTTGAGCGGGAAAGCGGTAGTAATGGGGTGGTGTGAAAAAACATCAACAAAACTAATCATTATTAGTTTTGTTGATGTAAATGTAAGAACTCTATTTTTCTATGCTACGTTTTCTTTATCTGACGTAATAACAAACAGACATTTTTCAAAAGCCGGAGCGCAATGGAATTTCGAACGTAAACAAAAACAAGCCCAAAATTCATGTACCTGCACTTTTTAAAAAGGTTTCAAATAAGACGCAATACATTATCACCGTCTATATAAAACAGTATTACACAGCGTCAGAGAAAGAAGTGGTACGCGCTTATTAAATTAAAACTATTAAAGTTTTTGAGGTTTAGTTAAGGTTTTGTGGTGGTTCTGAGTTCCATTGCCGTGCCGAATAAGAAGTTTAATTAAGGTGAGTTTATTTTTATCTCACTGAGCAACTAGTTGGTTACTGTTTTTTGTTCTTATTGTGATATATTATATTTCTAAATCTCAGATAAATTTTTATTTAAAAAGATATTTGATTGAATAAATAGAAAAGGTGATTTGCTGATGAAGATATTGAAGTATTTCATTATACTGATTTATTTATATTTGTCTATGTGACTTTAACAGAAGATAAGAATATATTTGTGTATCGATATTATCAAATTGATTTTGATTGAATTATGTTTAGTTTTATTACTTTCTGCAGTTAGCCTTTGTGGCGCAGTTAGCCTATGTGGCGCAGTTACCCTGTGTAGTGTAATTAGTCTTGAGAAGTAGTATGGTTAGGTTAGGTTCCGTAGTCCCGTAGCGTCGTTTGCCTTGAAGAGTAGTTATCCCCGTAGCGTAGTTTGGTCTATTACCTTGAGCATTATATTTAGCCTGTGTGGCGTAGTTTGCCTGTGTGGCACTTTCTCTGTGTGAGAACAGTCTTTGTGACTAGCCTGTGTGGCATATTCTCTGTGTGAGACCAGTTTTTGTGACTAGCCCGTGTGGCATATTCTCTGTGTGAGAACAGTCTGTGTGACTAGCCTGTGAGGCATATTCTCTGTGTGAGAACAGTCTGTAGTAGTTATCCCCGTAGTAGTTATCCCCGTAGCGTAGTTTGGCCTATTAACGTGTGCAGTATATTCTCTGTGTGAGAACAGTCTTTGTGACTAGCCTGTGTGGCATATTCTCTGAGTGAGATCAGTCTGTGTGACTAGCCTGTGTGGCATATTCTCTGTGTGAGAACAGTCTGTGTGACTAGCATGTGTGGCATATTCTCTGTGTGAGAACAGTCTGTGTGACTAGCCTGTGTGGCATATTCTCTGTGTGAGAACAATCTTTGTGACTAGCCTGTGTGGCATATTCTCTGTGTGAGAACAGTCTGTAGTAGTTATCCACGTAGTAGTTATCCCCGTAGTAGTTATCCCCGTAGCGTAGTTTGGCCTATTAACTTGTGCAGTATATTCTCTGTGTGAGAACAGTCGTCACACAGACTGTTCATGCATTGTACATGCCTTTGTGGCATATTATTATTATGCATATTGTTTTTAAACATGTGTCTTTTATGTTGGAATATTAAGAAACTATTCAAGTACCTGTTTAATTTTAAATTCACCTCATTTTAATAATAACTGGTAACATTGTTGCTCACACCATTTTTCTCTTTAATTGCAGGTAGGTCATCTCGGTAGCCAGGTCATACAAGACTTTTGTTGCTATACAACATTTGGCCATTTGCAGCGCCCAGATCAAAGTTGGCTATTACCATTAGTAACGTACCATCTATTAGTATTATTTTTATTTTATATTATTAGTTGTGTTTTATTATATAACATTTACGCCCTTTAAATTTGTTTTACGGTTTTTATTTTTAAGTTTGAGTTGACCGCTTAAAAAAAAAATTTTGGCCCTTACATAAATAATAACTGTTTATATATTTATAATTAATTTATTTTTGTTTCCTAAAATAGTTTGATTAAAAGAAAATATATAAAAGTGGGCAACGCTGTGCCTGTCAAGCTTAATCACGTGACTAAAATGTTATTTGTTATGAACTGTATATCAGAGTAACTTTAAAAATAAATCATCTGAATTCAAATATAAATATAAAAAAACATTTAGAGCTGAAAAGGCGAAGACGCTGGGTTAAACCTAGTCTTGACTAAGGACACGGAGGGGCGCTTTGACCTAAAATTTTATTATTAAGTTACATATCTCTCTTAATAGATGGTTATTTTCTTTTATATCTATGGTTTGGTTTATTCACATCCTAGGGTCAAAATAAATTCAAATAGTTTAAAATTTAGTGCATAATCCGCACATGTTTTTATATAATTATTACTATTAAGGCGGACCCTCACAACTCCTGTACTTGTACAAACATTTATTATTGGCTATACTTGCCATGTGGTGTGAACGGTTCACTTTTGCAATTATTTGTGACTCGTCGCGGCACGTGAGCAAAAAAATGCACACAAAATATTTACAAAGATAGCATACTTGCCAAGTAGGCAAATATTGGCGCACTTGCCAAATACACCAGTCGTAAGAGTCCGCCTTTAAAAATAGTTACTTTCTGAACAAAAAAAGAAAACACTATGTATGTCTAGATGGTTCACCGGACCTCTGTTTGGCTCAAATTCGTTTATTTTAAACGTTTTTGGTTTGGCTATTCGTCTGATTTTTTATGATTTTCCCTTTTATGGAATTGTCAAGCGAGAGAGACAGATAGCGAGAGTTCAATTGAGGCCTACCAGCACAACAACGATCTAACCCCAAAAAGCTGGTTTTGAAAAAAATTTGAGTAAAATTTAGTGACAATAACATTACTAGTTTTATTTTCAAACAATATTTTGATATTTTGCCGCAAATATTTGCCTCAAGACCTAATGAACTATAATTTAGACATAAGTATATGTATAATAAATGTTGATTGCTAAGAATGTGGATTAGGTCTTTTTCTTTATGAGTTTATTTGCAAAGTTAATAGGCCAATATTAATAATTGCATGAAAACTGTTAATGAAGCAAAATTTTGTAGCTTAAAACTTATTTTTATTATGTATACGTTGGAGGCAGATGCCGAAAATTAGACATATGGTGAGTATAATTAAATATACCTATACCTATATCCACAAAGTTACGCGGAAGAGTTTTGATTGCATTAGTTTCAACTTCTATGCGGAGGGTGTTAATCTTTTGTTGTTATATTATACCAAATAAAGATTATCCCCCTGGCAAGTTTAGTATGGACAAATCGTCATATATCTAATTATTTTGGACATTGGCCGAAATTCGGCATCTGCCTCCAACATATACAGGGTGGCCCATCGAAAACGTTCCGCAAGGCATAACGGCCGGGGTAATTTTTTTTTCAGAAAATTCAAAAACACGTCAATTTTGTTTGTGAGGGGGGCAATTTTGCCCCAAAAATAATTGCAAAATCTTCAACCCTCTAAGCGGGGGTGTCATCCCCCAATTTTTTTCAAATGGAAAGGGGGGTCAAGTGATACCGCAATGAAAAGGGCTTTCTATTCTCTATACTTTCCGGCTTCGTTTTTGAAAATCGGTCGAGTCATTGAGAAAATATGAAGGATTGAAATTTGAAAAGTTTATTTAAACATTTATCAGAGTAAATGATAAGGTTAAGATTAATAATTATTTCTGGATGTTTACGCATTTTTTCACTTGCCACAAGGTTGAACGATCAGGTGCGGTAGTTGCTAGATAACTGTTCTGTGACTTATGCGTTGAAGTTCTTCTCAATATCGTTAAACTTTTTAACAATTATTATGGTGTAATAATCGAACTTTATTTTAAAAATAATGAATGTGGCAATCGGGTTGCGCAGATATTGAATGAACACCATCCTGACAAACACCTTTATGGCAAAATTGTTCGCGAGTTAGTAGCAAAATTTCGCATTTCGAAACTGGTTTTGTTATGAATAAAAAAAGGCAGAGGGAAAATCCTGTAGTAAATGAAGCTATGGAGATATTCGTATTAGGCCAAGTTGCCATGGATAGTACGCTGAGTACAAGAAAATTAGGCAATGAGACCGGCGTGAATCGTACAAATGTCCAAAGGATATTAAAAAAATTCACAGTCCTTTACAAAGATGCAACCGGGGGGGCATTAAAAATGATGAATAAAAACGTAAAAATATGATTAGTGTTAATATGAGTGTATTACATACATATGTTTAAATAACGAACTTAACAAAAAACAACAGATTTAAAGATTCACTGAAAAAGTAGTAATGTTAACATTAAATATAACATTATCAATAATAATTATGCGATCGCGCCTATCCGTAAAACAAGCAAGCAAAAAACCTCGAAAAAACAAAATAACATACAAAACATCAGGTTAACATGATGACAGATCATGATCAATGACAGATAAAGAATTCTTACGGAAAGTTACACTTTACGATATAACTTTTACTTGTTGAAGGCAAACCCCATTTAAACACAAAACTTTTAATACCTACTACTGTATCTAAAAGACTTTTTTAAATTACTAAATTCTTAGCCACGCTTCTATTTTTTCTTGGCTGTTGTGCGTCACGTCACAGATTAACAGGCCCACGTTTGCACCACAAGGCGATGCTGCAGACCACTAGGTAGACCGGTCGTAGAAATTTATGTTATACAACTTGTAGTCAATCTACACAAATATTATCAAAAACTTTTTTTCTTTTAAAATGTGTTCAGATTTTGTAAAGTATAAGTCAAAATCGCAAATCTTAAATTTGATATGAGTTTCTTAGTTTTTAACTAATATAGTGGCAAATTACAAAAATTCCTTTTCAATGAAAATTAATGAGTTAAATAAAATAATTTAGTAAATTACTAGCTTTTTCTCGCGACTACGTTCGCGTTACACCTCGAATCGTTTATGCATTGATTTAAATGATTTTTTACTTCTTTATATAGATGTAGCTTTAATGTATATAGCATATAGATGTTTTTATTTTCATCTTTTTTTTTTATTTATTAAGAGCACTAATACTCTCTTTATAGGTTATTTTTTATTCTTTGAAGGATAATTGAGGAAGATATATTTCGTTATGATGTCACTAAATAAACCTTTGTATAAAATTTTATACTGTCTGGTTTATAATGTTATAGTATTGCATTTTCGTACAGCAAACTTTCATTCCCTATTCTACTCCCCAAGGGTATAAATTTCATAAATTCGCTTTACCTTTGTGCCAATTTTTCTGTGTATAATCCAGAGGTCACCAAGTTTTATATAAATTTTACTAACTTTTACCCATTTGGTTGATGAGTTTCAAAAATTTCTTCTAATTCTTTTTGTAGGATTTCATTCTTCTAGACCAAATAGTAATGAATTTTCATACAACAAACTGTTCCGAGATAATTTTACTCTCTAAGAGGATGAATTTCCTAAAATCGCTTTGTGTAGCTAATTCACTAATGTCGTTTAAACGAACCTTTGTGCTAATATTTATGTATCTAAAGCTGGCGGCATGAACTCACTCTAAAATATCTAAAAACGTAATATATAATCTAACTGACATACCACTGACATTGACAAATAATTTATTTCTGGAGGTATTGTGTGTAGGTGTTTTTCAGGTATGTTTTAGTATTTAGTCGTTTTACACAAAGAAATAGCCATTAAGCACTATAAAAATACTTCAAAACAAATCTACACATATATACCTTTCATTTAAAAAAAGAATCATCAAGATTGGTAAAGCGGTTTCGGCGGGATGGATGCAACAAAAAAAACCTTTGAGCTTTTATGTATGGATTTATTATATGTATGGATTTTATGTATGGATTAATTATTTTTCCAACATATTTTACTTTGCAAATTTTTATAAATATCGTACTCCACCGTGTCCAGCCTGTTTAGCCAAACGTAGGCCGATTCCTCTTCGGCGGCGTCGTGACCCTGGCCGAAGGAAGAGTCTTGAAGACGCTCATCTGCGCATAGGAATAAGTTGACTGCGTAGCGTATTGCGTATTAATCGATTCTGAAACTTTCTATCTCGTGTATAACATGTTACGCAAGTTTATTATTTTAATCTCGATTTTAATAGATAAATGTGTGAAATGCCACCTGAATATCTTCCGCCATGACAAGTTTTTACTTTTTTGTTATGGTAAAGTGATTTGTATAAACTTTATTCAATAACGTATATTTTCCTCCATTTGTGATTTTTTAATTTTAAGCGAAAATTAAGTATAACATTTAAGGAAAAAGAAACACTGTAATATTTAAAAGAATAAGAAGAAATTAGTCTTATTTTGAAAGGAAAATATAGAAAAACTCTTTCTATAGAAAAGTTTTTATATTTAACCAGAATCCGGTGACATATATGCGATCTCACCGGAAACATTACTTATTACTTCGCATAACTTGAAGAATATCTACTTTTAATAATGAACACTTCAGAAATACACCAGTAAAAAACATTTATTATTTGAGATTAAAACTCGAATTAAATTATAAATATTAGTTACCTATGTTGTTATAGCTTTATAGGCCTGTTTAACGACTTAAAAAAGTTACCTAGCGAAAAAATCTGTGCGCGTACCTACCACTATTGTTACAGGTTAATTCGTTAAAGAAATATGTTACACAAGTTAAAACGCTAAAATTTTAATGGTATTACTTGTGCATTATTGGCCTTATAATGTAATTTGTTGGAATTATATCTTCTTTAAATATAATTAGACTTTTTAACGACTTTTAAGTTACCTAGAAAAAATCTGTGCACGTACCTACCAGTATTGTTACAGGTTAATTCGTGAAACAAATGTGTTACATATTATTCGTGGTATTAGTGGTATTATATTGGAATCAGCTTGGCATTAGTGGGGCATTAATGAGAAATTTTGGTATTTAATTTGTATTTTTGGCATTACTTTGGCATTAGTATACAGACATTTGTCAGCGGTTTACTCCTTGTAGATAATCAAAAGTTTTTTGATAAAATTTGCTTTTTATGTCAGATCATTTCTATGAAAAATTACATTAGATTTTTATTAAAGACGCTGGGTAATTAAAACATTGACTAATAAAGCTTGTCCACTTTAAATAAGGGGTCACGAAATATCCTCCTTGGAGTGTTTGGGTTAAGGGGTGTATAACAAATTAATCGTTGTTTTATAATAAAAACCATAAAACATTTATTTGTGAGTAAAAATAATGCAATGGTTGGATATCTCTCCTTTATAATTAGGTGACTAAAAATTAGTTAAAAATTAATAAGCATTAAATTTTAAGCATTAAGTAATAAAACACTTTGTGGGGGGGGCCCTCTTATATCGTAAGAGGTTACGAAATATACTCCTGGTTACACCCCTTAACAGTGTAAGGGGTGTAAATAAATTGTATAATCACTGTTTTTTATAATAAAAACTATAAAACATTTCTTATTTGTGAGATTAAAAAAAAAACAATGCATTGGTTAAAATAAGTACATTCAATACATATGTATGTGTTATAACATAATATAGCCATTACTATTATACTATTATTATTAAAATAATATGTGTTAATAATAATCAAACATATTTCTTTAACGAATTAACCTGTAACAGACATTTATATGCCCAGTAAATTTTTGTTTAACAAACCAATCAGGAAAAATCCAAAACCTGCCGTTATAGGAGGTATAAGATGATTAAACTTATATAATGACAACTACTTATCGGATAACAAATTAATTACTACTGTCAGCTAGTTCAGCTATTGTCTAGGTAGAATATACCTAGAGTACCTACACCTACCTATGATGTAGGTAGATTAAAGCTTATTTTGACGTTACCTCTCACTTCGGTGTCACAAGCTGAATTTTTCAGGGATGGAAGTACAGTACATTTGCAGTACATGATATGGGGACCTTTATTCCGAAAGTAGTACAAAATTAGACCGGGTAAAAGGCACTATCATCAAAAATCGATATATTAATACCACCGTATAGAGAAAACAAATACTTATTTTTGATCCAGTACACAATAAAGTCTTCGTAGGGAGTAATTTTTATAATTATTTATAAAAAACACTTCCATTAGCGCTTATGACCAAAAAAAAAATTTTAAACATGAATAATAATTTCAATCATGGGAAAATTTGGTTTAAAAATAGATTTTTTAATATAACTTTGATTTAACGAAAACGAAGGCCTAAATGAAAAAAAGAAACAATTTAAAAGTTTCGCTTATGTCTTGACAAGGTATCAAAGCAAACCCCATATTTTTTGCTTTTAAACTAATAAAGATATATCAATAAACAATTAGCGATGTAATGGTTTTTGCGCGCTGGCCGACTGCCGCCGCTGCGCCGAGATTTCCTATACCCTTGTATATATGACGTCATGGTGTGGCAAATGTAGCATTTTAATTCGATTTGGGCTCCCTTATATAGGATAACAGAAACATTTTCAATGTTAAAACACAAGTTCCACTCGTACAAAATTCAGCTGGTACAAGAACTCAACGAAGACAATTTTGATCGTCGCTTGCAATTTTGTGAAACTATGAGCGAACGACTGGCGAATGATAATAATTTCCTATTTAATGTGTGTTTTTCTGTGGATGAGTGTACTTTCTTTTTGAACGATGTAGTTAATCGGCACAACTGTCGGTACTGGGCTGAGGACAACCCCAGGGTTTTTCACGAGGTGAACACACAAAACCCTCAGAATTTGAACGCGTGGGCTGGTATTTTTGGAAATTTTAATGTGGGTCAGTTTAACGATATTGAGAAGAACTTTAACGCACAAGTCACAGAACAGCTATCTAGCAACTACCGCACGATCGTTCAACCTTGTGGCAAGTGAAAAAATGCGTAAACATCTAGAAATAATAAGAAAAAAACTCAAATTGGTCGAAGGAATTTATCCTTATCATTTACTTTGATAAATGTTTAAATAAACTTTTCAAATTTCAATTCTTCATATTTTCTCAATGCCTCGACCGATTTTCAAAAACGAGGCGGGGAAATATAGAGAATAGAAAGCTCTTTTCATTGCGGCGCCACTTGACCCCCCTTCCCATTTGACAAAAATTGGGGGATGACATCCCGCTCAGAGGGTTGAATATTTTGCAATCATTTTTGGGGCAAAAGTTGCCCCCCTCACAAACAAAATTGACGTGTTTTTGGATTTTGTGAAAAAAAGAATATCCTGGCCGTTATGCCTTGCGGAACGTTTTCGATGGGCCACCGTGTATATTATATATTAAATCAGCTGGGAATAACCAAGGAGAGGCCGTAAAAGAATAGTGTGAATATGAGAAGAGACCCAGGTAATAGATGTCATCGACAGAATCAAATCTCTCAAGTGGCAATGGACAGGACACCTTGCAAGAAGGACGGACAACAGATGGACCACAAAAATTACAGCATGGTATCCACGAGGAATTAAGAGATCTAGAGGAAGACCTAACCTGAGATGGGACCATGATATTAGGAAATTAGCAGGGATAACTTGGGCCCGCATAGCCAACAATACACAACAATGAGCCCAACTAAAAAGAGAGTATATGAAGGAGGCTACACCATAGTTTCAAATGGTTGAATAAGCTGAGAATGATACATCCAGTAGATCCATTTTTTATCTCTGTTTATTTAATGACCTAATTAAAATCTAATGTAAACAATTTTGTTTAAAGCTTTGTAAGACGCTTTTTAGCTTGTTATTTATTTGCAAGCTACCCTGAAAAAACTCTTTTTCTCCGCCCGCCTGTAATATTATTAATCAATATTAATAAACTTAAGTAAACAGACCTTATTCTTCCCGAATCCAATTAGAGTTCTCTCTTTTTCCGAGCTATAAGCGCGAATAATGAGTTTTTTCTTCAAATATTTACTTTGTGCAGGAAATATACTATTTCATTTCGCTTCGCAATATTTTTTTGTATCTATGAAGAGAAAATGACTGTGAAGAGACAGACTAGTTATTAATTAATATATTGATAAAAAATGTTTATACCCCTATTGCGGATTCATTTCTCGAAAAATGTCCTATGGGTATTTCGCCACTCTAAGAAAATCTACAAAATAAAATAGTTATTTTTTGTAAACACTGCTGGGCGTTAATCCATCCAAAAATTTTTTTATTTAGTTAATATTTTTAATTTTTTAAAAAAATCCTGGCAATGAGTTCTGCTGTTTAGTCCCAGTGAATATCGAAACCCTCTTCTGGAGCTTGAAAATGCGGTCAAATTGAGTCGCACAACACGTATCCCAGAATGGAAGGGGATATCTGAGGTGCGTATTCTAGCCACTGACAAGCTCCTTAGAAACAGATCTTAATGCAAAACAGGCAATTTGCAGGTCAGGGGCTTGGAACACCCTCAAAAAGAAAATTCCATTTCTCCAACTCCCAGTGGATGACATATCAAGAATTTACAACTTTGAGAAACTCCTCACTGTAGTATTGAGTAATAAAAAGGATTGGAAGAAAGAAACGCTTACTCAGCATATAAAAGACCATACCATCACGTGGTATACTGATGCTTCCAAAACCAAAGCAGGGACAGGGATAGGAGTATTTGGGCCAAAAACTAAATACTCCTAACCAATGGGCAGCTACCCCAGTATCCTTCAGGCAGAAATTTGCGCTATCGAAAGATGCGTACAATTTATCTTAGATAGGAACTATCGAAAACAGGAAATTGCCGTCCTATCCGATAGTCAAGCAGCACTTAACGCGATCAACTCAGTAACCATCAATTCGAAGTTGGTCAAAGAATGCCTAGAGAAGCTCAACAAATTAGGCAAAGAAAATAAAGTCCTCCTACTCTGGGTGCCTGCTCACCAAGGGATAGAAGGCAATGAAAAAGCAAATGATCTAGCTAGAAAAGGAGCGAACACTCCACTAACTGAACCAGAAACGTTCTGTTTTCCAAACGGGAAACAACTGAAAGCGGAACTGAAGAATCTGGAAGACTCCATCCATAACTTGGAATGGGTGTTCTCCAACGGTCTAAGACACTCGAAAAAGTTCCTCAGAACTTATGACCGAGAAAAATCAAAGGTTTTCCTTGATTTAAGTAAAAACAATCTTCGGATTGCCACGGGGTTTCTAACAGGACACTGTCTCCTCAACGAACACCTCAGTAGGCTGAAACTGAGAAACAACGGCGAATGCAGATTTTGTGGGGAATATGGGCAAACACCAGAACACCTTATCACTGAGTGCGCCGAGACGACGACCATTCGTGCCATGAACCTTGGTACGTCTGATGTCGAGGATGGAGAGCTGGCCTCTGTGGAGCCGTCTCAGATACTGGCTTTAGTCAAAGCCCTGAGACTGTATGAAGAGTTATAACTCGTTATAACTCAAGAAAGGGGAACACACAATAGATCTATAAGGTCGCGGTGATTAACTCCCCTTCTAAACATTCTACATTCTTCTTCTACAAAACAGGCAGAGCTTAATTTTTTCGACAAAGCGTGGATATGCATGTCTCATTTTAGACAATTGTTGTTGTATACAATAAGCCCTAAGAATTTTACAGATTTTACGACGTCATTGGCGGTGTTGTTAAGTACAAAACTGCAGCGAGTTTTTATACGACAAAGCTTTAGTTTTAGAAATGTTGGGACTCAGGACTCCATTTGATATAATCCTATGAAGTGCCGTGACGTCCTTGTTGCTCCAAGCGAAGCTAGTGTCCAAGTGAAGCTTGTGACGCGTTTATGTTAGCAATGTCGTTAATAAAAAGAAGAAACAAAATGGAGCCTAGCACTGAGCCTTGTGGTACTCCATATTTTATTGGCTTGCTAGAAGACAACGTGGTATCCACCCTCACAAGTTGACTTCTGTTGCTCAGATACGACTTAAACCATTCGAGAGATATTCCCCTGAACCCATAGTGCTGCAGTTTATTAATTAGGATCTTATGATTTATACAGTCGAACGCCTTAGAAAAATCACAGAAAATTGTTGCTGTAGAATGATGGTTATTTAGGCTGGAGTAAACTTTATTAAGGAGGGAAAACATAGCGTCATTTGTGGACTTGTTGCTTAGAAATCCAAATTGATAAGTATTTTGTACTTAAACAGAAAAGATACCAGCCTTCTTTTAACCAATCTTTCAATGATCTTAGATAGCGTTGGAAGGAGTACAATTGGGCGATAGTTAGAAGCTTGATCTTTGTCTCCTCCTTTATGCAGAGGAATGCTTATTACCGTCCCTTAATATTCAGTAAAAGAAACTACATACTTGAAATGTAATATTTAGTAATTTGAACTTTTGCTATTATTATTATTCTTAACATCACACATCTTCAAATTAAATAAATTCTTTCGTTACTAAAACGCCTTAAGAGATATACGTCTTTGTTCAGCGATATCCGCTCGTTTTTACGAGGAGTTTTCATTCCCTTTTCTAGGGCATTTTCCGGAAAGTTCTGTGAAGAGCTCCTCTCCAGGGAGGACAATGAAGAATCGTGTTTAATCAACAATCGTTAAGTTGAAGAGGGATGGGCCACTCCGACTCCCTTAGTTACAAGTTCGTAACATTTTTTCTCCGCGTCGTCTTACGAATCCACTTTTTATTCTGCCGCTTAAACTGCCCGATGATGTATACTTAACTATTTTTATAAGGTTTTTGAAGTATGTAGTTAAATACATGTCTTAAAGAAATAATTTTAATGAAAAATTTGGACTTATTCCTAGCAGGTTAATTGTAGTAAATAAATAAGCACCAAGTTACTCACTTACTTACTTACTGATGCCATTACTCGCTAACAAGTATTTGACACGCATCAGAAGATGGTTACGAAGGGCATTTTCTGTCATGAGCTTTTCTGTGACTGAAAAGCACGATACGTAATGTTATCTCTCTTCCTCACTCCGGACATTTAAAAATCTCATTACTTTATTGCCTCTTTAGTTTTTAGTTTCAGTCGTTGTTAAGTGAGTTTACAATTTTTCTTCACTAGCACTGCGTTTTTGTGTGAGCTGCTTTCTACCACTGATTTTGCTTGCTTATCTCCTTAATGTTTTCTTGCATGCTTATCCCCATTAAGTTTTCATGAAAAATATCGTTGTACCTTTTGAGTTGTATACCCGGTTTCCTCTTACAGTTTACAAGCTCACCGTAAAGAGGAGATTTTGGTAGGCGGTTTGACGTGACCAGTCCATCTTCAGCGGGATTTAGTCATGACTTAAGCGCTCTCGCAGTTAGTTTTTTCAAGGATCGATAAGTTTGAGAAATGGTGGTACCATTTGATTCTTAACAGTTGTCTAAGGTTTCTCTGTTGCAACTTGTTTAATGCGTTTGTGTGCTGGCGGTACGGCATGTACCCAGGTTCCGCTTCCATATAACATGGTGGGGATTATTATTGCTTGGTATACTACAAGTTTCGTTTTTGTACTCAAGTTGTAGAAAACCCTGTCTTTTAATTTTCAGAATGCTCTTGAGGCGCTGCTAATTCTATGCGGAATTTCAGAGTCGATATTGGCCTTTTCCGAAATCAAACTGCCGAGGTAATTGAATTCCGCTATATATTCCAATAGTTCCTCTCCGATTTTTACAGAATTGTTATAATTTTCCAGGGGAGTGCACATGATTTTAGTTTTATCGATGTTCAGCTTAAGGCTCAAAGCCTCGTATTCCACGTGTTCCACGATTCGCAGCCATACGTCAATATTGGGAATACCAAACAGTTGACTAGCCGGTTCTTGATGGCTCTTAAAATCTTAAATATCTACATTTGCCATACGCTTCACCTCTTCTTCCGATGTGGCTGTATAGTGATCCCAGGTATACGTATGACTTAATGATTTCAAAGCGGTCGATATGACTTATATTTGGATGGTTGTTATGTTGTCTATCAACTATCATGATTTTGTTTTTTTGTGTATTTAGTTCCAGACCGACCCGATTGCTTTCGTTTTCTACCCCATAAATTGATTAACTCTTCTTGACTGCCAGGGAGTGGTGCTGTATCATCTGCAAAGCGTAGATTATTTATCTTTTGGTCATTTATTGAAATGCCTCCTTCCCATGTTTCTAGCGACCTTCTCATGATGTATTCACCGTATATGTTAAATAGTTGAGGAGACAATATACACCCCTGTCTGACTCCTTGTTCAAGGGAAAATTCCTTTGAAGCTGAATTCAGTATTCTAACTGATCCTGTAGTGTGCTGATACAACTGGATGATAAGTGAAATAAGGTGGTGTTGCGGTACCCTCACTTCCTTTAAGATTTTCCACAGGTGATGCCATCTGACGTTATCGAAAGCTTTTTTATATTCTACGAAACAGATATAAAGAGGGATGTTGAATTCCCTTGCTTTCTCTATGATTTGGCGCATATTCAGAAGATGTTTCCGAGTGCCTCTGCCTTTGGTGAAACCTGCTTGTTCTGCTGGAATTTCTCTTTCTAGAAAAGCTTTCAGTCTTTCATTTATAATTTGCAACATTACTTTACTGGCATGTGAGATGAGGGAAATTATACGATAGTTGCTGCACTTATGTATGCTCCCTTTCTTGTTTTTTCTTGTTTCCATATTTATTACAGATCAGATGAAGCATTTTTAATGCAGGTTCTTTAACGACTTTTATTATTTCTGCTGTCATTAGGTCTGAAACAGTCTGATGAAAGAATAGCTCTAGCATTTTCATAGTCCAAGATTTCGACGCCCGCAGCTAGCAGTTTAAAAATAAAAAGAGACCAAGGAAGGGAGTTCTATATTCTAAGGGAAAGAGGGTGGAAATTGATACTGTTTACAAAACGAGGCGCCGCTGGGTGTCAAATTAGATCGGAAATTTAGGTCGGCACAAGGGGTGGTACGACGATATCCCCTCTCTCTGTCTCTCAGTCCCCCCATTCCCACCCAAACACTGGCAATTTACGACGTTTTCATATTCAGCAAGAACGAAATTATGACCCCGTCGCCGTTAAATTCGAATTTCCGAAAATTTATCGTATTGGTGGTGCGGCGACACAAAGCGGGGCACAATTATTCCGAAATAACGGAAATAACGCTGTTTTCGATTATATCGGAAGTTTGGACGGGTTTGATTTATAATGATTAAAAGATTTGATCAAAAGCTTCTAATGCATTTTACTTATAACGTGTAAAACGGGACATACTCGTAAGAAATCCCATGTAAATTTTGAAAAGGTCAAATATACAGGGTGTCCCAGGCTGAGCGTGCATTAGAAGTTCCTAGAGAACGACAATATCTAGATCGGAGATTTTTTGTACATCATTGTTTTACCACGAGATCTATCGATTAAACATATTTTCAATATGGCAGCACTTCCGGAAGTACCGGAAGTTGACAGCAACTTTCTTATTTTAAATGGGTACCCCAATTTTTTATTATACAGTTAAATTCTCTATAAAGTTTTATGAATTTTGATATCAAACACTCTATATCGAACAATAACCGTTTTGAGAAAAAAATATTTAAAATTTTTAGAGGAAAAAAACTACCTGTCAAAAAAATTTGTATAGCCTAAAAGTCAAATCAATGCCTTCTATTAAAAGATCAGCCTACGGGCGAGATTTATGACGTCACGCTAGTTAGATATAACGGATTAATAAATATGTTGTAGAATACATGGAAAACATAATTATTCCTCAGATTTTTGGTTTGTATTTTAAAAATGATATAGTTTAAATGAAATATACATAATATACAGTTAATAACTACAACATATATACCTATTTATAGTAATAAATACTTTGGCAAATAAACTATGAACCATACATATGCAGCAAATGTTTTACAATGTACAAATAATGTATAGGTACATAAGATAATGGGTAAAATGTAAATATATTTTAAATTTTGGGGTTTGAAAATCGATCTAATTTAACAAAAAACATTGAATATCTACTAATAGTGATGTATTATTATTTGCATTCACAAAATTTATATGTATATTTTGCAAGTATCAATGTTCGAAAAATTATATTTACAAATAATACAATATTATCTAAAAGGCGTCAGCGATGGCTATGAAATGAAGATCGCTGGCATTTTATATGTTAAATTATTCTAAAATTTTTGATTTTCTTGGGATTTTTAGGTTCGGGAAAAACGCTGATTAAGTTTTCATTTGGGTTTTCATTATTTTTATTTGGTTTAAAAAAAAACGTTTCGGCTAACTATAGCCTTCACAGTGTTGTGTCAATGAGAAAAATAGTGTCGAATATAATCCAAAAAATTACATATACAATATAATTCACACCTCATAATGTTTACTGCAATTAATAAACTAATATAAACTTATCAAAACATGACCACATATTTTTTAAAATTATTATTCTTAACACTAAAATTATCTACATTGACTATGGAGTACGCAGTAAACATTATGTGCGTGGTGTGCATATTTTATATGCAATTTTTTGATTATATTCGACACTATTTTTTCATATGACACAACACTGATGGAGGCTATAATGTTAGCCGAACCGTTTTTTTTTTAAACCAAATAAAAATAATGAAAAACCAAATGAAAAATCAATCAGCGTTTTTCCCGAACCTAAATTCCAAGAAAATCAAAAAATTTAGAATATTTAGAATCAAGGTTCAAGAATATCAAATTTTCCAAGATTGTAAAATTCTAGTTAATTATTTTATGTGTACAGTTATTTAGGGAATGTCATCGATGTTCATTTCCAAGCCAACTAGACGCCGATTTTATTCGATGATACGGTATAATTCTTACGTAAAATGTAAATAACATTAGACCAATTAAAACAAAGAAATATGAATTTCTTAGTATTTTTAGTAACACCTTTATTCTTAAAACTTAATTTTGTATTATGCAAATATACCAATTTTATTGTTATTTTATTCATATTGTATTCAGCCATCACTTAAATATTTGATATTAATTTGGTATTATAAATAATCAATACTATTCATTAAAAATTACTGAACAAATATATGTTATGCTTAACATACATTATATATTATCAAACAAAAACACATTCTTCTTTTAAACTGTATCAGTCTTGTCTTTACAAAAATCTTTTTTAATTTTGAACTCAAAATAATAATCTTTTTCATGATCTCTAATACACATATTCTTTATTTTTCCCTAGATCATAATACCTACTTACGTGTTTGAATCTATCGAAGCTGAACCAGCAACACTTGGAGTGGAGATTCCACAATATGAATAAAATAAACATAATTGTCCAGTTTTCATTAATACCATCATGGGAGAATATTATTTTTAAATTTATTAAAGATATTTTCAATAAAATTCTCTTGATTTATAACTCGTACCCACTTTTCTTGCTCTTCCGGACACTTTAGGCTGCCTAGTATAATAACTATCCTTAGTAACCATCCTTTCCACCAGGAACACAACAAAGATGAGGCATAGCACCAATAACACACTCCACTTAAGCTTTATTGATGAATTGTTAGAGTCTTAAAAAACACACACAAAAATCACGATAAGTAAAAAATGTATGGGCACTTTTAGGTTAAATCACTTGCACAACGTGTAATTTTTAAAATTTCTATTTTTTTGTGCGAAACCGAGAGTGACCATATATCTGGTAGTAGTTTATGTCACTTCAACACCAAAATAATTAGTTTTTTGCACTACAATAATAAATAATACCAAAAATCAAAGAGTTAAAACCAAAAATCAACCGACAAAATATGAAACGGAATCTAACCCAATATCTAAGTATGTACAGCTGATGAAGTAAACAAAAGTCCGCCCGTAGGCTGATCTTTTAATAGAAGGCACTGGTCAAATTTAATTATTACCACAGTCACTGTGACATAAAGAGAAGACATGTGGCAATCTATTTCAAAAATTAAATTATTCGAATGTCATATAGTAATGACGTTAGCTGTCACTGAATTGAGCGATTAAAAAATTATCGTAAATATTTTTTTTCAAATGGAAACCCACTTAACCCACTGTTTTTATTTCACTAGTGAACAGGTTTTCCTATTCGTTATTTTTTGAGTATACATGTTCCTATACCTAAAATAAATCGTTTTTAAGTTATTTAAGATTTAATTTGAAAACGTATATTTTCCTTGCTTTTATCTAGATTGCTTTGACAGTAAGTGCCAAATTGTCAGACAATTTATTTCAATCTATCAAAAAACGAATTATTTGAATTTTCTCTATTATAAATACTGCCTGCCCCCCTTAAGAGTTTAAAAAGTTTATTTATAAAAATATATCTCGTATTTTCGCTCTTTAGTGATATGTAATAGTTGATATTATTAATAATATACCGTATGATCGAAAAAAAATAACAGTGCAAAGATGGCTTGGAAATGATAGTCGATAAAATACTGTTTTATGAACAGTGTCACAATATGACATGGCCAATCATAAGCTACGGGTTAAAATCAAGAAAAATATACGCTTTACCCCCGGTGTTTTCAGGTACGGATAGCGTGTTATAATCTGCCAGATATATTTTATTTGACGGATAGCAGAAAAACGCGTATCTTCATCTATAGATAACAGTATCTATTAGATAAATTAAACTTATCTCCCAGATATCCTATTTGGCGCCCGAACTGCCAAATAGTGCTTTATTTGTCGGATAACAATTTGACGCATGAGCAAAGGCATGAGGAGATATTGATTTTATTTGATATTTGACAAAATTGCTTAACATAACCAAGACATTGTTATTATTGAAGATTTCGTTTATTCCAATAAATTCGATTTTAGATTATTTGGAAAAGACTTACCTATTCGGAGTATGTAGGCTATAATCATTTTAGAACGTATGGGGTATAACCACCAATAAACACATTGAAATGGTGCAAAAAACTATTGTTGCTAGTGCCGGACTTTATAAGGACTGTTACAAAATAAAGAGTCTCTGTTCTGTTAGAGCATCAGAACGAAGAGAATGTATTAAGTTAAGAATGCATAAGGATAATAGTGATAAAACAGTAATTTACAAATTATTTTATTTAAATCCTTTCAATTATAAACCATTACTACATATTATATAAAATGCTAATGTTTATCTGTGTCGTCTCTACTGAAGTAACTATGTCGTCTCTACTGAAGGACTTGCTCTAGAAAGTTGCTTTTTTTACTAAAAGATAGCTAAATGGCTCTTCTAAAAACTGTCGTCGCCGGATTTTTTGTTTTTCATTTAATTAAAAAAAAATAAAAAGTATTTTTTTTCCTGATCTCGTGGTGGATGCGCCAGGCTTCAACTAGTTTTTAATAAAGTTCTAAAGTAGGTAAAAATAAATAAAACTTTTTAAATCAAACTATTTATTTCATTTTTAATTCGCATATTCATTAATATTATAACAGGAACCTTATAAAACCTGTTATTCAACTCACATTTGCCTTTATTTCTTTTGTGTTACAATTTTAGTTTAATTTCTTGCACTATGTACCTTATACCGTATGATCGAAAAAAAAACGGCGTCCAGTTGGCTGGGAAATGATGATCGATGATATTTCCCATATTAATTTACATATGAAATGACAGCAATCTTTATTTCATAGCCATTGCTGACGCCGTTTTTTTCGATCATACGGTACATCTGTTCTTCATGCTGTTTTTTAAGTAACTCTCTAGCTAAACCTTGCTAAAACACCTGTATTGTGGTCCTTTGAATTCCAGTTAGTTCAACTTTGTTTAGACAAGATTTTTCCTTTATTTTTTCTTTTTTTTTTTGAAATTCCACTTTGAGTGCTTAAAAGTAAAAGTAATATGACAAAATTGCTTTTATTTAATTTTTTTTATTAAATAATTTGTACATATAATGTGTAAATGTAACAATTATTATAGGTACTATTCATTTATTATTATTAAGACAAAAGTATAAGTGCATTTATCTATTTTATAAAATAAAAACTCACCTTAATTACTATCATTGATGCTATCCTACCTATTTCTTTACTATGAGAAGCCCTAGAACAACATATTTGTTATTACTAACAGTCTTATGCTATTTTTAATTTTCAATATTAATAACTTACCAGATGGTGGTTTTAGGATTAGTTTATAAATCTCTGCTTGCACTTCACCAGCTTCTTCCATATTTTCTATTATCAATTATACTAAAATGTTAATATAATAAATATAACAGTAATATCATGTAAGTTAATATAATAAATATAACAGTAATATCATGTAATTAAACTATAAATTACTTACATATTATTTTTTCTTGTTTTAATTTCTTATAAATCGCATTCCATCAATAGTTCTATTGCACCACCACCACTGCTGAAATTGAATTATCTTTCCCTTTTTCCATAAAGGTAAATTTAAATAGCCTATACCATAATAGGACTAGTTGGAGTTGAACACAAAATATATTTTAGTTGAATTTTATTGTTTTTATTTTCATTTTGACGATCTTTTGACAACTGAACAATAACCTCACTTTTTAATCTAACGATTTGAAATTCCGAGTTTCTGTCTCTGTCTGTTGTATTGACTTTTCATATATAACCATCTCAATTTCAGATATCTTATATTGGTAACACTTTCTCTACGGAGTGTCTACCGGTCCGTAGGCGGCCGTCCTCCAAATTGTTATCTATTGGATTATTTTGTACGAAAATACAAAAATGTTATATCCTATAGATATCAGGCTCTAGATTGTTTATCTTTTAGATGGTTATTTGTTAGATAAAAGTTATTTATTTATAACTGAAGAGACCGCGCCTTAAAACTAAATCTTAAATAACTTAAAAACAATTTATTTTAGGTATAGGAACATGTATAGTCAAAATGTAACAAATTGAAAATTCATTTGAAAAAAATGATTTTTAATAATTTTTTAATCGCTCAATTCCCTGACAGCTGCCGTCATTATTATATGACATTCGAAAAATTTAATTTTTGAAATAGATAGCCACATGTCTTCGCTTTATGACACAGTGGCTGTGGTAATCACTAAATTTGACGTTTAGGCTATACACAAATTTTTGACAAGCAATTTTTTTCGTCCAAAAATTTTAAGCATTTTATTTCTCAAAAACGGTTAATGTTAGGTATAGAGTTAATATCAAAATTCATAAAATTTTACAGAGAATTTAAGTATGTAATAAAAAATGGGGGCACCCATTTAAAATAAGAAAGTTGCTATCAACTTCCGGTGTTCCCGGAAGTGCCGCCATATTGAAAATATTTTTAATCGATAGAACCCGTTGTGAAACAATGATGTACAAAAAATCTCCGATCTAGATATTGTACTTTTCTAGAAACTTCTAATGCACGCTCAGCTTGGGACACCCTGTATACCTCCCCAGATAATTTTATCCAAAAGTTGTATGAGAAGTTTTTAAATGGGCATTAAAGTTGTACTTGTAGTATAACAATCCAAGGTCGTCCAACAAAGTTGAAGATGTAATCTTATGGTCAACTGTATAATTAAATGAAATAAAGGAACTTAAGTTGTGTTAAAAATATATTTTATTGTTATTTTTATTAAAATTTGAGGAGAATTGGTTATGTAAATCAAACGCTAAATTTGTAAATAGCCCTACTGATTTTATTAAACGAAATAAAAGGAGTGCCGCACTCTGCCTGGAATTCACAAGTAAAAGGGCACGACAGAGAAAACCTTGATCACTATTCCAAGGAATCCAACTATGCTGTTCTGAACTTTAATAAAATAGAAGTAATAATAATACAACAACTGTCCTCATACCAAGGTTTGAAGTTTCATAGATTCAAAACATGTCACATTTATTACATTCAAAACGGAAGAGGTTTTTGTTAGTTTAACGGGTCCCCATTCGTAGACTAAGGTCCTGGTTGCGGAGATCGAAGCTAAAGTTGAAGTTTTGGTGCAAATATTTTTAGATTATAAGTTATTATATTTACTGTTTTTGGTTACTCTTTTGCGAGCTAAGATATTCGCCCATGCACGATCGAAAAATGTTAGTAAAATAATTAAGAATTTCACAGCTTCTGAAATAGTTATGTTGGCTAATAGTTATTTTTTATACAAGACGATAAAATGGTATTTTATCGTCGAACGAAAAGATTAATTTCGGGAGACGATAATGCAATTTTATCGTCGTGTATAAAACAACATTATTTTCCATAGCGAGTTACGTTTTAAAAAATATTCAGAAATTATTATTTCAAGAAATTTATTACGAGTAGAAAAAATATTGTGCTGGGTTGGCGTTGGTTCCTATGCAATTTGACAAATAAATGAAGCTGTCTCTTTAGTTGTCAGTTTTGAGTCAATATTTTTTAATTCTCTTTCGTGTCGATTGCTGATTGAATTGGAGCCAGAAATGGCTCAAAACGAAATAAGTAAATTACCAACAGATATTCAGGCTGAGGCGACAAACGCCATATCCAAACTACTTTCATTTAAATCCCGAATAACTTATGAAAAGGAATACAAAAAATTTCAAAAATGGAAGCAATTAAAAAACGTGCGAGAAGAAATAAAGTTTTTAACCTATCCTCGCTGTTAAAGTATCATTTAACCTACCCTTGCGGTTAAAGTACTATTTTATGTACTATTTTTGATAGATATAAGGCAATTTTAACAGTTGCTATGGAAAAAAACGACATTTTGTTGGAAATAGTATCCCCGCTGTGTTAGATATGTTCGCAGCTGAAAAAAAAATCAAAAATGGCGTGTCATGGCTCCTGGGACTCACTCTTAGTAATTGCAAATACAATTCAATTTATTTCATTCTAGGATCGCTTGCGTTCGTCGCTCGTAACTCGTCACTTGCATCGCTCGTTCATAATCGAGCGATGTCGGTTATTTCAATAACCGAGTACTCGAGCGACTTCTCGCACGAGTTATCCCGTCACTATTTAGACAGGACATAGGCAGTCTTCTTCGCAGTCATTGGCAATCGCCTGACAGTAAAATTATATTTTGGCATTACATGTACTTTTTTTTACCCAAGTTTTTTCCCTCGAACAGATCCTTCTTATAAAGTAAACTTCATAAATTTTTGTCACGATATTCTTCAGCTTCTTTATATGTATGCTCCGTCGATACTACATCCTTCATCAGTTAGCACATCTGACTTTTCTCTGTATTTTTCACGTTTCGTCGGGCACAGATAAACTCGAAACACATTAAGACGACGTTAAAAAGGCGAAGATTCTGGGAAATTGCCCGGCATCGATTTTCATTTCCGTCGAAGGGATCCGACGTACGCGGGAAAAATTTACGATTTGTCATTCGAAGAAGGTTTTCCCGGGTAAAGACAGCGTTGCCAGTTTCGGAAAAGTGTGGTCTTAAGCGTCTGCTAATGTTTTCTTTCTGAAGGACAGCTTTCAACCAGAAAACTGAGTGTATTTTATTACTCACAGACAGCTCCTCTATTTCTATGATAATTTGGAGCCTAACCAACAATACGAGCCCGGGAATTATTTAAATGCTTCAGTAACTTTTAAGATTATTGGAATTAATCGTTTTTTCCTATCACTATATACAATTTAACTCGCTCTGGGCACAGATCATACAGATTATAAACTTATCGTCAAAAGCAATGACTAAAGAATCCAAGGACAAATAACACCCGAGAGCAAATTGTGACGACGTCACCAAACAGTGCCGTAGCACATATTTTTCTTAACCTAGCTGTTTGAAGCAATATTTATATTTTTTGATAATTGTTTTGACTATGCCTATGGTGTATCATCCTAATTAATTACGAAAAAAACGTATTAAAATGTTAACAAAAGGTACAAAACTACTATCGACGTATAGCACATATCAAGTACATATAGATGTTAATTGAAATTGAAGAATAAGTATTATCGAATTCAATAAGAAAACGCTAAAAAGTTGGAGTGGACTGTTTATTTACCTATGAAACGTAAATCCTGGCTCTTTCTTATCGCTGCTGCTTTTACGTTACTTGAAAGCTGAACAGCTAGTTACCATTGTAATAATGTTTATACAAAGTTTACTACACACTAACTATTAAATTGCTAAAATTGTCGCTGGTGACCAAATGATGACTCATTGTTTGACACCAAAAGAAAGGTCTCTAAGGTCACAAATTCTGGTGCAGCCCGTATAGGGGCGTTACATGTCCTTATATTCTTTAGCCATTGGTCAAAAGCATTGTTTTTCGAGGTTCCAATTTTTGAAGTTTTGGAGTCGCGCACTAGTTAGGTTACTAGTTTGCACACAAGCACGCCCACTTATGGCCTCTAAAATTGTGCACAGCGCCTGACCGGCCTTGTGACCGGCCCAGTTATTACGCTGTTTAAACGGGAGTTTATTTTTGCGCACAAGAAAATTTACTCGTTTGCTCATTGTCATAAAAACAATTTTCGTACCACGAATTAGGGACAAGATTTTTATCTGTATAATTATAGGATACCTAATCTGTGCTCTGGGTAACAATCTGTGCCATACGCGGCTAAGAAAATCACTATAATAAACTTGATACTGTACCTATGTATCAATATCCTCTGGATGTGTTCTAGAAAGTAAATTTTCATCGATAGGTTTGTAGCTTCTGAATAATGGTCTAGATAAAGCATCTAGCTTAGTTGCCAGCTTAGAATTAGAATTGTTAGAGTTAGTAACTCGCATTTTCATTGGAGGACACTGTCATATTTATTTCAAACCAATAATCAACGAGAATATTCGTATAATTCAGCAAAATTACTGTAAACCAGTTAAACCACTATAAATACGAATTGTTAGTTAGATTCAAAATATTTTCTCTTCTTAAATAAATTTAAGCATTAAACATTATCAGGCATTTGCATAAAAGTGCGTATTTTGGGTGGTATTCCACAAAATTTGCAGCCTATTGAGGAAACAGGAAATGTACAGATTAGGGTACCGCGGGGTATTGGGAGCCATTGGGTAATGAGAGCCATTGTGTAATTTTGAATAACGCGCCCTGATCTGAGCACTGACAGTTGCGATACGCGGGATCCCCCATTAAATGTTTCCTAAAGCCACCACCGCCTTGTTTTGGTACGATTCAAAGTCTGTTAGAGAACGCATCGAGTTTACGGGACTTTCTTATAGCGTGCACGTTTTAAAAAATTAGCGTAAGTTGTATTTATATTTTACTTTAGATCAAAATAGCGGTTAATCAAAATCTACTGAAGTGTAGGTTCGATTTGTGCAGTTGTTTTGCTTCTGTTAGCGCATTTAATTTTGTCATTTTTAACTTGCAAATATGTAAACAAACGGGGTAATCGGAGCCAGAGTGGCTCTCATCCCCCATGGTGGTTCAATTTTATTTTAAAATGTTATAAACATATTTCCTTATTTTATTTTAAAAAAGATAATTTAAATTTTGTTTCAGAATATTCCAGACATATTTTGTGTCTTTTGTTTTAACTAAAATAATTTAAATTTTGTTTTAGGATGTTCCAAACATATTTGTAACTTTGGTTTCAACTGAAATAACTTAAATTTTTATTTTAAAATATTTCAGACATGTCTTTTTCTCTTGTGTTTTACCTAAAATAATTCAAATTTTGTTTGACAATGTTAATAACAGATTTAAATATGTAAATAAAGTGGCTTCAATTTCCCCACTGTTATGGGTAATGAGAGCCAATGATAGGTTTTAGTTTTTCTTTTGCATACCAGTAATGTTTATCTAAAACAGAGAACTGATACTTATATTTTATTTTACACATCACGAACTATCTAGAAAAAGAAAATTGTTGCCAGCAGTGGAATAAGTAGCATTTTATTTCAGGTTTTCCTTAGATGGCTCTTATTGCCCCGCGCTACCCTACAGAAATAAATTGAAAACAATATTTTTATTAAAACAGCATTATATGTCACTTTTTCAAACATGTCCTTCAAATCGTTCAATTTAATACCTGTTAGTAAGAAGTGTCACTTCAAATATGCGCACATAGTGCACACACTGTGTTTTTGTTGTTGTTTTTGTTGCTAGAATTAATCTGGACGGAACCTACTTTGTTTACGCGGAATCCGAACAGCGGTCCTCGGCCATATGATTGTCAATGGCCAAACCGACTTAGCAAGTGTCTAAATCTACTCTTACTCATGAGATATTCGATCTCATCCGGCCTCTAAATGGCGTTGTAAAACATTTATTTTGCACTAAATTGGAAAAATATGTTATGAGTACCTTTTCATTTCCATTGTTGTGTACTTTTTTTTTCGGTGCACCATTTTTCATACTTAGAGTATGTATATTCATACTTGTGTTTCGAGCAATCCAGAAATGGCTCTGAATGCCTCTTCTTCAATGTTAGAGGGAATACTTTCCGAATCGCTCATTTTTTAAACTAGTGAGATCAATATTATTTACTGTCATATTGACATTGCCATGCATGGTGGTATTTGAACAAAGGTATTAAGGTAATTGATTTTTAGGATAGGTATATAAATAGTTAAGTACAATAATTTTTAAAATTCATTGTGTGTTTTTATAACTATACGTAGTAACTTGTAAATTGTGTGTTTTTATAACTATATAAAAACACCCAACTGTGTGTCTAACTAGACGTAGATAAAATATTGTACAATACACGCGAGTTAACTCCATTAAGGTACTTTTGTGGTTACACAACTCGTGCTACGACTCGTTGTGCAACTTTCATATGCGTATCTTAATGATGCTGTTAACTCACTTGTATAGTAAATATCTATTACTCTATAAATTGTCACGGAACAACAGCACGTCTGAGTTTGCAGACGTTCACCCGTCCATGCACTCACATCGTCTAAACGTCGCTTAAGTTCGGTGATCTATCGGGAACCTTTCCCACGTAGGTGGGTCGTTGCCTAAAAATCTAAAACTACTGGGCTATTCAGTATATATTCCGATGTTTGTATAAAGTGAAATCCCCAATTTGCATCAGCGGATTTGCTACCTCCTTTCCTATTTGCTGTTGTTAATAAGATCGAACATTGCTCGGAAACTCAAAAGAACTAAAGGGCAGTGGAAAAAGAAGGAAATAAAGTTGAAACACGATAAAGAGGGTTGTTTCAGCGGGCCAGCGAGTTTAATTCCGAACTTCCTAACTCGCTCTACGTTCCTTTTAAGAAGAAAACTTTTCCTACTTAAAGAAACGTTCGCCTAGTTTTCCTTTTTGCATTTTTCCTCGCCAGGCAAACGTCGAATTTATGGCCTCGATTTTCCCTCATCTAATACGTTTACTTTTCCAATATTTCTTTGGTTCTATCTATATCGTATATCATTCTTTATCTCTTTAGGTTTTAATATTTTTTGAATATTTTTGGCGAATTTGATAAATACTACAAGTGAAAAACTCCTTTCTTTAATCTTGGTGCGATTCGAACCTCCTGAGTCTCAATATTTCTAAAACTAAAGCTTTGTCGTATAAAAACACACTGCAGCCTTTTGTACTTAACAACACCACCATTGGCTTGTTGTAGACAATTCTTTAAAATGGGACATGCATATCGACGCTTTCTCGAAAAAATTGAGCTCGGCCTGTTTTGCATTACATCTGTTTCTGAGGAGCTTAACTTGTCAGTGGCTAGAACTGTTTATTATGCACTTTTTGAGTCGCACCTCAGGTATGCCCTAAAGTGAAACATTCCCACAAAATATTCAAAGAACTAAAAATCAAAAACAGTATCCATGACAATTTTCTGTGGTAATTACGCCGGCTGTGGCAATAGATAAGGTCGAATCCATCGTCGTCGGCTTGTATTATATCTCGGATCTGCCGACTGAATAGATTCCCGTGAACTAGTTTTTTATTAGTCCCTCTAGTTCCTCTCAGTCCTTTTGGTCCGAGACAGGTAACATACGGCTGGCACTTTCCACTACCGCCTAATATTAGGCTACGATCGCGCTGGCCGATCCCGTACGTAAACTAGTTTTATTTAGTTTTAGTTCTTCTAGGTCCGGATCCGATAACATACGGCTGGCACTCCCCACTCCTGCCTAGCACCGAGCTACGATCGCACTGGTCGATAGGCCGATCCGTCGCCGTTGCATATTACATATCGCTCAAAGTCTCGATCCCGGAATAGGTCCTGAGGAACTAGTTCTTTGAGAAACAGGGAACTAGTTCCTTTCATTCCGGGATCGGAATAGTGCATTGGAACTAGTTCGTTCACGAACTACACACCTCTACTCCATGACGAGTTATAACTCAAGAAAGAGAGACACAATAGATCTCTAAGGTCGCTATGATTCTCACCCTCCGAGACAGTTTACTCTACTATTGACCCTTATAATAATATTCGTAGATAATAGGATTTCGTGGCTAAATAAGTCGAAATTATCTATAGTTCGCGATAAATCTTGGACCGGTACGGACCTGGAACTTGGCCGAAATCTGAGAAGATTAGGCGAAGGGATTAGGGCGTCCAAAATGGCCGCAATGAAAATTTATGGAGCCCCGGGTCTGTTTTCTTAACTTTGGCGAAAGGACGAGATAACGGTCGATGCGCTTTCCAGGAATATTTATAGGGAAAATTTGGGATATTGGTCGCGACACTCTGAAATGAAATACGAAAATTATGTTCGAATGGATTTTCAAAGAAATCTGTATTCGCGATAATTCGTATCTGCACTTACAGTAGTTTAATTCTCATTTTTTTTGACATTCTTTTATTAATCTCTGTTCTTTTCTCAGGTAAGATTTCGATAGACGATGACAGAAAAAAAGCAGATGACGTTCATACCAATCTATTTATTTAACTAAAAAAAGTTTCTAACATTTTCTAAGTTAACTATGGATGGGTTTATATATCGATCTGTCATGCGTCATCTCATGTTGTTTTTAACCAGTTTTATTGGTTTATTTCAAAAATGACAAATGTTAAAAATGACAATTGTTAAAAATGCATATTTTTAAAAAACACCCAGTAACTCCGAGACGGTAACAGATATCGATATGCGGTTTTCACCATCAGGTTTCTGACAAAAATTGAGCTCCAGACACCGATATTGGTTTTTGTCAATCTCCTATAGAAAAGGGTGTTTCCATTTAAAAGTGTCCAATTTGACCCACCCTGTACCTATTTATTATTTGTATAATGTAATATATTTGCTGCATTTGTATGGTTCATAGTTTATTTGCCAAAGTATTTATTACTATAAATACATATTATAGTAATAATATATATATAGTATAAATATATAATAATAAATAATATTTTCTTGCCTTTAGCTGTGTATTTTTTCTAATTTCGAAAAATCGAAAATAAAAAAAAATTCCAAAGAATAAAAAGTAAAAAGAAAATTGTTTTGTTTGTCGTAAAGGGGGGAACCAAGCTCCACTCCCACAACCGGTTTCTGGGCCTACCCTTCATCAGGTGGGCTGTCCAGGGGCTGGTTCTCACCGATACGGCAAGCAAAACTTCTTCTATATCAACAGACGATGTCGTAAAGTGTCGGTGAGATATTAGTGCATCTCCCGCCAAAAGATGGTAAAGAGCGTTTTTCGGCCCGCTCAAATATATGAAATGAACAAAATTCTTACAGCTTTAGTGTATATTAATAAATAATATTTTCTTGCCTTTAGCTGTGTATTTTTTCTAATTTCGAAAAATCGAAAGTAAAAAAAAATTCCAAAGAATAAAAAGTAAAAAGAAAATTGTTTTGCTTGGCGTAAAGGGGGGAACCAAGCTCCACTCCCACAACCGGTTTCTGGGCCTACCCTTCATCAGGTGGGCTGTCCAGGGGCTGGTTCTCACCGATACGGCAAGCAAAACTTCTTCTATATCAACAGACGATGTCGTAAAGTGTCGGTGAGATATTAGTGCATCTCCCGTCAAAAGATGGTAAAGAGCGTTTTTCGGCCTGCTCAAATATATGAAATGAAAAAAATTCTTACAGCTTTAGTGTATATTAATAAATAATATTTTCTTGCCTTTAGCTGTGTATTTTTTCTAATTTCGAAAAATCGAAAGTAAAAAAAAATTCCAAAGAATAAAAAGTAAAAAGAAAATTGTTTTGCTTGTCGTAAAGGGGGGAACCAAGCTCCACTCCCACAACCGGTTTCTGGGCCTACCCTTCATCAGGTGGGCTGTCCAGGGGCTGGTTCTCACAGATACGGCAAGCAAAACTTCTTCTATATCAACAGACCATGTCGTAAAGTGTCGGTGAGATATTAGTGCATCTCCCGTCAAAAGATGGTAAAGAGCGTTTTTCGGCCCGCTCAAATATATGAAATGAACAAAATTCTTACAGCTTTAGTGTATATTAATAAATATTTTCTTGCCTTTAGCTGTGTATTTTTTCTAATTTCGAAAAAATACACAGTATTTGTTCATTTCATATATTTGAGATTGATTAATACAAACCAAAAATACGAGGAATAATTATGTTTTCCATGTATTCTACAACATATTTATTAATCCGTAGTATCTAACTACCGTGATATCATAAATCTCGCTCCGAGGCTGTTCTATTAGAGACGGCATTTAGAAAAGTCAAAAGCTGAAAGCTGATGACATTTTACTTTTTACAATTATGACTATTCGTGTTGATTTTTGCAAGAAAAGGAAGAACTGTCACTTGTTTTATTATTTTCCTTTTCTATTTGACGAAAGTAAAAAGAGTTACCTATCTGATTCGTCCAGGCACTCAATTTAAAGATTGATTTAAAGAATATCAGTAACATTTTTGATAGAGGGATTTTATATTTGCCATGTTGGTAAAAAATAACGGTCAAAATTCAAAGTTATTCATTTTATAGACTATAGTCAATATTACTTCTTGCTAGATTTATGAAGATATCGATATGGAGACAAATTGTAAGAGGATTTGTTGAATGCGGTTGGCTGTTCGGCTGTAGACCTCGCTCTCGGGCGAGAGACTTGAGGATCAGGCTCGGATTAGGCCTGATGAATTTAAAGTTAAACTCTTTATCCTTGTCCGGGTTTGCCGCCTTATTTCCGAACACCAAATCTCATCGAGGCGTAGGATTGCTTTGGTTTAAACCGGGGTGCGTGTATACAGGATGACAACGAAATCGTTGCACAGACTACCGTTTCACTAAAAATAATTAGAATAAAATGCTTAGTTTCGGAGATACAGGGTGTAGCTGTAGAAGTTTAATTTTTATTTCGATTTTTTCGAAAAGTAACGTCAATATTTGGATGAATCAATATTTTTGACATGATGATGTCAATATGACTTGTAGGGGGCGCCACCATTTTGATTTTGATGTCAATATGACTTGTAGGGGGCGCCACCTACATGTGTTTTAACTGTTTTGAAGAGTAATAACTTTTCTCGTCTGTACCTGTATAAAATTACTGAGTGAAAACATATACATTTCCGTGATTTTTTACGTAAAAAACTTGGTAAAAATTGCTACGAGCAACCGTTCTCAAGATATTTAGAATTGAAATAATCAATACATGCCATTATTGACTAAAAATAAACATGTTGAGTAGATAGTTATTTGAGTTAAATTATAATTTTGGGAATTTTTTATTTTTTAAATTAATTATAAATTTTTCTTCGAAAAAAATGATCTGGCAGCTTCTGTTGAACTTTTGGCACAAAAACATTTCAAATTTATGATTTCAGTCTAATAATTATCTAGCCACGAACGAATCATCTTGCTAGGTGACTTTAATGCCCGTGTTGGCAAACAACAGGAAATATGACCTGACGTATTGGGAAAACATGGAATAGGAAACGTAAATAGCAATGGTGAACGCTTATTAACAACATGCGCAGAGTATAATCTTTGCATCACCAATACGTGGTTTATGTTGAAGGACAAGTTTAACGGTACCTGGAAACATCCTAGATCAGGCCACTGGCATCAATTGGACGACATAATCGTTCGAAGGACGCATCTAAAAGATGTTAGGCTCACAAAAGCCAGAATAGATGCCGAATGCGGCACTGACCACCGACTTTTAATTTCATAAATGAAAATCCAGTTAAAACCCAAACATCCACACTGTAAAAAGCAAAACAACATGACCAGATTGAACGTACGGGGTCTAGAGAACAACAACACCGCCGACGCCCTCCGGGAAGCCATCAAAGAATCACTTCCACCGATAGCTTCAATCTCAATCTTGGAAGCTGAACAAGGCTGGAAACAATTAACGGATGCGATTCATAAAACCAGCGAAGCAGTACTGGGAAAGTCGAACAAAAAGAAACAACCAGACTGGTTTAACGAAAATCAACCGCATATACAGGCTTTGTTGGAACGAAAGCATAGAGCACATCATGCAGTCACTGCGAATCCGCATAATCCAAGACTGGTAGACAACTTTAAAGCAGCCAACAACACGCTTCGAAGAGAACTGCGCCAAGTAAAGGATAACTGGTGGTCACAAAAAGCGACTCAGATTCAAGAGTACGCCCCGCATCACGATTATCGTAAATTCTTCGAGGCTGTAAAAGAAGTATACTGTCCAACTAAGAAAGTAAGCCCAATGCCCAATCATGGCACAAAAAGGCGAACTTCTAAAAGAGGAAGAACAAATCAGAAATCGCTGGAAAGAACATTACAGCCATATCCTTAACTAAGAAAACAACCCCAATATGGAAGCACTAAACACAATATCTCAGTATAATAGCCTCGATGTATTAGACATCCCAATAACAGAACAGGAAATAAAGACCTCCATAAAACAGCTCAGAAACAACAAATCAGCTGGCTGTGACGCGATTCCGGCGGAAATCTATAAGTGTGCAAGTAATGAACTTATTCGTCATCTTAAGGCTCTCTTCGATGTCGTATGGGAAAGCGGAGAGGTACCTCAGGACTTTCGCAACGCGAATATAGTGAATATATTTAAGAACACAGGAAGTGCATCAGACTGCGGAAATTACCGGGGAATTTCACTATTGGCTATCGGCGGAAAAATTCTTGCAAAAATAATGTCAAACCGCCTGCACCCATATATAGAAAAAGTCCTTCCAGAATCGCAAACGGGTTTTCGTACCAACCGCGGCACCGTCGATTCCATATTTTCCATCCGTCAACTACAGGAAAAAGTAAAAGAGCAGCAGTCTCTATGTTGCATTCATCGATCTAACAAAAGCCTTCGTCTCTGTGAACAGAGATGCACTTTGGGCAATTATGAAAAAGTTCGGAGTACTCAACAAATTTCTTACAGTGTGTAAAAGCCTCCATAACAATAACAAGTCAAGAGTGTCACACAATGGATCACTGAGCGACCCATTTCTAACAAATACAGGAGTTAGGCAGGGATGTGTCTTAGCGCCTCTCCTATTCAACATATTCATGGCAGCGCTCTCCATTATAGTGGACAGCAAACTGCAGGAGAGAGGATTGGGCATTAGATACAGATACGACGGTGGTCTGTTCAACATAAAAAGACTCAGGGCAAAAACACGTACAAAATTCATCACAGAACTTCAATACGCTGACGATTGCGCTCTAGTTGCAAACACGGTACAACAATTACAAGAAATGTTGAACACATATAGCTGTGCATACGAGGTTTTGGGCCTTAAGCTAAACATCGACAAAACTAAAATCATGTGCACTCCCCCGGAAAATCATAACAATGCTATAAAAATCGGAGAAGAACTATTGGAATATGTGGCGGAATTCAATTACCTTGGCAGTTTGATTTCGGAAAAAGCCAATATTGACTCTGAAATTCAGCACAGGATTAGTAGCGCCTCAAGAGCATTCTGGAAATTAAAAGACAGGGTTTTCTACAATCATGACTTGAGTACAGAAACAAAACTTGCAACCGAGCAATTATAATCCCCACATTGTTATATGGGTGTGAAACCTGGGTGCCGTACCGCCGACACATGAACGCATTAAACAAGTTGCAACAGAGACACATTAAACAACTCTTAAGAATCCGGTGGTTCCATCTTGTCTCAAACGTATCGGTCCATGGTTAAAAATTCCCGCTTAAGATGGGCTGGTCACGTATGCAGAATGCAAGAAAACCGCATACCAAAATCTCTGCTTTACGGTGAGCTTGTAGACGGTAAGAGGAGGCCGGGTGAACAACTGAAAAGGTACAAGGACATTTTCCACGAAAACTTAAAGGGTCTTAACATGCAGAATGAGTGGGAAAAAGCAGCTCACAATAGAACTCAATGGAGAAGAGTTGTAAACTCAGTTAACAGCGACAACCAAAAAGTAAAGGGGCAACAAAGCAATGAGATTTTTGAATGTCCGGAGTGCGGTAGGCAGATAACATCACGTATTGGGCTTTTCAGTCACAGAAAAGCTCATGAAAGAAAACGCCTTGCGTGACCATCTTCTTTATGTGTGTCGAATACTCGTCAGCGAGTAACGGCTGTAGGTAGGTGTATCTAGCCAACGTGTTTAATTTATGTCAATGATGACAGGTATTGATAATTTCGATTCCAAATATCTCGAGAACCCTTACCCGTAGCGATTTTTACCAAGAGTTTTTCACAATCTAACTAAACCTTTTTTAAGTAAAAAACCTCGTAAATGTAAATTTTAATCACTATTTTTATACAGGTACGGATGAAAAGTTATTACTCTACAAACCAGTTTAGAAATATGTAGGTGGTGCCCTCTACAAGTAGGAGTCTTATTGACATCAAAATCAAATTTCTCATGTCAAAAAACTCCCAGACACCAATTTTCCGGAGAAACTATTTGCAAAAAATCAAAATAAAAATGAAACTTCTACACCCTGTATCTCCAAAACTAAGCATTTTAGGACAAACTTTTTTACTTATTTTTATCTTCAGAATATGCTGCCGAAGTTTCCGGAATACAGTTCGGACCACCCTGTATATAAACAATATAAATGACATTTTGCCAGATTGTCTACCTTCTTTGTATGCTGATGATGCCTCAATAACATTTAGTCACAAAAATAGTGCTACCTATACTATAAAATCAATGTAATAAGAAACTTAAGGAACTTAGTGATTATTTTGCTTCATACTGTTATATGAAATTCCACGCAAGACAAACGCGAATGAATTTAAAGATATCTCTGACAGTTAATAACACATCAATGATACAACAATCAGATGTAAAATTTTTGGGATTGCATGGCGATTAATGTTTGTATTGAAAAGTTTACTGTTCCGAATTAAAATCCCTTTTGTTATATGTTTAGAAATGTAAAAACTGTTCTTACCATAGATAATTGAAATTGATTCATGTGTTTATGTATACCGTGCTGGCAACTGTTACTTTTGGGCCGGCATTTACATGTGTGGAAGTAAATCGCATAGGGATCTTATTAAGTCAGAGTGAGAGAAATGCGACGGTGTGCTGTTGCGGCGTTGCCGCTACGCCTTTTCCTATCAAGTAAAGTAAAATCACGATCGCAAACCGTTTATTTTTAAAAAACTTTTTTTCAAGAGATAACTAGATAAAATCATTAGACATGTTTCTGAGCATCAGAAATAAAATTATAAGGATATCGTTAAGGTGTCATTTTTTCATAACGAGAAAATGTCAGTAACTCGTGATAATTTAAAAACTCACTTTTTAACACATAACAGGCCATAACTCAAGAGCCACTTTAGATACTGAAACTTTTTTTTTTTTCAAGATCGGATATTTTACAATATGTTTACATAAGAAAAATTCGATAAGGTTGTTTTTTCCATTCAAAAATTGTATACAATCCATCCATTTACTTTTAGAGCATAGCAATTTTCAGCAATCGTGTAATTTCTTTTATTGGTAAAGATTTTCACATACTGTCTACAAAGAATACAGCAGAAATATTAACAAAGTTCTTGAAAAAACTAGAATCTATTATTTCTAATAGATTTCGAGATATCGATTTTTGAATTCAGAGTTCTAATACCGCGACCACTATCGAACACCCTCTCAATTCCACTTATTTTTACCAAAAATGCAAGTGTTTCTAGCTTGCACTTAAAAAAATTCAAGCTATAGGGAAAATTACAACGACTCGTTAATAAATAAACAAATTAAGTATCACGAGACGTAATTAAATCGTGAAGCTGAACGCATGACACCTTTCCCTAGAAATTTAAGTACTGACAGAAGTATTGACTATCCCCTTCCACGTCTCTTAGCGATGCGCACAGTTTCTCGGTTTATTTCATACGTTTGGCAACGTGTTTACTGTCCTCTCTTTGTTCAGTACATTATTGTACTCATTGTACTCTTACATACGGAAATCTCGACTCAAGACTAACCTTTGCCAGGCCTTAGTATAATATGTAGTGATTTCTATGTTTATACAGGGTGTCCCAGAAATAAGTGTAAGTATTTTAACTGGTAGTATAGTTCAACCCCAGAACTAGAAGTTATTTTAAAAATTCAACTTTTATTCTATGAGGTTTTTTTCGCGAAAAAAAAATTTTGAATTTTTTTTTAGTTTTTAGTTAAAAAACATAAATTCTTGATAATATGGCAACATAGGTATGATATTAAATTCACAACAAAGAAAATCCAGAAAAGATCCAGTGGTTCTCAAAATTTTAGCAAAAAATATTTTTTTTGGATATTTTCAAAGTAATACCTCCGTTATTTTGGACTTATTTGAAAAACAATAAAGAGAAAATATGTTTCGTTTATCGAGATCTACCAGCCCTTAAAATACTTGTACTTATTTCTGTGAAATCCTGTATATCCTATACTGCTATGTTTATGGCATTGACTTGTTCCATACACTTTTTTGAGTGTTTATAAAGTATTATTTATTTTATTCATTTATTTATTTATTTATTTTATTTATTAACTTTATCTCCTCTATTAATTTTATTTTGTTAATTTAATTGTCTACTGAATTCAGTATTGTCTGTTACTGAAAAACAGGTATAGTGGTAAATCTTTTGGTTGTATTTTGAGACAGGCGACGCCAGACGCCGTTATTTACCGACGACGATCAGGCGTCGCGACGCCGCCAAATGGGGATTTAATTTACGAAAACAATTCGCGTAGTCTGAGACACGTTAGGGCTCTAATTGGCCCGTCCACCCACGCTTAGAAATTACGCTGTTCGATGTAATTTCGCGTATAAAAGAGCACGGCGATGAAAAGGGGTGGAAAAAACACCCCTGTAATTTAAATAAGGGCGTCAATTTTGTTTTTATGCGGTTGTACGTAGAGCAGAACCGGACTAGGGAAACCAAAATTAAAATAAAAGCTTTTCTCATCATGGTGTCGGATATTCATTCACCGGCATGAAAATCGGGCACCTTGAAATTTTCGTGTATTATTTTAACGTTTTATATATTGCGTTCTAGTGGACAGACTTTGACGATTTTTTAAGCAACTTGTAGCTAAATAATTTGACTTTTTAATATCTCTTTCTAAATTAAAAATGAAAGTTGCCATCTAATTATACGAGGGAAAACAAAATGTTGATATTTTGGTGAAAGTTTGAAACACCCTGTGGAGTATGTTAACAAAACATGGAATTTAAAAAATGATCTAGGTGTATCTTTTCTCGATAGTTTTTTTTGGTTCATTTTAATAGCTTTATTTTTTTAGGAGATCTGCTTTTGAAGGAGACCCTAACATTTTTTGTATTTTTACAATAAAACCATATCTTTGTTTTTGGCCCTAGTCAACAGACCAATAAAATAGTGTTTATGATTTATGTAATATCTATCTTTGAAAAATCATATTATTATTGTCTGTTGAGCAGTTACTCTAGCTAGGGTTGTGAATTTGACCTGTCAATTTTTTTCCCGTCAATTGACGGGTCATAAAAAATAATTTTAAAAATACAGTGAAACAAATAAAATCGAATTAATATTTTATTTCACATAATTATTGAAATAATATAATATAAATAAAGAATATTTTCCTTTTAAAATAAAAAAGTAAAATTAGAAAATTAACAAAAACATATTTCTATTTTAACTTAAAATAAACAGAGAACATTTTAAAGTTATTTTAAAAATTCAACTTTTATTCTAATTCAAAACAAACAGTTAATTGACATAAGTAGACAGTGGTAAGTTCTCATCTTCATCTTCATAGTAGATGTCATAGATGTCGATATCTGAAGACGAAGACATGTCAGCTTCAGAAGATGAACGTACATTGAGGTCAGTAACGCTTCCATTTTTGTTTATTATATTTAAATTATATTTAACATAAACAAGTTTACCAGATCTTGTAGTGGACAACCTGTTTCTTAATTTATTATGGACAATGCCCCAAGTTAACAAGTTTCGTTCACAAGAAGCTGAGGAAGCCGGCATTCTTTGAAATTTTGTTGCAACATTGTGAAGTACCGATTTATTCTGCCAACTGTCCCACCAAGTTGATTGTGTAATATCTGACGATGTTTTACATATTGATTTGATACTGTTTATGGCTGTCCATATTATTCGATTATTGAATGCATTTGATGCTGTTCTAAAATTTGATATCTCTCCAAGTATTTCAATTTCAGATTCATTGATACCAAATTGTACGATCAACGTAGTCGCGCGTTAGAGTTCTTCTGGAGCTAGATTCTCTCCTTTATATCTAGGATAGAGTAAATATGCTGCATTGTGCGTGTCGGTACAGGCCGACATAAATATCAATTCTTCTTATTACTGATGCAGTTGTTATTTTTCCGATATTTTATTGAGATTCTCCGAATCGCTAAGTATCGTATTCCTTGAAGACGGTTATAGCTAAATTGGACATCACAAACGCATAATAATTATAAAATACCATATTATTATTAAATAATGATAGATAACATTCTATAATTGTAAGATGTTATTTAAGACATTTTGACCGAATTTGACTGGTCAAATAAGAAGTGGTCAATTGACCCATCACTAACAGTCTGCCCCATCACTAACTCTAGCATATATGGTTTTAAGTCTTTGTTTTGATCTCTACCAAGGATCTATTAAAGCAGCAATAGCCGATACTTCAGAACATAAAACGATCTCTACTTGAGTAAACATCAATAATATATAATAATATGACTTTTGAATGACAGTGGTATTACAAAAACCACTATTTTATAAGAGTGTTGATGAGGGCTGAAAAGCGAACGCATGCTTTGAATACAATCAAAAATTGCTGTAAATCGTTATTGTCCTATTCAAAAGCGAATATCTCCCATAAAAAATAAAGCTATTGAGATGTTTAAAAAAACTATCAAGAAAGAAGTACCAAGATGATAAAATTATTTTTAAATTCCTTGCTTTGTTAATATATTCCACAGAGTTTTTTAAACTTTCACCAAAATTTGAACATTTTGTTTTCTTTCGTATAATTGGCAGACGGAAACTTAAATTTTTAATTTAGAAAGAGATACTAAAAAGTCAAATAATTTATACAGTACAGATATCTACAGGGTGGCCCATCGAAAACGTTCCGCAAGGCATAACGGCCAGGGTATTCATTTTTTCAAAAAATCCAAAAACGCGTCAATTTTGTTTGTGAGGGGGACAACTTTTGCCCAAAAAATGATTGCAAAATTTACAACCCTCTAAGAGGGGGTGTCATCCCCCAACTTTTTTCAAATGGGAAGGGGGGTCAAGTGGCACCGCAATGAAAAGAGCTTTCTATTCTCTATATTTCCCCGCCTCGTTTTTGAAAATCGGTCGAATCATTGAGAAAATATGAAGGATTGAAATTTGAAAAGTTTATTTAAACATTTATCAGAGTAAATGATAAGGATAAATTCCTTCGACCAATTTGCTGTTTTTTCTTATTATTTCTAGATGTTTACGCATTTTTTCACTTGCCACAAGGTTGAACGATCAGGTGCGGTAGTTGCTAGATAGCTGTTCTGTGACTTGTGCGTTGAAGTTCTTCTCAATATCGTTAAACTGACCCGCAATAGAATTTCCAAAAATATCAGCCCACACGTTCAATTTTTGAGGGTTTTGTGTGTGCACCTCGTGAAAAACCCTGGGGTTGTCCTCAGCCCAGTACCGACAGTTGTGCCGATTAACTACACCGTTCGAAAAGAAAGTACACTCATCCGAAAAACACACATTAAATAGGAAATTATTATCATTCGCCCCTCGTTCACTCATAGTTTCACAAAATTGCAAGCGACGATCAAAATCGTCTTCGTTGAGGTCTTGTACCAACTGAATTTTGTACGGGTGGAACTTGTGTTTTTTAATATCCTTTGGACACTTGTACGATTCACGCCGCGCCGGTCTCATTGGCTAATTTTCTTGTACTCAGCGTACTATCCATGGCAACTTGGCTCAGTACGAATACCTTCATAGCTTCATTTACTACACGATTTTCCCTCTGTCTCTTTTTATTCATAACGGAACAAGTTTCGCGAAATTTTGCTACTAACTCGCGAACAATTTTGCCATAAAGGTTTTTGTCAGGATGGCGTTCATTGAATATCTGCGCAACCCGATTGCCACATTCACTCTTTTTAAAATAAAGTTCGATTATTTCCACTTTTTCTGCAAGTGAGTACACCATAATTGTTAAAAAGTTTAACGATATTGAGAAGAACTTCAACGCATAAGTCACAGAACAGCTATCTATAGCAGCTACCGCACCTGATCGTTCAACCTTGAGACAAGTGAAAAAATGCGTAAACATCTAGAAATAATAAGAAAAAATAGCAAATTGGTCGAAGGAATTTATCCTTATCATTTACTCTGATAAATGTTTAAATAAACTTTTCAAATTTCAATCCTTCATATTTTCTCAATGACTCGACCGATTTTCAAAAACGAAGCGGGAAAGTATAGAGAATAGAAAGCCCTTTTCATTGCGGTACCACTTGACCCCTTCCCATTTAAAAAAAATTGGGGGATGACACCCCCACTTAGAGGGTTGAAGATATTGCAATCATTTTTGCGGCAAAAGTTGTCCCCCTCACAAAACAAAATTGACTTGTTTTTGAATTTTCTGAAAAAAAAAATTACTCTGGCCGTTATGCCTTGCGGAACGTTTTCGATGGGCCACCCTGTATATCAACATATGGACATGATATGGACGTAAAACCGTCTCTGCTACAGTAACTGCAAAAAAAAAAACACATAAAAAAATGACTTTTCAATGACAGTGACATTATAAAAATAATAAACTCTAGCTCATAGGTGTGTTGGTGAGGACCAAAAGCAATGATTCGCTTTTAATGCTGACATTGTTGTCAATTGTTCCTGTCTACTTCAAAAGGCAACATCTCCAAGTATGTTGATGAGACCAAAAGCTCACAGAAAACTTAAGTCTTTTTTTATTTAAATCATTTTAATGACTTAAGTCATTTGATTTTAAGTCATTTCTCGAAAGCCGACTTAAGACTTAAGATTTAAGTCTTTTTCAAAATGATTTGTGATTCATTTCTTATTATTTTGATTTTAATATTTTAATTTTAAGTCTTTCTTTTTATAAAAAGTTAAGTCATTAAAATATTTAAGTCATAAAGTTTTAAAAAAGGCTTAGGTCAGATTTTTATATATTTTTATGATACATTTTTAACAGCAGCATTTCTTTTTCACACACCTAGTGTAGTACACACCTAGTCTTCTTAGTTACTGAAATACAAGGCGAATATTAAAATGTTTTCGACCTTCTTCATATCTTGGTTTTAGTTGCGCCACTGTATTTTACTTGGAAATCTCGATTCCAAATGGATATCGATTTTTCAACTTTTCGATAAGTTCTAATGTCCGAGTTATGAGAGGAGTCGAAAAATACAACAATTTAATTTTTCCCTGTATTTCAGGAACTAAGAAGGCTAGGACAAATACTGACCATTTTTAGTTTCATAAAAAAGTAGAGCATAGTAATGTAAAAACCGCATCTTTATACTTCTGTTCATAACGAGAAACCCTGTAAAATACGCGAAAATGGGTCATCCTTTACAAAGTACCACAAAATTTAATTTAATATAAGTTGTGTTATGCTTTTTATGCTTTTATATTTATTTTTTTATTGTTGATTATATTAGTTATTCTGAAAATAAATCGTTTTGTTTCAAGTGGTTTTATACTCATCTACACCAAACAATAAATTAATAATGTTGCGGGCCCGTGTGGACTCGACCTAATCCAACTATATGTCCCGCCTCAGATGACCTTAACATCGCATTAAAGAATAGACTCCGTAATGATTCATTCGAACGTTCGAGAAGAATCGAGTTCCACTGGAATGGAGTAGTACATACGAGAACCTTCGAGGTCTCTCGGTACAATACCTGTTTCTTATAGTTCTACAACCCTTCCATTATTATTCTCTCTTTTCTATGTCCCTTCCACATAACATCTGGGAAATTCTCTCACCGTATTCCAATTTTCGTAGCTTTTTTCTTTGCTATTATCCGCAAATTTTCCTAAGAACGGTAACATCTGTGTCTCGTGCAGGTCGACACCAGACCTAATCGCATTAGGGTAGTAGGTGTGGTGGGGGCTGAAATCTTAGAGAAATAAGTAACCATAGAGATGGCCTGACAACTAAATATCATTGTGGCTTGTCTGTCAATTGCACCTTCCAACAAATCAAGAAATGAGTATCTAAAAATACGGATTTCGACTTAAATTATACTTTAAATCATTTTTATAACATTTCAAGTATAACCACACTCTTGCACAGTGATGGCGAATCTTGAGCGCGGCGTATCAAAATTTTGAAAAACTGAAACACACCTTTCGTGGCCTGTCACACATCATAAAAGTAAAGACTAAAAAAATGTGTGTGCACTATGTGCGCATGTTTGAAGTCAAACTTCTTATTTCCGTCTGATCATCTGTATGAGGACTCCATTCGGGTACCTCTATCCATGTGCCGAGTTTGGTTCCAATCATAGACTTAAAATAAAATATAGACTACACTATTTACATCTCAACGCGGACAAACAACCTTTTTTGTACACATGTTTACTTCTGGGTACAGTCGACCGAGCCTTCCTCATCCAGCCTATGTTGTCACGTCTTTAATATTATCAATATTTTTTTTCTTGTTATACACATATATTGAGATATTAATACTACATTTAATAAAGTAGGTTTTAATATTCCATAGATGTATTAAATAGTCCTTATACTACTAAATTATAAGTCGGATACTGTTTAAAAAGGATAAGTTCTTTACAATATGACAACACCGATTAGAGGCGAGGGAGCCTATTCATTCATTTATTACCTTGTAGTACGTGTCGCACGTGTGCGGTAAAGCTTTGTTGCCGCTATCTCCCCGGCTGTATTAACGCATTTTCTTAGCTTGTAGTGCTTAAGTGTTTATTTTATTGACTTTTTCTGTTCAAGAACTATAAAATATGGTTCGCCAGTGCCAAATTTGCAAGAAATTTGACTTAAATAATCCATTTAAGTCTTGAAACGACTTTTGACCGGTAGGCAACTCTCAATTTACCCATTGGGAGTCAGTGGCGTTGTTGTAGAAAGGCGCTTATTTAGATAATATTTTAGTAAAATGTAAAATCTGAATTTTTTCTCTTACATTACATTATTTACTTACTTACATTGTAACAAAATCATAATTATAACCCTGTTAATAATTAATAATGTTTTTATTAAAAATATATTCCGGTTTATTCTAAAATTATCTTCAGAATCTAAAATAACATACAAGAATTTTAAAATGATATTACATTATGAAACAATATTTTTTAATATACCGGGTCGTCTCAAAAGTGGCTCACCCCTATAACTTTTTTTATTTTTTCAGATAAAAAAACAGATTTGTATATTAGTAGGTATAAGATATAAATTAGGATTTATTGACGTATTCAATTGTTTTTGGTCTCTTCCTGTTTCACCGAAATGATTACATCTTTTGATTTTTAAGGGCACCCTCGGTATATTGCTATTTTATTCGATAAAAAATGACACTCTGAATAGAATGACATATCATATGTCAACTTTTGACATTGTCGCTTAAAAACATATCCTATTTTAAATTTCAATCCAGTTTTTTTCAATCCACTAAGTTTTATTCAAGGAGCCTTGGAAAAATAGTTTTGATCGTCTAATAGGTTTCGTGTCTTGTCTAGGCCGGTTAAAAGATGTACAAATCGTATTTTTAATCATACATATGTCAATTTTTTCAAATGGAACAAGGGTGACTCATTAGCATATTTGGAAAAAGCATTTTTTTATGAATATATTGATACCACACACTTGGTATTTCGAGTCAAATTGTCGTTATGAACCGCGTGTTACAATTACAATTAAACCATATGCGAAAATGTCAAAAGTTGACATATGGTATGTCATTCTATTCAGTGTCATTTTCTATCGAATAAAGTAGAAATATACCGAGGGTGCCGTTTAAAAATTAAAAGTTATAGTCATTTCCGGTGAAACAGGAAGTGACCAAAAACAATTGAATGCGTCAATCAATCCTAATTTATTTCATATACTAACATACTAAATCTTGTTTTTTTATTTGAAAATATAAAAAAATTATGGGGGATGAGCCACTTTTGAGACGCGCCCGGTATAATAAAGACAGTACCGAGTTAAATAAATGTAGTTTTTATTTTATCCACTTCCTATCACCTTCCTTGCTTTAATGGAACAGATATGTTTTCTCTAATTTACATAATAAGACATCACTTAACCAGAAAAAAAATTACAACAATCATATTTTTTTTTCTCTCCTTGTCGCCGATTCTATTATATCTGTGGAATAGATCCTGTTTTGATTAATATTAGGGGTTGTAAATGTTTGACTAAAATTAATAATTTATTATTAATTTCAAAATTACCTAATTTCGATTATAAAATTTCTTCTATAACGTGTATTTTATTATTTTTATCCTTTTGGACTCTAAGTTGTTTTTTCTAAACTTTTATTTAAAAACCTGTCCTAAATCTTAATAAAATATAAAAAGTTTAAATACGATATATTTTTAATTTAATTATAGCTTCATTAAAATAAAAAAATTACCCGGCTATGATACGGAGAGTTCAGGTGTACTTGACAAACGAAAGACAGTGTTGTGTTTCTCGGCAGAGTCGTCAGGGAACGACCGTTACGACAGAGACAACCTATCTATCGCTCGTGTCGCACTCGTTATAACCTAAAACAATAACACAACAATAACAAGACAGTGTCTGACCGCATGTTCCAGCTATTTATGAATGAGATGCTCAGTCTATATTTTATTTTAAGTCTATGGTTCCAATCGACCCCATAATTAATAAAAATTCTGATGATTTTGTCCATTTAGAGGCATCGGTTCTAAACTTCGAGAGCGTCACTCTGTAGCCCGTCTCCAATTATGGCGAAATCTTCCTACATTTTTCTTCAATATCAAATCCTTAGTTCCACCCTTATGAAGATGTAAACGAAACGTCGTATCCAACTTTGCAGGGTAGGACTGTGCACACCCTCGCTCACATAGCCTACCCACCAAATTCGGTTGCGATCGGACGACATCAACTTTAACTGTCACAGTGACACGTGTCGTATAGCGTCAAATTGTTTCAGTGTATTGTGATGAAAGAGTGGTTTATTTTGCTTATCTTTATTTTACTGTGTTCACCTAAATCTCTGTGAAATGTGCCAACACAGTTAGAGACAGGTTGTATCAAAAAATAAGTTAGAGCATCTCTAGATTAACTTATCTTTCTGGGGTTGGAAGCGCTTGGAAAAATGGACACTTTTAAAGGAATTAAAAATTCAACAACGTGTCGTCACAAAACAGGTGGTCCTCTAATGGAAGTGCTAAGAAGAAAGAAGAGATGGTCGTTTTTATAATACTTATCTTCGGGAATAATAGGTGGAGTAGAAAATGTTTTTTCCTATTTTTCACAGAGAGTTATAAAAGGATATATTTCAATTATTCCACTCGCTATACAGGGTGTTTCAGTAAACATGTCTATATATATGTATGCGATTTCGCACGTAAAAGTAAGATTTATTTTTCATATCAACATGGGTCCGATTCTGCTTTGTGTCGCAGCTACACGAGGTTATAGTCTTCATTTTTTTCGATTTATTATAATTCTCTTCCAAGTGCTTTTAGCGATTCGTACCGTGTGTGCCGAGCAATAATAATTCTCACCATGTTATACATGGTGTCCGGAAATTAATGCAACAAAATTTGGTCATAGATTCATGAAAAAAAAAATAGGTGACCCGTATTTTTTATTTGTGGTTAGTGGCCCCCCTTTTCGGATTTACAGCCCCCTGAATTTCGCCACTAAAAAGATTTTTTTTTTAATATCTCAGGGCCCTGTTGGACGAAAATCACTAAATTTGGTACACGTTGTTTTACCATAAAATGAAATTTTTTTATGCTATTAACTTTTTTTATTATTCATCAGTGGCGTCCCTACGGTATTTAAACTAAATATTATTGAAGAAAAAAAATGGTACGCCACTGTATTTTTTTAAATAAAAATTATTTTTAAAATCTACCTTAAATTTGGAACAAATTTGATCTCTTGACTTTTTTTTGGTACGACGCACCGTTTTCGCGTAAAAAAAAACCATTTTCATACATGACTAAATCGCTAAAATTTTACCGTAAATTTCAATGGGAAAATTTTTAAAACGGCAAACTTAAGTTTAAAATAATTTTTATTTTCCAAAATCTTGTTTTTATTACCTAAATTACCGTTTTTAAATTTTGCTATGAAAATTTACATTAAAATTTTAGCGATTTGGTCATGTATGAAAGTGGTTTTTATTTTTTTACGCGAAAACGGTGCGTCGTACCAAATGAAAACGCCACTGATGAAAATAAAAAAAGTTAATAGCATCAAAAAATGTCATTTTATGGTAATACAACGTGTACCAAATTTAGTGATTTTCGTCCAACAGGGCCCTGAGATATTTAAAAAAAAAACTCTTTTTAGGGTCGAAATTCCGGGGGCTGTAAATCCGAAAAGGGGGGCCACTGGCCAAAAATAAAAAAAATACGGGTCGCCCATTTTTTTTTCAAGAATCTATGACCAAATTTTGTTGCATTAATTTCCGGACACCCTGTATGGGAGCGAAACGTTGCAACAGAGACACCTTAGACAACTCTTAAGAATCAAATGGTTCCATCATGTCTCAAACGTATCGGTCCTTGAAAAAGCTGACTGCGAGAGTATTGGAGTCATGGTTACAAAATCCCGACTAAGATGGGTTGGTCACGTATGCGGAATGCAAGAAAATCGCATACCAAAATCTCTGCTTTACGGTGAGCTTGTAGACGGCAAGAGAAGGCCAGGTGGACACGTTGTACTCAAAAGGTACAACGACATTTTCCACGAAAACTTAAAGGGGATTAACTTGCAGAATGAGTGGGAAGAAGCAGCTCACAATAGAACTCAATGGAGAAGAATTGTACACTCAGTTATCAGCGACAACCAAAAAATTAAGAGGCAACAAAGAAATCAGATTTTTGAATGTCCGGAGTGCGGTAGACAGATAACATCACGTATCGGGCTTTTCAGACACAGAGGAGCTCATGAAAGAAAACGCCAAGAGAACATAGTCTTAGAGGATGGAAGCGTGATAAAAAACTGTGACATATATAAATATCTCGGATTAAAAATAACTAACGATGGAAAACTCGACGAGGGTATAAAAGATCGAACAATGCTATGTTGAATGGTGTACTGTGGGATCAAGGAATCTCTAAAGCTAATAAGAAGAACATATATAATACGGTAGTGAAAAGCATAATAACTTACGGAAGCGAAGTATGGCAGTTGAAAAGCAGAACAGAGAACATGCTATTAGCGACCGAAATGGATTACTGGAGGAGATCTGCTGGAAAATCGAAAAGAGAACAAATAACCAACAACAGAGTAAGGGAGATTATGGGAGCAGAACACACAATTGTGGACGACATAAAAACAAAACAACTCATATGGTTTGGTCATGTGCAACGAATGCCCGATCACAGAATACCAAAACAAATTTTACTGTGGACACCTCGAGGCAGAAATAAAAGAGGAAGGCCGCGACGAAGCTGGAGGGAGGGTGTGGATAAAGAACTAAAAAATAGAGAAATACCTGATGATCTCTGGTTAAATAGACAAGAGTGGAGGTTAGGTGTCGGAAAACGTCGTAGCAGGGCCAGTCAACTGAGATATACGACCTTGAACGATCTGTTTTTGGGGTAGTAATTTCCTGGGGCGCTAAATGGCGTATTTTTATTTTATTTTTTCTAGTTGCCTAACAATTGCGTACAAAATTGTTTTTATAGTTGCCTAAATAGGCCTATTAATTATGTTCTGTCATTGTTCTGTATCTCAAATCAGTTTTCCGTTTCCGGCTTCCTTCTCCCTCTTCAGTTGTATTTTGCAATTGAACGGAGATGTGCGTTTCGCTGTTTTCTGGTTGTTTGGCTGTGTTTTTTTGCAATCTTCATTTTACAATCGTGATTTTATATTTTTGAATTTTTTTGAACTCTGTTTTGTGTTTGATTTTTAAGATCTTTATTTAAGGTAAGGTTTAAGTTAAAGGTCTTTGATTTATCTAACAATTTTATTTAATAATCCGAGATAGTGAGGTGAGGTAACCTAACCAAGTCCAAATATTCGTGAATTTTATTTTTTAACAATGTAATATTTACAACGCCATATATTTTTACAAAAAAAAATTGATCAACTCCATATTTTTGTACATAAACTCCACAATGTGATATTACACAATTGTTCAAGTCCATATGTAAAAAAAACACGTAAATAAAACATTGTTTCTAATAGACGTCACTTTCTCTTGTATTCCAACGATATTTGTTATGTGTTCTTAAATCTGGTACTATAATAAATATTATACTTTTTAATCTGTTGTTTTATTTGTTTGTAAAATGTTTCATGGTATAATTTTCTGTAAATTAAAATAAATTATTTATTGTAGGTTTTTATGCACATAAAATGATATAAGCAAACCATTTAACACTTTACAATAGTTTAACCTGGTTTAACCTTTATATATGTATAAATCCTTGTTTTTTACCATTTGACTTGTTCGCCAACTTGGGACCAATCAGATGCCTACACATTATTTCGTAGAAATCTGATTGACTCTAACTGGCGAACTAGTCAATACGCCTTGCTTACAAATAAATTGCATCTATTTAAATTTGCCGCCACCTTTGTTACTTTCCTGGGTGGCTAGATGGCGCCACTTCAATATACAGATTACAGATTTCTTTACAAATTTTAAACCGTTTTGAAACTAAAAAATGCATGGTAGTTAGCGTTCTTCTTTAGTGTGTTCTGTGCGTCGTAGAACGTTCTGAACCGACTTATATATATATATAAGAAAACGCCTTGCGTGACCATCTTCTGACGCGTGTCAAATACTCACTTGTCATCAGCATTTAACGGGTCTACACAATTTTGCTTACAAATTAAAAAAAGTCATTGTCGCACATATTTTTTTAGAAAAATATTCCAGTGATAACCCATGTGCACGTCCCTGATGAATATGTCGACACATTTTTAGCATTAAATTATGTCGCACTTATAGTAATTTTTTCCCTCAAAATTTCATTAGACTCGCTAAAAGCATTTGGAAGAAAATTATAATAAATCGAAAAAAAAACATGACGACTTTAACCTCCTGTAGGAATCTCCTCACGAGAGATGGCACATGTTTTTTGAAATACCTTATATAACTAGCTAGATCACATCCTACTAAACTTTACGAGAAAAAAAATACCTGTTATTAAACTGTTTAAAAAAAATGTTATTTAAATGATCTACCTATCTTACGAAGATCTCTCTTAATATAACTTGATGTGTTTTCTCTGCCTTAAATTAGCATACATCAAGCGAGGAAACGGCAATTTTTTTCCTGTAGCGCAACGACGCTAATCTTCATAAACCATTTGCGCCATCGGTTTATATTATGGATGGGAGCTATGTAGGGGGTGCGGTTTAGGCATTTTCCCGCCTCGTTCGTTGTGGGGAAACGCGCGGTGTCGAAAAGGAAATTCGAGGGGGAAACCCGCAGTTTTCCAGCGGGATTTACTGATTTGCTTTATTCCAGAAAATCATTCGCAAACATTTCGCGATGAAGATTTGTTTTGAGAGAGGAGGATTTCATTTGTATAAGAAGTAGGAAAAGGAAGAATTTGCCTTATTGTTATTCGTAATATACAGTACGTTCCCGGATTGTTTTCAAAGAGGAAAAACAACTTTTTTATTATTGACATTATGGCATTCTTCTTAAAAATTTTTGCTTGTTCTAAAATGTTCTAACCTACCGTTCTCCTTGTTGTTGAATGGGAGTAAAATGCTGAACGCTAATAAAATTTGATTTTAAATGGCAGGTGATTGCCTGAATGGCAGGTGTGTGTGCATTTTTTTCGAGTTGTATAATATTGAAATTTTAACTAACTCTGAGCGTGGGGTAGGTAGATAAAGACCTTGCTCCGCGTGGTTTTTGCTCCTGGGTGGATAAGTGTGAGATGGCCTTTCTTGAGAAGCTGATACATGCTTATGTATTAGGCAAACGGATTCAAATATAAATAAGGAAGGAAGAGTTAATATTTTTAATTTTTTAAAAAAGTCCTGGCGATAAGTTCCGCTGTTTAGTCCCAGTGAATGTCTCAGTCCCAGAACAGCTCTCTTCTGGAGCTTGAAAATGCGGTCAAATTGAGTCGCACAACACGTACCCCAGAATGGAAGGGCATACCTGAGGTGCGACTCAAAAAGTGCATAATAAACAGTTCTAGCCACTGACAAGTTAAGCTCCTTAGAAACAGATCTTAATGCAAAACAGGCAGAGCTCAATTTTTTCGACAAAGCTTCGATATACATGTCCCATTTCAGAGAATTGTCTACAACAAGCCCTAAGAATTTTACAGATTTTACGACGTCAATGGTGGTGTTGTTAAGTACAAAAGGCTGCAGCGAGTTTTTATACGACAAAGCTTTAGTTTTAGAAATGTTGAGACTCAGGAGGTTCGAATCGCACCAAGATTTAATGGTGATTAAGTCATTTGATATAATCCTATGAAGTGCCGTGACGTCCTTGTTGCTCCAAGTGAAGCTAGTGTCCAAATGAAGCCAAGTGAAGCTAGTGTCGTCCGCAAAAAGACATATTTTGCTACTGATGTTTATGTTAGCAATGTCGTTAATAAAAAGAAGAAACAAAATGGGGCCTAGTAATAATCCTTGTGGTACTCCACATTCTATTGGCTTGCTAGAAGACAACGTGGTATCCACCCTCACAAGTTGATTTCTGTTGCTCAGATACGACTTAAACCATTCGAGAGATGTTCCCCTGAACCCATAGTGGTGCAGTTTATTAATTAGGATCTTATGATTTACACAGTCGAACGCCTTAGAAAAATCACAGAAAATGTTTGCTGTAGAATGATGGTTATTTAGGCTGGAGTAAACTTTATTAAGGAGGGAAAACATAGCGTCATTTGTCGACTTGTAGAGAGTAAGTATATGTAAGTATTCTATTAATTGGTGAATGCACACTGCATTCACCAACTAATAGAATTATTTCAATTCTTTCTGATGTAGGATAAGTTTGCATTTTCGGCAAATTTCTGAGAATTTTTTTTGTGTGTGTGTGTTTTAACTGACACAAAATGATAACTAGTTGTTAAAGTTGGACTAATTAGACAGCTATGTTGAAGTAACGTCAGCTATATCACAGACGCCTAGATTTTATCGAATAATAAAGATCTACTCAGATCAAATCATGTAAATGAAAATATCTAAGAAAATCTTTGTTTGAGGGGTAGGCAACCTTAATAGTATTTTGAAGAGACATGAATTCTCCATTGAATATCGGAATAATATACTGGGTGTTCCATTTAAAATAAAAGAGTAACATACTTTTAAAGGTGACCATTTTTGAATATTAATTTTGTCTCACCCTGTATAACTTTTTGGATCAAGTTTTAATTTGATTTAAAGTACAATAGTTAATTTAACTACATATTAGGGTATACCGGGTAAATTCCAATTTAGGTAGCTTTTATTGTAATTTAAAAATTGTTCTTTATTTCTAAAAAAATGTTAAGTATGTCAAAAACCTCACATTTTAGTCATATACTTCTCTTATAAAACTCACCTTTATTTTTCTCCCAGAATTCGAAAATCAATTAATATATAGGGTGTTCCATTACAAAAAACACAACTTTGATATGTAACTTTTTTTGGGGACACCCTGTAGAATTCTCTATATTTCTAAAAAGTGCTCTGAATTAACTTACATATGCTGCCAAAATTTCATTTCAATATAAACTGTCGTTCTCCTTGGAGCCTCCGCGGCGTATGAGAGGCGCCATGCACCCTGTATGACGTTAATCAAAAACAATAATATCCATCTATCCAAGAATGAAATCTAAATTATATTACCATAAAAACTCCTTTTGAAGTTTTTATTTTTTTTAATTTTCTCTAAAAGTGTATGGAAACTCGGAAAAGTAAAAACAGGATTATCCTCGGGATTATCCATTTTAGAACAAGCAAATTTTTTTATGAAAAATGCATTTTTCTCATAATGTCAATAATGCCAACCAAACGAGCAAAATCAGAGTAGCCAACAATCATTGTTAATCGCTCCGTACAAAATAATGATTGATGCCAGAAAAAACCTACGTCAATAATAACTTTCCCAACTTATTACTGACCTTTTTTGTTTCTTTTTCTCAAAATTTTCTAAAACGGGAACGCTATTATTGGACACGTGTCGGGAAAGCACGTGTTTAACTGAAAAGCCGCCGACCAGGCAGGCCATTTTCACGAAAACACCGTAATTTAGTCGGGAAAATTTTGATATTGCATGCCGACATACATAAATGATTATTGGTTGTACTCACACCACGTCATGATTTAATGTATTATATACGCGAGCAGACGTAAAACTATTGAACCAACCGTAACTTAGAAAACTTTAACGTTTTTTTAATGGAACGATATTCATATACAGGGTTTGTCTTATAACCCGATGATTAAAACAGAAGAATTAAATTAGCATGGAGTACTTATAGAGAGTGTTGCACAAGACAAGAATTCTTGTCTTGAAAATCAATTTCTTGTCTTGTCTTGAAATTCAAGACAAGAAATTTTAAGTCTTGCCTTGCAGATTTCTTGAATGGCAAAGTCTTGCAAGACTCTTGAAATTTCTTGTATTGAAAAATTTTATATTCTAACAAAAAAAGTAATAATATTTCTATATTTTATTTCATAGAAAGCGTCGTATACAAAATGTAATACGGTAAAATGGACAACAACGATGCTAATTTTAGCAAAAAAAAAATACCGGACCGCAAACGAACTACGTCAACTCGCTCGTTTGACGAAACAGGAGCCATTACCAAATAAAAGCTGAATAAGGTTAAGTTTAGAGAGCGTTGAGGATGGTATCAAAATCAATGGTACCCTGATCAACAATATTTGCTTCGCAGATGATACGGTCGTACTGGCTGACAACATTCTACACTTTCAGAACTCAGAGCATGATGGACTGCATCGTTGAACATAGCATGCGGTACGGATTACACATCAATGTTAACAAAACTAAACTTGTTGTATTTTCCAAAACACCGGGAAAGACTGTTCTCAGAATTAACAACAAGGTGGTAGAACAAGTATCGTCCATAAAGTATCTAGGAGCCCTAGTTAACGACGCTTGCGACCCCAAAACTGAAATTTTAACGAAGATCGAACAGGCCAGACGTACTTTTGCTTCCATGAAAACCCTCTTCTCTAGCCGAGATCTAAGCCTCGAACTGCGCATACATATGCTGCGTTGCTACATCTTTCCAGTACCTATTTCTCTACGGCTCTGAGACTTGGACACTCAATCAGACATTGGAACACCGCATTAACGCTTTTGAGATGTACTTGTATCGTCGTATGCTGCGTATATCTTGGATGGATAGAGTGACAAATGAGGAGGTACTCAGGCGGATGGGCAAAGATAAAGAGCTTCTATCAACAGTGAAGGAAAGGAAGTTACAGTACGTCGGTCACATCATGAGGGGTGAACGATACGAGGTGCTCAGACTGGTCATCGAAGGCAAAATTGAGGGCAGGAGATCAGTGGGAAGAAGGCAAAACTCCTGGCTAAAAAACTAAGGATCTGCGTCATTGGTTCGGAAGAACATCGATCGAAATTTTCAGAGGTGCTGTTTCACGCACCATCATAGCCAGTTGGATCGCCAACCTCCGAAGGGAGACGGCGGCCAAAGAAGAAGAAGAAGGTTAAGTTCATTTTTTAGTTCTAGTTGTTAATTCTTGTTAGTTTATTATGTTCTATTTTAGCTAGGTTAGGTTAGGTTAGGTTGTGAATAATGGTTGGAAAAGTGTGAACACAGGATCTACGGAAAGGTCATGTTAGAGTGTACTATTTGCGCTATTTGATACTACTTTTTGTTCGAGGAGATATTTAGTGCATGAAAAGTAGTACCCACGTAGTCACGACCGTACCCACGTAGTCGCAACCCACCATTAGTTTTTTTATAATACCATTATACCAATATAATTTTGTGTATAATACCAAGTATCAATATACGGTTTGTTGCCTCGACTTTATTTTATTTTATTCTCCTCTCTAAAACACTGGATATGATAGAAAAAAAATTCACACTGGTCAATATTAATGCCGGGTATACAACATTTGCATAAGTCGTAATCATAATCACAGTCTTAATTATCGTCATAATCACAACGCAATTTTAATGTGCGTTTATAGAACATTTTCATAATCATAATTTTTATATCAGTGAAGTTGGGTAACATAATTAAAGGCTAAGTTCATGGTAGATGTCAACAGGTTTATAGGAAGTGGATAGTTTAACTTTTATGATTATGACTATGATTGTGATTACGACTATGTAAATGTTATATAAACCCGGAATAACTTGCGCAAAGACCCCAAATTTCTAACTTCCAAGAAATCTTAAATTCAAGGAATCTTGCAAAACTCTTTTTTGCAAGAAAGTCTTGTCTTGAAATTCAAGACAAGAAATTTTGAAAGTCTTGTCTTGAAATTCAAGACAAGAAATTTTTAAAGTCTTGTCTTGAATTTCTTGTAAGAGTCTTGGTCTTGCAAGACTTTTTCAAGACTCTTGTGCTACACTACTTATAGAGGAAACTCAATCATATTCAAATCTAGAATGCCACTTTATCTAAAGAAGAAAACAATCGACCAATGAAATGGGTCTTTTACTTAAAATGGATATTATTAATGGATTAAGGAAACTGCAGGTCAAACAACGCTCAGTGGAATGAAATATGCTGAGAATAACCAAGAAAACCCGTAAAAGAATAGAGGGGATACGACCAAAAATCCAGGTAATAGATATCATCCACAGAATCAAAATCCTTCAAGAGGCAATGGGGCAGGACACCTGGCAAGAAGGACAGACTACAGATGGACCACAACAATTACAGCATGGTACCAACTGGGAATTAAGAGACCAACAAGAAGACTAAACCTAAGATGAGACCATGATATTAGGAAATTAGCAGTGATAACTTGGGACCGCATAGCCAACAATAGACAACCAATGCGCCCAACTACAAAGATAGTATCTAAATATGTGAGGGAGGATACACCATACTTGAAAATGGTCGAATAAGCTGAAAATGATGATGATACAGTTGTTTAAGCGTTGATACAGTTGTAAAACTTTGAATCTTTTGTAAAAAAATGAAATTTGTATATTAATTGTGGTGCCCGTCTTTTTAGGTGTTTAAAAGAGGTTTACTCTACTTAGATTTTTATAGTAGTTGATAATCCAAAGCTATAGACAGTAGAGATAAAATGCCACTAGATAATTAAAAACGAAAATTAGATGAAACCATCTCAAAAATATTACCACGATACCCATTAATATCAAAAAAGAAATAACTGAGAAAAATGATAACAATATTAGTAGATAGATACTTTAATTAGATTTCAGTTGGTTCCAATAAGGCCTTATTAAAATCTATCGGCACGTCACATAAAGAACCGCAAGCAATTTAAGTTTAATCATATCGATAAGGTCAAACTATCAAGTGTGTTAGAGGTGATGGGATATGAAGCGGGAAATAAAGCTTGTTTTTATTCTCATTGTATTTAAATAAAGAATGAACAATAGGTAAGTGTAGAGTGTAGAACAATATGATTTAAATGGAATATCGTTGTTATTTTATATTACGTTGTTATTTAATGTCTAGTTAAAATTAGAAAAAAAAATGTCAGTAACTTCAATTATAAATCATATACCTATATGATTTATAATTGAAGTATACAGGGTGCTACAAATAGCACGAGCATTGGTATCTCGATAACAGTATAAATAACGAACATGGTTAAATCGCTATGGTTAACTGCTCTGCCATTACTATCTTTCGGGGAAATGATTTGTTTGTTTATATTATATTATATTTGTTATTATTTTATTTCATTTGAGTTTCCGTATTCAATGTTTTACGCCACGTCATTGTTAAGTTTGAAAGGTTATCAATATTGTAACGATGAATAGATTAAATGTTTAAAAAAAACAGAGCGGGACTTGAAATTCGTTTAAATAAATTGTGTTTAAATGTCTGAAACAAAAAAAAAAAATATTAAGTAATTATTATTTTATATTAAGTAATTATTATTAATATAATTATCATTTTACTCAGGAGACCGAGTTCATTCAAAACCTGATATAAAAAATGCAGTTGGCCTCTGTATCTCCCAAATTATCAGCTAATTTGAAAATCTAATCAGATAGCCCTAATAAAGTGACTATAAGAATATAAAATTAGTTTTTTGATTTGGTTTTTTGAAAAAGTGACGATAGGACAAAATAAAATTGATTTTCAAAAAAATCCATTTTTTCCAAAAAACTCAGGTATCTTTGAAATTTTTAAAACTTTTTTGTGTTGGCACCTTAATGAACATCCCAAAGCGCAACTTTGCCGCAATTTAACCATGTTCGTATCTATTACGGTTATCGAGATAACAATGCTGGTACCTGAATTTGTAGCACCCTGTATACGAGTTGTTTACGATATTCACCGATGGTGGTAGCACTGGCGGAGATTGCACCAAGCTTATAAGCACAATCGCCTCTAAACATGCCGTGTAAAACGAGGGACAAAAAAATTGTGACATTTTTTAATAGAATCATTTTAACTTCAAAGATAAATATTAATTCTCGACTTATAAGAGACCTCTCTCCAACTTCAAACACCGACGTGGACCTGCCCTCGACCGCCGGCAGGTTTCCTGTTCACTCTCTGATCGTCCTCTCAGCAGAAGCCCTTTGCAGTACTAAGTCCCGTGACATTCCGCAGGGAAATTAAGCTTTCTGTATAATGAAGAGAGGGAGGGGAGAGGGGTGCCCTCCCCATCCCATCTCTTCAGCTCTTATTCATTCTGTTTCGCCCACTCTTTTAATGTTCCCTTCTCTCGTTCTACACGTTCATCTCCGTCTAATAATTAATGGATTAATTTAACTTTTTAAGTGGCCGGGGCCATTAAATAAACATTTATAATAACGCGAGTTAATTTAATGGAGAGTGGTCCGACCTACAGACAGGATCAGAGCGATAAAAAATCTTACCGGTAGCTAAGGATAATCTAGTTAGTGTCTAATGGACATTCGTCAATTATTCTAGTTTCTTCTGCCATTACTCGCTGACGAGTATTTGACACGCATCAGAAGATGGTTACGGACGGCGTTTTATTTCGTGAGCTTTTCTGTGACTGAAAAGCTCGATACGTGATGTTATCTCTCTTCCGTACTCTGGACATTCAAAAATCTCATTACTTTGTTGCCTCTTTACTTTTTGGTTGTCGTTGTTAACTGAGTTTACAATTCTAAAAAATTGAACGAAAAATAAATTTGTACAATAGGGAGGGTGGTAAACCTTTCGAATATTTAGAGCATTATACAGTAGTTTGTAGAAGTTGATTTATTTATAATAACTACAATTAATATGATGCATATTATTAAATCGTACAGTGAGAGAGTGAATTCACAATAAAAAATATTAAAAATAATATTTTTAAATTGCTCCACTCGATATTATTTATTTGAATCTTTCAATTGACTGCCTAATTCCATGTTAATAAGCGCTGATCAATATTATTGCGATGAATATACTCAGATTAAATAATTTAAAAAACCAGAGTCGGACTTGAAATTATTTTAAATAATAATTAAATAATTTCGTGATTGTTAAGGTACCCAAAACAAAAAAAAAGTAGATTAAAAATTATCATTATACTTGAGATACTTAAAAAATGAGGTCCGTATTTAAAAAGAAAAATAAGTTCTAGGCATCTATATCTCACAAATTATCAGCTTTTGTCGCATAACTGAGACTGTATGATGAGTTATAACTCAAGAAAGGGGGACCAAAAAAGGAGTTTGTCAAAGGAAAAAAATAAAATTTTCAAATAAATAAAACAAAATGCGTAAAATACAACAAACATCCTCAAATTATAAATCGCACCTACTTTAATGGGCCCATTGGGCCCACACAAAGGGTTCGCGTCAAACAAAACAGCGCTTTTCTGCCACTGTCAGCCCCTCGTTCGCTCGCATGGCCCGTCTCCGTCAACAGGGGGGCAAGGGGCGCATTTGAATGGATGCAATAGTAGGGGACGGGTGGGCGGAAGGCGCCTCGCTTTCTCGGAGGAACGATCGATCCAGAGGGAGGAGGGCGTGAGGTAGGACAAGAGATGGAACGGCTGGGTCTGGCGGTGTTGTATGTTTTGTGCCTGTTGTTTACACGACGATTATTATTGTTGCTTGTTTTCTCCGTTGAATGTGTATTCTCGTGTAGTGTAGTAAACTTTCTTTTTGCTATTATTTTTGTGCTGTTATAATGTGTGACTAATATTCTTCTTCAAGTGTCATGTTCCTAATGAACGTTGACAACTAAGGTCCGACCGAACCTGGATTTTTAGTCTCGGCTGAAGGAAAAGAAATTCTCGGCCGAGACCGAGATCGAGAGACCATGCAATATTTATTCAATAGTTTATTATATTGTTTTGATTTGAACGTTTTTCGTCGGTTCCGCGTGGACAGAAAGTCACAATTTATTTAAACAAAATTTATTCTACACTAAGTAACAAAAATAATAACGATAAGAGACTTAAAGAGCTATTTACAAACTATTTATAACTATTTATCTAGAAAGAATTTATTTTGAATTTTAGCGCGGCATCTGTACTCGTCTATTTGTTTCTGTCCTCCTCAGGCCCTAGCCGTCGGCTTATATACCCACAGCTAAACAGTTCTCGAATGTTCCATAGATCATTAGGTGCATAGAGAAGGTTTAGGATGTTCTCGTATGTACTCCTCCATTCCATTGGAACTCGATTATTCTCGAACGTTCGAATGAATCATTACGGTGTCTTTAATGCGATATTAAGGTCATAGGGGGGCGGAACATATTAGTTAGGTTAGGTGGAGTCCACACGGGTCCGCAACAATATGAAAAAACATTATTTTTATGCAAAACAACGTTATTTTTATGCAAAAACGGTACCGTAGTTTGGGGCGAAATTGATAACCGGGGGCGAAATTGATAATTACATGGTTTAGTCACATTTTTAAATTTAGCGCCAAATTTATGCAACTAGAAGCAGTGGTGTGCATCAGTCTTGTTTAGTAAAGCTTTGATGACAAGACGTATGCAGTCGGGTGTGCCATTTTTTATCTATTTTTTGCAAAAAACGCGGTTAAAATTAATTAACTAAAATTAAAATTTTTATTAATTAACTAAAATTAAAATTTTTATTAATTAACTAAAATTAAATTAAATTAACTAAAATTAAAATTTTAACCGCGTTTTTTGCAAAAAATAGATAAAAAATGGCACACCCGACTGCATACGTCTTGTCATCAAAGCTTTACTAAACAAGACTGATGCACACCACTGCTTCTAGTTGCATAAATTTGGCGCTAAATTTAAAAATGTGACTAAACCGTGTAATTATCAATTTCGCCCTCGGTGTTCAATTTCGCCCCAAACTACGGTATACTATAAAATAATTAATACTAATAAAATTACTTTTTAGACTGTGTTATAGGCTAAAAAAGTAATTTTTCAGTATTGCGTTGAAAACAATACAGGGTGGCGTCTCTCATACGCCGCGGAGGCTCAACAACAGTTTGTATTAAAATAAAATATTATGAGCATATGTAGGTTAAATCAGAGCACTTTTTAAAAATATAGAGAGTTCTACAGGGTTTTCCCAAAAAAGTTACCTATCAAAGTTGTGTTTTTTGTAATGGAACACCCTATATATTAATTGATTTTCGGATTCTGGGTGAAAAATAAAGGTGAGTTTTATAAGAGAAGTATATGACTAAAATGTAAGGTTTTTGACATATTTAACATTTTCTAGAAATAAAGAACAATTTTTAAATTACAATAAAAGCTACCTAAATTGGAATTTACCCGGTATACCCTAATGTGTAGTTAAATTAACTATTATACTTTAAATCAAATTAAAACATGATCGAAAAAGTTATACAGGGTGAGACAAAATAAATATTGAACATTGGCCACCTTTAAAAGCATGTTACTCTCTTATTTTAAATGGAACACCCAGTATATTATTCCGATATTCAATGGAGAATTCATGTCTCTTCAAAATACTATTAAGGTTGTAACCTTAATAACCTCAAACAAAGATTTACCTAGATATTTTTAATTTTCCCTACAATCTTTAATTTTTGTTAAATTAACAAAAGGTATATCACACAGCCACCTAGATTTTTTCAAATAATAGAGATTTACTGACCCAAAATCATAAAAATTAAAATATCTGGGAAAATCTTTGTTTGAGTGGTAGGCAACCTTAATAATATTTAGAAGATATATGTATAATTTCCCCATTGAACATCGGAAAAATATACTGGGTGTTCTATTTAAAATAAAGGAGTAACTTGCTTTTAAAAGTGACTAACGTTCCATATTAATTTTGTCTCACCCTGTATAACTTTTCGGGTCAAATTTCAATTTGGTTTAACATACAATGGTTACTGTAGTTAAATATCAGGCTATACAATGTCAACTAAAATTTAGGTACCTACTCTTCATTTTCACAAAATGTGAAATATGTCAAAATCCTTAGATTTTAGGTATATGCTTCTTTAATAAAACTCACCTTTATTTTTTTCCTAGAATCCGAAAATCAGTTAATATATAGGGAAGAAAATTAGAAAAAACACAACTTTGATGTGTAACTTTTTTTGGGGACACCCTGTATAATTCTATATATTTTTATAAATGCTGTCAGTTAACCTACATATGCTGCCAACATTTCCTAGTCTATATAAGCTACAGTCAAGCTACAGTTCTCCTTGGAGCTTCCGCGGCGTATGAGAGGCGCCATCCTGTACAGGGCGGACCATTTTGGTTGTTTCTATAGGGTATCTAGGAAGCCGTGAGAAATATTCAAATTTTGATACTGCAGTTTCGGGTTCTTTTTTTGAAAAAATTACAATGGCGCAAACGGATCGTGGCTATCTTGGTCGGTTTCGAAGCTACAGGGGGATTTTCAAATTTTGTACTTTTTGAAGATGTTCGATAGTTTGTTTATTTCAGCAACCACGGAAAAATGAATTATACATTCTAAAGGCACTTTTCTGTGTAGAATGCAGTGGCGTAGTCAGACTTTTTTCGAAAAAAGTATTTTTTGAGATATTAACTATACTTATGTTTTTTTAAATAGAACCAACCCCCTGTATATTTTTAAATTTTCTAATTCAGCTTGGCATGGGCTTCTCGAAAATATATAACACTCTATATTTATTTTCACTATTTCAAATTATTACATTTCAAATTTTTCTTAAAATAATCACTTAGTAGATAGTAGGCCGCGCCGAGTAACAAAGTAATCCGTTGTCATGGTGATCGGGACATACCTTTGATGGATGCGTGACATTTCATTTCAACAGATTGAAGTGTGTGTATTTTAAATTATTAAAAAATGAGTAAATTTGAAAATTTTGAGAAATATGAATGTTATATTGAGTCTAACAAACATAAGCAAATGGCAGCTGATTTATATTTTGAGCGGTATCCAGAGCGCGAGCAACCAAACCCATCAGCCATGTTTAAAAGGTTAGCAGATAGTTTAATCAATTTTGGATCTTTTCAAAAACCCCGTCTGAAAAATTATCAGAAAGTAGATGAATATAATCAATATATTAATGTCCTCGGAGCCGTAACACTAGATCCAACAACATCAAGTAGAGCTATTGAAATGCTGTTAGCGGCGGCGTGCGGAGACGTTACCAACTCTGTCTAGATAATAATGGGCAGCAGTCTGAACATTTAATGTAGTCTTTGTGTTTTTATTTTTTTAACTGAGAAGCCCGATTGAAGTAACCTCTTGAGTTTATATTAAAATATGTTCTTTTGTTTCTGTCACACTTATTTTTTATTTGCTTTGTATTGTTCGATTTTATTTAATTGCTAATTCATGTATTCGGCTCCGAGGACATTAATATTAATATATTGATTTTCTTCTTCATTCATTCTCATTCATTCATTCATCTTCTTTCTGATAATTTTTCGGACGCGGTTTCCAAAGATCCAAAATTGATTAAACTATCTTCTAACCTTTTAAAAATGGCTGGGTTTGGTTGCTCGCGCTCTGGTTACCGCTCAAAATATAAATCAGCTGCCATGTGCTTATGTTTGTTAGGCTCAATATAACATTCTAACATATTATATTTCTCAAAATTTTTAAATTTACTCATTTTTTTACTATTTAAAATACACACACTTCAATCTGTTGAAATGAAATGTCACGCATCCATCAAAGGTATGTCACGATCACCATGACAACGGATTACTTTGTTACTCGGCGCGGCCTACTATCTACTAAGTGGATATTTTAAGAAAAATTTAAAATGTTGAGGTGAATAGTGAACATAAATATAGTAGAGTACATAGAGTGATATATATTTTCGAGAAGCCCATGCCAAGCTGAATTAGAAAATTTAAAAATATACAGGAGGTTCTATTTAAAACAAACATAAATATAGTTAATATCTCAAAAAATATTTTTTTTTCGAAAAAAGTCTGACTACGCCACTGCATTCTACACAGAAAAGTGCCTTTAGAATGTATAATTCATTTTTCCGTAGTTGCTGAAATAAACAAACTATCGAACATCTTCAAAGAGTACAAAATTTGAGAATCCCCCTGTAGCTTCGAAACCGATCAAGATAACCACGATCCGTTTGCGCCATTGTAATTTTTTCAAAAAATGAACCCGAGACTGCAGTATCAAAATTTGAATATTTCTCACGGTTTTCTAGATACCCTATAGTAACAACCAAAATGGTCCACCCTGTACATTCTTATGAAGCCGATCAGTCCAAGATTTGATTACATTGCGAAGCCTTAAGCTATGCGCCGACAGGTAATTTTTAATCGGCCGACTATTTAGTTGCCTATTTGTAACCAATATGATATTCTTATGGAGCCGCGCTCACATGCAATCAAATAGTCGGCCGATCGACTTCATAAGTATTTATCGTTTTCACTTTTACAACTAATTAGTCGGCCGACTAAAAGTTACAGGTTGGCGCGTAGGCTTAGTGTATCGAATTTCCCTTCACAGTATCCCTACTATTTAAAATCGCAAATCAGGGAATTCAAAGTGTCTTGTTTTTCAAATTAATATTTTTTTAGAAAATATGCGATAATTGTTTTGGTTTGGTTTGGTTTGGTTTGGTTTTTACTACCCTTCTAAGTTTACTACCCTTCTAAGAGTATTATTTTAAGGGTTTGCAAAAAACGAACAACAAATATTGGCCTCTACAGGGTGAGTCTTAAATAATAGTCAATTATTTTTAGAGCTGGTAGATCTCGATTAAAGAAACATATTTTCTCTTTACCGTTTTCCAAAATAACTGAGTTATTTTACTTTCAAAATGCAAAAAAAAAATATTTTTTTTTGCTTAAATTTTGAGAATCACTGGATCTTTTCTGGGTTTTCTTTCTTGTAAATTTAATCTACTACCTAAGTTACCATATTATCGAGATATTATGTTTTTTAACTAAAAAATAAAATAAAAATCCAAACATTTTCTCAAAAAATGCAGGGGAAGAAATATACTAACTCCAAAAATAATTATTGAACTTATTTAACACTTACCCTGTATCACCATCATCATCATTCTCAACTTATTTAACCACTTCCAAGTATGGTATAGCCCCCCTCATATATTTAGATACTCTCTTTGTAGTTGAGCCCATTGTGGTATATTGTTGGTTATGCGAGCCCAAGTTATCCCTGGTAATTTTCTAATATCATGGTCCCATCTCAGGTTTGGTCTTCCTCTAGGTCTCTTCATTCCTCGTGGGTAGCATGCTTTAATTTTTGTGGTCCATCTGTTATCCGTCCTTCTTGCCTGTCCTGCCCATTAGGGCAACTAGCCTAGGCTCCAATATATCTATATTGTGGATCCCTATCCATGTGGGCATTACCGGTAATGAAACTGCTGAGCATTACGCTAAAAATGTACGTCTAAACTGTACAGATAGGTCATCAGTTTATTCCACGGGTTGTCTGCACAAAAAAATCGCCCGATTGTGCAAATCCCTGGTTCAACTGGAGTGGGATCTTCTGGAGGAACCTAACAAACTCTGGAATGTCAAAAAGACATTCTTCTGTGGTTTCTCCACATCGAGTTATGATCGTCGCAAAAAGCCGTAGTAATTAACAGACTCATGTTAGGACATTGTAGGTTTTCTCATCAATTTTTGCTTAAGGGCCAACCACCGCCTCTATGCGATAAATGTAGTAATCCTTTAACTGTCAAGCATATCCTCAAGGAATGTAATCAGTTAATTAACCTAAGAGAGCCATGCAATCTTTCGTCAGACATGTCGGTTATTTTCTCTACAAGTGAGCAACCAAAACTTTTTGATTTTCTGCAAAGATCGGGATATATATCTGAAATATAGGTATCTAAAAAACTACATTTTGGTTTAAAGCAACCAATTATAATTCAATTGTATATATTTTTACGTTTTATTGATTTATTCTATGTCGTCTGTACCATTTACTTTTTATTTTTACAAAATCAGTGTCTGTATTCTTAACATATACAATCTGTCTATAAACGTATTGTTTAGTAAAATGTCAAATACTGTTATTCTTTTACGGTCTTTCTTGGTTATTCCCAGCATATTATTTCGTTCCATTGAACGTAATGCGACCTGCAGTTTCCGAACGTAATGCGACCTGCAGTTTAAGAATCTAGGTTTCGCATGACTGGTAGTACACATTGTCACCCTGTATATGAGACATCATATTATTTCCTGAATTGAATCTTTTCATCTGGTACACAAAGATCAAAGAAATTTGTTTATATTGTGCTCTGATATAATAAACATATACTGCTTTATCCAGAGCCATTCCTGGTACGCAGGCTAATTGAACTAGTTCCATCAAAGGATGCGAACGAAATTAGAACATTCCTTCCTTGTTCTAAATCGCGTTTATAGTTTAAAACAAACCCTTTGATGTCTGCTGTGCTACGGATTTTTAATAGAGGTATTTTTGTTTAGCTTTCAAGGCGTAGAGTTTTAGGACCGCTCTTGTTCATTTTATTTATAAATATGTTTATCGAATCGATGTAATCTTCTTCTGGATTATCCGTGACTGATATTTTCCTCTGGTAGCGCTTTGGAGGAAATCGTCGTTGGTGTTGAAACTGCTATTCAGCACTTGCCCGAGGCTTCTAAAGTATTTACAAGAGAGGCTTGTAGAAATCAGTTATCAAAAAATATCGTTTCAAGTAATTCATTAAAATCTAGCTGATAAGGGAAATAAGGTTGTTATATTAGATAAAAAAGACTATTACGATAAGGTTAACAACTTAATCGATAATGGCCCCTACATAAATTTGAAAAGATGGTAGCAGACGTTAAAAAAACTCTAAAAGAATATAACACCCTTATTGATCTTTCTTTAAAGAGGAAATTGCAAGTATCCAATCCCTCATTACCAAAATTGTATGCTTTGCCAAAAATTCATAAACCGGACAAGTCTATGCGCCCAATTGTTTCGGCTGTAGGTTCTCCGACTTATAATTTGGCAAAATGGTTATCAAGGGAGTTCGAAAATTTACCTGATCATGAACCTTCTTTCTCAGTTAAAAATAATATTGAATTCATTAACAAAATTAAAGATATAACATTGCATGAAGGTGAAATTTTGGTCTACTTTGATGTATCTTCGTTGTTCCCAAGTGTTCCAATTCCACATATTTTAGGCTACTTAAAGGAATTACTGAACGCAAATGGTCTCGACAACAAAACTGTGAGTGAATATATTGAGCTTACATCGTTATGTATGAAACAAAATTGTTTTCAATTTAATAACAACTTTTTTGAACAGCGGGAAGGTACAGAAATGGGTAATCCATTGTCTCCATTTTTGGCTAATTTATTCATGAGCAGGTTTGAAGTGGAGGCTAAGAATCAGTTTGGGTATTTTCCAAGAGTATGGTTTAGGTATGTGGATGATATTTTTGCTGTTTTTGACACACATTCAGACACTATAGATAATTTTATTTCTAAGTTAAATAATCGTTTTCCTTCCATTAAATTTACGCATGAAATTGAGAACAACGACAGATTACCATTTCTAGATGTATTAGTTATTAGAAATACTAATAATTGCCTGGCATTTGATATCTATAGGAAAAATACGACCACACGCAGATATATTCCTAATGAATCACATCATAGTGTTGAACATAAAATGGCTAGTTTAAATTTCTTAGTTCATAGGTTACTTAGTTTCCCACTTTCCAACGAAAGATATGAAATAGAAAGAGATTACATTAGGAATGTAGCTGAGTGTAATGGATATTCTCCTTTACTAGTTGATAAATTAATTAGAAAACGTAGGTATAGGTTAATGATTTCTGAAAATTCGACTTTTCAAGTGGAGAAAGATACGTCTAAATATTTTTCGATACCGTTTGATAGAGAGTTATCCCGTGGTCTAAAAGGAATTTTTAAGAATGTCAATTATAAACTTGTGTATAGTGCTAATAATAAATTACAACAATTATTAGGTAATCCAAAAGATAAAACACCTCCACTGGAAAGGTCGGGTATTTATGAAATTTCTTGTAAAGATTGTAATCAGAAATATGTTGGGCAAACTAGGAGATCAATATTAACTAGATTTAAAGAACATTTAGCTCAGATAAGATATGGTAGACCGGATAAATCTTGCGTTGCCGAACATATTGTTGATAATGAACATTGTATAGATCTTAATAATTTAAAATTAATTAAACAAGTCTCAAATTACAGGCAATTAGATGCATATGAAAGCATCATAATTAATAAATGTAAAGATAGTATGAACAGAGTCAACGGTCCAATTCCTTCAAGTTCTTTGTTCCTACTACTCTAGTGGCGGAAATCTAACTGTTACGCTCAGTAGGCTCTGACTTGGTTGGCTAGATTTTGCCACGCCACTCGGTGCCCACTGAGCGAGTATATAAACGCTCAACTTGTAGATTGTACTTTAGTTTATAATCATCTGCTGATGATGCTAACATGGTTAGCGAAACGCGCGTCCAGTGTAAAAGTAAAAGTGTTTTGGTGTATTGTGGTGATTTAGTGTTTTTATTTTGCTGATATTTTCCTCAAAATAATTCTCAAGAGATTTTTAAGCTTACCACAAATAGAGACATAACTCCTTTGGGAGATTATTCACTATAACTTTTTTATTTTTTCAGATAAAAAAAACGAGATTTGGTATGTTAGTAGTGACATAAATTAGGACTGATTGACGTCTTCAATTATTAATGACTACAACTTTTGATTTTTAAATAGCACACTCGGTATATTTATACTTTATTCGATAGAAAATCACACTCTTAGTAGAATGACATATCATACGTTAACTTTTGACATTTTCGCTTAAAAAAATCATATTTTAAATTTCAATCTAAAGTGCCATGGCTGTGTTAAAAAACACTAATTTTTAATCAAGAAGCCTTGGAAAAATAGATTTGATCGTTTAATGTTTTTCATGTCTTGTCCTATGGATGTTTAAAAGATGCCCAAATCGTATTTTTAATAATATGTGAATTTTTTCATATGGAACAAGGGTGGCTCATTAGCATATTTGGAAAAAGCATTTTTTTACGAATAATTTGGTACCACACACTTGGTATTTCGAGTAAAATTGTCGTTATGAACCGCATGTTACCATTTCAAATAAATCATATGCGAAAATGTCAAAAATTGACATATGATATGTGATTCTAATCAGATCACTTTCACAGATTTTCTGTCGAATAAAGTAGAAACATACCGAGGGCGCCATTTAAAAATCAAAAGTTGTAGTCACTTCCGGTGAAACAGGAAGTGACCAGAAATAATTGAATACGTCAATCAATCCTAATTTATGTCATATACTAACAAACCAAATCTCGTTTTTTTATCTGAAGAAATAAAAAAGTTATAGAGGTGAGCCACTTTTGAGACGCACCGTCTAGTTATTTGACTGAAATAGTAAATTTGGGAACTATTTATTTTTTTAAATTAATCATAAATTTTTCTTTGGAAAAATGACGATAAAAAAGTTTCTGTTGAACTTTTGACACAAAAACATTTCAAATTTATGATTTTAGTTTTATAACTATTTAGTCAACATGTCTAATTTATGTCAATGACGACAAGTATTAATAATTTTCTCATGTCAAAAAACTCCCAGACATCATTTTTCATCCAAATATTGACGTTACTTTAGAAATTATTTGGAAAAAATGAAAATAAAATGAAACTTCTACACCCTGTATCTCCGAAACTAAGCATTTTAGGGCATACATTTATACAAACTTTTTTAATTATTTTTATCTGCAGAATATGCTGCCGAAGTTTCCGGAATACAGTTCGGACCACCCTGTATATTGGGTCTGATGAATAAAGAGAACCAATTGCTTTTTCTATAAAACTATCTTTGTTGGTTGTTTACAAATTGTATAAATAAGTAATAATATTGTAAGTCTATTTCAAGAAATTTAAGTAAAAGCATTTGCTTAACTTTTATTCACAAGACCTATTGATTGTATCCTATACGTATATTATTAATGTCACTCCCTTTATGAGCGTATACAAATGCCTTATATAACCGTCGATTTAATAAAGGAACCTCATTTCGTGCTATTTCAACCGACAAAGCAAATTACAAACACAAGACATTTCCTATTTATTAAAGACAACACCCGTCTTCACGCAGTCCCCCTCCTTTTAGCAACCCTTCGCAACACTCTTGTTCTTCCACCAATGACAAAACCTCTAATTAAGCATTTTCAAGGTTATCCGCTGGCGTACAGTAACGTGTGTTAAGTTAGCACAACCACCATTAGAAATCAGTGGAAGGACATAATAATTAGAAACTTTACAGTTTAGTAGGAATTTGCCGTTTTTTTGCCGGGGGTTTTAACAGTAGACTGTCTCCTCAATAAACACCTCAGTAGATTGAAGCTAAAGACGCACTCTCACGACTCGACTACTTGACAAGTACGCCAATACTGGCATACTTGGCAAGTATCCCCGACGTATCCATTTCAACAAGTATGCCAGCACAAACATTGTTTAAATCCTTGGCAAGTAAACAGTATAGTCGCATCGACTGGGTCGTCCTGAAATTGTCGTTGCTAGTGATTCTTTTTTCTTTTTAAGTTCTTTTACTGTACACTGCAATACGGTTTCTATGTTCTTTATGTTTGGCCATCCATATGAAGCGCTCATTTTCGTATAAATCCATAAGTTCCAAAACAACATTATTTCAAGACTACACGGAAAAAACCAGCTTTGTCCATTTTAATAAGAGCTTAGAAAAATGCAATCTAGTGTTTTTAAAGAAATATGTTATTTTCGGTTGAATAATTAGAACATATTACTACCAATTCTGAATTATTAATATAGTTAATTATCGCCATATTCTGAAATACCGAAATCAAAAAATGCAAAACAAAACAGGGGAAAACCCAGGGATGTCCAATTAAAGGTTGAATAAAATCTAAACCTAAACTATTATTTTTTTGTTGTAGGAAGAAAATTAATATTTAAGTAGGTTTTTATTAGAATACATAAATTTACTACACGTAATACTAATTGCCAGTGCCGGACTTAGACATCCAGGGCCCCTAGGCATTTGACATTTGGGGCCCCCATGGCATAGCCAATTTGGAGCTTATATATAAAAGTTGCGCGCCACTCAATGCATGGGGCCATTATTGCTAGGCTGGCCGGGCCCTTAGGCCCGGGCCTTGTAGGCCTAGGCGGATATCCGGCCCTGCTAATTGCATGCTTGTATATAATTGCATGCATGCAAGATGTATGCTTGTCGCCCATGTGTAAGACAACATCTCTGGTTTTTACCATTTAGGCATGAACTATTCTGGTTTTCTCCTGGTACGACAAAATAACCAAGCTGTTATATCTGGGACGAAGAGTATTATTGCATTTTTTTTTCTCGAATGACGCTGACATTTGCCTATAAAGTTGTATCGCTATCTTAATTTCTATAAAAATGTGACATATCTGTTTTTTCCCGTGTAGTCTTCATTTGTCCACCCCATTTATTGCTGAAAGAACGATTTAGGTATGTCGCCAATATTGAAGTTATTAATGTAAATTTGATATTATATAATCTATTATTGTTTTAACGTTTTAAATTATTCGCAATTAACTCGAAAAGCACTACGATCCGGAAATAAACGGGACATACGCTATAACAGTACAATTATTTACGCAGTCGTTTTTTTGCGCCTCGGCAAGTATAGCCAAGGCTGGTCAAGTCTACACTTGGCAAGTGTACGAATAATTGTGATCCTTTGACTCGGGCTATGTTTACCGACAAAGAGTGGGAACGCGACAAGTGACCAAGGAAACCGTTCTCACGACATGGCGAGTATATTCCAATAACAAATGTTTGTCAAGTACACGAGTCGTGACAATGCGCCTTAAGAAACAACGGCGAATGCAGATTCTGTGGCAAAAATGGAGAAACACCAGAACACCTGATCAGTGAGTGCGTCGAGACGACAACCAATTTTGGTACGACAGATATCGAAGATCAAGATCTAACCTCTGTGAGACAGTCTCAGATACTGGCTTTCGTTAAAGCCCTGAGACTGTATGATGAATTATAACTCAAGAAAGGGGGACACACAGTAGATTTGTAAGGTGGCGCTGTTCTTAAGGCGGCTGATCAGAGTGCGTTAGCCTATTTGATTTGCATTGAAGCATCACATGAAAACACATTTAGTCAAAAGCGTTTTTGCCTAAAACTGTTTGCTCTGTCTGTGTGCGTCTAGGCTTAGATTATTTTAAATTCAGAATATTGATAGCCTATAAACAGATATAGAACTGCTGTTTTTGTTATTTCGAAAATAACGTTGACATCGATAAATGCCTTTTTACGACTAATAAATAATGTTTTTCGATAAAACCCAAAGTTAGCAGGTAATCCCTAGGAAATACGTCTATAAACATGGTTTAAGAGGAGATATAAATATTTAAGATCTTCTTAAAGGGCTTTACTAAAAAGAGCTTTCAGTTATTTTTTATATGTTTACTTTCAAACGGGGCAAATCCCCAAAAGATATTAGTTTTTCCAAATACGAATAAAACATGAAAGAGGACTTCTGGTTATATTTCCTGTATACAGGGTAGTCCGAATTGAATTCGGGAAACTTTGGCAGCATATTTTGCAGGTAAAAATAGGTAAAAAAAGTTCGTATATATATATGTCCTAAAATGCTTAGTTTCGGAGATACCCTTCATTTTTATTATGATTTTTTCCAAATAATTTTTGAAAACTAACATCGATTATTGGATGAAAAGTGGGGTCTGGTTTTTTTGACATGACAAATTTGATTTTAATGTCAATATGACTTACTTGTAGAGAGTAGATTATCCTAAATAATTATTAGACTGAAATCATAAATTAATATGTTTTTGTGCCAAAAGTTCAACACAATCTGTTTAATCATAATTTTTGCGAAAAAAATATGATTAATTAAAAAAATAGAAAGTTCCTAAATATATAATTTCACCAAATAACTATCTACCCAACATGTTTATTTTTTGTCAATAATGACATATATTGACTATTTCCATTCTAAATATCTTGAACTGCTGCTCGTAGCGGTTTTTACTAAGAGACCCAACGTGATTTTTACGTGAAAACTGACGGAAATGTATATATTTTTTCATTCAGTAGTTTTATACGGGTACGGACGAAAAGTTGTTACTCTTTAAAATAGTTAAAACACTGCAGGTGGCACTTCCAACAATTAGGAGTCATATTAACATCAAAATCAAATTTCTCATGTAAAAAAAACACCCAGATACCCACTTTTATCAAAATATCTAATATAGCAAGGAAATAATTTGGAAAAAAAACGAAATAAAAATTCAACACCCTGTATCTCCGAAACGAAGCATTTTAGAACATTTTATACATATTGCTTGTATAAACTTGCTCGTAGCGATTTTTACTAAGAGACATTTTTTACGTGAAAAATGACGGAAATGTATATTTTTTTCATTCAGTAGTTTTATACAGGTACGGACGAAAAGTTGTTACTCTTTAGAACAGTTAAAACAGTGCAGGTGGTGCCTCCAACAATTAGGAGTTATATTAACATCAAAATCAAATTTATCATGTAAAAAAACACCTAGATACCAACTTTAAAAATTATTATATTTTTATTAAATATGTATAAACTTTTTTACTTGTTTCTATCTGCAGAATATGCTGCCGAAGTTTCCGGAACACAGTTCAGACCACCCTGTATAACAAGTTTATTTAAATTATGAGCTCTGTCTTCATATCTAATCTTTTTATTTCTTTTTTTCAGTAAAATACCTACGAGAAGTGACGCCTTACTTTCGAAAAGCCAGCATCATATCTGAAGTGGGTTGGGAACTTCAAAGAGGGTTCTTGTCTGGTGCCCCACCAGTGGTAAGGTTCCCCCAAAGAGCAGATACCCGTTATTTACCCCTACAACTGTGTCATTTGGCCAGGAATTTCAGATATCCAGACCCAGGTGAGAAAATTAAATTATTCTTTATTATAAATGCAACTGGTACTATGTAATTAGTTAAGTATACTTACTTTAAAACGTTTTCAGAGTACAATATTTTTTTTATTGTTTTTTTGAAATACTTGTTTCGTAATATTCAGTTATTTAGTACAGGGTGTTCCATTTGGGTGTGCGTGTTTGTATCATCATTCTCAGCTTATTCGACCATTTCCAGTTATGGTGTAGCCTTCCTCACATGTTTAGATACTCTCTTTGTAGTTAGGCCTATTGTTGTCTATTGTTGCCTTTGTTGTCTATTGTTGTTATCTATTGCGAGCCCAAGTTATTCCTGCTAATTTTCTAATACCATGGTCCCATCTCAAGTTTGACCTTCTTCTAGGTCTCTTAATTCCTCGTGGGTACCATGCTCTAATTTTTGTGGTTCATGTGTTGTCCGTCCTTCTTGCCAGGTATCTTGCCTATTGCCACTTGAGGGATTGGATTCTGTGGATGACATGTATTACCTGGGTCTTTTGTCGTATCCAGGCTATTCTCTTACGGTCTTTCTTGCTTATTCCCAGCATATTTCGTTCCATTGAGCGTTGTGCGACCTGCAGTTTCTTTAAAATGCCCGTTTAAAGTGTCCAGGTTTCGCATGCATAGGTTATGCATCATAGGACTGATAGTACACATTGATCGAATGTTTTCTTCTTTAGATAAAGTGGCATTCTAGATTTAAATATAATAACTGAGTTTTTTTCATAAGTACTTCATGTTAACTTAATTCTTCTGTTGATTTCTGGCAGTAGAGATCCCGAGCTGTGTATTAGTTGTTCCGAATATACAGGGTGCTACAAATTCGAGGTACGAGCATTGGTATCTCGGAAACCGTAAGAGATATGAAGATGGTTAAATTGGGGCGAAGTTGCACTTTAGGATGTTCACCAAGATGCCATCAAAAAAGTTTTAAAAATTTCAAGGATTGCTGAGTTTTAAAAAAAAAAACGGATTTTTTTGAAAATCAATTTTATTTTTTCCTGGCGTTACTTTTTAGAAAATCAAAAAACTATTTGCACATTCTCATGGCTACTTTATTAGGGCTATCTAATAGTATTTTTAGATTTTCAAATTAGCTGATAATTTGTGAGATACAAAGACCAACTTAATTTTTTTAAATACGGACCTGCATTTTTTATTTGCAGTTTTGAAAGAACTCGATCTCCTGAGTACAATGATATGCCACACTTGATGCTTTATTTTGTTTTAGGTATCTTAACAATAACAAAACTATTTAATTATTATTTAAAATAATTTCAAGTCCCACTCTGGTTTTTTAAATTATTTAATCTGATTATATTCATCGCACCAATATGGATCAGCGCTAATTAACATCGAATCGAGCCAATTGAACGATTCAAACAAATAATACCCAGGTGTCAGCAATTTAAAAATATAATTTATACATTTTTTATTTTGAAATCTCAGTGTACGATCTAATAATATGCATAATATTAATCGTAGTTATTATAAATAAGTCAACTTCTACAAACTAGTTTCTAAAACTAGTAATGCTCTACACGTTCGAAAGGGTTACCACCGTCCCTAATATACTATACCCTAATGCACAAATTAATGTATTTTTCGTTCAATCTTATTTATAGCTCTTTGAACATCTTCTTATACTTCCGAATGCATTCTGTACTCTTTATTGTAATGTTGAAATGTATTGTCACTTTTAAAAATGACATCAAGTAATGCCCAATAATTTTATATTATTTTTTATTATTTAATTGCATTTGATTATCCGTATTTAAGGTTTTACTCCACGTCATTGTTAAGTTTGAAAGCTTACCAATATTGTAACGATGAATAGATTAAATATTAAAAAAAAACAGAGCCGGACTTGAAATTAGTTTAATTAAATTTTGTTCAAATGTCAGAAACAAAAAATATTAAGTGTGGCATATCATTTTATTCAGGAGATCGAGTTCTTTCAAAACTTCAAATAAAAAATGCAGGTCCGTATTTAAAAAAAATTAAGTTGACCTCTGCATCTCACAAATTATCAGCTAATTTGAAAATCTAAAAATAATCAGGTAGCCCTAATAAAGTAGCCATGAGAATGTGCAATTAGTTTTTTGATTTTCTAAAAAGTAACGCCAGGAAAAAATAAAATTGATTTTCAAAAAAATCTGTTTTTTCCAAAAAACTCAGCAATCCTTGAAATTTTTAAAACTTTTTTGATGGTATCTGGGTGAACATCCTAAAGCGCAACTTTGCCCCAATTTAATCATCTTCGTATCTCTTACGCTTTCCGAGATACCAATGCTCGTACCTCGAATTTGTAGCACCCTGTATATTTATATTCTTCCACTATTTCCAGTGTGTGTTATTTATTAGAATGTCTTTTTTTCTGTCTACTACTAACTACTACTCCAAACCGATACCTACTTTAGTTTTTGCTAAATTCATTTTGAGACCTACTTTATTGCTGGCTGTATTTAGTTGGTTAATTTGTGCTTGTAGTTCTTTAGGACTATTGACAATTATGACAATCCTTTGTTGGTACAGCCTAGTTGACTGATTGTTTTTTCTAGTGTTGCTAGATAAACAGCTTTGGGGATAGGTAATATCTTCTTCTTACAATGCCATACTCTACACAGAGTGTCGGCTACCTCTCGCATGTACCTGTGATGTGTTTCACAAGTACACGGGGCCTACAGTTTATCGCCGAATCCGAACGGCACTATTTGAGAGGCTGTACAAGGCAAATATACTCAAGGTGGTTTGCCATTGCCTTCCTTGGGGTGGCGGCTCGCTGGTCGCTCTATTTAGATAAATAAATATTTTTATTTAAATAAATAAAGCGACCGTACTGGCTGAGGATCGAACCCAGTACCGTCCCATCTGTTGCACCGCAGATCGACGCACTAGCGCTACGGCCGGCCACATAGGTAATATAATTTGACATAAACTATAACCTGCGTTTAAACGGGCTTTTAAGGTCCACTCCAATGCAAATCTAATCGATCATACGGAAATGCCGCAATATTAATGTTTACTTTAAGCCTGGCGAGCTTAGGCCGCGGACATTATTCATCTTAATAGCCGGCCAGGGTCTGCGCAACGCGCCACTAAAACCAAGATGTCGGAATCCTGTTCCTCTCCGGCCAAATTTAAAACAATTAGCTTAGATATTTATAATCGGGCCGAGCCGGCCGGACGCTTAATTCTTTCCCGGTATTTACGGGGCCGTAGCTGCAGACACGGCCACTTTTTTACGCTTTATTCTCGCATTTTTCTTTGATTTATCGCTGCGCCACAGATGCTAAATTGTTTCGACTACTCTACGTTTAAATTAGAAAAAGTGACAGTAGTTCGAACTAATTTTATATGGTAAATTAAAAATTAGACAATTTTTTGTTTATTTTATAACTTTTTTGCAAGGGGTACAAATTTTTTGTGGAGATTTGAATTAGAGTGAGAATCCACCAACGGTCTAAGACACTCGAAGAAATATCTCAGGACTTACGACCGAGAAAAATCAAAGATTTTCCTTGATTTAAATAAGAACAATCTCCGGATAGTCGCGGAGTTGTTAACAGGACAATCTCTCCTCAAAAAACACCTCAGTAGATTGAAGCTAAGAAAGAACAGCAAATGCAGGTTCTGTGAGGAAAATGGGGAAACACCAGAACACCTCATCACTGAGAGCGCCGAGACGACAACCATTCGTACCATAAACTTCGGTACGACTGATATCGGATATGGAGAACTAACCCCTATAAAACCGTCTCAGATACTGACATTTGCCAGAGCCCTGAGACTGTATAATGAGTTACAACTCATAAAAGGAGGACACAATAGATCTATAAGGTCACGGTGATTAACTTCCCCCCTCCCATTCAATCTACAACATGCAAAAATCTATTTTTTTGTCAGTCCGATTCTCGTTGCCGGTACAAAAGGAAACTTTTCCGCCGTTTTTATTACGCGAGCCGCGTAAATTTCCTGGGAGCACTACAGAAACAATGCGCCTCTCCCCCCTTCTCCCCTTTGTGTCCCTATCCACCCCAACAATGGCCGGCATTCCTGCGGGACTTTTTTTCTCCCCCTTCCGCGACATTAATCATTGCCAAGCGGGAATAGCGGGCGCGCGGAATTGAGGACGTATACCTGAAAAAAGCGACCTTTTTAGCGAGAAACTTTGCAGAACGACTACGAGGGGGCGAAGAGTCAGACTATTACGGACCTGTTTCCCGCCGTTCCTATTCATTTCGAATGTCTAGTTAAAAACGAATATTTTTCTGTGTGGTTATATTCTTTTTTGTACTTTTTTTAGCTGTAGGAAACGCTCGACTAGTCACTTTTTTATTTTTGTTATTCGCCTTTTCCGCAGTTTGTTTTGGACAAGTTGAAAATTTATTATTTTAATATATTTCTTCCTGTTTTATTTTGATACACAATGTAGATTGTAGAGGAGGGGGTGGTAATATGGAACCCCATTTTGTTTTTCCTACACAATATTTTTATTTTTTCTATTAACGATAAAAGCTATACATGAGAAAGTTCGTTGTTTAATAATTGTTAATATCTAAAGAGATTTTCCTTCATTTAAATAAGAACCATCCCCGGATTTTCACGGGGTTTTTAACAGGACACTGTCCCCTCAATGAACACTCACGCTTTCTCTTAGTAGATTGAAGCTAAGAAACAACGGCGAATGCAGATTCTGTGAAGATAATGGGAAAACACCAGAACACGTCATCACTGAGTGTGCCAAGACGACAACCATTCCTACCATAAACTTCGGTACGACTGATATCGGAGATAGAGAATTAACCCCTGTAAAACCGTCTCAAATACTGGCTTGAGACTGTCTGATGAGTTACAATTCATGAAAGGAGCACACAATAGATTTATAAGGTCGCGGTGATTAACTTTCCCCCTTTCCATACAATCTACAACAAGCAAACATCTATTTTTTTGTCAGTCCGAGTCTCGTTGCCGGTACAAAAGGAAACTTTTCCGCCGTTTTTATTGCGCGGCGCGCGTAAATTTCCTGGTAGCACTACAGAAACAATGCGCCTCACCGCTCTCCTCCCCTTCCGGTCCCTGTCCTCCCCAACAATGGCCGGCGTTCCTGCGGGACTTTTTTTCTCCCCCTTCCGCGACATTAATCATTGCCAAGCGGGAATAGCGGGCGCGCGGAATTGAGGACGTATACCTGAAAAAAGCGACCTTTTTAGCGAGGAACTTTGCAGAACGACGACGAGGGGGCGAGAAGTCAGACTATTACGGACCTGTTTCCCGCCGTTCCTATTCATTTCGAATGTCTAGTTAAAAATGAATATTTTTCTGTGTGTTTATATTCTTTTTTTTATTTTTTTCCCTGTAGGAAACGCTCGACTAGTCATTTTTTATTTTTGTTTTTCGCCTTTTCCGCAGTTTGTTTTGGTTTGAAGACGACAATCATTCCTACCATAAACTTCGGTACGACTGATATCGGAGATGGAGAATTAACCCCTGTAAAACCGTCTCAAATACTGGCTTGAGACTGTATGATGAGTTACAATTCATGAAAGGAGCACACAGTAGATTTATAAGGTCGCAGTGATTAACTTTCCCCCTTTCCATATAATCTACAACAAGCAAACATCTATTTTTTTGTCAGTCCGAGTCTCGTTGCCGGTACAAAAGGAAACTTTTCCGCCGTTTTTATTACGCGAGCCGCGTAAATTTCCTGGGAGCACTACAGAAACAATGCGCCTCACCGCCCTCCTCCCCTTCCGGTCCCTGTCCTCCCCAACAATGGCCGGCGTTCCTGCGGGACTTTTTTTCTCCCCCTTCCGCGACATTAATCATCGCCAAGCGGGAATAGCGGGCGCGCGGAATTGAGGACATATACCTGAAAAAGCGACCTTTTTAGCGAGGAACTTTGCAGAACGACGACGAGGGGGCGAAAAGTCAGACTATTACGGACCTGTTTCCCGCCATTCCTATTCATTTCGAATGTCTAGTTAAAAACGAATATTTTTCTGTGTGGTTATATTCTTTTTTTACTTTTTTTTCGCTGTAGGAAACGCTCGACTAGTCACTTTTTTATTTTTGCTTTTTGCCTTTTTCGCAGTTTGTTTTGGACAAGTAGAAAATTTATTATTTTAATATATTTCTTCATGTTATATTTTGATACACAATGTAGATTGTAGAGGAGGGGATGGTAATATGGAACCCCATTTTTTTTCCTACACAATATTTTTATTTTTTCTATTAACGATAAAAACTATACATGGGGAAGTTCATTGTTTAATGATTGTTAATTACTAAACAGATTTTCCTTCATTTAAATAAGAACTATTCCCGGATTTTTACGGGGTTTTTAAGAGGACACTTTCCCCTCAACGAATACCTTAGTAGATTGAAGCTAATGCCGGGGCCAGACCAAGGCGACAAAAATTAAACAAGATTTTGAGACAAAAACAAGACAAACTTGCGACAAAAAATGGGAAATTCTGACAAGACAAACTTCAGACAAATTGTCCACACCGCAAGGACAAAAGTACAACAAAGTCAAAAGTTTAGTTGTTGCGAATGATTTTTATTAACCATGTATGATTTCACTGGTCCCCTACTGTTGGCAGCACATTGTAGCGTTTTTTATAAACATTACCACTGCGAACGGCAGCTTTTCATCGGAGAGGTAAGGTATCTCACTGGAGAAAAAACCAATCAATAACACTAAACAAAAAAATACAGATATTGGGCACCAGGCATGTACAGAGAAAGAAAACACAGTTGTATATTACTTAAAACCGAGCTTAAAACTAATGACTATATTTATTCATGATGTTCTTTGCTGGTACATGACATTGTAGAGTTCTAATAAATATATAGTGGTTATATGTCAAAAAAAAATGGTGTTAAGAGTTGTACTAAATATTTATGAAAGTAATACCACTACAAGACGTAATGTAATGAAACCTAAGATCTAAATCATATTTTAAATATTAAATCGACATGAATGTTCTTAACAATCTAACCACTAAACATAGTCTGTACGATATTACTTAAGATGTACGTTATTGTTTAAGACTGAAAATGTTTTAGATGTTAAATGTAAAACTAGAACTTAAATCTACACTTAGCTGTTCTTGAGGCAATCCTGTTTCAAAGAGTAGCAGCGTGAGGTGGGCTCATATCTCTGTACTGTCTGTCGGCGATCCTGTTGGCCAAAAGAACAAAAGGGGCCAGAATGAGGACACCATGAATCAATACAGCCGTAGCTACTAACTAGCTTATGGATGGGAACAAAGCAGCATGGGGCTCAAGCTACATCCACGCTGGGGCACTTTATATGCAAGAAAAATCACTCCTACTGTGGACATTCTTCCACAGGACATCCGTACATAGGATAATGGTACAAGGGAACACTACCCGTACCTTGGAACACTACTAGGACCTTGGATAATGTCCGTAACTTGGACCATAACCTTGGACACAGTCCGTCCATAAGATAACGGTACAGGGGAACACTACCCGTACCTTGGATACTACTAGGACCTTGGATAATGCCCGTACCTTGGACACAGTCCGTCCGTAAGACCCTAAAAATACGAAACTCTTGGTTAAAACCAAACAAGGTCTAACAACAAATCAAACTTTTCCACCGTTTTTATTGCGCGGCGCGCGTAAATTTCCTGGTAGCACTACAGAAACAATGCGCCTCACCGCCCTCCTCCCCTTCCGGTCCCTGTCCTCCCCAACAATGGCCGGCGTTCCTGCGGGACTTTTTTTCTCCCCCTTCCGCGACATTAATCATCGCCAAGCGGGAATAGCGGGCGCGCGGAATTGAGGACGTATACCTGAAAAAAGCGACCTTTTTAGCGAGGAACTTTGCAGAACGACGACGAGGGGGCGAAAAGTCAGACTATTAGGGACCTGTTTCCCGCCGTTCCTATTCATTTCGAATGTCTAGTTAAAAACGAATATTTTTCTGTGTGGTTATATTCTTTTTTGTACTTTTTTTCGCTGTAGGAAACGCTCGACTAGTTACTTTTTTATTTTGGGTTTTCGCCTTTTTCGCGTTCGCTGTTTTGGACAAGTTGAAAATTTATTATTTTAATATATTTCTTCCTGTTTTATTTTGATACACAATGTAGGTTGTAGAGCAGAGGGTGGTAATATGGAACCCCATTTTGTTTTTCCTACACAATATTTTTATTTTTTCTATTAACTATAAAAACTATACATGACGAAGTTCGTTGTTTAATTATTGTTAATTACTGAATAAGAAAATTAAATGGCTCTATTATTGGAAGCAATTGAAGATGTTGGCATTTTGAAAAAGCAATAAAAAAGATAAAAAAAACCCTGCTAAGACTATTAAAATGTTGATCTAATAACAATTTGACGTTTATACTATTACGACAAAAGCAACTTTTTTCCAAAGCCTATCATGACTTCACTGAGGCATCGTTTCTTGTTCACTGTTATTAATATCTTAATTATTAGATATTAATACATCTGGTATTATGGTATTCTGGTATATCGTCGATTTTAAACTGTTTCTATCTTATTTTTTTATTAGAATGGGCTTAATCAAGAGGGCTACTGATACCGTGTTGTAAAAATAAGGTAATTAAGGGCTTATTTTTTTGGTATTTATTAAAATTTTGCTAATATCTTCGGTTTGAAAGAAGATATCAAGATTTCGGAACTTTTTAAGCTTTTATTACTCTTTACTATCAGCTCAAATTACATATACTATCTCATTTAATTTTTTTGAAAAAACGCGAAATGTTTGTTAAAAAGACAGCGCCCCCTAGCGTCTACGTTCAAAAGCTTATTATTATTATTTTTATGGTGTAATATAGAGTAAGGAACGCTCTTTTAAACAAGGCCTAGTTTGTTGAATTCTGACCATCCAGAGAGTCCGGAGTTATTAACATTTAAATAAAGACAGATCTAACCTTCCCCCACCACTTTATTTTAGCAGATAGGGAAAAATGGTTCTAACAAAAATAAATCCAAAATTTACTGAAGATTATGAAGCTATTATTTATAGTACCCATTATCTAGGCAAAATTCTTTAAAAACTCTATTTTCTTATTTTCCATGGCAGTTGCACCCACTAGCGGCCGTTTTACAAACTTGAAAATAATTTCCAGCAATTTCTCATAGCCCCTTTAGTTATAAATATTTTTTTCCGTAGGACCTATGGCTAATACCCTTCTAATACTTTCCGAGATACAGTCGAGAGCTGTTCTTAGTGGGACACCCTGTACATTAGGGTGAGTCATAAAAACTAACCTATGGAATTAATGTGTTAAAATGAACCTAATAACCGAGAAAAAATATCCCTGGAAGTCAGGATTTTTAGCTCAATTTTAAAAGGTGTCGTGTGTTATATAACACGTAAAAAATCTTTTTCCATTAAAAGTACCATAACTTTGAAACGGTTTACGATAAATATTTTTACATTGCGGATTCTTGTAGAGCATAAAAATTCCTAAAAAATATATTAGTATTTTAATAAAGCACGCTTTTAGATGTTTCAAAAAACTTTTAATAAGAGTAACTTTAACTCTACATATATGTTTCGGCTTGTTAGGCCTTTTTCAAGAGTTTTTTAAGAACTAATCGTCAAACTACACTGTAACTATATATATATATATTTGCTATGGGGGTAGGTTCAGAGAGTTTACAATAGGGGCAATAAAAAATGTGTTTAGAAATCCTTGTTGGTCGTTAACATTATTTTCGTTTTTAACAGATTTTAGTATTTCTAACTGTTCAATGTAATTTAAGCGTCTACCTTTTGTTTTTCTGTGTAGTAACTTAATTGAGTTTTCATTAATTTTGTGATTATTTACTATACAATGAGTTGCAAGACCAGAACTATGCTGAAGATTATTAATAGACTTTACATGTTCTTTAATCCTTATATCTAAATTTCTACCTGTTTGGCCTATGTACACGGCATCACAATCATTGCAATCCACCCTATATACACCCGACTTATTTTTGACATTAGTTTTGTCTTTATTATTTATTAAAATTTGACCTAAATTTCTTTTATTTACGTTAATAGTTTTACATCCTATTTTATTGAGATTATATTAAGGATGTAAAACTATTAACGTAAATAAAAGAAATTTAGGTCAAATTTTATTAAATAATAAAGACAAAACTAATGTCAAAAATAAGTCGGGTGTATATAGGGTGGATTGCAATGATTGTGATGCCGTGTACATAGGCCAAACAGGTAGAAATTTAGATATAAGATTAAAGAACATGTGAAAGTCTATTAATAATCTTCAGCATAGTTCTGGTCTTAACTCATTGTATAGTAAATAATCACAAAATTAATGAAAACTCAATTAAGAACACCACAGAAACAAAAGGTAGACGCTTAAATTACATTGAACAGTTAGAAATACTAAAATCTGTTAAACGAAAATAATGTTAACGACCAACAAGGATTTCTAACTGTTCATTTTTTATTGCTATTGTAAACTCTCTGGCCACCGCTAAATATATATATGGTTACAGTTTGTAGTGTAGACGATTAGTTCTTAAAAAAAGTTTTGAAAAGGCCTAACAAGCCGAAACATATCATCTAAAAGCGTGCTTTATTAAAATACTAATATTTCAACGATGTTTCACAAGGAACCAACCACAGCTTCAGTACAATTTCCTAAAAAATATATCTGAGAGTAATCTAGTTTTTTGCTACATATGAAAATTTTTAATCAATAAACACTAAAACTGCATATTTTGATTTTTTTCACTTTTCAAAACTTTCAAATATACGAATTATTGAATTGAAAATAATTACTCTCATATAGATTTTCTAGGAAATTTTATACTCTACAAGAATCCGCGATGTAAATTTTTTTACAGTAAACCGTTTCAAAATTATGATACTTTTAATGGAAAAAAATTTGTTTACTTGTTATTTAAATGGAAAACTTTGAATGTTCACCGACACCTTTTAAAATTGACCTAAAAATCCTGTCTTCCGGGGAGCATTTAAGCAAAATGTACCATTATTTAGTCCATAATGTGATTTTCCCTGCTCTCATTGGTCGAGACTAAACGCTGGTGCGTTTTGCCAAACATGACTAAAATGCGGTACTTTTGCCACGTTAGTGTGAGGCATTCCAAACCCAGGTACATGTTGCTAAACTTTATTAAATCGTGGTGTATTATGCCTGAGATCGAATGGCATTAACCTTTTCAATTGCCCTGAGAAAAATAAAAAAGAACTGACGGATTGATATGACAAGTTCGCCAAAAACACGCCGCCGTTATACGCTTTTCTCAAGTAGTTTTCATTAGACAGACGTTTTTGTGTGTTTGAATAAACTTTAGCATTTTTAATTGATATCTACCATGACATCTGAAGGTTTGACGTATATTTTACCGGATCAGTTTCGATACAGTGTAAAAGAAGTTTTGGTTTAAGGTAGCATTATTTATGCTGAACTAAAAACAGCAGAAGATGCGACGCATGGATTTCAAAATTTTCGCGACTAAATTCAGTTGCCTGGATTGTACGGCCGAACTTTGACTTTGTTCTTTCCGTATTGGACAGGCTGTATGGAGGTGGTTTTGACACAAAAATTAGTAGTGGGAACTATCGAATGAATACTATCGAAACATTCGATAGTTGCAATTCATTCGAATAATTCGATAGTTAGTAAGAAAACATTCGTTGAAAACTATTCGAATAAAAAATATCGAATAGATCCGTCATCTGCCTTGAAATATTGTATTCTAGTAATTCGGCAGCAAAAACCATTCATTTATAAAATTCATTCATTTATGAAATTCATTTATTCGTCAGGATCGATTATAATAAAATATTAACTGAATTTTAGTTGTCGCCCGGCGACGTAGGTTTCTTTCCGAGAAACCCGACAGCGGTCGGTGGCAATGCTATGAAAGAAGCCGGCATCTTTGATTTTTTGCGGAGTCAGATATAGATAAGGTATAAAATTAATTACACATTATTTTTTTCATTGAGGTGCTAGTATTTACACAAAAAATACATTATGAAGGGCGCTGTTGCTATATTTTGGTATTAGTTGATATTAGCAAAGAATATTATTGTTTGGCTTTAGTTAGTTAGGGATAGTATGTCTATATATTCTGCATTTTTTTTTATTAATATTCTATTGTTACACTGCAATAATACTTGTTATTTTGGATGTAGGAAAATAAGTTTTAATGTTTTTAAGCAAAGACTGGTTTAATAAATAATAATAACAGTAATAATTTGTTATACCTATTAACAATAAAATTTAAAATCATTTAATATAAATATTTTTTTTTAGTCTCTAAATCTTTTGTGTGTGGCAACGTTGGTTTATTAAATAATAATAATTACAGAACTAATTTGTTATATTAACAACAAATTTTAAAATCATGAAATATAAACATTTATTAATTTTCTAAGCATGCAGTGTAATGGAAGAAAATATAAATAAAAAATTAGAAATCAAAATTATTTATATTAGGTGCTTTATATTACTATTTAAAAATTATATTTACTTTTACTGGCATTTACTTTAAAAAATAAATGAAATATTTCTTCGCAAAAAACTACATGTAAGAGAATTAGCATAAACAAAATAAAAACATCGTTAACTTTTTTTTTTTAATTGGCACGTGTAAAACTTTCATTTTAATTTTCTCACCCCATAGTTTGAGTTCGATAACCATTTACTTAACCACATTACTTAAATATGATTATTTAGTTCAACTAATTCATATTATTAAAACATCTAAAATACAAATATGTATTTTTAAAATTAATTGTAAGTTCATCTCATCTCTCTTAAAAATTGCTACTTCTCAAAATTTCCCATTAAAAAATAGACCATATACCATATAAAATTAAATAATTGAAAGATCGGACTACGGAAAACCACACAAATTTTTGGAAAAATTTTGACCACCTGCACATGCACACAATCGTCAATAAATAAAATTAAAAAATAACTACTATTTTAATAAACGCAAAAATAGCACAGTATTTATACGGCGAAGTTATAAAAATTTGGAAGAACTAATAATGCACTGACGCATACAAAAATCAAACGAATACTAAATTTCATTTGTCAAAAGCATTCGATAGTCGTGGCTCAACGATAACCATTTAGTCGCACAGCGAGGTTGTCACATATGCTTTAGTATACAAATGAATGAATGATTTTATTCGAATAAAACCATTCGATAGTTGAAATCATTCATTCATTAACCATTCGATAGTCTAATTCATTCGATAGTTCCCATCGCTAACAAAAATCACGCAGTTTCCAAAGAAGATCGACCATTATTATACAGGGTGGCGCACCTCATTCGCCTCGGTTGATGTAGAAACAAAATTTTTTATGGCTATATGTAGAGAAACAATGTGCATAATTTAAAATTATTTTGAAATGTACAGGGTGTGTAAGAACTAAGATCCATACTATTCATTTTACAGATACAGATCCATACTGTTCCATTTTATTTCATTTTTGGATTCTTGGGCTTAAAATAAGGCATTTATTATAAGGGTTTAATATGTTTAGATGCTTTGGTTTTTGAGATATTTAAAGACATTTAAATATGCATGCTCTAATAAAAAAGTTTGTCAACACCCTGTACATTACTTTTCAGAGTTTATTCTTGTGGTGACTTTGAAGCCAGAGAAATTAACTTTACTAAAACAATGTATTGCTTTCTTAAATGGATACAGGGGTATCAAAAATTGCTGGTCTATTTTAAATATTCATTTTACATAAAAACTTCGTTATTTCTATGTATGATGCAATTTTTGATACCCCTGTACACATTTAAGGAAGCAATCAAATTTTTTGATAAGGTTTATTTCTCTGGCTTGAAAGTAAGCACAAGAATTAATTCTGAAAAGTAATGTACAAGGACAAACTTTTTTATCCTAGCATGCATATTTAAATATCTTTAAATATCTCAAAAACCAAAGCATTTAAACATATTAAACCCTTATAATAAATGCCTTATTTTATGTTCAAAAATCCAAAAATGAAATAAAATACCTGGTGTTCCATAAGAAAAAATATAACATTGGTATGGATCTTAGTTCTGACCTCGGTTCTGACACACCTTGTACATTTCAAAATAGTTTTAAATTATATACATTTACCACATATACCTGTCTGTGTTACAGAGATACAGAGACGCCACGACACACGGAAATCAAACAAACAATTTTTCAGAAGTGTCTAATATTTTTATAAAATAGGCCTTTTCTTAACATTTCACGCTGGTCCTAAAAAGACGATGAAATATTAAATAGGATAATTCTGTAGTCATTCCTAAAAATCAAAGATTTTAATAATGGTGTTTATAACATGTTAGTGTAATCTGCATTGTCCTTAAAACATTTGCATGATGCTGGAAAGAATATGGCAGAACGTACCACGTTTTAGTCACGGTTGGCAAAACGCATCAGCGTTTAGTCTCAACCAACGAGAGCAGGGAAAATCACATTATGGACTATATAATGGTACATTTTGCTTAAATGCTTCCGGGGATATTTACTTCTCGGTTATTAGGTTCATTTTAACCAATGAGGTTATATACAGGGAGACGCTATGAGCATTTAAAGTGCTTGCGAAAAATCGTAACACTAGGCGTGGCTTAAGCCAGCACCAATATGGCGGCATTAGCAGGGCCGGATTACAGAAACTTCTTTGAAAAATTTTATTTTACACAATATAACACCCTCAACTTTTTTAAATAAAAAATTAATTAATCAAAATAACTACAAAACCTACAATTTTTTCAAAAATATAAATTACAAGATTAATTTTAATGACTATATACTATGTATATTTAAGGAGGAAACACAAAAAAATAATACACATTAAATAAATTAAATTTTATTGCTCACTAAATAACACTGTTTTGTTGCTAGTATGTCTTAAACTAATTGCCTTGTTTTTATTGATGTATCTAACAATAATAACCTTAACATTTTTAAAAAAAATTAGAAAAAAAGCGGAAAATAATTAAACATGATTACTGATTTACCATAATTAACATTTTGATAATCATTAAAATTTAGAAATCTTAGGAAATGATTATTTATTTGAGATATTTTATTGAGATGTTCTGTCAAAACAGTTATCAGAAAAATGTTTCGAGCATAGAACACTACCTGATGTAGCTTGCCAGTTTCTCCTGTTCAGAAACTTCACCTAAGCTTCTCGACGGATGGGATTTTTGAAACCTAAAAATCAAATTTAATATAATATTTATTTGATAAAAATTTTCTAAAGAGAGCAAAATTTATATACTACGTACTAAATTTAAAATGTTCTGATATAAAATTTTATTAAAATAATAAATGTTTATCAATAAATATAAGTTGTTAAGACTTTATCTGCAAAAAGTAAATTTACTTTGTTGATTTTATAATATTTATCTAAAAATTGAAGCTATACTATATAAAGTTTGTACATAGTATATGCTAGCAGATGCTAAAAAGGAATGTAAATAAATGTTTAAGTACAAAATCTTAGTGTAAAAATAGAAAAATAAACCGTAGTTAAAACAAAACTTTTAAATTTGGCCTAGCAAAATACTCTTTCCTGTCAAAAAAAGTATATGTAGTAAAAATAACAGATATTGTTAAGAATTTCTTTTACAAGAATAGAAGTCGAGGCATGTTTTAACTACTTAATTGCTTCTAACAAAGTATTAAATAACTAAACACTTTGTCAATATAGAAACACTTAATATTTAATTAATAAACGCATAACTAGTTAAATGGAAAATACGAAAATAATTTAATCAGGTCCTGTATTATGTTTACCCTTACCTGTGAAATGCAATTTCAGTGGATTTCTTCCTCTCTACACGTTGTCGACTGCAACAACTACTTACAGCACACGAAGACATGTTCGGAAAGTCCAAATATTCAAATAAAAACACAAAAATAGTCTTGGAAAATTAAAAAAACACTCGCAGCAACGCACTTAACCTCAAAAACTGAACTGTCAGAATTGTCAGTACCAATATGGCGTAACTGGGTACATTTCTCGATAGCTTATGTCGCCTCCCCCCCTTATAAACTCATTGATTTTAACCCATAAATTCTATAGGTTAGTTATTTTGGCTCACCCTAATGTACCGGGTGTCCCACTAAGAATAGCTCTCGGCTGTATCTCGGAAAGTATTAGGCGTAAGGGCTGCGGAAAGAAATATTTATAACTAAAGAGGCTATGAGAAATTGCTGGAAATTATTTTCAAGTTTGTAGAACGACCGCTAGGGGGCGCAACTGCAACAAAAATTAAGAAAATGGAGTTTTTACACAATTTTGCCTAGATAAGGTGTACTGTAAGTAATAGCTTCATAATCTTCAGTAAATTTTGAATATTTTTTGTTAGAGCCATTTTCCTCTATGAACCAAAATAAAGTGGTGGGGGAAGGTTAGATCTGTTTTTATTTAAATATTAATAACTCTGGACTGGATGATCGGAATCCAACAAGCGGGGGTTCGTTTAAAAGAACGTTTCTTACTCTATATTATACCATATAAACAATAATAATAAGCTTTTGAACATAGCCGATAGGGGCCGTTGTCTTATAATTTAACAAATATTGCCCGTTTTTTCAAAAAAATTAAATACAACAGTATATGTAATTTTCGCTGATCGGAAAGAGTAGAAAAAGCTTAAAAATTCAGCGAAAACTGCATCTTGATATCTTCTTTCAAACTGAAGATATTAGCAAAATTATATTAAATACCAAAATATAAGCTCTTAATTACCTTATTTTTACAATACGGTATCAGTAGCCCTCTTGATTATGCCCATTCTAACAAAAAATAAGATAAAAACGGTTAGTTTATTTTAAAATCGACGAAATACCAGAATACCATAATACCAGATGTAATCTAATAATTAAGATATTAATAACAGTGAACAAGAAACGATGATTCAGTGAAGTCATGGTAGGTCTTGGAAAAAAGTTGCTTTTGACCTAATAGTATAAACGTCAAATTGTTATTAGATCAACATTTTGATAGCCTTAGCAGCGTTTTTTATTGCTTTATTATTTGAAGTAGTTGAAGTTGTTGGCATTTTGAAAAAGCAATAAAAAGATAAAAAAATGCTGCTAAGACTATCAAAATGTTGATCTAATAACAATTTGACGTTTATACTATTACGTCAAAAGCAACTTTTTTCCAAAACTTACCATGACTTCATTGAATCATCGTTTCTTGTCCACTGTTATTAATATCTTAATTATTAAATATTAATACCTCTGGTATTATGGTATTCTGGTATTTCGTCGATTTTAAAATAAACTAACTGTTTCTATCTTATTTTTTGTTAAAATGGGCATAATTAAAAGGGCTACTGATACCGTGTTGTAAAAATTAGGTAATTAAAGGCTTATTTTTTGGTATTTATTATAATTTTGCTAATATCTTCGGTTTGAAAGAAGATATCAAGATGCGGTTTTCGCTGACTTTTTAAGCCTTTTCTACTCTTTCCGATCAGCTAAAATTACATATATTATTGCATTTAATTTTTTTGAAAAAACGCGCAATGTTTGTTAAATTGTAAGACAACGCCCCCTAACGTCTACGTTCAAAAACTTATTATTATTGTTTATATGGTATAATGTAGAGTAAGAAGCGCTCTTTTAAACGAGTCTTCGCTTGTTGGATTCCGATCATCCAGTCCAGAGTTATTAATGTTTAAATAAAAACAGATCTAACCTTCCCCCACCACTTTATTTTGGTAGATAGAGGAAAATGGCTATAACAAAAAATATTCAAAATTTACTGAAGATTAAGAAGCTATTACTTATAGTACACCTTATCTAGGCAAAATTGTGTAAAAACTCCATTTTCTTATTTTTTGTTGCAGTGGCGCCTCCTAGCGGTCGTTCTACAAACTTGAAAATAATTTCCATCAATTTCTCATAGTCCCTTTAGTAATAAACATTTTTTTCCGTAGGCCCTACGACTAATACTTTCCGAGATACAGCCAAGAGCTATTCTTAGTGGGACACCCTGTACATTTTTTAGCAAACTGATACACCCCTCGCAAAATACGTAGTAGTTCTATGTCCGTGGAATATTGGGACACCGTGTATGTCAGATATTGACAAAAATTTACATGCTGTTGTTACCTACCGTAAGAAAAAAAAACATCAAATTCATTCGTTGCTGTGGTGACTTGTCAAAATAAATAATTTTGACTGGTTGAAAAGTATTTGTGTGAATTTTTCAATTAAATAAGCTGCAGAAAACATTAAACTCAATTCTTTTAATCTTAAACTTATTGAAAAGCATTTCTCTATCACCAAAAGAAAGGGGAAAATACACGACAGCCGAATTTGGAGAACTTTATTTTCCGTTCAGCCGTCAGCCACATCCCTGGGGCGATCCATCAATGGAGTGTCTCGCCGTCTGGTGGTGGTTGGGGAACAGTTGATTTAGTCGTTGAAAAGATCTCTGTCAGGGGGGATTACGGTTTACAGACACATCCAGATCCACCAGACAATTAAATCACTGGCGAAAGTACTCTTAAAAGTTTGTTTTGCTCATTCGATAACTTTTTATGTCTTAAGTTTTTTTTTTCGGACATCGAAATTAGCGGAATAAATTAGTGGTTTCAATTGGCGTAGAAGTTTGTTTCACTAAATTCAATGTAAGCATTCAGAACGTCAAAATTAGTGGTATAGTCTGTCCAACGACAAGATCCTTAACAGTGATAGATGTGTCTGTCATTTTAATTTCAAAGTAGTTTATTTTATTTTACAAAGAAATAAGTTGGTACAACTGGAACGCATAGCAGGAAATTAATATATTTAAAATTGACTGACAAGTGATTACTTCAAAACCTTCAAAATATTAAAACAAACTGTGTAAAACAGAAAAAATGTAATCGAGTCATATTATTTTAAAAAAACGGTATGTGTTAATCAGTGGCGGATACATAGGGGGGGCCATAGCCCCCCCCCCTAAAATCTATAAATTGGGTTAAATGTTAGGCTTTTGGGTTAAAAATGGCACACTAAAAAGCATATTCTACATTACTTTTTATTTGGGCCCCCCTAAAATAAATTTCTGTATCCGCCCCTGGTGTTAATACAAAACAAACAAGAACAAAACACCATATACCAAAAAATATAAAAAAGAACTATTTCTTACTTCAAGCTTCAAGAAACTTCTCGCATTTATTATTATATTCAATATAACTTATGTACAAATACAAATTTGAAATATTCCACAGGAATAAATAAAACAAACTGTTTTATTAATAATAACACTTACCAAATTTTATACCTTAAAGGTTGATTAATTCACTTTAATCTTATTTTTTTTTAAATTAGTACCTTTTGACATTATTTTTCTGCAGTACTATAATCCATTATTTACCTGTCGTGTGATGTCGATATTTTACAGCTACTCCAGTTTTTAGTATATGTTTAGTACGATCCTTGTACCATATTATACGAGATGCACTTATCTACGACGAGATGGTATAGAAACTTTATTGATGGTAACGAACTTTATTGGTGTAAAAGACTTTCTGCCTGGGCAGCGAGTATTAACTATAAACTGTTCTCTAGGTCTACAGTTAATTTTCGCTCGATTTTTCCTCCAGTTGACTTCAAAAGACACAAAACACACATAATAACACGAATCAAAATACATCATCTTCCAAAACGCAGGGTATTTGACATAAGTTGACACAAAATTATAACCTATAATTTGGCAAGACTTTGACAAGCCTCAAAAATCTAAAGGCGTGTTCATACGTCTGCTTGTCGTTTGTCGTTCATCGTTCCGTAAAACCAATGAAATTGAAATATGTTCTGTCATTTTTGAAATAAACCAATAAAACTGGTTAAAAACAATAAGAGACACGGATGAATAAGACACGGAACAATAAGAAATGACGGATTTATATTTAAACCCATCCATAGTTAACTTAAAAATATTAGAAACTTTTTTTAGTAGAATAAATGGATTGGTATGGGACGGGATCTGCTTTTCTTCTGTCATCGTCTGTCGAAATCTTACCTGAGAAAAAAAAAACAGAGTATAGTCATTTTCAATTAGTAGAAAAAGTTAACAAACTTTTAACTTTTTCCACTAATTACTTCAAAATTTGCGTCTAATGTCATTTTGGTCTTTTTGAATTATCCTTTGAATAAGAAGACTAAAAGGAAGGAGCATAATGCTATCCATGTATTCATGCATGGTGGAAAAAGCACTCTAGGGTGGGGATCCTTGACAGTTCTGTTTGAAGATTCATTTGACACATTCACAAAACATCCCCCCAGAGAGAAACTAATAACTAAAGTGAGAGGGCTTGTGGAATAGGGCATTTCGTAGACAAGTTTATTTTGTCACAGCGCATCCCACACGCGCATACCGTTTAGGCGGTCAAAAAAGGAAGTTTTCAACTTTGCAAGTTAAACATTTGACAGGATTAATTAGATTGTCAGTAGCTTTTTCTATTTCTTAGTTCTAGAAGGAGATAACTAAAATCTGTTGATTATCGGAGCAAACCGGAGTAATAAATTGTTTTTAACTGAATGTGCCTGTTCTTTTAGCTTGTCAGAAGAGAAGATTATTGTCATTATTGATTATTTCAGATTCCACGATTATTCCGCATTTTGTAATTTTTGTTTTGTGGTTGAGACTCAGAATGTAGAAGAATGTAGAATGTTTAGAAGGGGAGTTAATCACCGCGACCTTATAGATCTATTGTGTGTTCCCCTTTATTGAGTTATAACGAGTTATAACTCATCATACAGTCTCAGGGCTTTAAGAAAAGCCAGTATCTGAGACGGCTCCACAGAGGCCAGCTCTCCATCCTCGACATCAGACGTGCCAAGGTTCATGGCACGAATGGTCGTCGTCTCTGCGCACTCAGTGATAAGGTGTTCTGGTGTTTTCCCATTTTCCCTACAAAATCTGCATTCGCCGTTGTTTCTCAGTTTCAGCCTACTGAGGTGTTCGTTGAGGAGACAGTGTCCTGTTAGAAACCCCGTGACAATCCGAAGATTGTTTTTACTTAAATCAAGGAAAACCTTTGATTTTTCTCGGTCATAAGTTCTAAGGAACTTTTTCGAGTGTCTTAGACCGTTGGAGGACACCCATTCCAAGTTACGGATGGAGTCTTCCAGATTCTTCAGTTCCGCTTTCAGTTGGTTCCCGTTTGGAAAACAGAACGGTTCTGGTCCAGTTAGTGGAGTGTTCGCTCCTTTCCTTTGTGGTTGAGACTCAGACAAAACGTTTCCTTTAAAGGTAAGTTTTATCTCGGTAATTATTTTAACATACCTAATAGTAATAGTGAGTGCACATAATAATCGTACATTGCTAATTTAATTTTTTTAATTTAAAACATCACATTCTTTTCTGATACGTATGGAACGACTAGGTATTATACCTGGTATTATTTCCAGTAATACAAATTATTTTCTTCAACTGCTAGGTTCTTGTTATAGAATAAAGACCATCAAAAACATTGAATACCTACGGAATACCGACTGATACTCTGTGCGAGCTCCAAACCGTGCTTCCCTGTTCACTCCCAACCAAGTTAGATAAAAAAGATACTGAAGATTGCAGCCTTGAGTTGGAGTATGGCAAGGAGTCTGGAGTTAACTAAATTATTATGTTCCTACAGAGCATTTTATTTATAGGTTTTAATGCTTTAAAGTCTAATAATAAATTTTCGTTGTCAAGAAAATAATCTAAAAAAACTACGAAGATTTCTTATTATAAACTTGAAAGATTAAGATTCGGTTCAAATATACAAATTTTAAATTTTTGACGCCTGTATATAGGTATGAATGCAACCTACTATATCGATAATACGCTCATAGTTCGGGTTAGACGCCAAAGGCCGCGCCACTAACACAGTCTTCAAAAATTAACGTTGATCGGTCTCTCTCACTTTAGTTATTAGTGTTTTCTCTGCATCCCCCTTTAGAACTTCATCTGTCATGTTAAGAAAAGAAAGTAAATAATAAAGCGCCTCTCGTGTTTGTTCGCACTCAAAAAATTTCAATTAATGCCTGTATATATTTTTAATATATTTTTTAAATTTACATTTTTTTTAATTGTAAAGTAATTATTACATTTAAATGGAATATATTACATAACAATTATGTCAATTACAGGATTACAAGCTTGTTTTCTAACATTTTTTAAATAAAACGAATTATAAAATTTCACTGAAACTTCCGCGGCTGACAACGAAAACTGAAAAATATAACGGCACTTTTTGTTTTGGACCTGCATATCAACATTACGCTGTATTATTATGTGTTTGTTGTTGAAATAATATAAAATATATGTAAATATAACTTGTAAATTTTAATATTTTTCATGATTTTAACTATTTTTGACAAAAACTAACTTTTCGTTATCAAGATGACATTTTAGACGGCAACTGACATATATGTCATAATATTTGAATCTTAATATGCTATTATAATCAATTTAAATTCAAATGCAACTTATACTAGAAAAACATTTAACATTCACAAAAATACAACAAAGTCTGATAATATAGTTTGAAAACATGAATATTGCAATTAATTGGAGAAAAGTTAAGCGAGCGACCCTGTGGTCAAAGAGAGATAATTAAATTTCGCATTTTTTACCAACCATCTTGATAACGTTGGCCGCCTCTAGTGTTTGTTCGTGCGGTTGGGCTTTTACTCCCGCTTCTGGCCATTAAAGAAAAAGGTCTAAAGGGGGATGTTTTTAGTTGGTAACACATATTTGAATTCTGAATTTGCAATATTTTGTGGATTTGTCAATTTTACGGAGCTTGTTTTATGTTTATTTATTATTACTTCTTACACTGATAGTCGGTAAGCGGTAGCTAAATCTAGCATGAAATTGTGGCAGAACTCAAAATACTAACAGTGACACTATCGCGATCTATCGAAAAAGACTCTAAAATACGTTGGTTGCTGCTAGCGCGGAGGTAGAACTCGGCAAAAATTGAGTGTAAATAATGGAACAACCTTTCGCTAGAAGCTGATTATAATATAATATACATACGTGAGTAAACTGATCATTTCATGAAATTCACTTAATTAACTAAATTATATATTTTTCTTCGCATTTACGCTTTATTATTACGATGTCAAAGATTAGATATCATAGAATTTAGATACGTTAATTTGAACTTACCTCGCTTCAGTACGCGTAATCGGATGTTTTTCAATAAATACTTATTATAACTAATCTATCTTTTATTAGGAATTCATATTTTTTCTAATACACAATCTTTAATCAACTACCAACATTATCTCACAACGTAAAATACACACAACAAATTATTGAGCTCGTACCCACCGTCTAGTCCTAACTCATAGTGTTTAAAACATTTTTTAAAACTAACAATTTAAACGACACGCGATAAGCCCGGAATTTAAGTCGGCCATATTTGAGGCCCATCGCGGTGTACCTAAGATTTTTGAGATGCTCCTTCCTTAGTCTTCTTATTCAAAGGAATTATCCTTTATCAAGAGAAATTATGCTTAGAAATGAAAAGTTTATTGTTTTATAAACAAATTTTAAAGCTATCTCTATGGATACAACTGAACAGCCGCAAGCTGTTGCTAGGATATTCTATTAATTTAAGTAGTAGTGGGAACTATCGAATGAATACTATCGAAACATTCGATAGTTGCAATTCATTCGAATAATTCGATAGTTAGTAAGAAAACATTCGTTGAAAACATAGACTTAAAATAAAATATAGCACTCACTATCTGTACATCTCAACCCGCGTCCAAAGAAGCCTTTTTAGTACTAACACATGTTTGCTTCTGGGTACAGTCGACCGTGCCTTCCTCATCCAGCCTATGTTGTCCCGTCTTTAATATTATCAATACTTTTTTTTCCACTAAAAAATTAAAAAAAAATATTGAGATATTAATACAACATTTTCATAAAAAAAAAAAAAAGTTTTAATATTCCATAGATGTACTAAATAGTCCTTAGACTACTAAGTTAATAATCTGGATACCGTTTAAAAAGGAATAAGTTCCGTTACAATATGGCAACACGGATTAGAGGCGAGGGAGCCTATTCATTCATTTATTACCTTGTAGTACGTGTCCCACGTGTGCGGTAAAGCTATGTTGCCGCTATCTCCCCGCCTGTATTAACGCATTTTCTTAGATTGTAGTCCTTAAGTGTTTACTTTATTGACTTTTTCTGTTCAAAGACTATAAAATGGTTTCGCCAGTGCCCAAATTCACAAGAACATTTACTTAAACTAATCCATTTAAACGTCTTCAAACGACTTTCGACCGTTAGGCAACTCTCAATTTAACATTGGGAGTCAGTGGCGTTGTAGAAAGGCGATTATTTAGATAATATTTTAGTAAAATGTAAAATCGGAATTTTTTCTCTTACATAATCGTTTATATAAAGGTTTTTGTAGCAAAATCATAATTATAAACCTGTTAATAATAATAATATTTTTTATAAAAAATATTCGGTTATTCTAAAATTATCTCAGAATCTAAAATAACACTACAAGATTTACAAATCGATATTACATTATGAAAGAACTATTAATTTTACTATCTCGGTCCGTCTCCAAAGCCATATTTTTTTTAATTTTTTTCAGATAAAAAACAGATTTGTATTTAGTCAGGTATATGACATAATAGAATTTATCTGACGTATTCAAGTTGGTTTTTCGGTCTCTTCCTGTTTCACCGATATGATTACATCTTGATTTTTAAAGGCACCTCGGTATATTTCCACTATATTCGATAGAAAACATCGACAACTCCTCGAATAGCCAAGACATATCATGTCAACTTTTAAATTCCAATCCAGGGTACCATGGTGTTTTAAAACACTAAGTTTAATCAGAAGCCTTGGAAAATAGATTACATCGTTTAATGGGGGTTCGCTGTCTTGTCTAGGCCGCGTTAAAAAGATGTACATAGTATCCGTAATTTTAATCATAACACTTACGTCAAATTTTTTCCAACATCGGAACAGCGGTGATCATTAGCAATAATGTGGAAAAAACGCATTATTTTTGATGACTAGCGGTATTGATACTGCACAGCACGCCTTGGTATTCGAGTCACAATAATGTTATCGTTATGAAACCGTGTTAAATTACCAATTAACCATATGCCGAAAAAATGTCAAAGTTGACATAATGATATGTCATTCTACACAAAGTGTCACTTTCTATAGAATAAAAAAAAAAAAAAAAAAAAAAAAAAAAAAAAATATTAAATTAAAAAGTTAATAGTCATATTCTCTGGTGAGAGATCTTGTATATGACCAAAATATCTATGAGTGAGAGTCTGCGTCTAATAACTAATAGTTAATGCGGTCCATATACTACATACTAATCTTTGCCTTTTCTTAAATTTGAAAATCATAAAAACGACATTATGCGGGACTGAGCCACTTTTGTGATACACCCGGTATATAATATAAAGAGTACGAGTTAATAAATGTAGTTCTCATTTTATCCACTTCCTATCACTTTCCTTGCTTTAATGGAACAAATTTAATGTTACCTCTAATCTTACATAATAAGAACATCATTAACAGGAATTTTTTTTTTTTCTCTCGCTTTTTTTTTTTTTTTTTTTTTTTTTTTTTTTTAATATATCCTGTTTTGAATAATATTAGGGGTTGTAAATGTTTGACTAAATAATAATTTATTATTAATTCAAACATACCTAACTTTCATAATAAAATCTTCTATAACGTGTAATTTATTATTTTATCCTTTTCTAAGGGTTCTAAGACGTTTTTTTTTTAAAAAAAACTTTTATTTAAAAACCGTCAAATCTAATAAAATATAAAAAAGTTTAAAATAGATATTATTTTACAAATTATAAAAAAAAAAAAAAAATCTAAAATAAAAAAAATTACCCGGCTATGATACGGAGAGTTCATTTGTACTTGAGAAACGAAAAACAGTGTTGCGTTTCTCGCCAGAGTCGTCAGGGAACGAACGTTACGACAGAGACAACATATTTATCGCTCGTGTCGCACTCTTAATACCTAAAACAATAACACAACAACATCACAACTATAACAAGACAGTGTCTGTCCGCATGTTCCAGCTATTCATGTTCCAGCTATTATGAATGAGATTGCCAGTCTATATTTTTTATTTTTTATTTTAAGTCTATGGTTGAAAACATTCGAATAAAAATTATCGGATAGATGCGTCATCTGCCATGAAATATTGTATTCTAGTAAATCGGCAGCAAACGTCATTATTTATAAAATTATGTCTTATTATGAAAATCATTTATTTTTTCAGGATCGATCTATAATAAATATTAACTGAATTTTAGTCGTCGCCCGGCGACGGCGTAGGTTTCTTTTCAAGAAACCCGACAGCGGTCGGTGGCAATGCTTATGAAAGAAGCCGGCATCTTTGAATTTTTTGCGGAGTCGAATAAAGATAAGGACACATTAGTTTTTTATTGAGGGGCTAGTATTTACACAAAAATATATTATAAATGGGCTGTTGCCATAATATTGGTATTAGTCGTGATATTACAATAGAATATATTGATATTGGCTTTAGTTAGTTAGGCCGGATAGTATGTCTATATAATTTTGCATTTTTTTTATTAATATTCTGTTGTTCGCACTGGCAATAATGACTGTAAAGGATAAAATGTAGGAAACTGATTCTTTAATGTTATTTTAACTAAAAAAAAAAAAAAAAATAATAAAAATAATAGTAATTATAAATAATAAATAAAAAAAAAAAAAAAAAATAATTAAACAAAATTTAAAATAATTTTAACTAAAAAAAAAAAAAAAAAAAAAAAAAAAAAATAGAAACAAACAATTTTTTTTTTTTTCAAAAATATTAATATTAATTTTTTTTTTTTTCAAATTTAATATTTAAAGTCCTTTAAAATTTAAGTATTTTTTTAATAAGAAAAATTCGAATTGGAACATAATAATAATTACAGAACTAATTGTTATGAATTTTAACAACAAACTATATAAAATCATGAAATATACAAATTTACCTAATCTCTAAGCATAAGGCAGTTGTAATAAGTAGGAAAATATTAATTCTGGAATATTTCATTTTAAAAAAAAAATTCATTTAATATTAAGGAACTTTATAATTACTAATTAAAAAATAATATTTATTTATTTCAACTTGGCATTGTAACATTGTAAAAAATAATGAAATATGGTCTTCGCAAAAAACTACATGTAAGAGAATTAGCATAAACAAAATATAAACATCGTTAAGTTTTTTTATTAAATTGGCACGTGTAAACTTTAAAGATTTCATTTATCACACCTTCTTCAGTAGTTTGAGTCGATAACACAACATTTACTAACAACATTAACTTAAATTATGATTAGTTAAAGTTCAACTAATTCATATTATTAAAACATTAAATACAAATATGTATTTTAGGAAATTAATATTAAGTTCATACTCATCTCTCTTAAAGAAAATTGCTACTTCTCAAAATTTCCCCTTAAAAAATAGACCATATAACCATATAAAAATTAAAATAACTTGAAAAATAAACGTCAAAAAATAAAAAAAAAAAAAAATTTTTCCGAAAATTTTGACACCTGCACAAGCACACAATCGTCACAATAAAGAACTAATTAAAAATATAAATAACTACTATTTTAGTAATTTACAACTTGTTATAAATAACGAGATGAGCAAAATAGCACAGTATTTATACGGTAAAGTTATAAAAATTTGGAAGAACTAATAATGCACTGACGCATACTGTTCGGTTTATTTTAACGTTGAGTGGACTATTTCTGGGTAATTTATGTCTTTCAAAATAAAGTATTCGGTTTTGTTTAAATTAAACGTGTTACAAATTTTTATGATACAAAGAGTATAAAAGTTAATAGATACAGTAATGTTACATGTCACTAAATATCAAAACTATTATCTGTGGTCTGTGGTCGCATGTGAAGTTGGCAACAATAAAATAACTCTCCACCACAGAGACATGTATTCCGCCACAGATCCGTAATCCTTGACATACTCCCCACCTTGAAAGGACATTTCCTTTCAACATCCACTTTCATCATCGAAACATAGATGGAGGGAATGTATCTTGATGTGACTTCTTATTTTGCTTGATTTGGCAGAGGACACAGCTTCACACATGAACGTTTGATTGTACCTGTGCTAGTTTTCACTGTAGCTACACGAACAGTTCCATCTTTCCCTGGGCGGACTTCTATAACTCTGCCTAAGAACCATTTTTAAAGGGAGTAATAGGTTTTCTTCTTTAATGACCACCAAGTCATTAATCTTAATGGGGTTCACCTTTTGCTGCCATTTGGACCGCTGTTGGAGCTCGGAAATATATTCTAACGACCACCGGGACCAAAAATGTTGTTGTAGCTGCTGGATTCGTTGATATGTTGATAATCGGTTTTCAGGTATCTCTACGAGATCTCGTTCAGGTAATGACGTTATTGGTCGGCCGATTAAAAAGTGAGAGGTGTTAAATCTGAGGGTTCGTTGGATAAAGGGCTCAAAGGGCGAGAATTGAGAACAGCCTCAATCTGAACTAATAGCGTGTAAAATTGTTCAAAAGTTAGTAAAGCAATTATACCCCTACGCGCTTTAAATGACATTTGACAGATTTAATTCCTGCCTCCCATAAGCCTCCAAAGTGAGGTGAGCGAGATGGAATGAAAGACCAGCTAACTCCTTCATTTTCTATATGTTGTATCACGGAACAAAGATTTAGGAATTTTTCTTGTAAGAATATTATAAATATACGGTTGCATTTGCAAAATTGGAGACCCGACAAAATTTGATGCCGTCTTGTCTAGAAAGAGAACATTTGAAGCCGTTTTCCACGTCGGCAATAGAGCGTTTGATAATGCATGGCTCTAAAGAAGTTGACTTCCTTATTAGATCAGACAACAAGATTCGGATATGTATGGCCTAGTCACTACAAACAAATAAGCAATGTAAGGCCTTGAATCTTGCAGCTCTTATTCTTCCTTATGCTCTGTCACTTTTACTGAAAGATGGCCTCCCGCATAATCTACTCACTGTTCTATAGAATGCCTGGGGCTGTTGTAATTCCTATGTCATTTTGGATAAATTCCCATTAGAGGACAACTTGATTTCGAGGTGACGGTTTCTAAAAAATTTAGTACGCATATCTCATAAATATTTTCTTGCTAAATTACGTCCTCCTAGGGGCCAATATGATTGACGAATTGATGCTAAAAGTGTTGAGGTCCGCAGTGTAATAAACGCCGGTGTATCCCTATACAAATATAATTTAAAAATTATATTGTTCGAGCTGTAACGATAGATTGGGAATTTTCGGGGTTGACGATCCAGATTTGCATTAACCTTAACTCTACCACTCAGATGTCCTCGCAAAGTCTTGTCCTTGTCAAAGAATGGCTGAATATGGAATAATCTTCCTCTTTTAATTTCACCTTGTTGAAGCTGAAACATTTCTTCCGCAAATGATTCATGCTGAGCAAATCTTACTAAATATATATGAGCATTTGCAATTTCTGTGTGCTTTAAGGCTCCCTTGCTTCTTTCTCCCGTTTTATGTTTTACAATTAATGTAATACATAAACAGTAATGCTAAAACACGTTCAGATGCGATAGAGAGAATAAGTTTAAAAGTCGATTATTGTTCACTTTGATAAATACCGTTTCCATCAATGTAACCTTACGTAATTCTGGTAACTCTACATTGATTTCAAGAGTATGCGGCCATATGTCCTCAGTTGATTTCAACCAGTCTGGACAAACCAGTAATAGATTTAGAAAATGGTAAATTACTTTGGGGTCTTACACCACGTGACACCAAATCGGCTGGATTATGACTGGATGGAACATGTCGCCAGTCGCTTACGTTTGTGATTGTCTGAAGTTCTGATACTCGGTTAGCTACAAACACTTGTAGTTGATTTGGACTCATATTAAGCCAACCCAAAACTATTGTAGAATCACACCAATATACCATTTTACTTGGTACTAGTTTGGTTGCTTCTAAAATATTTTTTATTAGGCGTGGATAGCACAGTAAAGCAACCAATTAATTCCAAACGATGGGAATCAGCCTGAACCGTTCAATGAAGCTATTTTTTAGATTTAGCAAAATCATTGTTGTGAGTTTTCCTTCTTCATTTTGCGATCTTAAGTACACGCAGGCTCCGTATGCGTAAGACGATGCATCACTGAATCCATGATTTTCAATGTTGATTGCGTGTTTACACGTTATCTGTCTAGGAATTTGATATTATTTCAGTACTTAATTCGTTTCTAAAGTTTAGCCATCTCGTATGTAAGGGTTGCGACAAAGATTCATCCCAGTCAAGTTTTTCTATCCAAATATCTCTTAGGATAATTTTAGCCACAATTATACATGGATTTAGTAAACCCATTGGATCAAAAATCTGAGCTATTTCTGACAAGACAGTTCGTTTTGTAATATGTTATTAAAACTATTTGTCCGAATCTTATAAAGAAACAAGTCTTCGCTTCCGGATTCCACTACGCCCTAATTGTTTGGTTAGTAGTCGTTTCTCTCCACTTAGATCAAGTGTATCTGCTTCATTTCTTTCTTTCAGTGATTGAAGTTTGTAATTAATTATTAGATATCGCCATTTACGAAGACGAAAACCTGATGTATTAAGGACCTTTGATATCTCTGTTACTATGTTAATAGCCTCTTCAATTGTATCAGCACAATACTCAACAAATCGTCCAACAATAAAAGTGGTTTTTGGTATTACGTTGGCTATTGTGTGGATTAGTTTTTCTCTATTTTCCACCCCTAACTGATATAAACATCTAATGGCTAAATATGGCGCTGCAGATGTGCCATAGGTTACTGTGTCTAATTCATAAATTTCGAGTGGCTCATCAGGTGTTTCACGCCACAAAATTCTTTGTAATGGTTCATGTTGTGGGTCTACAATCGACACACCTATACATTTTCTCTACTATGCATTCACTAATTACATAGTTGTACGTTCGATACTGCAGCAGGAGTGAGAATAAATCTGACTGGATTGTAGGTCCAACAAGTTGCAAATCATTAAAAGAATATCCACTACTACTTGGACATGAAGCATCAAATACTACCCGTAACTTGGTAGTCAAACTTGATTCATTTATAACGCCATGATGGGGCATGTAATAACTAAAAGTTTGCATTAATCTGGAGTTCTAATCTTGGACATAAATGTTCATATTTTTTTATACGTTAATAAAATTGATATAAGTTTCTTGAATTCAGGATTTCGTTTAAATCTTCGTTCTAAAGATAAAAACCTTTGTTTTGCTATATTGTATGTATCGCCTAGGACTTCAGGACCTTGTTTTAGAGGAATAGTTACTACAAAGCGTCCTTCACTGTCACGTCTGAAAGTCCTTACAAAATTCTCTTCACATACAATTTTTTCTTCGTTGATAGTGGTTTGGAGCGTGGAAACTCTTCTAATTCCCAGAAACGAATGAGCTGCTTGTCAATGTCATTAGCTTTAGAAAAATTACGTATTGTCGTGGTACAAGGATTTGACTGCATACGTCCTGCAATAACCCAACCTAATTTCCCTTTGTATAAATAATGCCATTATTTAACTTGATTTGTCCAACACACATAAGGTTCCAGAAACAGTTCAGCTCCCTAAAAGCACATCAAACCTTCTCTCTGGCTTATAAAATAATGAGGATCTGCCCCAATTTAATATTGTCCTGGAAATGTTCAAAGAGAGAGTTTAAAATTAGGCAAGGTTTCTGTAATGTTTCTTATAACTAGAAAAGAATTTTTAAATGAAAAGTTGTTTACCTTAGAATGTACTTGTATAGAAATCTTTCCTGACACATTAGATTGAGCTTCACTCAAACCACTTACTGTTATCTTGGTTGGTATTATGTCAAACTGTAACTTATTACAAAAGTCTTCGGTTATAAAACTACTTTGAGAACCTGAGTCTAAAAGTGCCCGTGCTACATGACATTTCCCATTTCTATCAAAGATCTTTAGTAATGCTGTTGAAAGAAGTACCTGATCTCCATTGAAATTAATATGTGATGATAAATTAACTGTCTGTTCGTTTTCTGAACTGGATACTCGTTCTTCATGTAATAAGGTATTATGTCGAGCATTACAGGTTTTACAGGAACTTGCATAGCACATTTTACTTGTATGACCCAAGGAGGCGGAGAACCAGTTAAGACACAAGTATTCGGTTCATTGCTTGTGGTTTCGTTTTTTCTTTGTCGATGATAACTTAAAAATGCACAATTTTGATTTGTAATTTTTTTTTTTTTTTTTTTTTTTTTATTTTTTTTTTGATGCAAAAAGGCTTATTGTTTTATTGTCACCCTTTGACTGGATGACTTCGTTGTAGAATTCTTATTGTCCAATGGTTCCAACATGTCTGCTCGATGCTTCAAGAATGTGGTTAAATTGTCTAAAGTTGGATTTACATAACCAGATTTTGCTTCCTCCCAATGCTTTAATGTCTCATTATCTTTTTATAGAAATTAAATTATTCCAATGTATCCCATGTGTTTGTAGGTTCGTCTAAAATGGTGAGGGCTCTTAAATGCTTAGATACATTGTCAATAAGTTTTCTTAAAGCTTGAGATGATTCTTCATGAATTTGATTGAGATTAAACAAGGCTTAAACATGAGTTGCTTTAAGATACGACTTTATTAAAACGATTACAAATTAATTCCAGCAGGTTTAAATTTAAAGCAGAAAATGCCAAACTAGCAATAATCTCTCTTAAACGCGGACCCAAAAATGCTCTAAGGTAATGGAATTCGTATATAGATAAATTAAACATTTTAATAATTAGTGTACTCGTAGTGTCTCTAAATTCAAGCCAAGTATCGTAATCACCATCGTAAGTAGGAATTTCAATGGCTGGGAGTTTGAGGGTTATTTAAATTTTGGACATAAGGCCACATTACGAACCGTTTCTGCATCTTTGAGAAGAAATATTATCATTGTCTTGTTCAATATTAGTCGTTTTACTTTTCTGCAAGAAATACCTTGCTCGTGCTAATTTTTATTGAAATCTGATCATGCGATGTGCGTTCATCTAGTTCTACATCAAAATTTGTGTAATTTCTTCTAATTGTGCTTGTACCTCATCAAGTTTCTCAATTAAATTGATAAATTTTATTAATAATAACATAATTAGTTCTGTAAGTATTATATCGTCGGTTATATTAGCATTTATAAACTTACCCTCTAACTCGTTTAGATAATTGTTTAGGATTGTTATCTGAGCCTTAAAGGCTGCTCGTCTCCGTACTAATCTCTCAATTTCTGTCATATCGATAATAAGCTGTTTGTTTTTAATCGTAATTGTTTTAAAACTGGTTTAAACCTAATTCGCTATAAAGACAATAAATTCCACAAAGCTACAGATCAAAATGATTATGATCTCACTACAGTAATGAAGGTTAAAAGGACAAAAAGGGACTCACTTGATTCTTTGTCGGCTTTTTGACCAATTCCTTGCTTCTTAGAGACACCGGTCTCGAAGGACCAATGTCGGTTTATTTAAAACGTTGATGACTATTTCTGGGTAATTTATGTCTTTCAAAATAAAGTATTTCGGTTTTTTAAATAAACGTGTTACACAATTTTTATGATACAAAGAGTATAAAAGTTAATAGATACAGTAATGTTACATGTCACTAAATATCAAAACTATTATCTGTGGTCTGTGGTCGCATGTGAAGTTGGCAACAATAAAATAACTCTCCACCACAGAGACATGTATTCCGCCACAGATCCGTAATCCTTGACACATACAAAAATCAAACGAATACTAAATTTCATTTATCAAAAGCATTCGATAGTCGTGGCGCAACGATAACCATTTGGTCGCACGGCGCGGTTGTCACATATGCTTTAGTATACAAATGAATGAATGATTTTATTCGAATAAAACCATTCGATAGTTGAAATCATTCATTCATTAACCATTCGATAGTCTAATTCATTCGATAGTTCCCATCGCTAATTTTAAGTGTATTTTTTTAGATATTGTGAATGATGGTAAACTTTTAAGTAAAAAGTATAATATATACAGAGTGTCCCAATATTCCGTGGACATAGAGCTACTACGTATTTTTGGAATCAAAATAAGTTATTAGTTCATTGGAAACAATTTATTTCTATACAAAAGTGCTTGGTTTGTCCGTTAGAGGGTATCAAACTTTAAACATTTTTTCAGATATTTTAAGAACCGTTATTTAGTGAATGAGATTTTGGGTATCTATGTTTTGCTAAGTCCTTTAACATTTGACTTTCACAAAAATCAAGAAAACGGGAAGGGTGAAAACTACCCCCACCCCTACATAAATTTTAGTATACATATTTTCCAACTCCACCAACAACAGATTTTCTTTTAGTTAAATGGTCCTTCTAGTATTTACTACATTTTTTGACTTATTCTTATTAAAAAATTGGTCGTTGTGACGAAGACGAAGAAGAAAGACGAAGAAAAATTGGTCGCACACGAAGGGTTCCGTACCATTCATTATCTATGCAACATTAGACACTATATTATTATAAACTTTTTTTCCGATTTAGCTGAAATTTTGAATGCTCGTATAAGTAATTTAAAAAAAAATGAAGTAACACATTACCAAAAGTTGTATTAATCAATAATAAATATGTAAAAAATAAAAATAAATAAGGTACCTGAACCAATTAAGGCCACGTTAAGGTTTAAAGGGGCATTGCAAGAAAAATATTAATCCAACCCTTGTAGAAAATATTGGGGAACAATTAGTGCTTCATATATGTTGATCCTACATCAAAAAAAGTATAATTTTTTGTTTGTTTTGTGGATTTTTTTTGTTTTTTTAAAACACTGCAATTGGCCTTATTGGGTAACCCAGGCACTTTTAAAGGCCACGTGCAGAAATTGATAAATAGGAGCTATTACAATAAAAAAAACAATTTTTTGTTGATAACATTTTTATTTAACCAAGAAACTTACTAAATTTCGCAATCGTAACAAACAAACTTGGTTTTATTATCCCTGCATAACCCGACACATTCCTCATGGACGTATCGGCAACACAACACACAAAGTCGCATGTCTAACACCCTATCTTCCTTACAAATAAAGCAGTACCAACTCTCCGTTGATGGCTTTTTACTTTTTAAAGCTTTATTTTTATTCTTAACTTTGGAAGTTGAAGGAGTTAAATTTTCTCTGTTACTCGTCGAAGGTACCGCAAAACTAGTGGAAGGTTCGGCAAAACTAGAGGAAGGTTTGTTAAATAAATCTCTGACAACAACTTGAGCAGCTGAATTAATTGCTTTGCGTCGTTTAGTGACTGGAATTTTTAATTCAGGTGTTGGAAACAATTCCTTCATACTCTCCCTCGATTCATTCAAAATTGAGTCTTGATTTTCATTCCTAGTTTCAGGTTCAATTGCATCAGTAGTTTTATTACCGTTACAATCCAAAGATATTTTCTTCTTCAGAACCAAATTAATGAGTGGTTCATTATCAGAATCACTATCGGATCCTTCTTCTGATTCTGAAGAGCTTAACGTTACTTCGTTACGAGGATTTATTTGTGGATCTTCCATTCCATCTTCATTATTAGCTGCAGGAGATGCACGATAGGACAATCTACTAGGAGCAAATGCAATTTCTGGTATGGAATTAGGGTTGTATGGAAATATTCCAGTGGCTTCAAAAGCCGACTGTAAATTTTTCACAGACATAGCTTTTGGGTAAATTTCGCTGAGTATCTTACCAAACCGAGTTCTTGTTATTTTTCTATCAGGAAAAGTTGTCCAATACAGTAATACTTCTTCGTCCCAATAATGTTCAAAGCTGCGAAAAACGCATTTATCAAGTGGTTGTAACTCGTGTGTGGTGTTGCTAGGCAGACACAAAAGAGTTATTCCCAATGCATCTGCGGTTTCAAAAACAGAAATATCCAGGTGAGAGGCTGCTCCATCCATTATCAGCAAAACGTCTCCTTCGGGCTTAAATTTAGCGAAGTGCTGTAGCCACTTACAAAAAACACTTGTGGTCATGCTCCCCTTAGGTGTCATTTCAATAACAGTCCCAGGAGCCATATTTTCTTTCCATTCGTCCTTGCACCTTTTTCCTTTAAATAAGACCATTGGGGGTATGGCTTGACCAACTGCGCTGCCACAAGCGACCACAGTCACGTTTTCGGCATGCTCCGTTGCAATTATGTGAACCCTCCTTTCACCTTTTCTGGCAAGGACCTTTTGCTGATGGTGTAGGGTCAATCTGCAACCCTTTTCATCCATGTTAAATATCAAGTGCGGCTTGTCAATAAAGTTTTTTTCAGTCATTATCTGTTTTAGTTTAGTAAAATAGTCATTTACAATGGTTTTGTTCATTTTTTGGGCCCTAGCGGGATTAAGAAGCTGAGCTTTACGCTCGGTGATTTCTGGGTGCCTGGCAAAAAATAATTTTATCCATCTTCTGCCAGCCATTTCCTTTTCTCGATTAAAACAGTGTCTAATATTTCTAGTGTTTGCAAATGTATACACCGACTTTCGAATGATTTTGTTTGTCAAAGGTACTCCGATATTGCCTAACCTTATAATACGTTGACACAACTCATTTTCTTGTTCTACGGTTAGTATTGAGGATCTCCCCAATTTCTTAACGAAACTTCCAGTTGTGACATGGTTTCGAAGGGTTCGTCTCGGAATATCATAGCGCTTAGCCGCTGTCAGGACAGGCATTCCCTGATTTATACTCGCAAGAGCTCTCCTCAACTGCTGCTCGGACCATTTTGCTCTTTGTGTGGGTGGCATGTTCTGAGAATAGAGAAGAAAATAGGTAAGAACCTAATAAGGCCACATAGTTCCTAACAAGGCCACTCAGGTGGCTTTATTAGGAACGCATAACCTTAAAACAACAAACCCTCGTAACTCCTTTAAAGTTGAAAATAACAAAAAACCCAAATTACTACCATTAAGCTAACTTACCTTGGTAACTCCTTATGTAAAAGAAAAGTTATAAAAACAATGTCAATAAAAAATCACAAACAACATATACAAGAATCCCGTTAACGAAAACGGCTACAAACCACGATGTGCTGTAACTCCATCTGTTGGCGATTTTTTGAAATCACCCATAGACTAAAGTTATAGAGCGCATGGGTATATATTATTGTTAGTTACAATTTTTACGTTAGGTTTGTTTTCTGTCGCTAGAGGGCGTATGGCCTTATAGTAGCACTGGCCTTAATTGGGTAAAGTACCTTATGTAAAAATGTGTAAAAATAAAAAAAAAACGATTACAAAAGTCGCCTTGACTAGGATTCGAACCTGCTTTACTACGGCTCCCACGTCATAGCAGCGTAAAGTCCTAACGCTTTAACCACGCGGCCACCGAGGACTTGAAAGACTCTATGTAAAATTCTTAATTAAAAGATAATGTTTAGTGAAAGTGCTTTTTTATTTATAAACATTTATTTAATTCTGTTTTTAGTATTTGTTCTTATAGCGGCAACATAGACACATTATCTGTAAAAATTTCAACTGTCTAGCTATAACGGTTCATAACGAAGACGGACGGACAGCGAAGTCTTAGTAATAGAAGGGTAATAGGGTTCCCGTTTTTACCCTTTGGGTACGGAACCCTAAAAACATAATATTTTGATCTCGATTTTGATAATACAGTAGTATAAATATTATCGCGCGCCCAGACCACTCGTGTACTTGGGAAACAATAATTATTGTGATTGGCATACAGGGTCCGGCGATAGTGCGTCGTAGCTTCTGTAATAAATAACTTACAAATTTTGTATAGACGCCCGGTGCTGCTATATTATCAAGATATTATGTTTTTTAATTGAAAATAAAAAAAAATAAAAACATTTTGCGAAAAATTAAAAATTAAAAGAAAATCGTAAAAAACTCAATGGCGTATTTTTGAGGTCGAAATATACCACCCCTAAAAATATTTGCGCTTATTTAAGACTTACCCTCTATAGCTACTTACCAATGAAAAGTGGTGATTCCCTTATTTCTTTCGGTTTTTGATCGATTGCAAAACAGAAACTTTAAATCTAAAGCAATTTAAATCTAAAGTTTCAAGTTTCTTTCAATAACATCAAGAGTAACCAAATAAAAACAATAAAATAGGACTTGTAGACGTGGCTCTTTTTTATTATCAATATAATATATCACGCACTAAAGAAACTTTCTTAATAACGTTAACAAGAAGTTTCCAGGCACGTCCGGAATTCTTAACTAATTTTCATTATATTTCTTTGTAAGAGGTTTGTAGTAGAAAGTTCTGGTGGCGATCTAACCTCCCTTTTTTATTGCTATGTTTCGAGTAGCACAGTTCTTCTAATTTATATTTTTTTGTTGAAAACTATCGTTGGACGCTTTTTAAATTTTGATAATAAAACGCATATTAAAATATCATAAACTAGTTTTATTCCAATATACAGGGTCGCTGTTATTTATTATTATTTCGGTAAAATATAGGAGGTACCGCAAAAAGTTAAATATAAAAGTTATAGGGTTTATAAATATCTATTAGCGGGTAATAAACTTAAATATACAGGGCCGGTCATAAAGTAGTGACACATCAAAGTTTAATTTTTTTTAAATGGAACCCCCTGTATATTATTGCATATTTCGGTTCTTCCTTCAATTCTAAGCAAAAATCGAAATACTCACAATGTACCTCAAACCAACCGTTTCCGAGTTATTGACTTTTGAAAATATCACTTAAACAATTTGATTTAATTAATTTCGATATGTTCAGGTTCATTTAACGATACCATTCTGCCGAAACTGTGATACTTGATACTTAATAATATTTGACATTAGTTCTCAAGCATTTATAGATGTATAAAAGTATATCAAGTCTGGAAATTACAAAATGTTCGTTTAAAATTTCAATTCTTCAATTTATACATTCGGAAGTATAAGAAGATATGGTCAAAAAGCTATAAATAAAATTGAAAGAATAATAAATTTGCGCAATAGGCAAGGTGGTAACCCTTTCGAACATGTAGGGCATTAGAAACTAGTTTGTAGAATGTGATTTATTTATAATAACTACGATTAATATTATGCATATTGTTAGATCGTACACTGAGAATTTCAAATTTACAATAAAAAAAGTTAAAAATAATATCTTTAAATTGCTGAGCTGGATATTATTTATTTGAATCTTTCAATTGGCTTGATTTTCCTTATTCAATGTTAATTAGCGCTGATCAATATTATTGCAATGAATATAATCAGATTAAATATTTTAAGAAACCAGGGTCGGACTTGAAAATATTTTAAATAATAATTAAATAGTTTTGTTGTTGTTAAGATACCCAAAACAAAAAAAAAGTATAAAGTGTGGCATATCATTATACTCAGGAGACCGAGTTCTGTCAAAAAATGAAATAAAAAATGCAGGTCCGTATTTAAAAAAATTATGTCGGCCTTTGTATCTCACCAATTATCAGCTAATTTGAAAATCTAAAAATACTGTCAGATAGCCCTAATAAAGTGGCTATGAATATGCAATTAGTTTTTTGATTTTCTAAAAAGTAACTACAGGAAAAAATAAAATTGATTTTCAAAAAAATCGTTTTTTCCAAAATCTATATCTAGCAATCTTTGAAATTTTACAAACTTTTTGGATAGCATTTTGGTGAACATCCCAAGACGCAACTAGTGATGGGCAAAACTGTTATTTTTAGATAACAGTTGAAACTGTTATAGTTATTTATAAAAAACAGCTTAAAATAACAGCTTAAAAATAACAGGTTTCTTTATTTTATTGCTAAATATCTGAAAGAATATGAGGCGGTCACCGCCAGGCGTATTAACGCAGTTGCAACAATGACGTGCTCGGTGGTAGTATTTCCAGGGTGTCATAACATTTCTAAATATCGATTGTTATCTAAAATACCTCTCTAAAAACGGGGGTTGTTTACAAATAAGCGCTGTTTACAAATTGCGATATAAAAAAGCCAAAATGCCGCCACTCGTCTATATCTATAAATTCCGATCTACCTACGCCCTACCCCTCGATCCGCGTAGATTCTGAATTGCGTAGCAGTGTACAGGGTGCATCTCACTCGACGGGCGAGAAGCTCTTCGTTATGATTTTACCATTTGCGGTCAAAAAATAGCAATATAAGAAAATGTGTAGTATATTCTTCATAAGTAAACCAACTACACACTAGAGTTCGAATTAATTTTACACTTAAACTAGCATGTACAGTTTGACAAATATAGGAAGAGACTTGGGGATAGCACCGGTCGCGCACACGATAGAGAGAGAACGCATTCGGCGGAAGAGAGATGCAGTTACGCTACGAAAAATCTGATTGAAGCAAATTTGTGGGATGTCCACTGCGCATCGGGGGGCGTCTCTTATTTTATATTTCTCACGTCTCTAGCTATACTTGTTAAGTTGTACCCGCGACTTCGTTCGCATCGAATTATTAATTTGTAATGGTGATGATAAAGCAAAGCAAGAATTTCCATTAACATACAAACTGGATAAAATTTTCTCACATTTGCCAAAAATATGCTTTAAACGTCGAGCAGTTTAAGCAGAATCGTGGTTAATCAATTACTCAACTTTTTGGAACACCCTGTATTATTTTTTAAAAAATTTCAAAATATGTAAAAAAACAAAATAAATTATGCGTGTCCAATCGTTTTCCCGAAAGACTAACCGTTTTTTAAATAATAAATATTGTAATATTTGAGGGGCGTTTTCACCCTCTTGGAATTTGAGATTCGAGAAACCCCTCCTTATCGCACCTCTACACCCCACAGTCAATCCGTTTACCAAAAATCAGCTTTAAACGTCAAGCAGTTTAAGCAGAATAGTGATTACTCAGTGGTCATATTTTATGAAACACCCTGTATATATTTTGTAAAAATCTCAAAATATGTAAAACAACAAAATAAAATATACGTGTTTAAGAGTTTTTTCGAAAAACTCACCAGTTTTTAAATAAAAAATATTCTAATATTTGAGGGTGGTTTCACCCCCTTAGAATTTGAGTTTCGAAAAATCCCTTCTTATCGCACCTCTACACCCTAAAGTCAATCCGTTTTCCAAAAATCAGCTTTTTACGTCAAGGGCTTTAAGCAGGATCGTGATTAATCAATGACCAGATTTTTCAAAACACCCTGTATACATTTTTAAAAAATCTTAAAATATTATTCTGAAAATTTTTCAGAATAAATAAATACTTAAATATTGAAACTTAATAACAAAGTATTGAAACATACAGCGCCATAATATCTCGACCTCCGCCCGTTATGCTCGTAACAGGTTGAAAAACAATATGTATCTAAAACAACTGATGCGTTATTCTCCAACCTGTTTCAAACCTCCGATTATCTCGAACGCCGTTCTGTTATGCTCGTAACAGGTAAAAAAACAACATAGCTAAAACAACTGATGCGTTATTCTCCAACCCGTTGCGAGCCTCCATCGACAATCGACCGATGCAGCAGCGCTCCTTTCCCACTCCTGTTATCTCGACAGCCAGGCGTTATGCCCGCAACTGTTTCAAAAAAGCTGCTTCTTTTATATCCTATTATTTTTAAGCTGTTGTCAGCCCAACACGACGCGCCGCGCCGTAGCGCATACCCCACTCCGTTGTCCGTTGTATCTCGCCGCCTGTATCGATGGTTGTGAAATAATAGGTTTTCCATCCATACTAGTTGTTTTTTAGAATTGCTTCGAGCAGCATCGAATTTCGTGGCGGTGCAGAGCGCCGACTTCGTTTCACGAACACTCGATCTCTGCGTGTTGTTATTTTATATCTGTTATTTTTTAAAAGCAGTAACGGTTGCGTTATGTTATTTCTAAATAATTGTTATAAAATAACAGATAGTTAAATAACAACCCATCACTAGACGCAACTTTGCCCCAATTTAACCATCTTCGTATCTATTACGGTTTCCGAGATACCAATGCTCCTACCTCGAATTTGTAGCACCCTGTATACATTGGGTTCTATATATAATATACATATAATATATACTATTTAAAAAAATGAAACTTTGATGTGCCACGACTTTATGAACGACCCTGTATACTTAAGTTTTTACTAGCTAATAGATATTTAAAAATCCTATATAATTTTTGTATTTAACGTTTTAACGGTACCTTCTATATTTTACTTAATATTAATAATCGACCGTTTCCATACATAAAAGCCGATCCTGTATATAGGATCGTTGTTATATATCGCTGTTATATCTCCTACGCGGAGCAAAGGGCTTCAGTGAAAACTCTCCATCGGGTTTTATTTTTGGCAGTTGTTTTTGCTTCCTTCCATGTTGACTCCACTGGTTGAAGCTCATTCAGTATGGAATGTCTCCATGTTTGAGCAGGTCGTCCTTGTTTTCTTTTGCCTTGGGGATTCCACTCCAACGCTGATCTCGCTATATTGCCATCTGGTTTCCGCAAACTGTGATCTATCCAACCCCATTTTTTTTTGAGAATATCATTGCCTACTTCTTGTTGGTTTGTAAGATGAAGCAGGTCAGTACTGCGTATAGTGTCTGGCCAAAGGATACTCAAAATGATGAATTGAAAAGATATACAAAAATGCAAGATGCGATAATCTGTATTAACCTTTGCTTTAATTGAACTGGATAATCGAGTCCGCACTGTATATGATAGAACGATACCATATAAAACACACATGAACTAAACATATATCTAGACTATTTTATATTCTAAGCAGACGAATAGTACTAAGCAAGATCTCTGCTATTGTGGGAAGCAACTATTCGTTACATCGCTCGTTGCAGCTCCGTTCTCTTTCATTACACCGATAGTGGGTCTCTCGAAAAGTTAATTAAAACCCCATCGTTGCACAATTTAATTATCGCGTCAAGTTATAAAACAGAGCGCTACTGCGAGCGCCGAGCCGCCCCCTTCTCCAACTGCGGCTGTTTTACGAACTACTTTGTAGTTTCAACGACGCCTGTTAAGGGCTGTAAAGTTTGCGATGGAAGCGAGTGCGCACGTGGCATGAAATTAGGTTATAATTTCGGTGTTATTTGTTTTGTAGGCTTTTAGCAATTTTTTTGTTATTTTTTATTCTATATATTATAATAGGTACTTTGTTTTATAACGTTGTTATTATGAATAGTAATTTGTCTATTATAAGATCAAGTGTTATTATTTAACCTAAAACTTCACAGAGTAGTGTGACCAAGAACTGGAACAAAGGAATGTTTCCTCAGCAGCGTGGTACACCCAGGGGGGTGACAGTGAAATAGGAAAATTGGAAACAGTCATTAGTGTCATTCTCCTGACGACAAGTATGGCCGCCTAGACAAGGACAGCATTGTTTTTGTCTAACTATTGTCTAACTTCACAGTTTAGAATTGACAGACTTCAGTTCCAGAGACAACTTCAGATTTGTTCTAGAACAAATTAGAAAATATTCAACGCCATTTTAATTTATTCCGTTTAGTTTCGTTTTGGAAGTTCAATTTAATATTTCCGCTGAAATTTATATATATAAAGGTAATAAAGGGTAAAAAATATATATTACATGAAGAATCCTGGAGAAAATGACGTTTCTGCAGTAGTAGGTATGTCCCATGTATATGAAAAATAGGTAGTAAATAAACACTGTTTTTATATTTTTTAGATGCAAGAAAATGGTGTTATAATCTCTTTGATCGGCGATTTTTTTGAAAATGGAAACAATTTATAGCAAGGTAAGATCATTTTTAACTATAGCCAACGTTAGTTATCTCCAGTATGTGCGATTTATTGTCAATAATGCAATAATGCAATAAATCGGACTGATAATCTGCTTATGTTATCCGACTAAAAGTCTCTTTTTGATTTATAAGCCAGGTCTCTTTGGGAATAATGAACGCTTTTTTTAAACAGTATATTTATATTTTATACCTTGTTAATTTTAGTATAAAAAAAATTGTTTTTCTGTTTTCAGGTTTTTGTATAAGGCTCCTGTTTTCATGTTCCTGTGTCCGTTTTCTGTCCTTGAAGTCTGCGAATACGTTTTTTTACAAATTACTGTAAGTCATGGTATTGAAACCTAATTGGTATTGAAATAATACAATCCTCTATATTTTTATATTTATTTAGTCACGTTGTTTCATATTTCAAATAAATATATGTGAATAAATTATTTTTTGGTTTTATTTATGAAAAGAAAAAACACAAAATACATTTGAACTGAAAGAGGGCCCGCCATTGAATAACCGGAAACGGAAATGAAAATTAAGCCATCATGTCCTTATCATGTCAACCTGTCAATTGGAAAATTAGTTCTCCAGACGACAACGAAGGCTTTCGGTGGCGTATCGTGTTTCCACGATTTAACACAGATTTGACACTTCTTTCTAGTTAATTATTTTATGGGTACACCGATGCTTCTACAACCAAAGTAGGAACAGAGATATGAGTATTTGGGATGAAAACACAAAACATCCCCCTTTAGAACTTTTTCTTTAATGGCTATAAGCGGGAGTAAAAGACCAACCGCCCAAACAAACACTAGAGGCGCCACCGGTCTTCAAATGGTCTAAAAATTGCGAAAATTTAATCATCTAATTTTGACACAAGGGGTCGCGCTTCACTTTTTTAATTTTAATTCAATATTGTTTTCAAACGATATTATTAGACTTTGTTGCATTTTGTGAATGTATAAATGTTTTCTTAGTATAAAGTTGCATTATATTAATTTAAATTATATTACATACATATTTAGAATTCAAATATTATGTCATATAGGTACAAATGTCAGTTTCCGTCTAAAATGTCATCTTGATAACAAAAAATTAGTTATGTCTTTGGCATAGATAAATGCAACAAGTTTAGATTGGAAAGCCCGTCAAAATTTTCAGTCGCGAAATTATTTTGGGTCGCGACCGTTATACGCGATCTGGCGCTGCTATAGCGGTCGCTAAGAACAACGGCAAACAAAAACAGAAATAATTTTCTCTTGTCAAAGTCAGAATATTCAAAAATCATAATAATCTTTCAAAATCTAAACATCTAAACCGCTCTCATTAAAGAAATTCCGAAAAGTGTTTATAGCGTTCATTTTCAATGTAATTATTGCTATCTTGTGAGTTTAATTCAAGTTTTATTTACTTCAACCGGTGATAATTGTGAAAAAGTGGCATTAAAAACTTAAAAAGCTGTGCTGTGAACTATGAACTGCAAAAACCATCGTGGATCGTGGCATAACGTCGGTTTCCAATGTTTCATAGGTATTTCATACATGCGTCCTTATATAAAATAAAGTTTCTTGTATGCAACACACTGTATTTTATTTATAAATAAACGAACGAAAATAATAATAAATTTGAATAAACAATATTTGGCGATATAATTCCGGAAAAAGCCGAACCGCTCCGAAATGTTCAAAAGTTTTGGGTCGCGACCGTTGCAAGAATAGCGCCAAATAGTGTTTACATTGTCCTTATGGGCACTTTCCAATCTAAACTTGTTTCATTTATCTATGGTCTTTGGTTATGTCAGAAATAGTTAAAATCATGTTAAAATATTAAAATTTACAAGTTATAATTAGATATTTGATATTATTTCAGAAACAAAAACATAATGATACAGCGTAATGTTGATATGCAGGTCCAAAACAAAAAGTGCCGTTATATTTTTCAGTTTTCGTTGTCAGTCGCGTAAGTTTCAGTGATTTTAGTGTTGTCGGATATTTTTATTTGTGAAATAGAAATATTGCGTTTGGATTGCAAATCTAAAAGTGGAAGTTTGCAAGTTTGCAATGTAAGTAAGCGTTTGTCCATTTTATACTTTACTTTTTTCATACCTACGACAAATATACATATATTGAAATTTTATAATTCGAGTTATTTAAAAAAAATGTTAGAAAACAAGCTGGTAATCCTGTAATTGACATAATTGTTATGTAATAATAATATATTCCATTTAAATGTAATATATTACTTTACAATTAAAAAAATGTAAATTAAAAAAATATTTACAGGCAATAATTGAAATTTTTAGCATGCGAACAAACACGAGAGGCGCTTTATTATTTACTTTCATTTCTTAACATGATAGACGAAGTTCTAAAGGGGGATGTTTTGTGGATGAAAACTAAATACTCCGAATCAATGGGCACCTACCCTAACGTCCTTTGGACCATGGCTGGGAAACTTAAATGAAAATGACAGTTCATTAAAAATAGTTTTTCCTCCAAGATGCAGAGGCGCAAAATATTAAAACTGTCAATATTAATAATGCAAATGTCAATATCTGACAATATTAAATTTGATTTTTAACTGTCACGAGACCTTGCACGAGACATTCAGAAACGCTTTTGTTGTGATTTTACGGTTTGATTTCGTTTTGATTTGTCGAATTATTGTAAAATTAAATTGCTTCAGATTTTTTGCCAGTATTCTGTTTTAGACAATATGTTTTTTAAAAATGGTGGGACAATTTGTGTTTTGTATAGACTCTTAATTATTTTTATCATGGAGTTTAATTGTTGTACACCTGGTTTCCAAAGGATACAATGGTAAGTAAATTAAACATATCTATTTACAGTTATAGATTTTTTAAATTAGTACTGCGAATAAATGCTACTTGCTCAGCAGTTATTTAATTTTTTTTACGGTGCATGTAAGGAATTAAGGACGCGCGTTGCGTTATTTTAGCATGATCAACAGATGACTACATCTAATTTAATTTGTTTTTATTATTTCAGGTCTCAAACGGAAACAAACTGGGAATCTTGCCTATACCAAAATTATATAGCTGTTTCCAATTCACTTCAAAGGGAGGAAAATTATGTAAAACTGCCTGCTATTTGCTGAAAACTGCCAAAGATTAAATTATAACTGTAACAACTTAATATATACTATTTCTAGTCTTTTTAATATTTTTTTTAATTAATATCCGACATATAAGAACACTTTGTATGCTTTTAATTAAGTTGATTTATCGTTTATAATATGTTCGACCTAATTAAAAGCACACAAAGTGTTCTTACATGTATGTCTAAATTTATTTTAAATTAACTAAAACAACCCCCTTCCCCGCGCCCCTCTCCATCATTAGTATTTCTTCCTCTGACTACCAGAGGCGCCCTTGTATAATAAAATTGAAATGTATTATAAGTTGCCTATCTATTTAATAGTATAAGTCTTTTATCTATGCTTTAGACAAAAATCTGTGCTAGCGAAAGATGCGTACAACTTAGATATGAACTATTGGAAACAAAAAAAAATTGTGTGTGCACTATGTACGCATATTTGAAGTGAACCTTCTTACTCACATCTATTAAATTGAATGATTTGAATGATATATCTTTTTTTATGAATGCTTTTTATAAACTTCAAAAAAATTAAATTAAATTTTACATAACCAGATTGTCATTCCAAATCGCTGTCTTTTTTAGACAGATGTCACTTGTCTTGTCGTTATTCAATTCATTATTCGAATTCTCAGAATGTTGCATAGAAATGTTGTTAACAAAAGTTTCATCTTAAAATAAAATATTAATCACTCACAATTGTTTATCTCCATCATTTACCGGATTAATAATACAGAAATTACAGCTCAATTACAAACAATTCATTATTTATAGCGATTTACAGTACTTAATTCTATTAAATTATACGAATATTCTCGTTGATTATTGGTTCGAAATAAATATGACAGTGTCCTCCAATGAAAATGCGAGTTACTAACTCTAAATTCTAATTCTGAGCTGGCAAATGATAGATCGCTATTCAGAAGCTACAAACATGCTACACATCTATTGTTGGTACAGTTTCAAGTTGATTATAGTGGTTTTCTTGGCCGCGTATGGCACAGATCGTTGCCCAGTGTTGCCACAAGCTTATATTTTCATTGAGGTAGATTATCACGAGATAACGGGGTTAAATTGTTTTACAAAGGGGTAGATCTATCCCGAATGGGGCAACACTGCCGCTATCACTTTTCCTGTTGTTAGCTCGTGCGCCACTGCCGTCTCGCATGAGTCACGGCTGTCTCGTGGCCGTCATTAAATAACTATCTTAAGGTGCGTATTCATTATCCGAATGAACGAACGAACGAACGAACGAACGAACGAATGAAAGTGCGGTATATTTAGACGGGGACCGAACGCATGCGGCCGTTCGTGCGTTCGTTCGCTCGACCATCCGTTTCGAGTCGGTACATCAAAGGCGTTCGCCAACAAATGCGTCCGGTCTATGGTCCGGTCTTCTCGTGCGGTTCTATCGTACGGTCCCCGTCCATACCACTAGCGAACATTCGTTCGTTTGTTCGTTCGTTCGTGCGGATAATGAATACGCACCTTTATCCGATAGTCAAGCAGCCTTAGGAGCGATCAACTTAGTAATCATCAATTCGAGTCAGTTGGTCAGAGAATGCATAGACAAGCTGAACAAATTAGGCAAAGAAAATAAAGTCCTCCTACCCTGTGTGCCAGTTATCTTCGGATTGTCGTGGGTTTTTTAACAGGACACTCACAACGGCGAATGCAGATTCTTTAGCGAAAATGGGAAAATACCAAAACACCTCGTCACTGAGTGTGTCGAAACGACAACCATTTGTGCCATAAACTTTGGTACGACTGATATCAGAGGTGGAGAACTAACCTCTATAAATCCGTCTTATATAATGGCTTTTGTCAAAGCCCTGAGACTGTATGATGAGTTATAACTCATGAAAGAGGGACACAATAGATCTACAAGGTCGCGGTGATTCACTTCCCCTCACATTTAATCTACAATCTACAATTTAAATAAAATTAAATAAGAAAGAACACTTTGAATGAATGAGTTGTGTAAAAACCCTTGTATATTAGTCCGTGCCAATGTATTTAACCAATATCCTATTTTTGTTTCCAGAGGGTAGAACGCTGGAACTGCACTCTCCGGACGCGGTGCACAGTTGCGTCCTGCGGGCGTCCGATGCCGGCGAGGCCGTGGCATGGTTCAACACGTTGCATTCTGCCCTGGCCATCCTCACCACGTCGGCGTTGCACGATGCCTCGAGGGCCATTCCGGACCTGAGGCACATCGGATGGTTGCTGAGGAAACCCAGGACAGAGGTAGGAACATGCCATTGCAATACTTTCACCGGTCTCATCTGTTTTTTTTCTTCTTCGGCGAATGTTCCACTATGAACTTATCTTGAGAAAAAGATATCTTGAGAATACGAGTAATAGTTCCGGAGATATCTGGAATCTAAATTATCAATACCTGTCATTATTGACACAAATTAACCATGTTGACTAAATAGTTATTAGACTGAAATCATAAATTTTAAATGTTTTTGTGCCGAAAGTTCAACAGAAACTGTTTTATCATCATTTTGTTAGAAAAAAACATTTATGATTAATTTAAAACAATAAAAAGTTCCCAAATTTATCATCTCGGTCAAATAACAATTTACTCAACATGTTTATTTTTTGTCAATAATGACATGTATTGACTATTTCCATTCTAAATATCTTGAGAACGGTTGCTCGTAGCGATTTTTACCAAAGTATATTTTTTACGAAAAAAATCACGGAAATGTATAGTTTTTCACTCACTAGTTTTATACAGGTACTGACGAAAAGTTATTACTCTTCAAAGCAGTTAAACCGCGTGTAAGTGGCACCCCCTACAAATATGAGTCATATTGACAACAAAATCAAATTCCTTCTGCCAAAAAACTCCCAGACACCAATTTTCATCCAAATATTGACGTTAAAAATAAGCACATTTTTTCAGATATTTTAAAACTGTCATTCCGATTTGAATCAGATTTGGGGTTTCTATGTTTAAAAGTTGATTCTCACTATACCTTCCGTATCAGCTACCTTCCGTTGCCCTTCCGTTTACGTAAAATATTATATTATGTAAATGAATAGGACAATGCACACTATCCGTTCCGTTTTCCTTCCGTTCCATATCCTTTCCTTCTACACATTTTTTGGCGGATGGAGTGAAGCGTATCGGAAACAGCGTTGTCAAGTTCTTACATTTGTTACCATTTTGTTGATATTTATTTATTCTGTCACCTCTTAATTAAATCTATTACCTTTTTCAAAAGTTACAAATTTTTCGTAATGACGAAATTGTACAGGGTGGGTCAAATTCGACGCTTTTAAATTGAAACACCCTTTTCTATAGGGGATAGATAAAAACTAATATCGGTGTCTGCAGCTCAATTTTTGTCAAAAACATGATGGTGAAAACCGCATATCGATATCTGTTACCGTTTCGGAGTTACGGGGTGTTTTTCAAACATATGTATTTTTAACAAATCGCTGTAACTTTTTTGCTATGGAAAATTTTGTATTTTTATGAAAACATTTCCAAAGCACCTTTTTACGTAGAATTTAATGGTTTAAGTATAATTTTTTTTAAATTAATAATTTAAGAATTATCAACAGAAAATTTGATTTCTTATATGGGACACCCTATATATTTTTAATTTATTGGAAAGAATTTAAAATTACCTTTCCAAAAATATAACACACTTAATATTTTGCTTGATTCCTCTTCGAGATATAGACTATATAAAAAGTCGCCCGCTTTAAATAAGTAGGCTTTGAACGGCACCGGCTGTAATGCAAAAAAATTCTAGCTGTGAGAATCAATTAAAACGAAAATAATATTTGCTGTGACAGATGCAGAATTTTGTAACAATTTAAAATATATTTAACCAACATAAACACATTTAAACTATATCTAATAATAATAAAAATAAATAGCAAACCAAGACATGAGATTTTGCTACAGGTGTTCGACATATCGACCGTCTTCTGTTATGGACAGACGGGGTCCTTTTTGAACATATCTCGCGGAATTCATTAACTCAGTGAGGGTGAAAGATACCCTCTCATAACTGCTAAGTATTTCTAATTCTTGTCTAGATTATACGAAAGAATAAGGAACCTTTATTCTTCCGCAAATATATCCATAGGATTAGATCCATGGGCACTAAGTCAGGCGGTCTCGACGGCCAACGGCTCGGATCTTGGTTAGCAATTCAATTATTCTTGAAATTGGCTGCAAAAATTTGCTGATAACTTCAGCGTTCTGAGGTGGTGCGTCGTTTTGCTGGAAAAATATGTTTTCGAGTTCCATTAAGGGCATATCATCAGTAAGGGATCCAAAGCCTACTAGTTAAAAGTGGTGAACTTTTAAATATTCTATATCTCGAAGGGGATTATAACAAAATATCAAGTGTGCTATATCTTTGGAAAGGTAATTTTAAATTCTTTTCAGTTAATTAAAAATACAGAGGGTGTCCCAAATAAAAAATCAATTTTTCTGTTGATAACTCAATGTAGCATTGCTAACTTAAATTCAATTCAAAATGTAGCATTACTAACTTAAATTATTAATTTTAAAAAAATTATACTTAAACCATTAAATTCTACGTAAAAAGGTGCTTTGGAAATGTTTTCATAGAAATACAAAAATTTCCAAAGCAAAAAAGTTACAGCGAATTGTTAAAAATGCACATTTTTGAAAAACACCCCGTAACTCCGAAACGGTAACAGATATTGAGGTGCGGTTTTCACCATCATGTTTTTGATGAAAATTGAGCTCCAGACACCGATATTAGCTTTCGTCTATCTCCTATATAAAAGGGTGTTTTCATTTAAAAGCGTCGAATTTGACCCACCCTGTACAATAAAAAGTATGGAACTAATACGGAACGGAAGCTTACGTATAGCGTCAATACAATAAAAAATATGGAACGGATATGGAAAGGAAACGGAAGGTATAGCGAAAATCAACTTTTACTAGGAGCTTTAACATTTGACTTTCACAAAAAAACTCTTTGCATTTTCAACTAGGTATAGACATTTTTTTTTGTAAAAATGTTCTTCCAGTATTTACTACATAATAGATAAACCTTGCATAGTTTTTGAAAAAAGAAAATTTCCTGTTAGTAGCCTTTCGTTGGGCAGACCAAACTATATTGTCTTTTGAAATATAATCAATAATTATTCTAGATTAAATTTCCTATACTCCGTTTTGCATAGTCGACCATGAGTCGCCCTCAAGAGTCTTGCAGCGAGACCGAGACCAAGACTTGTTATTGTAAGATAAAAACAATAACTAAGTCTACTTATTAGAACAAGGTGCCTTGGTTTTGCATTTGCTCACTACTTAATTATCTCTTCTCTTTCTTCCAGATCAACATGTCCAGCTCGGAAAGCTCGGAAGACAGCGACCACCGGTGGAACTCCATCTTCGCCGCGGTGACAGACAGCGAGCTGCGCTTCTACGAGAGCGCCCCCTGGTCGGGGGAGGCGTGGCGCGCCCCCGCCGAAGCTTACTCGCTCATCGCCACACGCCTCGTGGGCTCAGGGAAGAGGGACGACTTTCCCGAGTTCAGCATCAGGTGCGCCACAGTCGAGGGGGTGGTTACGCACAGTCTGAGGGCGGAAACGCATCGGGACCTGGCCGTGTGGGCCAAGGCGCTGGTTAACGGGAGTCACGCCAGTGCCGTCACGCAGAAGGAGTTGGTTTGTCGTAAGTATTTTTATTATGGAAGTGAAACTTCTTTACGCCCGTTCGGAGTCAAAATCACGGCCTTGAATGACGTGCAAGCTAGCGAGAGGAAAAGCGACAGAGGCACTATTGCCACAGCTACCCCATTTGGAGTAGATCTACTCGTTTATAAAACAACTAGCGTGTTCCCGCGACTTCATTCGCGTCGAATTAATCATTTGTAATGGTGATGATAAAGCTAAGCAAGAATTTCCATTAACATACAAACTGGATAAAATGTTCTCACATTTATGTCAGCATGAGAAAAACAATATGGCTATATTATTATATAACTTGGTAATATTTGAGGGATAGTTTCATCTCGTTGGAACTTGACTTTCGAAAAATCCGTTTGCCAAAAACAAGCTTTTTACGTCAAGCAGTTTAAGCAGAATCGTTGTTAATCAATTACCCAATTTTTTGGAACACCCTGTCTGATTTTTTAAAAAAATTCAAAATATGTAAAAAAACAAAATAAATTATGCGTGTTCAAGCGTTTTCCTGAAAGACTAACCGTTTTTTAAATAACAAATATTGTAATATTTGAGGGGCGTTTTCACCCTCTTGGAATTTGAGATTTGAGAAATCCCTCCTTATCGAATCTCTACACCCCACAGTCAATCCGTTTCCAAAAATCAGCTTTAAATGTCAAGCAGTTTAAGCAGAATCGTGATTACTCAATGGTCATATTTTATGAAACATCCTGTATAAATTTTTAAAAAATCTTAAAATATGTAAAACAAGAAAATAAAATATACTTGTTTAAGAGTTTTTCCGAAAAACTCACCGGTTTTTAAATTAAATATATTCTAACATTTGAGGGGTGGTTTGACCCTTTTAGAATTCGAGTTTCGAAAAATCCCTTCTTATCGAACCTCTACACCCTAAAGTCAAATCCGTTTTTTAAAAATCAGCTTTTTACGTCAAGCGCTTTAAGCAGGATCATGATTAATCAATGACCAGATTTTTCGAAAAACCCTGTATACATTTTTAAAAAATCTTAGAATATGTAGAAAAACAAAATAAAATAAACGTGTTGTAGCGTTTTTTAAACCACTACCACTGCGAATGGCAGCTTTTCATCGGAGAGCAGTCGTGGATAAGGTATTTCACTAGAGAGAAAATTAATCAGTAATAAAATTAACAAAAGATATATAGATATTGGGCGCCAGGCATGTACAGAGAAAGAAAACACAGACTATATTTATTCATGACGTTCTTTGCTGATACATGACATTGTAGAGTTCTAGTAAATATATAGTGGTTATATGTCAAAGAAAGTGGTGGTAAGAGTCGTACTAAATATCAATGAAAACAACTACGATAAAATACAGGACATGTAAAGTTTAAGAGAAAATATGAAATGTAGCATTACTTTAATTAATTCGATATATTCCATATGATGCTAAATCGAAGATGTTACAACCTGTAGATTCTAGAATCTATGTTTGATTATCCATCTATTAAAATAGTGCAATAATATCTATAAAAGTAATACTATTACAAGGCGTAATATAATGAAACCTAAAATCTAAATCACATTGTAACTACTGAATCGACATAAATGTTCTTAATAATGTAACCACTAAATATAGTCTGTACGATATTATTTAAAATGTACGTTACTGTTTAAGACTGAAAATATAGAAAATCTAAAACATAAAAACTAGAACGTAAATCTACACTTAGCTGTTCTTTATGTAAACTTGCTTCAAACAGTAGCAGCGTGAGGTGGTCTCGCATCTCTGTACTCAGCCATCCAACACAACCAAAGGGGCCAGCATGAGACACCATAAATTGGTACAGCCGTAACTAACTAGCTTACCGCTGGGAAGAAGCAGCATGGGACTCAAGCTACATCCACGCTGTGGCACTTATATGTAAGAAAAAATCGTTCTTACTGGGGACACTCGTCCACAGGACATCCGTACATAAGATAATGTCCGTACACAAGACACTACCTTGGACACAATCCGTACCTTGGACACAGTCCGTACCTTGAAAATAGTCCGTACCTTGGACACAGTCCGTACCTTGGAAATAGTCCGTACCTTGGACACAGTCCGTACTTGGAAATAGTCCGTACCTTGGACCCTAAAAATATGAAACTCTTGTTTAAAACCAAACAAGGTCTAATAAACAAAATAAACCTACCTCGAAATACTTCCGAGGGCTCAATAAATAATAAACAACATGTCCTTTTTTCCATGTGACATTCTGGAGGACAAAAGAAAAGGGACGCCAACGTGCCAGCAAAATACAAATACAAGTTGGGACATCCGTAACTCTACCCTAAAAATATTTAATAATAACATCGAATCGATAAAAGGTAATAACTATCTTTACCTGTAGCCTCGAAATAGCAGCCGATTCAAATTATACAGCAAGATTTAAATAATCACCATTTCTAAAAGCTGGGATACAACAGAGCGTCAAAACAAAGTGAGGTTAAGCACGGAGAGTTGACAGAAGCGATGTTGACAGCGCGCGCCTCCACAGAATAGTAACAGGGTTGTGTCGAACGATAACAGGGTTGGCGACCAGGGAACGTAAAAATTACACGTCAAACAAACTATCCGGCCTGAACGAGAGGGAATCCTGTGATGATAGGCCAGACATCATATATTATATATAAAAAAGACAAGTAACGAACTAAAAACGTTACAGTGTTTAAGCATTTTTTCGGAAACTTGACCGTTTTTTAAATAAAAAAATATTGTAATATTTGAGGGGTGGTTTTACCCCCTTGGAACTGGAGTTTCGAAAAATCCCTTCTTATCGAAACTCCACACCCTAGAATCAACCTGTATGCCAAAATTGAGCTTCTTACGTTGAGTGGTTTGAGCAGGATCCTGATTAATCCGTGAGTCAGTCACTTAAGGATTTTATTTATTAGTATAGATTTAACCCCGTTATCTCGTGATAATCTATCCCGATGAAAAATAAGCCTATAACAACACTGGGTAACGATCTGTGCTATACGCGGCTAAGAAATTTACTATAATAAAGTTGAAACTGTACCAACCTTGATTTCATGCATATTTTCATCGATATGTTTGTAGCTTCTAATAACTCGCATTTTCATTGAAGGACACTGTCATATTTATTTCAAACCAATAATCAACGAGAATATTCGTAGAATTTAATAAAATTACTTTAAATGACTATGAATAATGAATTGTTTTTAACTGAGCTGTTATTTCTGTATTATTTCTGTATATTAATAATGATGGAGATAAAAAATTGTGATTGGTTAAAATTTTATTTTAAGATGAAACTCTTGTGAACAATATTCTGAGAATTTTTTTTAATTTCTCGTTTCATTGCCTAGGCTGCCATGGTCATTCTCGCAAATTACCTTTCTAATTTTTTACTCATCACATTATTTCTTAAACTTAAACTTAAACTCTAAATCGAACAAACACAGACTCACACTCATATTTAATACTCATGCCCCAGGCTGGAATCGAACCAGCAACCTTGCGTCTACTAGAGAGCAGAGCAATCATTTCGACCACAAGGCCGGCATTCTGAGAATTCGAATAATGAATTGAATAATGAGAAGACAAGTGATATCTGTCTAAAAAAACAGAGATTTAGAGTGACAATTTGGTTGTGTAAAATTTAGAGTGACAATTTTGATTATGCATAAGAAATACATAGTCTATGAGTTTACAGGCTAACTAACGATTACAATTAATTTAAAAATAAATCCCCCACATGAATAACGAACAAAACATTTAAACCAAAACAGACCACAGACTACGCAAAACAAATTGTTGGTTAGTAGCAGTTTTAGTAGCAGTCTGCCGAGTGTTCTGCTATGAACTCTTTGGCTTGCCTCTGACCGGCGATTTTCTTCCTAAACGTATTGATTATATTTTGTAAAAATTATTTTGTTCTAGGATGTCTATGGAAAGGTAGACCAGCGCAACTGGTTATCCACTATGAAAACGGATTCACATTACTAGAGTCAGGTACAGGATCAAGAACATTGTGGAGGTACTCTTTCGACAGGCTTCGAAACTCTTCAGATGACGGAAAGAGATTTTTATGGTTGGATTTTGGTAATACAGAAGAAGGTGAAGTGGTACGTATAATCACCAAAATATTTTTCTTAGTACTTTGCTCTCGCAAGATCTTACTTATCTTTATTTTTACTGAATATCTCTATTCAATAAAGCACTTGTTACCGTATTTTTTTGAATATCTACACGGTGTTTAAAAAACATGTGCCGTCTTTTGTGGGGAGATTTCTCATGTCAAAAATAAGATTTATTTTTTATATCAACATAGGTCCGTTTCTACTTTGTCTCGTAGCTACAGTGGTTTAAAGTCTTCATATTTTTTTTTCGATTTATTATAATTTCCTTCTAAGTGATTTTAGCAATTCGAATGAAATTTTGAGTGTAAAAGTTACTACAAGGGTGACATATTTTAATGCTAAAAAAGTGTCGACAGGTTCACCAGGGACCAGGTGCATATGGGTTAACAGTGAAATATTTTTTGTAAAAAAAATTGTACGCTACTGACTCTTTTTCTCTTATTAGTACAGTTGTGTTGGACGTTTAAAGCCGATTAAAAGTTATTTATGATATTTTGTCGATTTCGGTCTCCTTGATGAGATAAACACAATTTTATTAATTTGCCTTAATCACCGAATATTAACTAAAGTCACTAAACTGTACAGGGTGGTCGAAATTGGTCTGTTTTGACAGAGAAAATCTATTTCCTGACTGGATAGGGCAAAACTGACAAAGATGTCATGGGCTCGATTTCTGAGACACGTTTAATGGCGTAAACCGCCTGTTGATATTTTCACTGCCAACTGAGATACGGAGTATTTTTGAATTTTTTACCATTTTGAAAATTGCCCATTTTGAAACTTTTTTATTTCGTGGTATATTAAAATTCTGTAAGAACGTTCTTAAGGCACTTTTTTAAGCACAATGCAGTGGCGTAGTCACTGCATAGTTTTTTTCTATGCTTGCTCTTTTTGTCAGAAATAATAAAAAGTATAATTTTTTAAATGGAAATCATAGTTGGCTATGAACTTAAAAAAATGCTGGCGTTTTACCCTTTCCAACGATCTAAAGTTATGGGCATCTATTTCTAAGAATGAGAGAAATATTAGGTTTTTGATCTTTATATCGAAGAGGGCCTTGATTTTGTGTTGACCTATTTGCCTAATTATTTTTTATCACAATTTAATATTCTATATTATTATTTACTTGCATAATTAAAGACTTTTGAAAAGGTAAATTAACATTCTATATTAGTATTAGTAATTGCAATTGAAATTGATACAATAAACAAAGAAAAAAACTAAAAAAAAGGATTTTTTGAGTGACGAATATAGTTTACTAAAAAAAATCATCTAACATCTTTTGAGTTATAACGATTTATTTGGTGAACTAGTGTAATAAGTCCAAAAGCTTGCCTAGTAGCCATCTGCAATTCTTCTCTCGTCCCAATGGTTTTTACCTTATATATAAGAAGTTTTAATTTTTCCCGTAAAAAAAGTCAAAAGGAGTTAAATCTCAGGACTTAGCAGGCTAAGATATGGGGCCCCTTGTTCCAATCCAATTCTCTCTAAATTCTCCATTTAATAGTTCAGTTGTAATCCTGGCGTTCTAATTGTAATTGGTAATACTAATATAGAATGTTGATTTATCTTTTCAAAAGTCTTTAATTATGCAGATAAATAATAATATAGAATATTAAATTATAAAAAAAATAATTAGGCAACTAGGTCAACACCGAATGAAGGCCCGCTTCGATACAAAGATAAAAAACTTAATATTTTTCTCATTCTTAGAAATAAATACACATAACATTATATCGTTCGAAAGAGTTAAACGACAGCATTTTTTTAAGTTTATAGCCAACTATGATTTCCATTTAAAAAATTATATTTTTCATTATTTCTGACAAAAAGAGCAAGCATAGAAAAAAACTGACTACACCACTGCATTGGGCTTAAAAAAGTGCTTTAAGAAAAGTTGGCACTGAAAATATCAACAGGCGATTTACGACATTAAACATGCCTCAGAAATCGAGCTCATGACATCTATGTCGGTTTTGCTCTATCTAGTCAGGAAATAGGTTTTCTCTGTTAAAACAAACCGAAATTTCGACCACCCTGTACCTTAATCCAAGTCATATCCAATGGCCATTAACTGGCCAAAGTGTTAAATAAGTACTCATTGTTTCTTCACCAAAAATATAAAAAAAGTTCCTATAAACATGTGTGCGGAAATACATAGTTTTATAGTGATAGGATGTTAAAACTTTAGAAAATAGGTCTTTTGTAATTATCTTAAATACTTACTATTTTTTTCTTGAATTGTTTTAAAATTATTAACTGTGATTAATAAAATTTTGTTTTTCTTCTCAAGTAGATCGAAATCGACAAAATATCAAGATACAACTTCAAAAATTCAGTGGCGCACATTTTTTATTTAGAAGAAAAATCTGTCGACACTTGTTTGGCACTAAAACGTGTTTATATACACTTATAGTAAATTTTGCCCCCAAAATGCTATTCGAATCGTTCAAAACACTTTAAAATTATAATAAATCGAGAAAAAATGAAAGACTTGAACCCCTGACAAAACAAATCAGAACTATGTTGGTATTAAAAATAAAGCTAATTTTACGTTAGGAATATCAACACGAGAGATGGCACATGCTTTTTGAACCACACTGTATATTTTTAAATGTTTTTGAATATCTCCAAAAATCCTATGAGTATTTCGCCACTGCAAGGAAATCTACAAAGTAAAATAGTTATTTTTTGTAAACACTTCTGCTTTAATCCAAACGGAAACTACTTGTCAGAAGTTAGGTTTACAGATAGACAAATTTCCCTCGCGAACAAAAAAATGCTTAACGCTTCGGAAAGTCTATCTCTTTCCGTCGTCGGAAGCAAAAAAATACAAGGAAAGTAGAAAAAACTATTTAAAATATTTAAATTCAACTATTCGAGAACACTTTAGTTTTTTTTTAAACAGATACGTCTACAAAAACCGTTGACGTTCTGTTAAAATGACATTATATCAAGTTAAACTTCAAAATTAACAATTACTACCTGATAACAATTACAGTTGAGGGTTGGAACCTTTGGTGTTACACAGCAAAATAAAACACTAAATCACCACAATACACCAAAACACTTTTACTTTTACACTGAACGCGTGTTTCGCTAACCATGTTAGCATCATCAGCAGATGATTATAAACTAAAATACAATCTACAATTGGAGCGTTTATATACTCGCTCAGTGGGCACAAAGTGGGAGTGGCAAGATCTAGCCAACCGAGTCAGAACCCACCGAGCGTAAGAGTTAGATTTCCGCCACTAGAGTAGTAGGAACAAAGAACTTGAAGGAATTGGACCGTTGTCTCTGTTCATACTATCTTTACATTTATTAATTCTGATGCTTTCTTATGCATCTAATTGCCTGTAATTTGAGACTTGTTTAATTAATTTCAAGTTATTAAGATCTATACAATGTCCTTTATCAACAATATGTTCGGCAACGCAAGATTTATCCGGTCTACCATATCTTATCTGAGCTAAATGTTCTTTAAATCTAGTTAATATTCTTGACAATATTATGCTTCTTGTTAGATTTTAATGATTTACTTGAAACGATATTTCTTGATAACTGATTTCTACAAGCCTCTCTTGTAAATACCTTAGGAGAAACATATTTCTCTGAAAGAGACACCAACATTGAATTCATTAACAAAATTAAAAATATAACATTGCATGAGGGTGAAATTTTGGTCTCCTTTGATGTATCTTCGTTGTTCCCAAGTGTTCCAATTCCACACACACACTTTAGGCTACTTGAAGGAATTACTGAACGCAAATGGTCTCGACAACAAAACTGTGATTGAATATATTGAGCTTACATCGTTATGTATGAAACAAAATTGTTTTCAATTTAATAACAACTTTTTTTGAACAGCGGAAAGGTACAGCAATGGGTAATCCATTGTCTCCATTTTTGGCAAATTTATTCATGAGCAGGTTTGAAGTGGAGGCTAAGAATCAGTTTGAGTATTTTCCAAGAGTATGTTTTAGGTATGTGGATGATATTTTTGCTGTTTTTGACACACATTCAGACACCATAGATAATTTTATTTCTAAGTCAAATAATCGTTTTCCTTCCATTAAATTTACACATGAAATTGAGAACAACGACAGATTGCCATTTCTAGATGTATTAGTTATTAGAAATACTAATAATTGCCTGGAATTTGATATCTATAGGAATACCACTACACGAAGATATATTCCTAATGAATCATATCATAGTATTGAACATAAAATGGCTAGTTTAAATTTCTTAGTTCATAGATTACTTAGTTTTCCACTTTCCAACGAAAGATATGAAATAGAAAGAGACTACATTAGGAATGTAGTTGAGTGTAATGGATATTGTCTTTCACTAGTTGATAAAATAATTAGAAAACGTAGGTATAGGTTAATGATTTCTGAAAATTCGACTTTTCAAGTAGAGAAAGATACGTCAAAATATTTTTCAATACCGTTTGATAGACAGTTATCCCGTGGTCTAAAAGGAATTTTTAAGCAGGTCAATTATAAACTTGTGTATAGTGCTAATAATAAATTACAACAATTATTAGGTAATCCAAAGGATAAAACACCTCTACTGGAAAGGTCGGGTATTTATGAAATTTCTTGTAAAGATTGTAATCAGAAAGATGTTGGGCAAACTAGAAGATCAATATTAACTAGATTTAGCTCAGATAAGATATGGTAGACCGGATAAATCTTGCGTTGCCGAACTTATTGTTGATAAAGGACATTGTAGAGATCTTAATAACTTGAAATTAATTAAACAAGTCTCAAATTACAGGCAAATAGATGCATATGAAAGCATCAGAATTAATAAATGTAAAGATAGTATGAACAGAGACAACGGTGCAATTCCTTCAAGTTCTTTGTTCCTACTACTCTAGTGGCGGAAATCTAACTGTTACGCTTGGTGGGTTCTGACTCGGTTGGCTAGATCTTGCCACGCCCACTTTGTGCCCACTGAGCGAGTATATAAACGCTCCAATTGTAGATTGTATTTTAGTTTATAATCATCTGCTGATGATGCAAACAAGGTTAGCGAAACGCGCGTCCAGTGTAAAAGTAAAAGTGTTTTGGTGTATTGTGGTGATTTAGTGTTTTATTTTGCTGATAACAATTACTTAATAAGGTTAAACCAGAAAACCTAAAGATATTTAAACTCGAGAGTTTAAATATCTTTGAGAAAACCCCAAACTTTCTGTATGATTATTTTTAATTTTTACGTATGTTATGTTCTTTAAAATCAAAGAAGCGATTGCCATACATTACTAACATCTACAGATGCATGAGCAATACATCTATTTTTATTAGATTGTATTAAAAAAGCCTCTTTTATTTTTCTATTAGAGGCTATCCGCTTCTTTCATTGTAATTTTGGCGTTATTAAAATTTATTCTGTGCCCTGTGTCCCATGAATGCTGACAAATTGAAATCTTAGATTTGTCTCCCTTTCTTAAATGATCTTTATGTTCTTTAATTCGAACATTTAAGGGTCTAAATGTTTGACCAATGTAAAATTTATCGCATTCGCATGCTATATATTTTTGAATATAACATTTCTTTATTTTTGTAGTATATTAATTAAATTATTTTTTTATATTTTAGGAACTGGACATCGAGGGATGTCCCAAACCCATCGTCTTTATCCTACATAACTTCTTATCTGCCAAAATCCATCGATTAGGACTGACAGCGTAAGGGTGTCCCAAAAACATCGGTGCATTGGACACTAATCAAAGAAGAATGAAGAATTTGTCAATTAGTAGTTAAGACTACATTTAAACCTCAGAAAGGTTTAAAAACATTCGCAAGAGAGCGAAGAAGAAAAATCCAAAATATTGTCATCGAAATAAGAGTTCGAAAATATCAGTATTAAGTGAGAATAAATCACACAATTTTACAGAATATGTATAATCAAAAACTGCAGAGACTACGGCCAGGAAATGGCTGAATATTATAGCGTGTTTTTATTGGCGAAATTTATACAACTTTATACAGGGTGGTCCGAACTGTATTCCGGAAACTTCGGCAGCATATTCTACAGATAAAAATAATTAAAAAAGATCGTAAAAATGTATGTCCTAAAATGGCTTAGTTTCGGAGATACAGGGTGTAGAAGTTTCTATTTTTTATTGACTATTTCCATTCTAAATATCTTGAGAACGGTTGCTCGTAGCGATTTATTTTACCAAGAGATATTTTTTATGTAAAATTATCACGGAAATGTACATTTTTTTACTCAGTAGTTTTATACAGGTACGGACGAAAAGTTATTAGTCTTCAATATAGTTAAAACACATGTAGGTGGCGTTCCCTACAATTAGGAGTCATATTGACATCAAAATCAATTTTCTCATGTCAAAATCTCCCAGTCACCAATTTTCATCCAAATATTAACGTTACTTCAGAAATTATTTGGAAAAATCGAAATAAAAATGAAATATCTACACCCTGTATCTCCGAAACTAAGCATTTTAGGACATACATTTATACGAACTTTTTTACTTCTTTGTTTCTGCAGAATATGCTGCCGAAGTTTCCGGAATACAGTTCGGACCACCCGGTATAAATAAAATACATACTAAAGGCGGATACAATGCATAAAAATCCGCCTTAAGTCTACTGAAATGTGTAACAACCAAAAAAAAACTATTTTACCATCTTTATATTTATTAGACAAACATATCGATATCGATATTTCAAAATTATCGATGTCTTGTTCCCATCCCTACACATCTCAACATTTCGAGTGAAAATGTATAGATTTTTTCAGTAAAAACCGCTGTAAACTCAAACTAATCAAATTTTACAAATAAAAATCTTGTGTTTTTAGTTTGGAACCGTTAAATTTAATGTATATTTTTTTAATTTTGAAAATGATCGGTCTATTTTTTGAACCTGTGCCTTCCGAGAAGCGAAGAACATGATTTTTGAGTTAATTTTAAGGTTGTTCTTACACGATAATAGTAAGAAAAAACACATTCCTAGTCCAAACACAACACCTTTCCTCATTTAGATTTAGTATGGAGCGATTCATTTGCCTGAAGATGACGTCTTTCAATATTTTGACATTTTTTCTTATAAAACTTTTTTAATTTACCTATTATTTATTAATATATTTTATTGTTAGTATTTTTTGATGGATTAGATATATTTGGCACACTCTATCGAAATTTAACTAACACTGCATCGAAACATAATCAAAACTTCGACTAGAGATATCGAAATTTATATTAACTATCGATACCACAATACCACCTTACTAGTAAGGCAAGTTTTATGATTGTTTATAAACCATGCATTTTCGTATAGTTCTCTGATTATTTCTGTAATTTAGTATTGTATATATTAACAGACATGGATTTAGATACCAAACTAATATAATTTGTTTATATTGTATATAAAGTATTCTTTTATCTTTATGTTTCATAATGCGATACAGAAAAAATATTATAGAAGCAATATTGGTTCTTTTTTCGTTACATTTAGGGTTAAGAATTTGTAGACATACAAATTTAAATACCGTACAATCGAAAAAAAACGGCGTCAAAGATAGCTGGGATCGATGACAATTTTGGCGGTCAAGCCCTGAACTACATTAACTCGGCCTGTACTATTATTCGGAGTATTATTTAATAAATAATAGTACAGGTTAAGTTAATTAACTGCCAGTTGGCCTTAGAATGTAGAATGAGTCAGGGGGGGGGTCAATCACTGCGACTTTAAAGATCTATTGTACCCCCCTTCCTTGAGTTATAACTCATCACACCTGTTGACACTTGTTCTCAACAGCTCATCCTGTTGACTGAGGGGCAGCGTATTTCCCATCCTCCTCTGACAACAGATGTTCTTCCTCCGAGGGTACACACCCTTCTACGGTTAGAGTTTGGCCCTCCGTGCCTTTCACAGTCGAGGAGATTGCCTCCGGCTGAGGTATCCGTGAGGTGTAGGCTGGAGGATCTGTCTCCATTTTCTCCACCTCTATAACTTGGTCTCTCCTTAGACTTTAGATACCGGTGTTGTCCCGTATCTATAATAGGGGATATGCCGCTCTCTCTCTAATGCCTCCTTGGATTTCAGGTCAATTCCTATTGTGAGGACCTGACCATGACCCTCCTCCCTCGAGTTTATGACTCGCCAACTTGAGATGCCTACATTGAAGTTCTGACCCTGGATAAGGCTCAGCAGGTAGGTGGTGTCTTTCCCTTGCTCCTCGGCAGAAAGACCGTGATGGCCGCCCCTTTAGGGATGGTTTCTCCCTTCACTGCAACTAGTTCCAGCCCTTGCCAATTTTTAAGCTTAGTTGCGATTTCCACCAACCAATTCGCCGATTCTTGAGATACACAATCTGTGAGGATCATGCCCACCCGAAAGTGTATCCCCGCAAAACGCAGCTGATCCACATTTTGTCGATCGTTGTGTTGCGATTCGATCGCCACTACGTCGTCCAGTATAGCCTCTTCTAGAGACGTTTGCTGGTCGGTGGTCAGAGCAACCTCTGTGAAATTCTTTGGCAGCACCGCCATTATCACTTGTCCAGGAATAGCGGCAAAGCTGGTGATACGTCTACTTGCCTCCCGGTGTTGGACGGTTTTCTATCCTGGCTTTTTTATCTCCCTGCCGGAGAAGAGGTGAGAGGTTCTCGCTCCCTCTCTTGTTCTACCGCCTGGTTGACCCAGGCCGGGTAGACGAAACGGTAGCTTGTGTCGCTTATTGGGTCTAGAGGTAGGCTCCCGACCCTTGCTGGAGAAGGTGGTAGTTTGTGTGCTACTTGTGGAGGATCACACCTTGCGTGACCATTTCTGATGCGTCTCAATGCTCTCTTGTAGTTTCCATTGGATTTGGTTCCTAAGGTAGTTTCCTTGGGAGTTGGCCTTAAGAAAGTTGTAACTATTTTTATATTGAGTAAAAATTATTTTTAAAGGGTGTAGTTTAAGATCCGAGCAATAATAATATTTGGAAATAGATTTGTGTCCGGAAACGTTCTATCCTTTTTAAATCTTTCTATAATTAGTGTTAACTTTTTACAATTTTATGTTATTTTTTAGTAAATGACGTCTAGAGATTGACCTGGCCAAAATTATCATCGATTGTCATTCTCCAGCTGCCTTTGACTCCTTTTTTTTATCATACGGTATTTAATAATATGAATAATATGATTACATGTTTTGGTCGGAATCAAAGATTAAGTATTGTTTCTGCAACATTTTTATATGTATCTACATGTAACATAAACTGTTAATTGTATTATAATTTTTTATTATCTATTATTATGAGGAATATACATGATAATACATAGTGTTCACGATTATCGGGTATGTAAGTCTCAGGTTATACATTATTTTATTTGATATTCGTACGAACTATGTCGTGAGGTAGTTTTTTACTCTTGTACATTCACTACAAACGAAGGTAAAAGTAGACAATATAAAAAACAAACTATTTACTATAAGATTATCTAAATCAGTACAGAATCGTTCACTTTTTAATAGAAAAAAGATATTTTAAGAATATTTCATATCAACATAGTGGCAAAAATGTTTTAAGTGAAACTCCGTTACGCGCGCTGGGAGTAAAAATTCATAGCCGTGAAACACGAGCTAGCGAGAAGAAAAGTGGGAAAGGAATTAAATTTTCATTCATATTTTCATCGATAGGTTGGTAGCTTCTGAATAACGATCTAGGTAAAGCTTCTAGTTCATTTGCTAGCTCTGAATTAGTCAAGCTGTACGCACGATGGTGCGATCACGGCTGCGATCACGATCTCCACGCGGCCGCGGCCAAAAGTTGCTGAAGAATACATATTTCACCTTAGCGCGATCGAGTTTTGGAGACGAAGCGGCCTGGCGGCGTTCTATTCTGCGGTGGCGATCAGATTTAACTTGTCGAGTTTGATCGCGTGATCGCGACCCAACTGATAGGGATTTTCCGCTATTTTGTGTTTTTTCTTGTTGCAAAAAAATACACAAAATTCTATATGATTTATCCGATCCAAGTTACAAAAATAATAGAATTAAAAATAAAAAGTTTGAGATAAAATTGGAGTTGCAATTGGATTGGATAGTAGATAGTATATACCTTTTTATCGTTTAAGTTTAAATATTGTAGGTAAATATTTAAGAATGTTTTTTTTTTGGTATACATAATTCACATTTTTAATTTGTTCCTATGTATACCTACAGGATAGCTCTCTATATATAGGTACGGCGGTGAACGTGAACGCGTTGGTGTGTGCTAGAAGGATCGCTCATGTTATCGCTGCCCTGATCGTGATCGCACCAGTGTGGCTAGCAACTCGCATTTTCATTGGAGGACATTGATATATTCATTTTAAACCAATAACCAACGAGAATATTCCTATAATTTAACAAAATCACTATAAATCACTATAAATAAAGAACAAAACATGTAAACAAAAACAGACTACACCATAGACTTAATTATTTTAAGTCTATAGACTACACGAATTTTTGGTTAGGTTCGAAATTTCTGCCCTTAGATAAATTTTAAGGGGTGTTAATATTATTAGGCATTATTTGCATAAAAGTGCGTATTTTGGGTGGTATTCCACAAAATTTGCAGGCTATTGAGGAAAGAGAAAATGTACAGATTATAGAAATACATTGAAAGTAATATTTATATTAAAACAGCATTATATGTCACTTCAAATATGCGCACATATAGTGCATACGTTTTTTTGTAATACAGTTTTTAAGTCTAGCTACTAAAAAGTGGACAACTCTGTATATTATTTTCGATCTGTAATAGGAAAACTAACTGTCATAATCAAAATTTTGGTAACTGTTCAATGTCAAAAAAAAAGATCTAAAGCAAAATATTCTCGTGTTCTTTCTTGTATTCTTGTAGCTTTGTACAATGTAGAAAAAAGTAAATAAACTTTGAGAAAAATATGAGAAATGTATTTTTAAAACATAATATAAGGAAAAAACAACACTGTAAACTTGTAATCCTAGCCAAATACCGTTAGATTATTGTAATTGTAGCAATAAACGAAATTTCAGAAATTCGACTGATGTTTTTTTTGACAAGAAGAATTGACCTGTACCATTTTGTTGATATGCTCCTTCCTTGAGTTTTAATTTCTTATACAGTCTCAGGGCTTTTACAAAAGCCAGTATCTGAGACGGTTTTATAGATGTTAGTTCTCTATCTCCGATATCACCCAAGAAGCATATTTTTAGACACAAAATCGAAACAAAATCTTTGCTCAGAAACAGTTTCTTCACATTTTTGATACATATGTTTTGTAACATAAATCGCTTTTTGTTTCGAAATTTTACCAAAATATGGTTTCGCTACATAAGCTATAATAATAAAGATTTTAGTGTCACAAATTTTTCGAAAGTTTTAAGAAACAGATGTGTGCCTGAAAAGTTTCCATATAATTTATTTGATATCCTGTCATAACGTTGATATCCTGTCACATAACGTTATTTTAATTGTTTGGATTTTGTTCTGCAGTTTTTGCATTTAAGCATTCTTCAAGTTTTTATAGTACCATAATTAAAAAAAAACAGAACGAAGGACATATATGTCAAATAGTGATGAGTACAAATTCAGATATTTTTGTTATGCGATTTTATAATAAATTATTATACGTATTACAGAGATGATTTGTTTCAAGAATAAACGTAATAACAACCACAGTACCCATATCCAACAGGAGACCGAAGAAAAATGTTACCAGCAAACGTTTTTTTTCTATTTTTTCCACAATGGAATACAAGTTTTTATGTTTTAATTGTGTTATAGTAAGTAAATAAAAATGTTTTAATTATTTTGACCAGAAGTTTTGATTGGCGTTGTTGACAGGTGACTAGTTCGAAATTTCTACACAGATAGCGCTAAATCGAAACATTTTGGAAACAGTTTCCATTTATTGTTGATCCATTTTCGAGCACGAGCTTTTCTCTTTTTAGACAGAAATATGATATAATGTAGATGATTTGTTTCCGACTCCAAGCCAACTTTATAAAATAATGAATTATAATTCCGCCATGTTGGCTAGTGATAGCGTTTTTAACTAAAAATATATGTTTTTATCGGTTGTTGAGCTTTTAAACTCATAAGAACGCGTTCTACTTACATCAATTTATATGTTTTTATTTTAAGAACCACGATATAAAAATAAAGATCTATATTTCAAACCAAAATATTTTGTAGCAACATTTTATTTTTGTTTATCGTATAGTAAGCACATCGTTTAACAGGTATTACAAAATAATACACGTAAAAATTGGGATGGAAAAAAAAAAGGATGGAACGAGCAATGCGAAACCCAATACCAGGCATTTCTCGCTAGCCACGACCAGGAAATTGCCCTGACCACGAGTTGCTAAACAGTCTTGACGCGGCGCGTCGAGGGCGATGGATGGAAATCGTTCATGCATTGGACTTCAAGACTTCTAGTAGAAAAGCATGGTCTCTTTTAAGAAAACTAAGGGACGGCAACAAGAGCGCCCACAAAAACACACCAATACCTCCAAACAAGATAGTCTCCCATATAGTGTCAACCTCGAAAGCTCCGAGAGATAGAACTCACACAACTCACATTAGGCGCGAGCTCACAGCGCTAAAATCTACTTGTGACGACCAAACGGAATTTTCCCGGCCATTCTCGTTAGACGAAATAACCATTACTCTCAAGGACGTAAAACCGGGAAAGGCACCTGGATATGACGGAATCCACCCAGAGTTCCTACTGCACTGTCGAAAATATGCAAGAAGCTGGTTAGCACAATTTTTCACAGATATCATAACACACAGCATAATACCTCAACAAATGAAACGCTCAAAAATCATCGCCCTATTGAAGCCAGGAAAGCCGAGCGATGAACCGAAAAGCTATCGCCCAGTGGCATTGATGAGCTCAATCTATAAGCTCTTAGAAAGACTTCTGTATAACCGCATCGCCACGAACAGGCCGGGTTCCGCCCTGCGCGCAGCTGCACAGATCAGGTTATGGCACTAACAACATACATAGAAGCTGGCTCTCAAAGAAAATTTAAAACTGCAGCTATTTTAATAGATTTGTCTGCAGCTTACGACACTGTCTGGAGACATGGCTTACTATACAAACTCGGCCAAACAATCCCTTGTTTGAGAACTCTCCGACTTATAGATAACATGCTCGCTGACAGAACATTCCGGGTGGTAATGGGAGCACAAAAAAGTGCCCAAAGGATCCTAAATAACGGATTACCACAGGGCTCCGTTCTGGCCCCATTGCTGTTCAGCTTGTATATCGCTGATATGCCTCACACATCCTCTAGGAAGTTTGGATATGCAGACGATTGGGTCTTGGCGACGCAGCATAAGAACTTTGAGGTAATGGAGGCAACTTTGTCGTCTGACTTGGTGGCCTTAAGTACATATTTCCGTAAATGGAGACTGCAACCAAACCTTACAAAAACCGAAGCGACATGCTTCCATCTCTGTAATAAATCGGCAGGCAGACGACTTGACGTCCGTTTCGAAGGAAATCATAACGAGTATCTAACATAACGAGTATCCAAAGTATCTTGGAGTCACATTGGACAGAACGCTCATCTATAAGCGGCACCTGGAAAACACTGCAGCCAAATTAAAGATGAGGAATAATATCCTTCACAAGTTGTGTGGTACGTGGTACTACCTGGGGATCCTCGGCTGACACGCTCCATACATCAGCTCTTGGACTGGTTTACTCAACAGCAGAATACTACGCCCCGGTCTGGATGAATAGCGCTCATACGAAGAAAGTCGACGTGCAGCTGAATAACACGATGCGAATTGTCAGCGGGACTATAAGAACAACCCCAACACATTTTCTGTCTATCCTGAGTCATATTTCACCTGCGCATTTGCGTCGGAGCAATGCTCTTCTCCGGGAGTACAGGAAGGCAAACAACAACACCCAGCTCCCTATACATCGTGACATACCTGACTTGGAGATGGATAGGCTTCGATCCAGACACCCAACAATGAAAACAGCCAAGTAATTACATAACATGGGCTTTAGCCTAGTAGAGTCCTGGAAAGAATAATGGCGAGAGGCATGTCCTGAGCACTGTCAAGCCCTCCCCTGCATCACCAAAAAACCGTCTGGGTACCAGCTGCCTCGCAAAACATGCGAGGTCATCCCTCAACAGAATACGCACGAACCACAGAAGATGTGCAGACTCTCTTCACAGATGGGGTAAGATACCATCACCCAGATGCGACTGTGGAGCCGACAGACAAACCGTACGTCACATAGTGGAGGAGTGCGAGGAGTACGGTGGAAACTACTCCGATTTCCTGACTGCTGATGACGCTGCAATAGACTATATACGTAATCTTGACGTTTGTATTTAATCTCACTGTATTTGTCTCCTGTTGCGCGTATTTTGTTTGTGATATACCGTGTTCTTTTTATATTGATATATTTTATATCTTTTTGTATTGTTGTAGCAACAAATAATGATATACAGAAGGGGCATTAAAAATATGAAAGTTATATACGTTGTTAAATTAAACGATGAATTTTTTTTTAGTCATTATTGGTGAGAGAAAACCTAAAAAAAAATCTTAAGACAAAAAAATATGGCGGAGGTTGACATTATATCCACACACAGACAGAGACTATTTTAGTTTGGTATTTTGTTTCTTCACATTTAGAAACAGTGGCTGCCAAAAACGGAAACATTTTGGACACAAATTGCAGAAAATGGTTTGAAACATTTCCAAACATCTATATTTCATTTCAAAATTCTATATTTTAAAAAATCGATCATTTACACACTCTTTATAATTTCTACTGAAATAAAACACTCGTCAGACTGGCTCTATTATCAAAACTATATTTAACTTAAAACTAGAAAAAAAAACTATAGTACAAAGAATAACAAATAATATAGTACACAGAAAATAAATAAGATTCTCTAACTCTAAATAAGTTTTTATACATATCTATCTCAAGGATAAGTTTTTTGGATGATTGTGATTGTGATTGGATGAAAAATGTGACATGAAAGCAGAATACTTGAAGTGCCATAGAATGTTATTTTTTTCTATCTTTAAAGGCATTCCTATAAAGCAGATACAAAATGATAGTGATGAAAGATGAAATCTATTTAGATGATTATGAAACATGTTGTTCAGAACAGATATCTAATGATCTTTGAAAACGTTGAATAATAATACATATCAGTGCCTGAAGAGGTAGGTTTCAATAAAAATATACTTAATATTGTGTCAAAATTCACAATAATCGAAAAGAAACTAAAGGAAGAGTTGGTTTTGTGAGACAAAAAAAATTAAATTTGGTGAAAATAGTATGTTGCAGACTCTAGATGATATATACTTAGCAGATGTATACTATATATAACTATAGTATATCTCCAACATTACTATGATTTACTATACAGGGTGGTTCGAAATGTATTCCGGAAACTTCGGCAGCATATTCCGCAGATAAAAATAAGTAAAAAAGTTCCTATAAATGTGTGTCCTAAAATGCTTAGTTTCGGAGATTCAGGTTGAGAAATTTCATTTTTATTTCAATTTTTTCCAAATAATATCTGGAGTAAGTCGGATGAAAATTGGTGTCTGGGAGTTTTTTTGACTTGAGAAATTCGATTTTGAGGTCAATATGACTTCTGTTTGTAGGGGGCGCCACCTACATTTGTTTTAAATGTTTTGAAGTGTAATAGCTTTCCGTCCGTACCTGTATAAAAGTATTGAGTGAAGAAATGTACATTTCCGTGATTTTCTACATAAAAAAAGTCTCTTGATAAAAATCGCTACGAGCAACCGTAAAAGTATCGATAATTTCGATATGATTTCGATTCCAAATATCTCGAGAACCTTTACTCGTAGCGACTTTTACCAAGAGACCTGTTTTACGTAAAAAATGTCGTAAATATATATTTTTACACTCAGTAGTTTTATGCAGATACGGACAAAAAGTTGTTACTCTTCAAACCAGTTAAAAATTATGTAGGTGGTGCCCTCTACAAGTAGGAGTCATATTGACATCAAAATCAAATTTCTCATGTCAAAAAACTCCCAGACACCAATTTTCATCCAAATATCGATGTTAGTTTAGGTTTAGATATTTTTTTGGAAAAAAGACCTGTATCCCCCTGTATCTCCGAAATAGAGGAATTTAGGAGATACATTTATAGGAACTTTTTTATTTATTTTTATCTGCAGAATATACTGCCGAAGTTTCTGGAATACAGTTCGGGACACCCCGTAGGTATATTTTTTTCATATTGGTTAATATGGATTATACTATTTTTGTGTATTAGATATATTTATTTTTATTTTCTTTTTGATTAAGTTGAAAACCTCAAACATACTATAGAAACATTTTATTAGGGGCATTTCTAATGTTGACATCACAGTTAGAGGGTAATATGATCGGGGGTTGTTTTTTTCTACCTCTATATGCAAAATTAAAAAAACAACCCTCGTATCTATCTAGGAAAGTATATATAATCTAGGGTACGCTCAGAACCGAAAACAGTTTGCTGGAGATAGTTTGATCATGGTTGAGCCATGTAATAAATTGGAGAAACTTGTGAACGAGATTGACATTTCCTTTTTTGTTCACTCCAAGATTTACATATGAACAACCATTGGTGAAAATCAGTCAACTTTCTTGTTGGTGTTTGGTGTGATGTCTCCGTTCTTCAGTAGAAACTTCTCGTCGTGGGTATCACTGAAGAGGTAGTGGAAGTCAGATCTTTTCTGGGCGTAGTTTATGAAGTTTTCTGTAAAACAATATAATATATTTTTTTTTCATAGCAACTGTTAAAATTGCCTTATATCTATCAAAAATAGTATATAAAATAGTACTTTAACCGCAAGGGTAGATTAAATGATACCTGAGAGGATATTTTAAAAACTTTATTTCTTCTCGCTGTTTTTTAATTGCTTCCATTTTTGTATTCCTTTTCATAAGTTATTCGGAATTTAAATGGAAGTAGTTTGGAGTTTGGATATGGCGTTTGTCGCCTCAGCCTGAATATCTGTTGGTAATTTACTTATTTCGTTTTGAGCCATTTCTGGATCCAATTCAATCAGCAATCGACTCGAAAGAGAATTAAAAAATATTGACTCAAAACTGACAATTGAAAAGACAGCTTTATTTATTTGTCAATTTTTTCTACTCGTAATAAATTCCTTGAAATAATAATTTCTGAATATTTTTTAAAACGTAACTCGCTATGGAAAAAAAATATTGTTTTATTATACAAGACGATAAAATTGCATTATCGTCTCCCGAAATCTTTTCGGACGACGATAAAATACCATTTTATCGTCTTGTATAAAAAATAACTATTATTCGATTAAAAATGATACTCTGAGTAGAATGACATATCATATGTCAACTTTTGACATTGTAACGTGCTGTTCATAACGACAATTTGACTCGAAATATCAAGTGTGAAGCTACATTCGAAATCAATTCGCTGGCCGAGTGGCACTTCGACGTTAAAGTCGGCACGAAATTTACCATTCACAACAAATTTCAATTCGAATTTGCGCATGCGTGTTTAAACGTTCTCCTGACATTTTTTAGGTTAGTTGTTGGTTTTGATTTTGGAAGAGTCAAAATCCGGGACAGTTGTTAATTAAGTTTTCCAAGTTTTTATGTTTAGAAAAATGGAAACAAAAACGTCATTTATTGATGATTTTTTTCTAAAATGTGTCTCAAGCACCCAAAACTTTTTCTCGCCATTAATATGGGTCGGACACCTCATTTTTTGGGTTTTGGTAAAACCCTTGGTTTTCGGTCAAGCTAATTATTTAGCTGCAACAATAATTGCCGTTTTTTTTAACAACAAAGCCACAAGTCCTAATAAAATAAGAATAGCGTCCTTCACTTATTTTTCTTTTAATAATTATTTACTTTTCACAGGAAAATGGCTTGTAACAACGACACAAACAAAATAATCATTAAAATTTAAATGTCAAATTTGTCATAATTGTAAAACGAAAATTCCGTGCTGAAGTGGAAGTTTGCAGCTTGCAAGCTTTCAATCCAACTTCAACTTGCACTCTGGCGTCGAATTTTGTTGTGAATGAGTACACTGAAGTACATAAGATAAGCTTGCGTGCCAAAGTACGACTCGGCCAGCGAATTGATTTAGAATGCAGCTTGAGGTATCAAATTATTCGTAAAAAAATTCTTTTTCCAAATATGCTAATGAGCCACCCTCGTTCCATTTGAAAATATGGAGATTTGATTAAAAATACGATTTGGGCATTTTTTAACCAGCCAGGACAAGACACTAAAAACAAAGACGATCAAACATTTTTCCAAGGCTCCTTGATTAAAAATTAGTGTTTTTAACACATTCATGTCACTCTAGATTGAAATTTAAAATCAATTTTTTAAGCGAGAATGTTAAAAGTTGACATATGATATGTCATTCTATTCACAGTGTCATTTTATATCGAATAAAGTAAAAAAATACCGAGGGTACTATTTAAAAATCAAAAGTTGTAGTCATTTCCGGTGAAACAGAAGTGACCGAAAACAATTAATATTTATACGAATACGTCAATCAATCCGAATACGTTAATCAATCCTGATTTATGTCATATACTAACGTACCAATTGGAAAGTGGAAAGTGTCCATAAGGACAATGTAAATACTATTTGGTGCTGTTGTTGTAGCAGACGCGACCAAAAGCTTTTAATAATTTTTTAGCGTTTCGACATTGTCCGTAATTATATCCGATTTTTTTTATTCAAATTTATTACTTTCTTTTATTTTCATATATAAAACACATATATACGAAATCCCTTAAATATATTAAAAGAACTGTAAAACCAGCAGTGTGAAGCGGGAAGCAAAAGGTGCATGACCATAATACCTATCATATTTATTATAATGTTGGATCATTTAAAATTTGGTAGATTCGGTATTGAAACTAAAATAATTTCGGACCATTGTCTTTATTTATTGCTTACACAACGTTTCGATCAGTGATACTTTCTTCTTATCAAAATGTTGTGTAAGCAAAATAAATAAAGACATGGAAGTTCGAAATTCTTTTAGTTTCATTATGTCTTAATTTTACGTACCGGGTGGCCAACTAAGAATGGACGCCGGCTGTATCTCAGAAACTACTTATCGTATAACTTTGGGAAAGAAAATCTAATAAGTAAATCGACCAAGAGAAATCGCTGGAAATTATTTTCAAGTTCGAAAAATGTCCGCTAGGGGGCGTTTCTCTGATAGCCAATCAGAAAACAAGAGTTTTTCTCAAAAATATGCAGGTAAACAGGTTTAATTAATTAATTTTAAAAATTACTATTGTAATCGTCGAGAAATTTGTATTTTTTTTATATAGAGTATTTCGCTCTATCTCATAAAATAAAGTGGTGGGGGAAGGTTAAACTTGATTTTATGGAAATAAGGATAACTCTGGTTTAGGTTAGCCGATTTAAACAAACTAGGGCTCGTTTAAAAGAGCTTTTCTTCCTTAATGATCTCCAGTATAAATTTTGTTTCCATACATTTTTTCGTGGTAGCTAGAGGGCGCTGTTTGACACCATAACAGATATAGCGTTTTTGCAGAAAAAAATTAAATAGGGGGCTATATTTCTCTTTACACAGTTAAATAGAGCACAAAATTTCCAAAAAATCAGCACAAACCGCAACTTTCTATCTTCTCTCTAACCGGAGATATAAAGAGAACAAATCATGTTAGACTGCCGTTTAGGATTATATTCAAGTTCAAATTCAAATTCAAATTCAAATTCAAATTCAAATTCAAATCCAAATTCAAATTCAAATTCAAATTCAAATTCAAATTCAAATCCAAATCCAAATCCAAATTCAAATTCAAATTCAAATTCAAATTCAAATTCAAATTCAAATTTTCTTATTCGACCCCATTAAGTTTTACAGAATAATATTAGTATTAATAAATGTGTGTCTAAAGGGATCGCACGGCGATTAAAAAACCGATACAATGGCACAAAGTGCCAGAGTGGTGCGACCCCAAATACAAAATAGAAATAAATTAAATTATAAAAATAAACAGAATTAAAAAAATTAAAATTATATAAAAAAAGTGAAAACATAATTTTATCAGGGATGATATGGTCTAAAAATTATAGTAGTAGGCTAGGAAACAAAAACAGGTAACTTGGTTACGTCAAAATATCAAAATGATTAAGTTCAGTTTTCATGCATCCGAACGTTTTCTTAAAAAAAATGACGTCATAAGTTTTTAAACGTGTTTATGTAACATTATCGACCATCAATATAATTTTTACGAATTTCTTGGTTAATTATACGTAGGTAGTCGTCCTAGTTCTAAGATTAAAATGTCCAAAAGTCGGACAATCAATAATTTTATTAAAATTTCTAGGAATTTTGTGCCGCCATATTGCTTTTAACAGAAAACGGCCGAATTTCGTATGGAAAACTAGGGGTTTATTTCATGTAACGTCATTTAGTTATTAATCCAAGTTCGTCTTTGATTTCACTTGTTTTCGTGTTTTACCTGATGTTCGTGTTATTTATTAATTTTTATTATTAAAGTTTATGTCGTTTGTGTCATTTTGCAATATGCACTACTGGTCCAAATCTACCCTTGATGCAAGTGGTTCAGCACCAAGGTCGGTAAATGTTTAGGCAGGAATTCTAGGATGGCGAATGATTGGACTTTTTTAATTATCTGAATGAAATAATAAACTATCCATAATTTCTAAGAGACGATTTGCCAATTTTGTTAGGGGATCTATCATGATGAAATTGCATTTGTTGCAATTTTATCAGCATGAGTGTAGTTGGTGTAGTTGATGCAATTGGTGCAGTTGTGCCGCTTATTTTGCTATGAATGTGTGGGGCTTCTTACTTATACTTACTTTAGTGAATAGAGACGCTGGAGCGGCATATTTTCCATAGCCAGCTAGGTCATTGGATTCAATATGCCTGGGTTTTAATTTATGGTGTCGAATCAAGAACGAACATGGATAAATAAAAATTAAATATATATATATATGAAATTAAAATGTATGTTTTAATATTTTGACGTAAACAAATTTGCCTCTTTTTGTTTCCTAGCCTACTACTCTAATTTCTAGACCGTATAATCCTAGGCGACAGCCTAATATAATTTATTTTCTTAATATCTCCCGTTAGAGAGAAGATAGAAAGTTGCGGTTTGCGCTGATTTTTTGGAAATTTTGTGCTCTATTTAACTGTGCAAACAGAAATATAGCCTCCTATTTAATTTTTTTATGCAAAAGCGCAAAATCTGTTATGATGTCAAACAGCGCCGTCTAGCTACCACGATGGAAAAAATATGGAAACAAAATTTATACTGGAGATCATTAAGGAAGAAAAGCTCTTTTAAACGAGCCCTAGTTTGTTTAAATCGGCTAATCCAAACCAGAGTTATCCTTATTTTAATAAAAGCAAGTCTAACCTTCCCCCACCACTTTATTTTATGAGATAGAGCAAAATGCTCTATATCATAAAAATTGCAATTTTTTCGATGATTACAATAGTCATATTTAAAATACCTGTTCACCTGCATATTTTTCAGAAAACCTCTGTTTTCTGATAAGCTATCAGAGAAACGCCCCCTAGCGGATATTTTTCGAACTTGAAAATAATTTCCAGCGATTTCTTTTGGTCGATTTACTTATTAAAATTTTTTTCCCAAAGTTATACGATAAATAGTTTCTAAGATACAGCCGGCGTCCATTCTTAGTTGGCCACCCGGTACATAAGACGCACGTAGAATGTACACTGGTACGTACATGATACGTTTTTAATGTACGTCCTTCGGATGTACTCTTTGTACATACACGGAATATACATTTTTGTGGAAAACGTATGTACGTAATACATTCTCTGGATGGAATCTGTATTTTCGTGTACGTTTTTCTGACATACATTATGTCCTACTTTTACGTACATAAGACGCACATAGAATGTACACTGGCTGATTGGGTAGTTAAAAACTCATCCCCCAGTTTTAACAGTACTAATTCAATGTTGGAAAATATGTGGATCATTTTTTGGAAACCGAGGTTTGTGCCACGTTGGTTTTAGCAGTTCACAACAGTATTTAATATTTTTAATACCACTTGTCCACAATTATCAAGGGTTTTGCGTAAATATAGTTAAAATTAAACTCTAAAGATCACAATAACTTTGAAAAAGAACGCTTTACACACTTTTCGGTATTTTTTCAACAAGAACAGTTTAAATAACTGTTGAATTTTTTTTGGATTTTTTTTTGTAGATTCTGACGTTGACAAGAGAAAATGCTTTCCGTAGATAAATGACATATTATGCTTTCTTTCCTTGTTTGTGGTTAATAATTGTAAGTTTGTCGGGAAGCCGAGCAATCCAATGTAAATTTATTTAATTTATCTATGATTCAAACTTTCTTTGAAATTTACCGAAAGTGACAAATCCCAGTTGATGCCTGTCGACTTGATCGAAAATCTCCATGGCTTGCTCGCGAGTGAGACCCACAGTTTGGCATAGAGCTTTGCAGAAATTATCTGCAGTAATTTTTCCATTGTGGTTAACGTCATACAACTGTAACAAAACAAACATTAAAAAATTAAGTCAAAAATATGTGTCATAAAGCTTCATTCAGAACCTCCCAATCATTCACAATATTTAAAAAACACAATTAAAATTAATAGATTATCCTAACAGCTTGCGTTATTCGGTTCTATCCATAGAGAAAGCATAATATTTACACTCAGATGCAAAAAAACGCAACGGACAAAATTTTCGTCAAATTTAAAGTGTTATAATACTTTTGTTATTTTTAGCCCTATTTTTATGAATTTTTTTACCAAGATGTATAGACTTATATCAACTTTAATTCGTATACTCAGTTTTTTATAAAATTTAGAATTTGGCATATTATACAGGGTTAATTGAGGGGTTGTTTTTTTACCCTAACTTTAAAACATCCTGTGAAATAATTTCGTTTATCAATTTTTCTAAATTATAATTTTACGGTCAGAACCATGTCTCCTGAACATTTGTTTTTTGGAACATGTCAATATATACTTTGGTTAATTTTTAAGAGCGAAATGAACTTGCCACCAACAATTTGCAATTTTTTTCCAGTTATCATTTCTTTTTGAAGTTATTTTTCAATATGACAAGGCGGCTTTGGTGATTATTGTGAACTATACAGTATTATGAACTGCCCATCATGTTCGACGTTTGGGAAATGTTTGGCAAAAGGGTTAGAGGTCGCGAAGCTTTACTAGCTTCATTAAATGAACTTCACTTGGTACTTAAAGAAGAATAGGAAAACATAACGCAATATGATATATGCAGCCCCAATGACAGTATGAACCTATGCAGGCAGTTATAGCAGCCAAGGGAGGCAATACAAAGTATTAGGGTATTTTTTACAATTTTTGTTTTCTGTTGGTATACTTGAGTATTACAGATTTTTATCTTTAATATCGTTAGTTCTGTTATCGTTATTAATGTTTATTAAAACCCGGACTGTATCGCTAGTTTTTATTTTTATTTTAATTTAGTATAGAGTATTCAATGCAGCGTAATATGACGTTACGACAATAGTCACCAAAATCATCCCGTCATATAAAATTTTACATCAAAAAGTAATGATAATTGAAAAATTGCAAATTCATCGTGATCAGTTCATTTCGCTATTAAAAATTAACTAAAGCATGTATTGACGTGAATCGACAACAAAATACTCAGGAATCATGGTTCTGATTATTTAGGGTATTTTAAAGTTAAGATAAAAAAAACAACCCCTCGACTAACCCTGTATAATATGCCAAATATTAAAGATTATAACAAATTGAGTTTACGAATTAAAGGTGATATAATTATATACAGCTTGCTAAAAAAATCATGGAAATAGGTCTAAAAATAACAAAAATATAGAAATTTTAAAACATTTTCCGATGCACGTCATCAATCACATCGAAATTAACACTAAAGCCTATAAACCTGAGTAAATGAAATTTTAGCAAAAATGTTTAAATTTGTTGTCTAATTTAAAATACCAAGCAGTTCTTCATTATACTTTATAGAGCAAATGATTGTAACAGATATTTTATTTAGATTAAAGCTGCAAAAATTAGTTTAAAGCGATTTTTATTATCGCCTTGTTGGTTACATTGCGCCATGTTCAGCAATGTTGTCGTGTATTATTTGACAATTATCCTAGTGTTAGTCATTATTTTGTATAATATCGTGTTGTTGAATTTTTGGGAGTAATTCTCGTTTTTTTGCCGTTTTTCATAGTTTTTTTTTTTAAATTGTACTTCTAAGCACAAATAGTTCTTTTAAGAACTAAATTTTTGAGATTTTTTACTGCATTTTTTGAAATTGTAGATTGAAAATATACCGAAGCCGTTAAACAGTCGAAGCGAAGCGCTTGTAGATAAAATATTTTGAACGCGAACGTGACAATAAAGGTCCTTTATTACCCTTGAAAGAAGTCAGAGAAGTAAGATTGATTGGTAAATAAATATATTGTTTGTCACTTTTAAATTAAGATTTATGTCATAGTCTATCACAATCTGGCCATCGCTTGTCACTCAAAGTTGATGACGTGCATCGAAAAATGTTTTAAAATTTCTATATAACACTTTAAATTTGACCAAAAATTTCTCCGTTGCGTTTTTTTTTGCATCTGAGTGTAGTTTATAAAACAATCAATTTATGATTTCTAACTTCTAACATTTCTCTTGACGGAAGATAATCAAAGGGCAAAATTACATATCTCGCAAATTTTGAAGTATAATTAGTGAAAAAGTTAAAAGTTTGATAACTTTTTCTACAAATTGAAAATGTCTACCACTAATTTTGGCGTTCTTAATGCTTACATTGAAATTAAAGGAACAAACTTCTACGCTAATTGAAACCACTAATTTATTCCATTAATTGCGAGGTTCTGAATGAAGTTTGACTCTTCTGACTTACCTTTAAAGCTATTTTTACAATCTCCAAAGGAGTTTTGTTGTTCTCCGTGGCCAGAATACCAAGAAGGTAGTCCCTAAGGTCTATCAGACCTACGTTTTGCTTATCGTAGATGCGGAACAACTGTAGAGCCACCTGTTCGTTATCTTGCAGCCTTAGCAGATTGACAAACTCTATAAACGTTACTCTGCTGCAATCTCTGCAGATGAAACCGTTCGATTCGAGAAGTTTGTCTTCAATATGTGTCATTTCCAATCTAAAAATAAAATGAATTTATAAAAGTTACATGAATATTAAATACAATGCACCAAAACACTGTGGACCATGAAGTAGTCAAAGTATACAGGGTACAGTAACGTTTTATGTAAAACTGGCTAGGTATTTTTATCACTAATGAAGAAGGAAATTAAAGATAAAGGATTACATTATATCCATATTGTAGCACATTTTTAGACAACTTTTTTATTTTTAAGATTTTGATGGTCAAACATCAACAAAATATTCCTTATGTTTGGACTAAATTTTCTCAAAAATAAAGAAATAATTTAAAATTCCGTTACAATACGGAAATAGATTGAAGTTTTGTGATTACAGTGATATATAATTTATATGGTTTTGTAACAAATTGCTCGCTATTTTATCGCAAATGCTGAAGCTCTGCAAACCTTAATCAAACCTTAATCATAGCACGTGTGTTCGGAATTTTAGGTATGGCTTAACACGACAGATTCGGGCTAAGCCTTAGTATAATACAGCTAAGCCTTAATAATATAATATACAGGTTGTTAATTTGTTTATTACTCGCGGCAAGAGCATTATGGTTGAAATATGGCAACCTCGGCCCGCTCGTCGAGAGACGACGCGACGCGACGGGACGAGTCGGCAGCTTAGCTTAGTACTCATTTGGAATGTAGGCAGTGTTTCCATTCTGTTCCCCAATAAGTAACCGTCCAGTTAACAATCTGTATATTTCCTTCGGCCACACACCAGCTTTACCCGACCCCTAAGAGCGACCCGAACAGTACGGCGTAATAGACTTTTAAGTATTTGAAAAATGGTAAAGAAATAGTATGTTTCTTTTATCGAGACATACCCTGTTGTAACGTTTTTAGTTCGTTACATGTCTTTTTTATATATGATATATATGATGTCTGGCGTATCGTCATCGGATTCCGTATCGTTCAGGCCTGATAATTTATTTGGCACGCTTGGCGTAATTTTTACGTTCCTTAGTCGCCAACCCTGTTATCGTTTAACACAACCCTGTTATCGCTCTGAGGACGCGCTGTCAACATCGCTTCTGTCAACTCTCCCCGTGCTTAACCTCACTTTGTTTTGCCGCTCTGTTGTATCCCGCCTTTTAGAAATGATGATTATTTAAATCTTGCTGTATAATTTGAATCAGCTGCTATTTCAAAGCAACAGGGTAGAGTTTTGGATGTCCCAACTTAACTTGTATTTGTATTTTGCTGGCACGTTGGCGTCCCTTTTCTTTTGTCCTCCAGAATGTTACATGGAAGAAAGGACAGTTTCTTTATTTATTATTGAGCCCTCGGAAGTAATTCGAGGGTCTTATGGACGTACATTATCTTATGGACGGACTGTGTCCAAGGTACGGGTAGTGTTCCCCTGTACCGTTATTTTATGGACGGACTGTGTCCAAGGTATGGGCAGGTGTCCCATATCTATGTATTGATTCCAAGGTTCGGGCATTATCCAAGGTCCTAGTAGTGTTCCAAGGTACGGGTAGTGTCCCCATATTGCCACAATATGGATGTAGCGTAAGCCCCATGCTGCTTCGTTCCCATTTCTCAGTCTAGTCAGTAGTTACGGCTGTATCAATTCATGGTATCCTCATTCTGGCCCCCTTTTGTTGTATTGGATGGCCGAGTACAGAGATGCGAGACCACCTCACGCTGTTACTGTTTGAAGCAAGATTACATAAAGAACAGCTAAGTGTAGATTTAAGTTCTAGTTTTACATTTAACATCTAAAACATTTTCAGTCTTAAACAATAATGTACATCTTAAGTAATATCGTACAGACTATGTTTAGTGGTTGGATTGTTAAGAACATTCATGTCGATTTAATATTTAAAATATGATTTAGATCTTAGGTTTCATTACATTACGTCTTCTAATGGTTTTACGTTCATAGATATTTAGTACAACTCTTAACACCATTTTTTTTTTACATATAACCACTATATATTTATTAGAACTCTACAATGTCATGTACCAGCAAAGAACACCATGAATAAATATAGTCATTAGTTTTAAGTAATATACAACTTTGTTTTCTTTCTCTGTACATGCCTGGCGCCCAATATCAGTATTTTTTTGTTTATTGTTATTGATTAGTTTTCTCTCTAGTGAAATACCTTACCCACGACTGCTCTCCGATGAAAAGCTGCCGTTCGCAGTGGTAGTTGTTATAAAAAACGCTACACTGTATTTATGGGATTTTTTTTGTAAAAAATTCACGACGTACCCTAATTTTTTTCTTAATTTTCGTACTTCCACTAGGGAACCAGCAAATGGAAGGTTCATTTCTTTGGCTCTTGTCATCATTTTGCAATCGCTGTAGGTGTAGTCCACTACAGGTATTCCCAGAGCCCTATAATATAAAAAATACTAATATACGAATTTAAAATAACAAAAGAAAATAAAATTAATTAGAAATAAATATTCTGCTTTCTTTTTCTAAGAATTTTTTGACTTATCATATCATCTATTTTAGTATACCTATTTGGTATAAGTTTGATTTTTAATTTTAGATAAAGTAATGTAAAATGTAATTGGTGAAAATTTAAAGATCATGTTACATACACAAGAGATTTTAAACATCTTAAATTCGTTTCAGAGTGACTTCATTTTTGAAATGCGTATAAAATTATTATTTGAGAAAAAGTCGTATGCTTTAAGCTGTGCTTTAAGTTCAGAATAACACATATTATACCGTATGATCGAAAAAAAAACGGCGTCAAAGACGGCTGGGGAAATTCCTACAATAACCGTACCAAGTAAAAAGAGTGGAAAAAGTTAATAAATAAAAAAAATTTCAAAGTGGTATATCCAGAAAATCAACAATCGAAATCTTTCAAATTAAATATCTCGTAAACTATGCATTTTCGAAACACAGTTTAAATGGGGCAAATATAGAGCTCCACTAGCTCTATAGAGGCCTGTAGAGAATTTGTAGAGGTCGTAGAGGATGGTCGTTTAGATACTTACCATTTCCTACAGGAAACATATTATTTTTATTTACACCTTTATTTTTTTTTCTGCTGGTATAAATTAATGTAGCGACCTATAGTAGGGTTAGGTCGCCAAAATTTTCGAAGTGACTTCCACGCTTAATTTCAAGGTTAACACATTAAAAATTATTTAGAACCATAAATAAACGTCCCCTTCTAAAAACACACGGATTTTGGTAGCTCGACCAAAATAATATAAAAGTAAAATGCAACCTTGTTAAGGTTTTATTATAAAATAGAGTACGGGATAAGTAAATGACGTCTATAGCTTGACCTCGGCAAAATTATTATCGATTATCATTCTCCAGCCGTCTCTGACACCGTTTTATTAATCGTATGTTAATTTATTACGTATAAAAATCTCATTATTTAAGCTGAGATTTTTTAAAGAATAATAGTTTCTGTGAAACATTTATATTTAGTAAACAAATAACTTTTTTCATATTGTACTCAAAGTAGGTACTTACTTGGCCATGACAGCTCTAACATTATTGGCAAAAAGCTTTGGATCCCGTTTTTCAGCTTCGCTCGGTCTGTAGACTGGTAGAAACTCAACTTCACAATGACTTGTTGGCTGCGTCAAAGTCAACCAAAGAAGTTTCAAACTAGGATAGAAAACAGTAGTATTAAGTGTGTCACCTATTATATAATTTCTCTGGAACTAAGCCAAAGCCCGATATGTCAAAAAACCGATTTTTTTGTTTTTAATACCAAACTGTACTTGGTCGGTATAAAATGTGGCAAAAAATATTAGCTTTTTTCGGGTCTTGTGCAGAACAGGTCCCCACGAAATCGTGTTTTTTTTAATTTTTAATGTGGATCCCATAGTTAATGGAATGGTTTAAAAGAAAAAAATTGTTGGATGAACCACTTTTTCTACGAAAAAAAATAATTGAAAATTCCAAATTTTCACTACATTTCAATGCGAAAACTCCCTATTATAACCTTCATAAAGACAGTAAAATACAAGGTTATGCACAGTGTTGCCATACTCACCCTGTGTAAAATCGACGAAAACGTTCTACTTTATATTCATTTTTTACATTTAGTACGCACTTTAAGAACACGAAAAATAAAAAATATAATAAACGAGGCAAAACAAAAACACTATAAAAATAAATTGACAATAAAATCATTACACAGTATTTAGCACAATTGTTTAAAATATATTTTTCCCGGATTTGTTCAGTAAGATTCCGAAATCGATGTGATCTGCGTACTTCCAAACACTCCCCACCAACCTAACCTAACCAATGCATTAACACCCCCAAATAACCAGGCTAACCAATGCATTAACACCCTCCAAATAATCAGGCTAACCAATGCATTACCACCCTCCAAATAACCAGCCTATCTAACCTAACCTAACCAATGCATTAACACCCCCAAATAACCAGGCTAACCAATGCATTAACACCCTCCAAATAACCATGCTAACCAATGCATTACCACCCTCCAAATAACCAGGCTAACCAATGCATTAACACCCCCAAATAACCAGGCTAACCAATGCATTAACACCCTCCAAATAACCAGGCTAACCAATGCATTACCACCCTCCAAATAACCAGGCTAACCATTGCATTAACACCCTCCAAATAACCAGGCTAACCAATGCATTACCACCTTCCAAATAACCAGGCTAACCTAATTGAGCCTAATGACAAAACTTCATTGATTACGCGTCGAAAAACAGTATATATTAAAAAAACTTATATTTTCGTAGAACCTGAAAAATCCGCAAATTTTATTTCAGAAATTGCTTTAAAATAATCCACACTAACGAATAAGCTACTAGACAGTTCAATTTTTGTTGCACTAAAGTGATAACTTACCGTTTTAAGTCCCTCCACAACAACTTTATTTCAGAAGAAAATCATATAAAGTAATTTTATTGACAACGTCGCAAATTCTATGCGAAGGCCATAGATGACATACCGATGATCGATTAACTGTCAATCGAAAAAGTCATAAAATTGCTAGCTTGAGCTGATGTAAATAAATATATTTTCTTAATTTTTATGCTTACAAAGAAGATTCGTTACATTTTTGTGCTTAAATTAGATCATTCCACGTCTATATAAGGTAATAAAGTACTAATATGTGATGTTTTTACTGAATCCGTGTAGAAAATTTAACATATTTACTGTCCGTCGCCTGTACCTAAAATACGTTTTTTTGCCGCTTTTTAAAGATAAAACACATTCATCCAACCATTTTTATGCTTAAAAATATTCAGTTTAAGATAATCTTGCAAAAAAATCCCAAAAAAGTGTTAAATGCGTGGGGACCTATTGTGCACCAGAGCCGCTTTTTTCGTTTTCCGGTTATTACCGATTCTGAACCGTCCTAGAATTGTAATGCGCATGCGCAGAAGGAAATAAGAAGACATTATTTCATTAAATTTGCGCATGCGCTGGAGAGTTCTAGGACGATTCAGAATCGATAATAACAGGAAAACGAATAGACCTATTATGTCAAAACCCGATATGTCCTTTACATGGTAATTGTTAGGTTACAGAAGTGAATATGTTTTTATGACATATCAGGTTCTGCCTTGCCACTGTATCTATGTAATGTAATAGATAGGTATCTTTGAATAAAAATATTAAGGAAGGAGCGTAATGCTATCCATGTAATCATGCAAGGTAGGTGGACAAACGGCCCTAGGGTGTGAATCCTTGACAGTTTTGTTTGACGATTAATTTGACACATATGAATTTGTTTTGTAATTTGTGGATTTGTCAGTCTTTACCAGAGAGAAACTAATAACTAAAGTGAGAGGACTTGTGGAATAGGGCATTTCGTAGACAAGTTTATTTTGTCACCGCGCATCCCAGACGCGCATAGCGTTTAGGCGGTCAAAAAAGGAAGTTTTCAACTTTGCAAGTTAAACATTTGACAGGATTAATTAGATTGTCAGTAGCTTTTTCTATTTCTTAGTTCTAGAAGGAGATAACTAAAATCTGTTGATAATCGGAGCAAATCGGAGTAATAAATTGTTTTTGACTGAATGTGCCTGTTCTTTTAGCTTGTCAGAAGAGAAGATTATTGTCATTATTGATTATTTCAGATTCCACGATTATTCGGCATTTTTGTAATTTTTGTTTTGTGGTTGAGACCCAGACAAAACGTTTCCTTTAAAGGTAAGTTTTATCTCGGTAATTATTTTAACATACCTAATAGTAATAGTGAGTGCACATAATAATCGTACATTGTTAATTTAATTTTTTTAATTTAAAACATCACATTCTTTTCTGATACCTATGGAAGGACTAGGTATTATACCTGGTATTATTTCCAGTAATACAAATTATTTTCTTCAACTGCTAGGTTCTTGTTATAGAATAAAGACTATCAAAAACATCGAATACCTACGGGATACCTACTGATACTCTGTGCGAGCTCTCAACCGTGCTTCCCTGTTCACTCCAAACCAAGTTAGATAAAAAAGATACTGAAGATTGCAGCCTTGAGTTGGAGTATGGCAAGGAGTATGGAATTAAATAAATTATTATGTTCCTACACAGTATTTTATTTATAGGTTTTAATGCTTTAAAGTCTAATAATAAAGTTTCGTTGTCAACAAAATAATCTAAAAAAACTGCGAAGATTTCTTATTATAAACTTGAAAGATTAAGATTCGGTTCAAATATACAAATTTCAAATTTTTGGTGCCAGTATATAGGTATGAATGCAACCTACTATATCGATAATGCGCTCATAGTTCGGGTTAGACGCCAAAGGCCGCGCCACTAACACAGTCTTCAAAAATTAACGTTGATCGGTCTCTCTTACTTTAGTTATTAGTGTTCTCTCTGGTCTTTACTAAGCTTATATTATATGTTATTTATTACTTACTGATAGTTGTTTAAAGGCAGTAAATCTAGAAGAAATTTGTAACAGAACTTAAATTAACAGTGCCACTATTGCGATTTATCGAAAAAGACTGTAAAATAGTTGGTTGTGTAGCGTGCGGTAGATCTCTGCCAAAAATCGAGGGAAATAATGGAATAACTTTTCGCTAGTAAGTGACTATATAATATACATACGTGTAGTAAACCGATTATTTATGAAGTTCACTTAAAATTAACTAATTATATATTTTTTTCTTGCATTTTTGCTTTTATTTACTACTTGTCCAAGATTAGATATCAAAGAATTTGGATAAGTCAATTTGACTTACCTGTTTCAGTAGCGTATCGGATGTTTGTGTTAATAAATAATTATTATAACTTATCTATTTTTATTAGAATTGTATATTTTTATAACAATTTTTATAACTACCAACGTAAAATAAAACAACAAATTATTTTGAGTCTACCCCACGTCTACTCTACATCATATTTTTACTCGTTTTGAATAGAATCAGAACAGCACTGATAAACCGGACTTTAAGGTGGAATTACATTACTATCACGTCACGTGAATTCACGTGAATACACATGAGCTGTAAATTTGATGAGACCGATGTTTTGCAGTTATTTTATTAATCAACACATCAAGGGTGAACACATTATTGTCACTTGGGGGATTCATGCGAAATCAAGTGATATTGCGAGTTGCTTCGCGCTCAAATATTCTGTTTTAACATCAATTTCGTGAGGCGTGAAAACGTTGAACGTTGGAAGCGTGAGGATTGGAAAATGGAAGAAATTCTAATAGAACAAGTGCGTTTACACGAGGTGCTTTACTATAACCGATCAACAAATTACTCTCTTTCAAATTAATGTCATGAACCCATTGTCTAGTTTTAATATTATCAACAACCACAAGTAAACCACATGCATTTTCTAAATCTTCTTCAAACTCAGAAGATGAAGATGAACTATTTATTTGATTCATTGTTACGTTTATAGGACCTAAGTTGTTATGAATTAAGAACGCTGAACGAACGAGAAATGGCTTTCGGTTCATAATAAAATGCGCATAATATGAAAGAACGACGTGATACTAATGTGTTTCCTTTAAAACACACGTGAACTCACTTTTACTGTGATAGCATGTGAACTCCCGTGACGTGATAGTAATGTAATTCCGCCTTAAAGTCGACCATTCTAGAATCCCGTCGCGATCGATCTAAGATTTTTGATATGCTCCTTCCAGTCCTTCCTTAATCTTTTTACTCAAAGATAGATATAGGCAGTTTGTTCTGTGGCTAGGAGTTACAAGTATCAGAAGATACTTCATGTAGAATAAATCCGAATTTTATGCAAATGAAGTCGCGGGAAAACTAGTTTATAATAAAATAAGTTCACTTACGCACTGGGTCCTTCCCATGTCCATGTCACCGTATCCAGTTTGTTTGGATACCTAATACACACAGGCTGGATAGGTACTCCAGGATAGAAAGCTCCATTTTTGAAACTGATCAGACAAGACCTGTTCGTACAAGTCCCTTCTGGAAAGATCAGGATCTGTGGCCAGTCGAGACTGGACGTTGCCCTATTAATAATCTCCTTCACTGACTTTTGTCTGGATTCTGGGTCATCCCGCCAAACATAGATAGGTTGTGTGTAGTTTATTAGTTCTAAAAACGCCGTCACACTTAGTTATAGTATTAAGTTATTGAGATAATAACAAAAATATTATCTGTAATTAACTTTAACTCCTAATAAAAAAAGGTTCAAATATTGTCAAGAGTGATGACCAAAACCCAAAGCAAATTTAAGAAAACTACAATTTGGCAACATTGATTAATTTATTTGATTACTATCAAAGATATTTAAACTCAAAATATATAATTGTTTACCTTTTTCCCTCATCGGCCATTATTCTATCTTAATTCTTCATCTCTCTTACACCGAAAACATTTGCTAGATTTACCTGTATATTGGTATTAGGATTCAATTAAATACCACAACCAATTATGAAGTAATAAATAATGTCGTTATATTTCTATGATATGTCAAGTACATTAATTTGCTAACGTCAATTTTTTCATTAATTTAACTACTTAACTATTTTTTTAATTTTCTAATGGAATAAAAATATCATTGTCGTGTTTCTTTTAATAATAAAAAGCAGTTTGGCAACCTCAGTTTTAGAAATGTGCCGGCGTAGTACAACGGATTTCGAGTAGGAATGAAAATTCCTAGATTCTACTGTTGCGAGGTTGCTATTCTGCCGTTGAAGCTCCGTATTCTTTATTTGCAGGATTATAGTATTTTTGCGTTATTTTGTGGACTTCTGTGGACATTAATTTAAAAATATGGTGCGTTCATGTATTGTGCACAAGAAAGTGGATCATTTAAATCCAAATTTAACTTTTCACCGCTAAATAAAAATAAGTAGGGTTAGGTATATTATATTTTTATTATCCTTTTGTCTGCAGATCAGAGGCGTACCTAGACATAAAAAATAGCAGATTTCTAAATTATATTTATTTTTAGGTTTGTTTTTTAAATTGTATATTTATTAATTAAATTACTTGTAGGAAAAAGTACATGGTACGTACTAATTACCGATAAGTTAATTATCAATTAATTAACAATTTCTGTTTCACTTTTAGGAAACGGTATTAAATGTTAAAAATTAAATTTAAGTTCTACAAACCGCCTGTAATTTATAAAATTACGAACATTTATTTTCGAAAAACCGTACTTTCTTATAAGAATAAATCTAATCTAGATACCTACTTTTGGGTTTGACAAATCATTACCTACCTTTTGTAAAAATTTTATTGGGGTGTACCAAAAAGGAATTTTGCGACTTTATTTTTTTTTGTTGCCGTTACAATTTTATACCGTTTTGTTTTAAATTTTAGTTGCTATAATGTAAGTGGGCATCTTTTGACATACATAAAATTAATGTGCTCATTACATGAATTTATTACTTTTATTTACATTTTGTTGTATTTTTACATTTTATTGTATTGAAATTCTTTGCACATGCACTTTTTATCATTTAAAACAATATGAATTTACCTGTACAAACAAGAGAAAAAAAAGAATTAAATATTTCTTAAGACTAAGGGAAGAACCGTTTACTAAACAATTACCATATTATTTTTTATGCGAATGAGACCCCCTCATTCGCCGGAGACGAAAAAGGTTTGGAACAAGATACTAATACACCTAAAATTTGATATTTTATTTAATAAAATAAAGTAAAAAACACTTACTGGTTTTTTCAATCGTTATTCTTATGTGAAAAGCCATCTTGTAATAAAAAAATATGCCGGTTTTTATTTATTTCACTATCCTCCCTCAACTTACTTTTTTTACAATACGACAAATATGTAAGTTTTATTATTTTTTTAAATCTATTAAACAATTATTTTATTTTCATTAAAATACTGTCGGTCGATCGGCACGCCACTGTAAATTAATGACGTTTAATCTTTGTACACACCTACATTATTGGCATCGCGGCGGTACCTTTCTCTATCCGTTCTCTCTCGCACTCGTTGATTTTCGCAAACTAATGTGTAATGAAGTCTTAAAGCGTTTTATGAATGGACCATTGTATCTCCCGTGTTTAAATATCTTTGATTACTAGCAATATCAAACAATAATAATATGAGTTATCAATGACAATGAATTTGTAGGAAAAAAATACATTTCAATGTTGCCACATCGTTTCAAGCCAAAAGTCGCACGTACTTCCGATATGGAAACTGACGCTTTCCGTGCGCACTATCGTCGAGGGGAATCCTGTAACGTACACTAGCCCGGCGTCTAAGAAGGTGGAATGGGGCGCCGCCACCAGAATGGGGGCCTCGTCCCGGCTGGCCTGCCGCCCCTTTATCGTGAAGTGCATGCCGCCCGCCATAAGGCTGCTCCGGCCCAACAGGCATATCACGTTCTTTAATTTCCTATAATTTGGGGTGAGTAGAAGAATAATGTAGGGGTGGTTAAAATATGAGGGGTATATGATAAGTACAATGGTCTTTATTTAAGAGTCCATTTCACTAGTCCGAAAAAGTAGAAAAATAAGCGTTCGGCATTTAATGTTTTATGTAAAACTGGCTAGGTATATTTACACAAATGAAAAAGAAAATTAAAGATAAAGGAATACTTATACTATACAGGGTGTTTCAAACAATATGTGCTCTCTCTCTTGGGGAGATTGTTGAAGTAAAAATAAGATATATTTTTCATATCAACATAGGTCCGATTCTGCTTTTTTCGCAGCTACAGGGTATTATAAAGTCTTAATATTTTTTCGATTTATTATAATTTTATTCCAAGTACTTTTGGTGATTTGAATGAAATTTTGAGGGTAAAAATTACTATAAGTTCTACATATTTTAATGCTAAAAAAGTGTCGATAAATTATTCAGGGACGTGCATATGGGCTATCACTGGAATATTTAAAAAAAAAACATGTTCGCCACTGACTTTTTTTTCTTTTGATACCAAAATTGTGTAGGCCGTTTAATGCCAATTAAGTTGTCTCTTGATATTTTGTCGAATTCGGCCTCCTTGATGAAATAAATGCAATTTTATTAATCACAATTAATAAAACTAAAATAAAAATAAAATTAATAAATTATACATTTTACCTAATTTATTATTAAATATTATTACTATTAGTCCATCCTACTGCAATTCCAATAAAAAAATAATAGTAAATAATAGTTTTTAAGATAATTACAAAAAAAAAATACTTTAAAAAAGTTTTAACATCCTGTAACTCTAAAACTATGCATTTCCATACCCCTGTTTATAGGAACTTTTTTTCCTATTTTTTGATGAGTAATCAACTAGTACTTATTTAAAATTTTCGCAAGTTAATGATATTAAAATTTCTTAAAGGTTGCTATTAGATTTGGATGAAAACAAATTAATAAAATTCCTTTATCTCATCAAGGAGACCGAATTTGACAAAATATCAAGAGATAATTTAATTAGCATTAAACGGCCTATACAATTTTGGTATCAAAAGAAAATAAGTCAGTGGCGCACATGTTTTTTTTTGAAAAATATTCCAGTGATAATCCGGATGCACTTCACTGATGAATATGTCGACACTCTTTTAGCTTTAAAAATATGTCGCACTTATAGTAACTATAACCCTCAAAATTTCGTTCGAAACGCTAAAAGTACTCTAGAAAATTATAATAAATCGAAAAAATATTAAGACTTTAAAACCCTGTAGCTACAAAACAAAGCAAAATCGGCAAAATCGTTGATATGAAAAATAAATCTTATTTTTACGTGAGGAATCTGCCCGTGAGCGATGACACATTTTGAAACACCCTGTATAATAGTATACTTATGAAATAACAGATATTTTACATTTTTGACAGAGAGAATTTAAGTATGTAATAAAAACTGGTGGTACCCGTTTACCCAAATAAGAAAGTTGCTGTCAACTTCCGGTATTTCAGGAAGCGCCGCCATAGTGAAAATATTTTTAATCGATACATCTAGTTGTGAAACAATGATGTGCAAAAAATCTCCGATCTAGATAGTGTAATTCTCTAGAAACTTTTAATGCACGCTCAGCATGGGACATCCTGTACAGGGTGGGTCAAATTCGACGCTTTTAAATGGAAACAACCTTTTCTATAGGAGATAGAGAAAAACTAATATCGGTGTCTGGAGCTCAATTTTTGTCAAAAACATGATGGTAAAAACCGCATATCCATATCTGTTACCGTTTCGGAGTTACGGGGTGTTTTTCAAAAATTTGCATTTTTAACAAATCGCTGTAACTTTTTTGCTATGGAAAATTTTGTATTTTTATGCAAATATTTCCAAAGCACCTTTTTACGTAGAATTTAATGGTTTAAGTATAATTTTTTTAAAATTAATAATTTAAGAATTATCAACAGAAAATTTGATTTTTTATTTGACACCCTGTATATTTTTAATTAGCTGAAAAGAATCTAAAATTACCTTTCCAAAAATATAGCACACTTGATATTTTGTTATAATCCCCTTCGAAATACAGATTTTTTAAAAGTTCGCCACTTTTAACTAGTAGGCTTTGGATCCCTCATTGATGATAATGCCCTTAAAATGGATCTCAAAAACATATTTTTCTGAAGTTATCACCAAATTTCTGCAACCAATTTCAAGAATAATTGAATAGCTGACCAAGAACCCAGCCGCTGGTCGTCGAGGCCGCCTGACTTAGTGTCCATGGATCTAATCCTATGGATATATTTGCGGAAGAATAAAGGTTCCTTATTCTTCTGTATAATCTAGACAAGAATTAGAAATACTTAGCAGTTATGAGAGGGTATCTTTCACCCCCACTGAGTTAATGAATTCCGGAAGAAATGTTCAAAAACTGCCCCGTCTGTCCATAACAGAAGACGGTCGATATGTCGAACACCTGTAGCAAAATCTCATGTCCTGGTTTGCTATTTATTTTTATTGTTATGAGATATAGTTTAAATGTGTTGATATTTGTTAAATATATTTTAAATTGTTATAAAATTCTGCATCTCTCATAGCAAATATTATTTTCGTTTTAATTGATGCTCACAGCTAGAATTTTTTTGCATTACAGCCGATGCCGTTCAAAGCCTACTTATTTAAAGCGGGCGAATTTTTATATACTCTATATCTCGAAGAGGAATCGAGCAAAATATCAAGTGTGTTATATTTTTGGAAAGGTAATTTTAAATTCTTTTCAATAAATTAAAAATATACAGGGTGTCGCATATAAAAAATCAATTTTTCTGTTGATAACTCTTAAATTATTAATTTTAAAAAAATTATACTTAAACAATTAAATTCTACGTAAAAAGGTGCTTTGGAAATGTTTTCATAGAAAGACAAAATTTTCCATAGCAAAAAAGTTACAGCGATTTGTTAAAAATGCACATTTTTGAAAAACACCCCGTAACTCCGAAACGGTAACAGATATTGATGTGCGGTTTTCACCATCATGTTTTTGATGAAAATTGAGCTCCAGACACCGATATTAGTTTTCGTCTATCTCCTATAGAAAAGGGTGTTTCCATTTAAAAGCGTCGAATTTGACCCACCCTGTACATCAGTAATCCGACTTATTTTTTTTTCATTTTTCCTTCGTGTTAAAATAACCACAAATATACAGGGTGTCCCAGAAACAAATACATTTATTTTAACTGGTAGTAAATTTCGACACCAGAAACACGCCTATGAGGTTTTTTTCCCGATTTCTTTTTAAATTTGGAATTTTTTGAATAAATTTTAAAATAGGCAACATAGGTATAGATTAAATTTACAAGAAAGAAAACCCAGAAAACATCGAGCGGTTCGTAAAATTTAAGCAAAAGAACATTTTTTTTGGAAATTTTAAAGTAAAATAATTCGGTTATTTTGGACTTATTTGAAAACGGTGAAGAGAAAATATGTTTCTTTTATCGACATCTGTACTTATTTCAGAGACACCCTGTATATTTGATGCACCACTTTTTTAAATAAGGTATAATAATATAATATAAACCTTTTTCCTTATTAAGACCATGTACTTATCATGAAACAATCGTATCTACTCATAAAACAATCTAATCTAATAAAAGACCTATTACAAAAATACACTGTATGATGAAATAAAAGATTGTACAGCTGAGAGATAATGCAATCAATCCAATAATTACAGAAATTTTACAATCATTATAACTGACAGAATAACAAAGGCGTTTACCTTACCGTTAAAATTTAACTTAATAATTTTAACTGAAACTATATTTGCTATATTTCTAGATTGTTTGATCTTTAATTTTTTTGCTTTACTTTATCAATTTTATTTACTTTTGCTTAATTTTATATATCACTATTTAATTTCTCTTAACCTAAAATTGTCTATAATTACTAAATCTACATATTTATCGTTAAGAAATCGCACTTGTTAGCAAAAACTGATTAAAATATAATTATTTCATATTTATTTCTTTTAATTCACCATACAGAACTTTCGCTCGGTGCGCCAATGAGGTTAAACATTTCCTGAAAATTCCATTTTACCATTTTTTATGTTCATTTGCCTATAATATGTACAAGTATTTACAGGTGTGTATATTAGAACCATTTCCAATAGAGTTAAAGTTAATTATAGAAGGAAGAAGATACCTAATAAAAAAAGAAATAAATATATATCGAAAAAAACGGCGTCAAGTTCAACTTAGAAATAACGATTGGGGTCTTAATCTTTAAGGTAACTTGATGCCGTTTTTTTGATCATACGGTATGTTGTGTATATGTATTTTATATACAGTACAGGGTCAATAAGTGTAATCTAAATCTGTAACATTGGTCTAAAGAACATTATATACATAAAAAAAGGAATGTGAATGTGCTATTTTGAGAAACTACAGTAGGTTCTATTATTTGATACTGATACTGATATGGTGTGATACCGAAAAAAACTTTCGCGCGTCGTCCAGTTGGCTTGGAAATGACAATCGGTGATACCATATAGTTTACATATAACATGACAGCGGTCTCCATTTCAAAGCCATTTTTAATGCCGTTTTTTTGGATCATTGTCATTATGTATGTATATGAAGATCGCTGTCATTTTATTTGTAAAATTATATGGGGAAGGTCATCGCTCGTCACTTCCAAGCCAATTGGACGCCATTTTTTTTTCGATAATACAGTTTTTGCAATATTAAAATATACATGATTAATTTTTGTTAAATTATAATTATTGGGAGAGAGTATTTATGTATACATATGTTTAAGAGATTTTTATTATTGGCATTGTTTCCGAAGACTAGATCACCCTGTATATTTAATCCTAGTGCATGTAAATTGTATAGAGAAATAAAATAAATCCAGTCACAAGAATTATTTGCAATAGGTTATAACGATGAATAAACAACATTCGATATAGGGATATCAATCTAAAAAAATGTTTAGCCTTGAAGAGATACCTATACCTATATCATTGAATAGTCATATTATATAGTCAATATCGCGTATGTTGATATTTTAAATATTGTATTTTGATTTCATCATTTAATTTTTTTTTAAATCAGTATTTTCTCAAAATACCTTAATAATCATGCAAAAGCAACAGAAAAATTAGATGTGTCATAATTAATGTACACTAGTCCTTTCAATGTCTTTTTTTAGTTATTTTATTAATTAAATTTATTTAGATATATCGAGTCATTCGTGTCCATTTATCTGGGGGTAAGCAGTCTAGCACAGCCGTACCATTCCTTCCTCAAAACCACTCACGGACCTTTGGCACCTCTGTAATTTCGTTGTGAATAAAACAATACTCTTAATATTTAGTGACCAAGAGGACATACTATAACTGGCTAGATTACTAATATATCTAATAATTATCCCTTATAATTTAACTTCGACAGATCATCAAAATTTTAAGGTACTTCTAGAAGTCCCATGTCGAAAACTGAATACTCCGAACCAGTGGGCAGCTACCCCAGCATCCTTCAGGCCGAAATCTACGATATCGAAAGATGCTTACAACTTATCTTAGATAGGAACTATCGGAAACAAGAAATAGCGATATTATTTGATGAAAAAGCATCAGATCTAGCTAGAAATAGTATATTAAACAACGAGTTTCGAAAACGACGTTTTGCACACGAGTTCGACAGTTTTTTGTTGACAGTAGTCGAGCGAGTGTACAAAGAAGTTTTCGATCGAGTTTTTTACGCTATTTTTTCTACGACTATAAATTAGCAGCAGACTCACTCAGTTTTTGTCAGTTTTGTGAAATAATTTGCGATGGAATGATAACACTTTTCTGACGGCTGCGTTGCGTTTGGCGTTTCAGCTAAACATTGGAGGTTAAAAATGTTAAAATTGGCACATGTCGAGTGAAAAATGACACATGTCGTGCGCTAAATCCTTGGCACACAACAGTTTGCAAAACGCCAATTTCAGATCGAGTTTTCCGTGTGTCAAACTGCATTTTCTAGGCTAGTCGTAGAAAAGGATGATTAAACGGCATTTTGCTGGAAATAGTATTCCCGCTGTATTAGATATATTCGCAGCTCAGTCTCCGGAAAGCCTGCACCGAAAAAGTAAACAGTTTAAAGAATACATCGGAGGTTTGAAACTAAAAGCACTAAGGTACCATATGATCGAATAAAAACGGCGTCAGCGATGGCTATGAAGATCGCTGTCATTTTATATGTAAAATTATTTTTATAAAATTATTAACGTAAATAAAAGAAATTTAGGTCAAATTTTATTAAATAATAAAGACAAAACTAATGTCAAAAATAAGTCGGGTGTATATAGGGTGGATTGCAATGATTGTGATGCCGTGTACATAGGCCAAACAGGTAGAAATTTAGATATAAGGATTAAAGAACATGTAAAGTCTATTAATAATCTCCAGCATAGTTCTGGTCTTGCAACACATTGTATAGTAAATAATCACAAAATTAATGAAAACTCAATTAAGTTACTACACAGAGAAACAAAAGGTAGACGCTTAAATTACATTGAACAGTTAGAAATACTACTAACATCTGTTAAAAACGAAAATAATGTTAACGACCAACAAGGATTTCTAAACACATTTTTTATTACCCCTATTGTAAACTCTCTGAACCCACCCCCATAGCAAATATATATATAGTTACAGTGTAGTTAGACGATTAGTTCTTAAAAAACTCTTGAAAAAGGCCTAACAAGCCGAAACATATATGTAGAGTTAAAGTTACTCTTATTAAAAGTTTTTTGAAACATCTAAAAGCGTGCTTTATTAAAATACTAATATGTAAAATTATATTGGAAATGTCATCGATCGTCATTTCCAAGCCAACTGGACGCCATTTTTTTTCGATCATACGGTATTAAGCATATGGAAGTGTGAAGACAAACATAATTGAACAGGAAGAAAATAGCAATGACGTAAATATTTTTCATGTTGAAGAAAAGACAAACATTGACTCCCGTTTATTGGGGATACGGTAGGAAAAGTACACATGCTCTTTCGTCGAACGACTTCTTCCTGTGGAGCACACTCAAAAACTGTCTTTATGGGCAAATTAAATATAGAAATTTAGATGGGTTTGAAAAAGACACCTCTGTGGAATGCTAAAGATTCTACCCTTAACAGTTTTGTATTGTGAGGCGTGAATTTCACAATTATTTGAGATATTGTTTGGCAGTGAATGGGGATTTACAGTATCGGACAAAATTAGAGCAACTTTAGAAAAATGTGAATTTAACTGCCATCGTTTATTTGAATCGGTTTATTTATTTTTGCAATGGAATGTTTTTTTCAACCAAAACATTTCGATTATTTGTTGACTTAAATGTATTCCTCATCGGTAATTTTTTGCATTTTTTCAAATATGTTGATGAAATTCATGGACAAAATTAGAGCAACTTGATCTTTACGCAGTGTTAGTTTTCTAAGAGTGTTGATGCAAGGATACAAGAATTTTGCTCTGTAGAATGCCTCGGGGTATACATTATTCAAATGACTTGAAACAACGCATCGTTGACGCCTACAATGGTAGCATGTCGCAGGCAGACATATCAACAAGGTTTTTGGACAAAAAAGATATTGTTTTGAAGACAATTAAAAATTTCCGGAATTGCGGTCGTGTAGTTAATTTAAAACGAGGTGGCCGACATAGAAAAACCAACAAACATTTTGTTCGTCGCATTAAACGGTTAGTTCAAAGGGAGCCGAAAATGTCAGCTCAACAAGTATTGGCCAATTTGGGGGAACAAGAGGTTTCTTCCAGGACCATTCATCGACGCCTAGTTGAAACTGGTCTCAAGGCTAGAAGACCTCTTAAGAAACTGTTATTGTCAAAGAAAAACCGGGATGCGAGACTACTGCTCGCTATCTTTCATCGTCAGTGGACCGCCCGAGAGTGGAAAAAGGTGCTGTTCTCAGACGAATCAAAATTTTTCATCTTTGGGAGTGATGGTGGGTGCTAGATGGGTACGTCTTTCAGAAGGCAAAAGGCTACACCCAAAATACGTAAATCCCTCGGTTAAACATGGAGGAGGAAATATAATGGTTTGGGGTTGTTTCTCTTCCTACGGTATAGGCCCATTATACAAAATATGTGGAAAAATGGACCGATTATACTTGGACAGATGGACCGATTATACCGCAATATTCTTGAAAATGTTATGTGGCCTTATGCAGAATGGGAAATACCACTTAAATTCATATACATGACAATGATCCAAAACACACAGCGAAAATTGTTAAACAGTGGTTTAATGATAATAATGTTCGAGTTTTATAGTGGCACCCACAATCACGTGACCTCAACCCCATTGAAAATTTGTGGGAAATAGTAGAAAAGAAGATTCGTTCAAAAAATATCTCAAATTGTGATAGTTTCTATCAAGAAACTGAAAATTCTTGGATGTCAATGGATGCTGACGTCACTTCAAATTTAATTAATTCAATGCCCAAGAGGTGTGAAGCTGTGATAGTAAATAAAGGATACTGGACAAAATATTGATAATGCGGCCTTTTTGATACTTAAATTTAGTTTGTATTCTTAATAGCATGGAAAAAAATAAAAGTTGCTTTAATTTTGTCGCAGTAAAAAATAGGATTATTGGAATTTATTATTTTTTTAAAGAAACAATAGGAAATAAAGATTTGCTAGTATTTTCTTGTTTCATTTGTAAATCGTGTTTTAGGGTAGTAGTTTCAAATTCATATTACAAAATCATATGCCTTAAGCTTGATTTTCATGCATCCGTTGTCCGATGATACGTTGATACGGACGCATGAAAATCAAGCTTTAAGTGGAAAAAATCATAAAGTTGCTCTAATTTTGTCCGATACTGTATGTAAACGTTTTATTCAGGTTTTATTATTTAGTATAGTTTAATAAAGTTCCTTGTGTTACAAATATTTCGTTTATCCCTTGAATTATTGTGGATGTATGTGGTACTATTCTTTTTCAGTTCAACTATTTCTTTTATAGATGATTCCAATTCAGAACTAAATTGACCACAGATTAACCACCTTTTTTACACCAGAATTTCTGGTAAACAAAAAAATGTGACATCGAATTTGACAATGACAAAATCATGTTTTTGCTGGTATTTTAATTGTAGCTGTCTCTGGGGGCTGTATAAATTTTTAGTAATTTGAAGGTAGATTTTTGCAAATAACTTTTAGATGTCTATTCCAAATAAAACGAAATTCTAGACGTATCACACTGAAGCACTGTCTATAGCATTCAAAGAAAAGTGTTTGAAAGACATTGAAAGGATCGTGTCCAAAAGAAAGAAAAACCTACTGCCAAAGAAAGGAATAGAGGCTGTTTCTCCCTTGGCCACTATAGAGGGCCCTCCCATGTACACCATGGCCACGCTGTCCACGAAGGAGGAGTGGGGGGCCAGCACCACCATGGGAGCCTCGGCCTTTGAGCACGGCCTCCCCACTATCTTTAACTTGACTCCCGCCACCGTGTACACGCACAATATTAGTTGGGCCACTATCGACTTGAGCGATCTACGAAAATATACATCTAGTAGTATGACCACAGATTATTCATTGTCAAGCTACATTAGGAATAGCTATTATAAAGAAATATTATACGAATGAAAAAAAAACAGCGTCAAAGACGGCTGGGGAATGACAATCGATGGTAATTTTGGCGAGGTCAAGCGCTAAGTGGCGGTTACTGCCAATTAACCTTAATAAGGTTGTAATTTATTTTTGTATTGAGTAAAAATGATTTTTAAACTGTGTAGTTTAAAATTCGAGAAAATATACAGGGGGGTCCGAACTGTATTCCGGAAACTTCGACATCATATTCTGCAGATAAAAATAAGTAGAAATGTTCGTATAGATGTATGTCCTAAAATACTTTTTGTTTCGGAGATACAGGGTGTAGAAGTTTCATTTTTATTTCGATTTTTTCCAAATAATTTCTGAAATAACGTCAATATTTGGATGAAAATTGGTGTCTTGGAGGTTTTTTGACATGAGAAATTTGATTTTGATATCAATATGACTCCTATTTGTAGAGGGAGCCACCTACATATGTTTTAACTGTTTTGAAGAGTAATAACTTTTCGTCTGTACCTGTATAAAATTACTAAATGAAAAAATATACATTTCCGTGATTTTCTACGTAATAAATGTATCTTCGTAAAAATCACTACGCGCAACCGTTCTCAAGATATTTAGAATAAAAATTTAAGTACATTAACAAAAAATAAACTTGAGAAGAGAATTTGACTGAAATGATAAATTTGGGAACTTTTTGTTTTTTTTTAAATTAATCATAAACTTTTCTTTGAAAAAATGATGATAAACAGTTTCTGTTGATCTCTTGGCACAAAAATATTTCAAATTTATGATTTCAGTCTAATAACTAGTCAACTTTAGTCAAAATGTTTAACTTATGTCAATGATGACAGGTATTGATCATTTCGATTCCAAATATCTCGAGAACCATTACTCGTAGCGATTTTTACCAAGAGACCTTTTTTACGTAAAAAATATCCTAAATGTATATTTTTTTACTTAACAGGTTTATACAGGTACGGACGAGAAGTTATTACTCTTCAAAATAGTTAAAATATATGTAGGCGGTGCCCTCTACAAGTAGGAGTCATATTGACATCAAAATCAAATTTATCATGTCGAAAAACTCCCAGCATCAATTTTCATCCAAATATTGCTGTTACTTCAGAAATTATTTGGAATAAATCGAAATAAAAATAAAATTTCTACACCTTGTATCTTCGAAACTAAGCATTTTAGGAGATATATTTATACGATCTTTTTAACTTATTTGTATCTACAGAATGCTGCTAAAGTTTCCGGAATACAGTTCGGACCACCCTGTATATTTTTTTGGAAATAGATTTGTGTGTCTGGAAACGTTCTATCCTTTTTTAATCTTTCTATAATTAGTGATCATTTTTGACAAGTTTTATGTCAATTTTTAGTAAACGAAGTCTAGAGATTGACATCGCTAAAATTAGCATAGATTGCCATTCCCAAGCCGTCTTTGACGCCGTTTTTTTTCGATCATACGGTACTATTACACTAAATCGGTTTTGAAGATTCAAATATAATAAAAAAATAAATTTTGTAAAGTTCGTTTATTATAAGTTGATGGCTATCTCAATTATTTTACCATCACTACCATTACATTATTTTTTTAATCTTTTTATGGTTAGTTCCATCCCAAACCCCACAACCAAATATTTACATAAAAAATATTAACTTAGATCTTAAAAGCTACGTGGATAAATAATTATTGATATAAAAAAAAATTATATGTTAACCTTGTTCAAAAAAAAAGGAGAAAAATGTTTGTACTACTCATAGAAAGAAAGTTGTTTGTAATCTAAGTTTGTAATAGCTTACAGTATATCTATATCCACAAAGTTTATAAAATCAAAGATTAATAATTCTATAATTCAATCAGTTAAGTTATTGATACTAATGATAATTGTTCAATCACTCACGAGGTTTTCTACAGACTATATTTACAAATCGTGAGTGACTGTAATCACTATCAAAAACAAGTGCAAAGATCTCACTTTCTCCAGCCTTCTAGAGGTCGCTCGTGCAGCTCCTGTTCGCTGACTCCCATTAATCCTACTGTTGCCAACATCCAACCGGTGACTACGATGAAGCATATCAGGCCTACCCTGAGGGGTACCAGGACCAGGGTCAAGATAGCTGTCTGAAACAACAGAGAAAATATAAGTTAGTACTCCTAATTGAAGCATTTAACAGCTAAGAGTAATAAATAAATATAGAGCAGCTATAACATAGAATTTAGAAATAATCTTTGTTTTGTAGATTCTAAATAGTATGAGATGAAAGAAGTTAATCACCGCGACCTTATAGATGTACTGTGTCTTTCTTTCTTGAGTTATATCTCATTATACAGTTCTCGGGGCAGTAATGCCAATCAGAGCAGTAATACCATCAAATATTGGTTGTAGTTGTCGTCTCGACGTACTCAGTGATGAGGTGTTCTGGTGTTTTCCAATTGTTCCCACAGAATCTGCATTTGCCTTTGTTTCTTAGCTTCCATCTACTGAGGTGTTCGTTGAGGAGACAGTGTTCTGTTACAAACCCCGTGACAATCCCAAGATTGTTCCTAAAATCAAGGAAAATCTTTGATTTTTCTCGGTCGTAAGTCCTGAGAAATTTCTTGGAGTGACTTAAACCGTTGGAGGATTCCCATTCCAGGTTACGGATGGAGTCTTCCAGGTGCTAAGTACTGCTTTAAGTTGTTTTCCACTTGGAAAGCAGAATGGTCATGACCCAGTTAGTGGAGATTAGTCTGTCTATACAGGGTGAGTTTCCTACGAAGTTCTCTATGGGTATCTCGGAAACTACTGGAGTTAGAGAATCGGTTAAATGGGGAAGAATTGCAGTTTTGTGGGGTCATAAATATGCGCTTTTCATATTTTTGAAAAAGTTCATGGCTTACTAGATATTTCGAAAAAAAACAAATTTTGGCTATTTTAAAAATTGTCCTTAATTCCACTATAATCTATATTAGACAAAAAGTTTTCAGATAAAAGTTGTAGATAATCACATCCCGACTGTGTTCTCAGACATTGACATCATTCTCAGACATTGTTCTCAGACTTTTTTCTAAAGCCTGTCATTTTTGACATATATGACACAAACATATGTTTTTTTTAAATGGAAACCATAGTTGGCTATAGCTTCATAAATAGCGCTATTTTTTAAGCTTTTCAGCGATAAAAGCTATAATAAGTTTTTTTTAAAAAATACTGAGTTATAGCCAATTCTTATCTTGACTAATTTTACTTAGTTAGCCATGGAAACAAGATCAATCGTCGTTGCTCTCAGAAATGTGAAGCTGTCACATCCAATCTTTGTAAATTAAAATAAACAAAAATTGTAAATATGAATTTTTCAAATGAAGAAAAGCATGTAGGATTATTGGTTCAACTTTTGTTGGCCATACAGTTTCTAGGATACGTTGACCGGTGAACGTTACTTATCTTTTTTAGAGAACGGTTTTAAAGACATATTAGAAAAGTTAAATTTAGATACTCGCGCATTAATAAAATGGTTCCAACATGACTTTTATTATGAAACACCACCCCTCCTCCACAATGAAAGAAATGTTAAAAATTATTTATATCATTACATTTTATGTAGACTCAGGAATAGAAAGATGTGGACCAATTGCATGGGCCTCCTCGATCACCTGACCTATCCATTTTAGATTTTTTTATGCGGTAAGGTTAATAACAAGGTTTACAAAAGAACTTATGAATTAAGAGAGGCACTCGAAGAGGCGGTACAGGAGAAGTTTAATTAAGTCGACCGGTCGTTCTGTGAGGATAGCTAGAAATTCAGTTTAAAAAATATGCATTTATGTACTCAAAACAATCGCGTTTTTTTTGAACATTTGCTAAAATAACTTAAAGTGTATGTAATGATATTATTTTTTAAGTTTTAGTTTGTGTAATGTAAATTGTAAAGAGCCGTTTAATAATATATTTCGTCTTTTTAGAAGTTATAAATCATAACAAAATAAGAACACCATGCCAACTAAGTGAAATTAGTCAAGTAAGATAAGAATTGGCTATAACTAATTTTTTGAAAAAAAAAACATATAGCTTATATCGCTGAAAAGCTTAAAAAATGGCGCTTTTTTTTTCTAGGTTTTCTTTCTTGTAAATTTAATCTCCTTAGAAAACTATTAAAAAATTCCAAAAAATTTCTCAAAAAATTCCAAATTTTTAAAAATAAATTACAACCTTCTTAATTCCAAATTTAAAAAAAAATCGTGAAAAAAACTTCTTAATTGTGTTTCTTCGGTCGAATATACTACCCTTAAAAATATTGTTATTGACTCACCCTGTACAGGGTGTCCCAGAAATAAGTGCAAGTATTTTAAGAAGTGGTAGATCTCGATAAAAGACACATATTTTTTTCCCTTTATCGATTTTTAAATAAGTCCAAAATAACGGAGTTATTTTACTTCGAAAATTTCCAAAAAAAAAATGATTTTTTGCTAAAATTTTGAGAACCACTGGATATTTTCTGGATTTTCTTTCTTGTAAATTTAATCTAATACCTATGTTGCCATATTATCAAGAAATTAAGGTTTTTAACTAAAAACTAAAAAAAATCCAAAAAAAATTTCGATTTTTTTCTCATAGGCGTGTTTCTGGGGTTGAATTATACTACCAGTTAAAATACTTGCACTTATTTCTGGGATACCCTGTATAGTATATATATACTACTATACGTACTTCAACAGAAAGTCTCGCGGCATGTTTCGAAAATGACAACTCTCAGCGAAAAACTAATTACGCCATTGGATTCTACGTGAAAAACTCTACGGAACACATTTTTCATCTTTTTGACAAGTTATAGGATAACCTAAATACGAGGAAAATGCAAAATTTTCAAATTCGCCCTGTATTTCAGGAACTAAGAGAGCTGGGACATATTTGTATGTAGCATCTTTAGTTTCAGAAAAAAGTAGCATAATGCGCAAAAAAAGAAAAGCGCATCTTTACTCATAAACAAGAAATCCCATAAAACACATGAAAATGGAACACCCTGTACATCTGCTATGACGTAGAGAAGTTGTAAGGTAAACGTAGTTTATTTACAAAATATCGTATGATCTATATCAGTTTCAAACGTGAACTTAATAAATACTGAAATAGACAATATAAATTCATCAGAATGGAATATTTCTAAAAAAAATCTCAAAATTGCTGTTTAAATTTTTTTATTTAAATGCTAACAAAATATTAAAGCAAATATGTGGTACCATCAACTGTTCGCAATTTTTCGTATCTTTCTCTTAATGTATGTATGTCAACAATTAAACAGACAGCAAACACTTGTATGTGCACTTGAAATTGGGTACTTTCGGTACTTACAAACTGACTATATTACCTACTTTAAGCAGGTACTGCTTATTTTTTCTTAACCTACAATGAGTATAATAGAATAAAATCATAACGAATCGTGTTAAAATAAGTACTATTTAACCCAAAAACAAAATCAACCATGAACATTCGAATTTTCCGGTACTGTTAAACAGATCCGGTACCCATTTCACTTTTATAGTACCGAACAAAATCTATAAATCCTTGTTTAATCATAGTTTTACTCGTTAGAAAGACACATACTTAACCATGAAGATTTTATTTTTGCGGTACTGTTAAAACAGATACATGGTACCATCACAGTTTTATAGTACCGAACCAAATCGTTAAATCCTCGGGCAATAAGAGTTTTAATCGTTTCAGAGATTTATGGAACAGATTTTTGCGTGTCATACATTTAGAATGTAGAAAGTGGGCAATTTTTGAATGGTACCTGCAGAACAATTTTGGTACTTGCGTTACTATTTGAGTCTTATTTTTTCTTAACCTACAATGAATAAGTTGATTAAAATACCTAACGAAACGTGTTACAATAAGTACTACTTAATCCAAAAATAAAATCAACCATGAACGTTCGATTTTTGCGGTACTGCTAAATATATCCGGTACCATTTCACTTTTAAAGTACCGAATAGAATCGTTAAATTCTGGTTTAAGTGTTTTAGAGAAAGATGTATAATTAACAAGGAAAATTTGGTTTTTATGGTACTGTTAAACAGATCGATGGTGCCTCGGATGGTGCTATTTCAGTTTTATAGTACCAAACAAAATAGTTAATTTCTCGTATAATAAAACAATTTTAATTGATTCAAAGATTTAGGGAACCGATTTTTGTGACCGACATTTAAAATGTAGAAAAGTGGTAGTTTTTAAATGGTACCTGCTGAATCATTTTGGTACTTGTGTTACTACTTGAGTCTTATCTTTTCTTAACCTATAATGAATAAGTTGATTAAAATACCTAACGAAACGTGTTACAATAAGTAACTTCGATTTTTGCGGTACTGCTAAATATATCCGGTACCATTTCACTTTTATACTAACGAATAGAATCGTTAAATTCTAGTTTAAATGTTTGAGAGAAAGGACGTATAATTAACAATGAAAATTAGGTTTTTGTGGTACTGTTAAACAGATCCATGTACCATTCCAGTTTTATAGTACCGAACAGAATAGTTAATTCCTCCTATAATAAAACAGTTTTAATCAATTCAAGGATTTATTGAATCGATTTTTGTGTGTCAAACATTTAAAATGTAAAAAGGTGGTAGTTTTTACATCATTTTGGTACTTGTGTTAACTGTTTAAGTCTTATTTTTCCTTATCCTACAATGAATAAGTAGATTAAAATATCTAACGAGACGTGTTAAATAAATATTACTTAACCCAAAAATAAAATTAACCATGAACATTCGATTTTTGTGGTACTGCTAAATATGTCCGGTATCATTCAGGAATAGAATCGTTAAATTCTGGTTTAAGTGTTTTGGAGAAAGATGTACCATCCATTGTACCATTTCAGTTTTATATTAAAACTGAAATGGTACAATGGATGGTACATCTTGTAATATTTTGTTCGGTTCTATAACCGAACAAAATGAACCGAACAAAATGGTTGGTTATACAGGGCGAGTTTTAAATAAGTGCAAATATTTTCAGGGCTGGTAGATCTCGATAAAAGAAACATATATGATAACTATGGTAATATCAGAGATTAAGAAATTATACCGTGGGAAAAATTGCAGGCAGTTCTAAAAAGTTTTCGAAAAATATACAGGAAAATTAACAGAAAATGCACGATTTTCAATATCTTTTTTTAGCGAAAAAAACCTCATAGACGTGTTCCTGGGGTCGAAATATACCACCCCTGAAAATATTTGCACTTAATTAGGACTCACCCTATATATTCAATTACCTGATTGAGGAGTTTTAATCATTTCAAAGATTTATGGAACTCATTTTTGTGTCATGCATTTAAAAAGTAGAAAGTGGGTAGTTTTTGAATGGTACCTGCTGAATAATTTTGATACTTTCGTTACTTTCTTAAGAATAAAACCCTAACAAAAAAAATCTGCTAAAATCAATATTATTTAACTTAAAAACAAAATCAATCAAATTTGTTTTTTTTTGCGGTAGTGTTAAATATATCATGTACTATTTCAGTTTTATAGTACCAAGCAGAATCGTTAAATCCTTGTTTAATCATAGTTTTAATCGTCTTAAATATACATATTTATCCATAAATTTGATTTTTCTGGTACTGTTAATCAGATACGGTACCATTTCATTTTTATAGTACCGAACAAACTAGTTAATTCCTAGTATAATAAAACAGTTTTAATCAATTCAAACATTTAACTGAATCGATTTTTGTGTGTCATACATTCAAAAAGAAGAAAGTGGGCAGATTTTGAATGGTACCTGCTGAATCATTTTAGTACTTTCGTTACTACTAAGTTTGGGTCGAGATTAGAATAATATTTACGTTCTAGCATATGAAAAGAATAAGCAAGCGCAAAGGAGGACACGAACGTAGAAATCAGGACGTGTAAAAAAACGGTACTTGTTAACATATTGTATGAAGAATGTTTATTAAAAATACTTAATTTAATTTTGTTTAATACGTATAAGATTAATAAGTACAATATTATAGGATCGAAAAAAAGAAGTCGGAGATGGCTTGGAAATGAATATTGCTGTCATTTTATATGTATAATTTTAAATTATACAGTATACAGGATGTCAGAGGCTGAGCGTTCATTAGAAGTTTCTAGAGAACTACAATATTATCTAGATCGGAGATTTTTTGCACATCAACGAGATCTATCGATTAAATTATTTTCAATATGGCGGCACTTCCGAAAATACCGAAAGTTGATAGAAACTTAGTGATTTCTAATAGTTGATATTATTAATAATATACCGTATGATCGAAAAAAAAACAGCGTAAAGTTGGCTTGGACATGATGATCGATAACATATTTATTGCTTTTTGAACAAAGTGTCAGAATATGGCATGGCCAGATATATTATTTTACATCACTTGACGTTTAAAGTCATAGGCTACTGGTTAAAATCAAGAAAAATATACGCTTTAAAACTAAATCTTAAGTAACTTAAAAACTATTTATTTTATGTATAGGAACATGTATAGTCAAAAAGTAACAAATTAAAAAGCCTTTTCACTAATGAAATAAAAAAGTGGGTTTCCATTTGAAAAAAAATGATTATGATAATTTTTTAATCGCTCAATTCCATAACAGCTGCGGCCATTATTATATGACATTCGAATAATTTCATTTTTGAAATACAGATAGTCATATGTCTTCTCTTTATGGCACAGTGGCTGTGGTAATCACTAAATTTGACCTTTAGGCTATACACATATTTTTGACTGGCAGTTTTTTTTTCGTCCAAAAAATTTAAATATTTTTTTTCTCAAAAACGGTTGATTTTAGGTATAGAGTGTTTAATATCAAAATTCATAAAATTTTACAGAGAATTTAAATATTTATATAATAAAAAATGGGGGCACCCGTTTAAAATAAGAAAGTTGTTGTCAACTTCCGCTACTTCCGGAAGTGCCGCCATATTGAAAATATTTTTAACCGATAGATCTCGTTGAGAAACAATGATGTGCAAAAAATCTCCGACCTAGATATTGTAGTTCTCTAAAAACTTCTAATGCACGCTCAGCCTGGGATACCCTGTATGTCCAGTTGGCATGTTTCTGAAAAGTGGCTCAACCCTATAACTTTTTTATTTTTTCAGATAAAAATACGAGATTTGGTATGTTAGTATATAACAAAAATTAGGATTGACTGACGTATTCAATTACTGTTTTCAGCCACTTCCTGTTTCACCGGAAATAACTACAACTTTTGATTTTTAAATGACACCCTCGGTAGTTTTTGACTTTATTCGATAGACATTCTGAAATATGACATATCATATGTCAACTTTTGACATTTTCGCTTAAAAACATGAATTTTAAATTCCATTCTAGAGTTCCATGGCTGTGTTAATTAAGAACAGTAATTTTTAATGAAGGAGCCTTGGAAAAATGAAAACCAAACCAAACCAAACTTAAACACTAACGTACCAATTCTCATTTTTTTATCTGAAAAAATCAAAAAGTTATAGGGGTGAGCCAATTTTGTGAAACACCCGGTATATGTAATACAGTACAGTAAGTCTATGCTCTTGTACTAAAAAAAATATTAGTGTACATATTTAAACAATTTTTCTTAAAACATTATAATATCATTATTGTTAAAATCCTCCTTCTTGATATTATTTCACAAACAATTACATATTTCCTATTAATACATCTTATTTTGTAACATCTATACATTCCGTTTTCCAATTTTTGTAATCATTTTAATGCCCTTTTATGGCGACATAATGTCACGACCACTTCTTGAATGCAAAAAGAATCATTTCTTGACAAATACAGAAATAAACAACATTACGCACGATAACATAATAATTTAGAAAGTAGAGCAGATTATTATTGTCTTGTCGTGCAAGAAAAGTTTGACACGAAAGTGTAATTGCCTGTGAGAGAATATCGGTACATTTTCATCTAATGTAATAACGCATTTATCTAAAATCTGCAACAAGTTTGTACGTTTGTATACAGGGTGTTTCAAAAAACATGTGCCGTCTTTCGTGGGGAGATTGCTCACGTAAAAATAAGATTTATTTTTCATATCAACATAGGTCAGATTCTGCTTTGTTTCGTAGCTACAGGGTGTTAAAGTCTGAATAATCTTTCGATTTATTATAATTTTCTTCCAAGTATTCTTAGTGATTCGAATGAAATTTTGGGGGTAAAAGTTACTATAAGTGCCACATATTTTAATGCTAAAAAAGTGTCACCAAGGACGTGCATATTGGTTATCACTGGAATATTTTTCAAAAAAAAACATGTGCGCCACTGACTTTTTTCTTTTGATATTAAAATTGTGTAAGCCGTTTAATGTCAATTAAAAGTTATCTCTTGATATTTTGTCGAATTCGGCCTCCTTGATGAGATAAACGCCATTTTATTAATCACAATTAATAAAATTAAAATAAAAATAAAATTAATAAATTATATATTTTACCTAATTTATTATTAAATATTATTAATATTAGTTATTATTACTATTAGTCTGACCTACAGCAATTTTAAATAAAAAATAATGATATTTAAAATAATTACAAAAAACCTAACTTTAAATAGTTTTAACATCCTGTAATTCTAAAACTATGCATTTCCATACTCATGTTTATAAAGACCTTTTTTCATATTTTTAATGAGGAATCAATGAGTACTTATTTAAAAAGTTAATTATATTAAATTTTTTTAAAGGTTGTTATTAGACAACTACAAGGACTTAGGACAAGGCAAATAAAATAAAAATGCGTTTATCTCATCCAAGAGGCCGAAATCGACAAAATATCAAGAGACAACTTTTAATCGGCATTAAACTGCTTACACTATTTCGCTAACAAGAGAAAAAAGTCAGTGGCGTACATGTTTTTTTTTAGAAAAATATTCCAGTGAAAACCCATATGCACGACCCTGGTGAATATGTCGACACTTTTTTAGCTTTAAAATATGTCGCATTTATAGTAACTTTTACCCTTAAAATTTCATTCGAATCATTAAGAGTACTTGGAAGAAAATTATAATAAATCGAAAATATATCAAGACTTTAACGCCCTGTAGCTACGAAACAACGCAGAATCGGGCCTATGTTGATATGAAAAATAAATCTGATAGATTTTGATAGATTTGAGCCTATTTTACGAACAAACACTTCAAAAACTAATTTTACACGCTTCGATTTATTCAATTTTTAAATACAGATTTACAAAAGTATATCGCCAACTCTCTACGAACGACTGCCTGAATTTTATAATAATCATATCGAACGAAAACTAAGCAAATCCCGGCGTCTGCTGATGCAGCGTCTGGGCTTCTCGGTTACTTGAGTGGCCTCGATTGGTTTTGTACACCCGCGGCCAACAACAGCCATCTAACAAATCTTATTTTTATGTGAGGAATCTCCCCACGAGAGATGACACATGTTTTTTGAAACACCCTATAAAAATAACAATAATACTATTAATGCTACCAACTGCGACATTTTATTATTTTATTTTTGAGATGATGACTATTGGGTTCCACTGCGACCTTTACATATCTATTTTAAATTGTCTATCTAAATGTCAAAAATTTTCTTTTGATCTCTAGCTTACATTTTTCAGTCCTATCTTTTTCGGAAACTACTCAGATTATCCTGGAGATTTATTTAACCCTCCAAATTCCATTCGAATCAAAAAAGTACTTGGAAGAAAATTATAATAAATCTAAAAAAATGAAGACTTTGTAGCTACGAAACAAAGCAGAATCGGACCTATGTTGATATGAAAAATAAATCTTATTTTTATGTGAGGAATCTCCCCACGAGAGTTGGCACATGTTTTTTGAAACACCTTGTATAACTAAGGTTCATATTTTCTGTGTTAGAGCTTTAAGTTTTAAATGGTAATAAATAGTGAAAGGTACTAAAAAATAATCAATTTAAAACATTGAAATGCATTGGAGCAACATAAATTGGAGTCACTTTTGAAGTACTTACCTGCAAAAAAAAAGATAGTTTTTTAGTCATTCATTTAGTCAAATTACATAGAATAACAATCTACAACACAGAATAAATTGGCAAACATGTTTAAGTTCTAATAAAAAAAACTGAAAGTTATAAAAAAACTTGTAATTTAACAAAAGGCCGTTATTAACTCTCCTCAGTATGTGTAGGTATTACTAACAATATGGCTATTATTTCTATCAACTCAAACAAATTAAAAAGATAACGAAACAAAGATAAAAATAAAATTATAATAACAGTATACTGTTTTATTCGGAGTAAAAATGATACTTTTAGTGGCGAGGCTGTACGTTTGACACAAATACACACACCGGAAAAGTCTAGGGATATTACAATTTTATCCAGCCATCGTCAGTAATTTTATTATTTGCCATTTCTGATATAATAAAATTAAAATAAACAAATAGTTTACAGGACGTATTGGAAATAAAAATGCGAAATTTACCGAATTTTTCAAATTTACCTTGATTTTTATTGAACTAAAAAAAATACACACATTTTTTTAAATTCTAAACTGTGAATTAAAAAAGATAAAACCAATTTTACTTAATAAAGGGTATGGCCTCCTCTACTGTTCATTACAGCCCTACATCGTTTCTCCATGCTCCTGATCAGATTGTCGATCTCTTCTTGAGGTACACTGCTCTTGAGGTACTCTGCCACGCTGCATTCACGGTCCGAACCAGATCCCTACGAGTTTCACGAGGCATACCGATTCTCAAAATTCTTCTTTGGACCGCGTCCCATACGTGCTCGATGGGGATGAGGTCATGAGATTGTGCCGGCCAGAGTAAGATGTTTAATTGATGAGCATTGATAAACTCACTTACCACTCTGGCTGTATGAGGCCGTGCATTGTCATGCATGAGAATGAAGTTTCTCCCAAAATCATTGGCATATGGTAACACGACAGGCTCAAGAATTAAATCACGATATGTGATTCCTGTTAGAAACCTTTCAAGAAAAACGAGATCGGGTTTTCGGCCTAACTGGACTCCTCCCCAGACCATAACTTTCCACCTTGATAAGGATGCACTTCCTGAACATGATCCAACCGAATAAGATTTCCCGGTTCTCTCCATATCCTAAGCCTTCTCGAATCCGGATGAATTCCAAAGCGTGACTCATCCGTGAAGAGAACATTGGCCCATTGTTCATTCGACCACTGAACATGATCTTGAGCCCACAAATATTGTACCTCTCGATTTCCTCTCGTTTAGGGTTGAGCTTTCCAGGGGCGTCTGCTTCTTAAGTTGACCTCTATTAATCTATTGCGAACAGTGTCAGGACTAACGGTTACATTATGTGTTTCCTGGAGAATTAAACTAAGCTCTGGTGCTGTAAGAGTCGGTCGGTGTCGAGCATTTAATTGTAAAAAATGATCTTGCTGGGGGGTAGTAATGCGATGTCTCCCTGTGTGCCTTTCAGCAACATCACCACTTTCACGGTAGAGTGCACTTAATCGCGACGTTACACTTTGCGTTGCATTTAATGCTCTAGCTACGTCGATTTGGCGCATTCCAGCTTCGAACATACCCATGGCCTTTAGCATTTCGTCTCTGTTAAGATGTCTACGCTCCATAATGTCGTTTAATACTAAACAGAGTTATTTGAATGAATTCTGGCCAGTTATCATAAAAACATAGCCAGTACAGGTTAAATTCGAACAATTGATGCTAGGTGCTTTTGATACATTTGGCAAAAAATGCACAAACACTTCTGCAAATATCCCAAATTTAGAAATAACTAGTGTGACTACTTCGTTTCAATCGAAGTAAGAATCGGCCTACAAATATGTGGTTGTTTATTCAAAACATTTATTTTTAACTTTAATAAAATGATATCGCTAGATTTTTCCAGTATGTGTAGTTACTTATGGTAGTAGTGCATGTGTTATCTTACGTATAAGTCACGCTGGGAAATGTTTAGCAGCTAATTTTCTCAAGTGACTTATATGTTATAACACGCGAGTACCATACAAAATTTTAACCAACAGCAGAACTGTTTCATGTCCAATCTCTAAAGAATAATTGATTTAAAAGGATCTACCAGTTCTACTTTCATTGTTGCGAATTAATAAATTATCACAGGGTAGGTTACTATGCAATCTAGATGTGCGTTTTTTGATTTTTTGTAAATAATAAATAGAACTGACATTAAGACGTCATTTAGATAAATCGCGATTTTTTAACGATAAAATAGTGAATTATCAACCAGCAAGTCCGATTTTAAAGAAAAAATGATTCAGGAAGATCTTCCGCAAGTACTTGGGCTTACGACATCCTGAGCAATACACTGGCCATTATATGAGAAGATCATCCGCTACATTACTGGCAAATGCAGGAGTGAACATGACAACGTTAAAAAGTCACGGAGGATGGCGATCTGCAACGGTTCCGGAAGGATATATCGAAGAGTCCATCAACAATAAAATAGAGATAGCGAAAAAGATTCAAGGTGCTGTAAGTAATCCAGAATGAGCCGTTGTAATGACAGAGCCTATTTCAAGCAGTGCCAGTGGAGGGACAGCATCTGAATGCATACAAGGTTTTACCAATTTCTGAATCTACAAAAAAAAATAATTTTCATTTAATGTTAATGTTAATTGAAATAAATAATTGAATTAGTAATTTATCAATAAAGCTTAATAATTTCTATAAAATGGTGTCGCTTTGAAGTTATAACACACTATTTTGTTATAACTTCAAAAACTCACCCGTGTGATATTATTTATTTTATATGCATGGTATACATGTGAGTAATTTCTGTATTCTGTATAAGCAGTGGCTGTTGGATAAAAGTAATTTTTACTTCGAATAGAACATGCCATTTTTTTCATCACATGTAATTTTTTAAATAATTTCAAACGTTGCAAATAATATAAAAATATTTAAACGTAATACCTTGTAAGTAGTGATTAGAATTATTTTTTATATCAAAACTGTAAAAACATTACAAAAAAAAGACAAGAACGTTTTTTAAACTAGCCAGAGTCAGAGTGGTCTGTATTATAGTACGTAATAGAGTAGATAATGGTAAATCATCCTCAATATCGTCATCTCGTTCTTCTTTCTCTTTTGTTAATTGAGTGATCTTCTTCTTCCATTACTTTCTTAGCAGTTCCCACCATTCTTGGATGTTCACCATAGTAAATTATAATTATGGACAATATGTGTAAGTTTTCCGACCCTTTTCCACGGTAAGTCTGTTTCTTCTTGTACTAAAGGTTCTTTAGTTTGTTCAGGTAATATTATGTAATAATACCAAAATTACCAGTAATATTACTCTTTACATCACTAGTTATGACGCATTTTTGAGGTGACTATCTTTACTTTATTATTTTATCTTAAAACGTATATTTAGACACTTTCAAGGTAATCAAAATTTATAGGATATTTTCCTAGTATTATGAAATTTGACAATTAATATCGTCTTCTACTACAAGTATAGGGAAAAATCTGAAAACTATACATTTGTAACTAAGTCATACAAAATACAGTTTTTATATGGAATCTTCCGTTCGTTTTTTCTTCTAATAGTTGTATTTTTAGTTCATTTCTTATTTTCTCATTTCTTATACGGCCTTCTCTACTTATTCCTTTTATTTTTCGTAGGAATGTCATCAATCCAGGATGTAATTTCAATAATAGAAAGTGTATGTATTGTTTAATCAAGAACTTCATGAATATAAACGTGTAAAAATGTTTGTTATTAAACAAGACATTGAAGAAAGTGATGGATGGAAACGGTGACAGAATAGTAATGGATGCTCTTCAATTCTTGATGTAATGTGAAAGTGAAAAATAATTAAAAAAAAGGTTATAACAATATTGAACAGCATTTTTTTATTAAAATACGTGACGATTAAATTCCTAACGAATAATACGTTGAATTACAACAAAATCTATTTATAAATTCATTTGGGTTATTTTTAGACATGTATTAAATATAGAAAACTAAATTAAGTATATACATTGATTTGTTTGAATCCAACATATATAATCAAAATGTAAACGAACCGTTTGTTTATCTACAGTAAGAAAACATTTATTCAATGTGTAGGTACTACCAGTCAAGACCTATGCATGCGAAATCTGGATACTTAAAGCGTTAAAGGTTGATTCTCACTACACCTTCCGTTTCCATTCCATATCCGTTCCGTATTTTTTATTGTATTGACGCTCTAAGTAAGCTTCCGTTCCGTACAGTGGCGGATACAGAGGGGGGCCCATGGGGCAAGGCCCCCTCCCTAAAATCTGTAAATTGTGTAACATATATTGGCTTTTGGGTTAAAAATGGCGCCCTAAAAAGCATATTCTACATTGCTTTTTATTTTGCCCCCCCCCCCTAAAATAAATTCCTGTATCCGCCCCTGGTTCCGTATCAGTTGCATACTTTTTATTGTACAATTTATATAATTACGAAGGTTTTATTTTAAAAATTTGTATATTTTGAAAAAGGTATTAGATTTAATTAAGAGGTGAAAGAATAAATAAATATCGGCAAAATGTTAACAGAGCTGGTACAAATGTAAGAACTTGACAACGCTGTTTCCGATACGCTTCAGTCCGTCCCCCAAAAAATGTATTGAAGGAAAGGTTATGAAACGGAAGGTATTGGTCACAAAATCCCGCTTAAGATGGGCTGGTCACGTATGCAGAATGCAAGAAAACCGCATACCAAAATCTCTGCTTTATGGTGAGCTTGTGGACGGTAAGAGGAGGCCGGGTGGACAACTGAAAAGATACAAGGACATTTTCCACGAAAATTTAAAGGGAATTAACATGCAGAATGAGTGGGAAAAAGCAGCTCACAATAGAACTCAATGGAGAAGGGTTGTAAACTCAGTTAACAGCGGCAACCAAAAAGTAGAGAGGCAACAAAGCAATGAGATTTTTGAATGTCCGGAGTGCGGTAGGCAGATAACATCACGAATTGGGCTTTTCAGTCACAGAAAAGCTCATGAAAGAAAACGCCTTGCGTGACCATTTTCTTTATGTGTGTCGAATACTCGTCAGCGAGTAACGGCTGTATGTATGTATGAAACGGAAGGGAAATGGAACGGATAGTGTACACTGTCCTATTCATTTATAATGATACTAGTGTGTACCCGCGACTTCGTTCGCGTTGAATTAATCATTTGTAATGGTGATGATAAAGCAAAGCAAGAATTTCCATCCAAACCAAACCAAACATACAAACTGGATAAACTTTTCTCACATTTATGTCAGCATGAGAAAAATCAATATGGCGATATTATTATATGTATAACTTGGTAATATTTGAAGGGTAGTTTCATCTCGTTGGAAATTCAGTTTCGAAAAAGCGTTTGCCAAAAATAAGCCTTTTAGGTCAAGCAGTTTAAGTAGAATCGTGGTTAATCAATTCCCCAACTTTTTGGAACACCCTGTATGATTTTTTAAAAAATTTCAAAATATGTAAAAAAAGAAAATAAATTATGCGTGTCCAAGCGTTTTCCTGAACGACTAACCGTTTTTTAAATAACAAATATTGTAATATTTGAGGGGCGTTTTCACCCTCTTGGAGTTTGAGATTCGAGAAACCCCTCCTTATCGAACGTCTACAGTCAATCCGTTTGCCAAAATTCAGCTTTAAATGTCAAGCAGTTTAAGCAGAATCGTGATTACTCAATGATCATATTTTATGAAACACCCTGTATAATGTTTTAAAAAATCTTAAAATATGTAAAACAACAAAATAAAATATACGTGTTTAACAGTTTTTCCGAAAAACTCACCGGTTTTTAAATAAAAAATATTCTAATATTTGAGGGGTGGTTTCACCCCCTTAGAAATCGAGTTTCGAAAAATCCCTTCTTATCGAACCTCTACACCCTAAAGTCAACCAAATGACCAGATTTTTCGAAACACCCTGTATACATTAAAAAAAGAATCTTTAAATATGTAAAAAAACAAAATAAAATATACGTGTTCAAGCGTTTTTTTCGGAAACTTGACCGTTTTCAAATAAAAAATATTGTAATATTTGAGGGGTGGTTTCACCCCCTTGGAACTGGAATTTCGAAAAATCCTTTCTTATCGAACCTGTATACCCTAGAATCAACCTGTATGCCAAAATTGAGCTTCTTACGTTGAGTGGTTTGAGCAGGATTGTGATTAATCAGTGAGTCACTGAAGGATTTTATACAGTGTGTACATAAAGTATGGAATAATTTCATTTTCTCAAACTGGGACTTTAGTAAAAAAAATGCTCGAACACGTCGATCTGATTTTTAAAAGGGGTACATTTTACGCATATTAGCTTTTGCCTTGCCTCTAGCTTCACCCCGAGCGGGGGTGAGTGGCACCCCTAGTTTTTGTAATGGGAAGGGGGATCGAGTGATACCTCATTTTAAAGGTCTCTTTCTCCAGATTATAGTCCTAGAGTTTGAAGTTGCTAGTGTCATCTTTGTTAACATGACAGCTTGCCAAAATTCCTAATTTTATTTGTTTTGCCATATTAACAGAAATTACGGTAGCAACATCAAACTTTGTTTATGATATAAGTAGGCATATTACCATATTACCTTGCCTCTAGCTTTACCCACCGAGTGGGGGTCTTCACCCACTCTTAGATTTTGTAATGGGAAGGGGCATAATTTCTGTTAATATGGCAGCTTGACAAAGCTAAGAAAATTAGGAATTTTGACAAGCTGTCATGTTAACAAAGATGATACGAGCAACTTCAAACTCTAGGACTATAATCTGGAGCGAGAGACCTTTAAAATAAGGTATCACTCGACCCCTCTTCCCATTACAAAAACTAGGAGTGCCACTTACCCCCACTCAGGGGGTGAAGCTGGAGGCAAGGTAATATGCCTAAACCCTTTTTATAAAAAAGATCGAGGTGTTCGAGCATTTTTTTTAATAAAATCCCGTTCAAGAAAATGAATTTATTCCATACTTTATGTACACACTGTATATTAGTATAGATATTTTATGGAGACGGAAGAGAAACAGAAGGTAGCTGAAGGTTGATCCTCACTATCCCTCAACTGGCAATGGGCAGGACACCTGGAAAGAAATGGACCACAAAAATTACAGCATAGTAGTCATAAGGAATTAAGAGACCTAGAAGAAGACCAAACCAGAGATGGGACCAAGATATTGGAAAAATAGGGTTACAACTTGCAAAACAATAGAATGGGCCCAATTACAAAGACAGTACCTAAATATGTGAGGGAGGCTACACCATAACTGGAAATGGCTGAAGATGATGATTTATATGATTAAATATATGTAATATATATCGATACATTAATACCATCCCTAATACCACAAACTAACTTAAGGTTGTCTGTGCTGCTTAGGTTGTCTGTGCTAATACTCATTCACAATGCATATAGTTGTTCTTCAGCGATAAGTATAGGCGGTCATTCAACCGTTATTTTCTGCAAAAATAAAGTATTCAATAACACCACTTTCCAATTTATCAGTAATTACATTGATTTAACAATAGAGAAATACAAGACGACGCTTCCTATATAATTTCTCTAGTTCACAAACACCTTTAATGATCATTTTAACATGATTAATCAATAGAATCGTCGTAATTGTAATTTCTTGTCATATGGAGATGTTTGTTTTTATTTGATTGAACGATATAATGACCTATTTATGAAGCTTTATGAAGTTACGTTTATTATTAAGGCGTAATAGGGTCAAGTTCTAGTGCAAGATTAAATAGAAGCAGTTTCAAAATGGTCTTGGTATATTATTAAGCCGCGTATAAATATGCCGAGGCAAGTACGAGACAAACCCGAAACGAGTATGAAACGAGGCTATAGCAAATTCTTTCCAAAAGGCGTACTAATATGCCGAGACGAGGACGAGACGAGTCAACCTCAAGCGGAATTCGTCATATTATAGCCTCGAGCCGAGCGATTTAGCCTCGAGCAGAGTCCCTGCCCAGTCGAACGGCGTTGTCTCGCGGCTATCCATTTTCAGTGGAGCCTTTGGCGAACCCACAAAATTCTTCATAGGGCTATGCGATACTGAGGCAGTATCGATATTTTGGTATCGGTTGTATTGAATATAAAGTATCGATACTTTAAAATATTGATAAATATATTAAAGTATTATTCGATACCATTCAATATTTTAAAAAATTAATTAATAAATTTAAGTATACTGTGCTTTTTAATTGGATTAGGATCGAAAAAAATCAACATAAGTCCTCTGTTTTAAATTTGTCGACGTTTCGCAAAATTTATTTGCATCTTCAGGACACTACAAAGTTAGGAGAGCAAAATACAATCAAAAAATTTTAAAAATTTAACAAACAACTTAAAACACAAATCATTGGAATTCCACACATACACAATTGGTAAAACTACCCTAATGTTAACAATTAAATAAAATATATGTATATGTTATAAACTTAATTTCGCTTGTAAATAAAAATAATAAGGGATAAGACCAGAATATAATCAGGATATTTCCTTATTCGCATTTAACGAAAAAAATCGACGATGGTGGCACTGTTTTATACAAAAAACTACCCGGATCAGAACTAAATCAGTCATCAAACGATCTCAAATTACTAAAAGCACTTGGAAGAAAATGATAAAACACTTAACCTAGGGTTGGCAACTTTGAAAATAAAAAATAGGGGCGAGAGGATAAAAAAAGGCACAGGCGAAACATTTTTGTGCCGTTTTTTTGAGTCTTTAATTATTTTATTCAATAATATATTTTGTATGTGGTTTGTATATCTATAAAAATTTTAAATAGAGTAACAGCGCTTTCAGATGGAGCGGACCGTACGCGCAGAGCGTCCGCACGGATGTTTTTTCAAGATAGCTCATCCGAACGGAGCATACGCGACCCAGGTGAAATTGTTCATATAAGCTCATGGTACTTGCTCGAAGTCGCGGACGGTCCGTCGCGGGCGCTCCGTTCCATTTGAAAGCGCTGTAAGATAAGACCTAATTCGACTTTATTTATTTAAAAAATTAGAAATTTAAGTAATTAAGATTTAAATTATTAATTTAAATCTACATTTAAATGCCAATAACTAACCTGGAACATATATTGTAAATAATATATCTGCATTTCTTCATTTCTAAAGTTGTATATTTTTTCAAGGTATTCAATTCGCCACATTATTATTCTATGGCTTTCCATCATTGCAGCACGCTTATTAATAATTTTTAAAATATTATTATGTATATAATTTTAAATCTAATTCCGAGTTTTTTAAACCTTCGCCGTAATGTGCTTTCTGAACAGGGTTTTTTTAAAGCTCTGAGAGTTTTTTTTAATTATTTCTATGGCGGGAACTTTATTATTTTCATATTTGCCATAAATTAAGTTTCTTAGTAGTCTGGATAGTTCAAATTTCTGGATTTTTCTATATCGAATCGTTCCTTTCTTTGTCGATTCCCTTTATTTATGAGAGTATCGTAAGGAACTTCTGAGAGCATGGCCACCTTTTTCAACACACTCGATTTGCCTCTCTTATCTTCTATGTATGAATATTTATTTTTATATAAAAATGGGATGTGGAATCCAAGCCCCTTGAGACTCGAGGCAATTGTTCCGCGGAGCCGCGGTGTATACGCCACTGGTTAAATAGACGCCCCAATCCTTTTGATGGTTCGCCAAAGGCTCCGGAAAAAACGGAGACAACGCCGTCCGGCTGGGCATAGGCTCGGCTCGAAGCTCAGACCCCGTCCCAATAGGACGAGTCAACCTCAAATCCGCTTGAGGTTGACTCGTCTCGGGTGTCTCTCGCACTCGTCTCGACATATTTATACGCAGCTTTACAATGACTAGTAAACAGTTATTTTTTATACAAGACGATAAAATGGTATTTTATCGTCGACCGAAAAGATTAATTCGGGAGACGATAATGCAATTTTATCGTCGTGTATAAAACAATATTTTTTTCCATAGCGAGTTACGTTTTAAAAAATATTTAGAAATTATTATTTCAATAAATTTATTAGGAGTAGAAAAATATTGTGCTGGGTTGGCGTTGGTTTCTATGTAATATGACAAATAAATAAAGCTGTCTCTTTAGTTGTCAGTTTTGAGTAAATATTTTTTAATTCTCTTTCGTGTCGATTGCTGATTGAATTGGAGTCAGAAATGGCTAAAAACGAAATAAGTAAATTACCAACAGATGTTCAGGCTGAGGCGACAAACGCCATTATTCCATTTAAATCCCGAATAACTTATGAAAAGGAATACAATTTTTTTTTAAAAATGGAAGCAATTAAAAAACGTGAGAGAAGAAATAAAGTTTTTAACCTATCCTCGCTGTTAAAAGATCATTACATACATACAGAAAGTATCATTTAATCTACCCTTGCGGGTTAAAGTAGTATTTTATCAAAACTAAAGGTTCTCTAACCCAGTGTGAGTACATATTATCAAAGCAAAACCTTTGAAGGCAGGGTAAAAGGACAATAACTCACAATCTCTAAGTTGTTTAATTTAAATTTTAATGCTTAAAAAAGCAAGGGGGCGACATGTTTCGGGAATTTAAAATATTCCCATCATCAGGCCCAAAGACAAAAGTCGTCTTAAAAGAATGTTTCTGTGATAATTAATATCACAAAAACATTCTTTTCAGACGAACGTTCATTCTCGTCAAAAATTAAAATGAAAGATCGAAATAATATGGTCTGGAGATTATGATATAGACATTTATTTGGTATTACAACGAAAGGCTTCCTTCTTGAAGAGTTATACAATTTATAATCACAATGAATGAATTGTGTAAATGTTAACAGCTCTAACTAATTTTATTTCTTCCGAGTGGTTGTACTTCCTAGGTGACTTTTGTCTTTGGGCCTGATGATGGGAATATTTTAAATTCCCGAAACATATCGCCCCCCTTGCTTTTTTAAGTATTAAAATTTAAATTAAACAACTTAAAGATTGTGAGTTATTGTCCTTTTACCCTGCCTCAAAGGTTTTGCTTTGATAGTATTTTATCTACTACTTTTTAATATATTGTATAAGGCAGTTTTAACAGTTGCTGTGGAAAAAAGTAAAGGAGTCACCGCTGTGATATAAGCCTTTTTATACGTTTTTATTCACTCTTCGTGAACATGAATGGTTGACAATATTACTTTTTTACTACTATTTACCGATTCGGTGACAAATTGTTATTGGGAAATAAAGCCTAATGAGTTTAAATTATTTAGTTTCAATTTTGTCAAATCAAATTATTATTTATTATGTATGTTAATACAGGGTGAGTCTTAAATAAGTGCAAATAATAATAATAATAATAATAATAATAATTTGACTTTATTTATGTAGGTGGCGAGGTCTAGCATATATAAATATTTTCAGGGCTGGTAAATTTCGATAAAAGAAATATATTTTCTTTTTACCGTTTTTCCAATAAGTCCAAAATAACCCAGTTATTTTACTTTGAAAATTTCCAAAAAAAAAAATATTTTTTTTGCTTAAATTTTGAGAAACTTTTTGAGAAAATTTTGAGAAACCACTCGATCTTTTCTGGGTTTTCATTCTTGTAAATTTCATCTACTTCCAATGTTTTATATTATTATAATTATATTTTTTAACCAACAACTAAAAAAATTTCAAATTTTCAATTTTTTTTTCGCGAAAATAACCTCATACTCGTGTTTCTAGAGTCGAACCCCGGAACCACAATCCCTACAAATATTTTTATACTTATTTAAACCTTACCCTGTATATATGACACAAATCAGGATTGATTGAACGTAGATATTCAATTAATTTCGGTCACTTCCTGTTTCACCGGTATAACTTTTGATTTTTAAATGGTACCCTCGGTATTTTATACTTTATTTGAAAGAAAATGGCATTTGGAATAGAGTGACATATGTCAACTTTTGGCATTAGCGCTTGAAAAAATAATATACTAAAATTCAATCTACAAGGTATGGCTGTATAAAAAACACAAATTTTTAATCATAGAGGCTTATAAAATTATATTTGATTGTCTAATGTTTTCAGTGTCTTGTCCTGGCCGGTTAAAATATGTCCAAATCGTATTTTTAATCATATCTCATTTTTTTCAAATGGAACTAGGGTGGCTCATTAGCATATTTGTAAAAAGCATTTTTTTACGAATAATTTGGTACTTGGTATTTCGAGTCATACTTCATCGACACATACTTGGTATTGTCGTTACGAACCCCATGTTACAATTTCAAATAAACCATATCCGAAAATGTCAAAAGTTGACATATGATATGTCATTCAATTCAGAGTGCCATTTTCCATCGAATAAAGTAAAAAAATACCGAGGGTGGCATTTAAAAATCAAAAGTTGTAGTTATTTCCGGTGAAACAGGAAGTGACCGAAAACAATTGAATATGTTAATCAATCCGAATTTATTAACATACCAAATCTAGTTATTTTATCTGAAAAAAAAGTTACAGGGGTGAGCCACTTTCGAGACGCACCCGGTATAATAAAGTAGGTATCAGAGTTGTTTTAACCATATTTTTAAAATATATCTTGATAAAATTTTGACAAAAAATAGATTTTTTTTAAATACCAAAATCCATACCAAAATATAGCATACAAATATGTCTTTCCTCAATACAATGACGGAGTACCATAACCTTTGCGTCCGCGAAAATGGAGAAAGTACCGCGTTATTATGCCGAGGTTGTTGGCCTTAATGCGGTACGATAGCACGTCCATTGCAATTTCACCGGGAAATCATCCCATATGGCGAATTTCAGCTGAAAAGCCAGCCCCTGTCTTTTAAAAGGCTTTTCGTGTCGAATAACAGTAAACACTGACGCCGTATTTTCTATATCACACAATAGGCCGATTTTTTTCTGTTACACCACTTTTCAGCCCATAATCTCTACGAATAATCTCATAATCTACGAAAGGCAGCGATCTTCATTTCATAGCCATCGCTGACGCCATTTTTATTCGATACGGTATTACCAATTACCAATTTGTTCAGATATTTTTGGCCATCACAGAACCGTGCCTCGGTAACAATAATTAAAAATTGTTTTTTGTTACGTGAGAAAGTCCTTTGAGACTTTCTAGAGGTCGAAATCAAACTCTCCTAAATAAGTAATGAAGTTATTTCTTATTGTTCTTGCTTCTTTTCCCTTTTGGAGTTCCTATAATATTTATTATGTTATGTTTTAAAAGTTATTTGCATTTTTAATTCAATATTTTAGGGCTTATGTCTAAAATTCAGTTAAGTTGGTTTATGTTGTTTGATGTGAAAATTTAAGTTACCTATACTTTTTCTTTACTTGTGTTCATGTTTGTGTTCATGTTCAATTTTTTATCCATTTTACTTTGAAAAACCATCCCTTGCTTTCTGATTGATGAACTGCACCACCATTGAACAAAAATTAGTCAGTACCGAAAAAACCGGGAAATCACGGTTCGTAAGAGGCGCGGTACCGAAATTCCCGGTTCCGAAAAACAGCTCCGGTTTCGGAAACCCCACTTATGACTAGCGTAACCAAGACGCGATATAAGCTTATATATTCAGTAAGAAAGAAATGAAATTATGACGAATTTCAACTATTTAAAAGCAAGTCTCCTGTCTTTTAAAAGGCTTTCCATGTCGAGTAACGGTAAACAGTGCCGCTGCATTTTCTTCGTTTTGGAAAAACGGTTTATATTTTCCTCGACATTCCACAGTGCGCTTACGAATACTTCGTTAGATTGCAAACAACATAAAATATGAAAATCAACGAAGAATGCATTAAATACTATTATTTTCTTACAGTGCCATTGCTCTATACAAAGCGTAGGCGATCTCTTGGAGAAATGTATGTACAAGGTGAGTCAACGACAGAGAAACAGTTTATTATTTCTAGTCTTTAGAAAAATAGAAATAATTGTTCAAGAGAAAAGTTTTAGGTAATGTTAAGCAACACGGTTGTTTACGAGGAATCTGAACCGCTGTCCAAGTCAGAGGTTAACACTCTTTTTTTCTTTTTATGAATATCCTGAATTTAACCTTTTTTTAACGTTGTTGTCAATTATATATATAATATACAAATATTGAAAATAAGTTATGTTGGTGGTCAAGTCCAACTGAAAGTAAACAAATGGATTGTTTACATTTTGGTTGTATTGTGTTGGACCAAAAAGCAATAGGCTGTAGTTGGAAATGAGTATTAAATACTTAAACCAAATCCCGTTTATATATATATACCTTGATGTCGAACATTGTTCTTTTTAGAACCTCTTTTAGTTCGAAGTGTACAAGACAGCTTAATAGTCGTTGCAAATAACTCATCGCAACCTTATTAAAAAAATTCGAACGGGCAAGCTGTAGTAATGGCCCTTTGTGTCCCATAAGTGCCGTTAAGGAGGTGAGTTTTGCTGATGTAAATAATAACTGTTTTTATATTTATAATTAATTTATTTTTGTTTGCTAAAACATTTTGACAACGCCTATGGTATTGGTTCAACTGAAGTTGATGCAGATCTTTCAGCTTTCGGGTCATTCTTTTCTGCGGAGAGTCTTCTACGACTTCAAAAGATTAGGGAAAGTCATGGCAAATATTATTCCAGTAGCTCCCCAAATAAGAGTAAAAATTTTTAGTTGAATTGACGCGGACAGAGGATCAAGCACCCTCTGAAAAATTAAGCGATAGCAAGCTTGGTCTATTCCTTATTAATATTCAGTCCTTAAGACATAAAACAGATAAATTATATCTTTTACTAGAAGAACTTGAATTTCGAGATATCATTGCCATTACTGAGCACTGGTTAAATTTTGATGAGCCTGTGTTTGTTAAAAATTATACCACAGTGGCCAGATTTAATAGAACAAATTTTTCTCATGGAGGTACTATGATAATATCTTTAAACAACGACTTTTCCGAGGTAACTAGGTACAATGATTTGTTCTGAAAAAGTATTCGAATTTTCCATTGTCCACCATAATGCTTATGACCTTTACATTATTTGTATTTATAGAACACCTGACTCTGACGTGCAATTATTCTGTCATAATCTACTAAGCTTGCTTGAGACCCTGCCCTTAAAAAGCAAATTAATGTTGTGTGGTGATCTTAATATTGACTTTCTTAGTGTATGTGCTGCTCAGGGCCCGAATTCTGTAACTTAGAAAACGCTAAGCGCTTTTAGACGCTCAGCGTATATGACGTTAATTTTTGCTGAGCGCGTACTTGACTAATGATTTGGGTATTCTCGTCTGACGCGCTTAGCGTCTTTACTGATTGCGCTAAGCGCTTTGAAAACGGTTGCCTTAAAGGGTCGTTTTGCTTGTCGAACTGTCAGTGAAAAGCGAAAAAATTGTGATTTCGTGCGTTATCTTGCTCTTTAGTGAAAACTACTACTTGTTCTATAAATTCCTAAATAAGTAATCGACAAATTACAAGTTGGTAGCTATAAATATTGTTCAAAACATCGAAAATGCTGAGAAGCGTCTTCAACATTTCCCTCGTATAATAAGAATAATGACATATCCATAGAAAAATAGGTTGACATAAAACTATACTGAAAAATTTATCATAAGACTACAAGAGCCGCTAAGGATTGATGAGAGCCGCTATTATAATAGGAGAATAGTCAATTCTGGTAATGTTGCTAAAGAAACATAGTCTATTGTGAATGAATTGAGAAACAAAGCTTCTTCATCTAGCAATATCTCTACCTCACCTGTGAACCTTAACGATTACTTTGTAAATGTAGGGAAAAACTAACCTCTAAAACTAATACCATATGTCCTTCTCATGATCCACTTTCATATCTCTCTAATGATAATGTAAACTTACACAGTTTCTTTTTTTCGCCCGTAGTGTTAGAAGAGCTTCGCAGAACAATTAATACCATCAAAAATAAATCCTCTTCTGGGACCGACGGGCTAACTTTAAAAATGTTTTCGAATCTGCCCGAAAGCACTCTGAATCACCTAACAACTTTAATAAACATGTCATTCCAAAATGGTATTTTTCCAAAATGTCTTAAGACGGCAATAATCATTCCTCTGCATAAAGGAAGAGACAAAGATGAAGCTTCTAACTATCGCCCAATTGCACTCCTTCCAAAGCTATCTAAGATCATAGAAAGGTTGGTTAAAGGAAGGCTTGTATCTTTTCTGCTTAAGTACATAATACTTACTGAACATTAGTTTGGATTTCTAAGCAACAAGTCCACAAATGACGCTATATTTTCCCTCCTTAATAAAGTTTACTCCAGCCTAAATAACCATCATTCTACAGCAACAATTTTCTGTGATTTTTCTGAGACGTTCGACTGTGTAAATCATAAGATCCTAATTAATAAACTGCAGCAGGTCAATAAACTTGAGGTTCAGGGGAACATCTCTCGAATGGTTTAAGTCGTATCTGAGCAACAGAAGTCAACTTGTGAGGGTGGATACCACGTTGTCTTCTAGCAAGCCAATAGAATGTGGAGTACCACAAGGCTCAGTGCTAGGCCCCATTTTGTGTCTTCTTTTTATTAACGACTTTGCTAACATAAACATCAGTGGCAAAATATGTCTTTTTGCCGACGACACTAGCTTCACTTGGAGCAACAAGGACGTCACGGCACTTCATAGGATTATATCAAATGACTTAATCACCATTAAATCTTGGTGCGATTCGAACCTCCCGAGTCTCAACATTTCTAAAACTAAAGCTTTGTCGTATAAAAACTCGCTGCAGCCTTTTGTACTTAACAACACCACCATTGACGTCGTAAAATCTGTAAAATTCTTAGGGCTTATTGTAGACAATTCTCTGAAATGGGATATGCATATCGAAACTTTATCGAAAAAATTGAGCTCTGCCTGTTTTGCGTTAAGATCTGTTTCTAAGGAGCTTAACTTGTCAGTGGCTAGAACTGTTTATTATGCACTTCCGATGAGTCGCACCTCAGGTATGCTCTTCCATTCTTGTTGTGCGACTCAATTTGACCGCATTTTCAAGCTCCAGAAGAGAGCTGTTCGATATTCACTGGGACTGAACAGCAAAATTCATTGCCAGGACTTGTTTAAAAAATTAAAAAATATTAACTCTTCCTTCCTTATTTATATTTGAATCCGTTTGCCTAATACGTAGGCATGTATCAGCTTCTTAAGAAAGGCCATCTCACACTTATCCACTCAGGAATGCGGAGCAAGATCTTTATCTACCTACCCCACGCTCAGAGTTAGTTAAAAGTTCAATATCATACAACTCGAAAAAATGCACAATCACCTGCCATTTGAAATCAAATCCATAACATCATTTTCTTCATTTCGCAAAGCATTGAACTCTTATTTGCTAGACAAGGCTTTCTATGCCGTGAATGAATTATATTTTAATAATCGAATTTGATCTTGTAAACACTGGTCTAATGTTTGCTATTGCTATATTTATCAATGACACCGAAATACATTTATTTAGAGGTCATTGATATTTTTACTATAAACTAACTAAATATTTTTGAATATTATTTTTATTTTTTTTATTCTTTGACATTGTAAACATTTATATAAATGTTTATTTTAAACAATAAGACTGACAATATTATTTGTATAATGTTTTGTATTATCTTTTGTTTGTTTGTTTGTGTACCTTGTTTGTTTACTTTGTTTGTATATTTTACCTTTGTCTACAAATTGTAAAATTTTTTGACAATAAAGGCATTTATTTATTTATTTATTTATATGATTAGAAGAAAATATGTAAAAGTGCCGGTCAAGCTTAATCACGTGACTAAACGTTTCTTTGGTATGATCTATAGATTTAATCTATGATCAATAGTATTTTCCTTACATAAATAGAAAATAGCACTAAACAATCAGTCTATCAAAAAATTTTCATTTCAAAGTGAAATCCTAATTTCTCTTTACGCAAGTGTACTTGCAACAAGAGCCGAATTTTTATTCATTGAGAATACAATATAGATCCAATTAATTAATGACAAATGATGGCCAAATCGTCTAAATTAGTATTAAGTTCAGTGAAACGTGCCAACCGGCGAAAGAAAGTGATAGTGGCTGGGCTTTGACCAGTTATTTTTTGCGATTTTCACTTTTAGACGCGGTTGACATCGGCTGCGTTCCCTAATCACGATATAATTATTTCTGCCTTTCTTTTTTTTTGGTTAATAATCCATATTTTTATTATGTTCTTTAATCAGAGCGATGCGTGCAGCATACATGTCCGATTAAAAATATAATTCAAAGTTAATAAAGAGAACGTCAATGGTTTATAATAGAAGTGTTCTCGAATAGTTGTACACTCAAATGCAAAAAAGAGCAACATAGAGATTTTTGGTCAAATTTAAAGTGTTATTTTTTTGTTATATTTAGCCCTATGTACAGGGTGTCCCATTTTGGTTGAAATCATACTGTATCTCCGTTATTAGTGAAGATAGAAGGGTGCGGTTTGCACAAACCTGTGCCACTTTTTTGTCAAACTGAAGATGCCGTAAACAAAATTTTCATAGCCCTCTTCGTTTTTGAGCTACAGGGTCTTTTTGAAAATGTTGCAATTTTGGACACGCCCTGTATCTCTGTTATTGTTAAAGGTATTGAGACGGTAAAAACTGTTTATTCTAGAACTTTTTACGTAGAATACAGTGGCGTAGTTTGTTATTCTACGAAAAGAATATTTTTAAAGATATGAACTAAAGTTATGTTTTCTTAAATGGAATACCCTGTATATTTATAAGTTATATGATCTGGCTTGCTATAAGCTTCTCAGAAATATATAACACTCTATATTTATTTTCATTATTTAATGCAATATTTAAAAAAATATATTAAAAGATCATATTTATTAGTAGGCCATGATTGATAATAAAAGAAACTAAATAATTCTTAAATGTAATACTGCTATCTGTCTCTTGTTTTATTTTGAGAGCCACTAATTAATTCTTTGTATATTAGGGAAACTTAAATCTCTACCGCTATTTGTAAATCTTGGAAGCTATCGTATCGGAACTTTTAAATATTCCTTTAGCTAATTTACGTAAAATATACTTTCAGCAAGATGGGGCTCCCCCTCACAACTTAACTTACAACGAAAATATTTGAATTTTGTTAAATTATTTTTCCTCAAACCAATGAATTGGGACCAAGGTACCCATTTGATGGCCTCCCTGATTCCCGGATTTGTCCATTCTCGATTTCTGATTTTGGGGATTTTTGAAATATGAAATATATCGTGGCAACTAAGACAATGTCGAACACCTGGAAAATGCTATAATAATGCAAGCTTTTAGATATTTGCAAACCCTTCCCATTATAATAAATTCCGTTATAAAAAAAATATATATTCAGAGGTTGAGTGGTAATAGTTCAAAAGTAAAATATATCAATTCCAAATAAAATTTTAATATGTGATTGATTTTGTTATTTATCACGGCCTACTAATAAGAAAATGATATATTTTAAATATTGCAGTAAATAGTGAAAATAAATATAGGGTGATATATACAGGCCCGGCAATGGATTTCTAGGCATAGGAATTACATGCATTGGAATGAAACGCCTATAAAAAGTCTATGCTTAAACAGAGATGGACAACAACTTCCCCGTTTCCACTTCCACTACGACTGTCTACTTAGACAAACTCCAATAAGATAACAAATTTTGGAAATTCCGCCACCTCCCATCCACTCATGATACCCATCTCCCTGCCCTTTATTTATCGCCATTATTTTATTTCCCTTCCCGCGCCTCCGCACCTCGCTATTCCACTCCCGTCAGTTCATCACAGAGTTGCCAGGTCTACCGGTTTCGTCTGTAAGCTACCGATCTACCGATTTAAAGAAAAACCCAACGATATATTCAACTGCGTCTTTAGTTTTTACAATAGAAGCACTTTTAAAAAGCTGACTTATTTGACTAAAAATTAAGCGACTGCCGCGTTGGAATCTATATAATCTGACTTTATTATTGTTTCATTAAATTTTATTTAGTAATAACAGACATACAGGTCATCGTTCTGTCTAGTTGCAGAGTTACAGAGATATTCCTAAAAATCCTTATTACTCCTTATTAGGCGCGGGATTGGCGGCATGCCCGAAGAAGTTGATATCTTTTGAAAAGATTTTATTTCATTCATCTACTAAAGTTGAACCCATATTTTCCCCCAAAAAATGTAAACAAAAACAAAATTTAAGTTAAGAAACAACCTAAATTCGGACAATATTTAGTGATTTTCCCGTCAAAAAAATTTATTAATATGAAAAAAGAGTTGAGAGTTGCTACAGCTTTACCATTGAAATGAAATTAATTTTAGATATCACTGATCAAAATTTGTACAAAGGTAAAAAGTGACTGTTACACTAATTTGTGACTGCTATCCCTACTTGTTATAGTTTTATATGTTTTTATTAATATATTAATATTATTTAATTCAATATTTTTTTTTAATATCAAATAATATACCTAGCTATTTCTAATTCTTGTTATATTTATTATATTTGTATTTTATTTGAGTGATCTATTATTACGACACATAGGAATGCTAATTTTGGACTTAAATATTATATTTTATTTCGTTTCTGTACTTTTAATTTTTGTTGAAGATCTACCGAGAATTTTGTTCTCGTATGGAATTATAATCTAACAAACCCGGCAACCCTGTTCGTCTACTCCTTATAAAGTTTTTTTCGGCCTAATTCCTTTGTCACAGCCGCGGCTTTGTGAAGCGCCGCCGCCGACCGACTGTGTCGGGGCGACTGCTAGGAAGATCGTACAGTATTGCCATTTCATAGAATTGCACTTGCTATTTTAGAAATGATATCAAAGTTTTGCATGTTACTTTTCGTTTTAGAAAGAAGTTATGTGCCTAGAGAAAACATTCGTAAAATTGTTTCGTACTTTATTTAATATTTCATTAAGTAGGCAAGATAATGGGATTAGAAGATTTAGGATTTTGACAAGCCAACATAATTTCGATTTAATTGAATGGCAACACTGTCCGTCCTGTTTCTATTTTTTCGATTCTGTTCTATTAGTAGGCGGTAGCCCCCACACAAGCGTCTTAAAGACCCGCCCGGCGCCCCCTCTCGCAGGGGCTCTCTCGTCGTATCACTTCTATGATCACTTCCCCTATACGATGGTAGGGAAAAGACACTTTATCTGTCTCTGTTGCACTGCAGTGTATTTTGCAGCCTTACCATCTTTTTTTATCGCATTGAAAACCTTTTATTGCTAATATTCCTTTGCCAGTAGTGTATATATATATATATATATATATATATATATATATATATATATATATATATATATATATATATATATATATATATATATTTGAGAAGCTCACAGCAAGGCGGATCACAAGATTTATAAATATACAGGGTGTTCCATTTGAAAAAACATAATTTTAATTCATATTTTCAAAAATATTTTTTTCGTAGAAAAATAGACTACGCCACTATATTCTACGTAAAAAGTTCTACAAGAATCAGTTTTCACCTTCTCGATATCATCCATAATAACGGAGATACAGAGGCTGTCCCAAATTGCAAAATTTTCGAAAAGACTCTGTAGCTCAGAAACGAAGAGGCATATGAAAATTTTTGTTAATTGGCACAGGTTTGTGCAAACCGCACCCTTCCATCTTCACGAATAACGGAGATACCGTATGGTTTCAACCAAAATGGGACACCCTGTACATGAATTTTTTAGCAAACTGTACATGGTTATATCAGCTTTAATTCGTAACCTCAGTTTTTTGTAAACTTTAGTAATTGGCATATTATACAGGGTTAATTGAGGGGTTGTTTTTTTATCCTAAACTTAAAACACCCTGTGCAATAATTTCGTGTGTAAATTTTCCTAAAATATAATTTTACGGTAAGAACCATGTCTCCTGAGCATTTTGTTTTTTGGATCACGTCAATGCATGCTTTGGTTAATTTTTAAAAGCGAAATGAACTGATCACGATCAATTTGCAATTTTTTCAGTTATCATTACTTTTGATGTAATTTTTTAAAAAGACGAGATGGTTTTAATGACTATTGTCGTAACGTCATATTATGCTGCATCGGATACTCTATACTAAATTTAAAAAAAAACGTTAAAGACTAACGATACAGTCCTGGTTTTAATAAACATTAATAACGATAACAGAACTAACGATATTAAGGAAAACATCTGTAATACTGAACTATACAAATAGAATAAAAAATTGTAAAAAATACCCTAATACTTTGTATTGCCTCCCCTGGCTGCTTTAACTGCCTGTATATGTTTGTTCATACTGTCATTGAGGCTGCATATATCATATTGCTTTATGTTTTCCCATTCTTCTTTAAGGACCAAGTAGTGAAGTTCATTTAATGAAGCTGGTAACGCTTCACGACCTCTAACCCTCCTGCCAAGCATTTCTCAAACGTCGAACATGATGGGCAGTTCATAGTAGTATGCAGTTCACAATAACCACCAAAGCTGCCTTGTCATATTGAAAAAAAATTCAAAAATAAATTATAATTGAAAAAATTGTCCGGTGGTATGTATAAAAAAGGTGCCCGGTGGCGTAGAGGTACAGGCTCTCGTCTACCAATCTGAAGGTGTGGGTTCGATTCCCACACCCGGTATTTCATCAGCCGACTATTTTTATTAAAATAAAAATACTCAGTACCTAGGTCGACTCTAGCCTTAAATGAGTACTTGGGATTCACAATCCTGAGGTAATAATAGGCGGTTGAAGCGTAGTGCCACCGGCGGTTGAAGCGTAGTAAGCCACATTAACTTCCTTGTATACCGAACGGCTCTAGTATAGCAAGCTGTACCTTGCTACTCCCAAGGCGTTAAAGCGCTATATACGGGAGCTATTATTATTATTATGTATAAAATTTACACACGAAATGATTGCACAGGGTGTGTCAAAGTTAGGATAAAAAACAACCCCACGATTAACTGTGTATAATATGCCAAATACTAAAGTTTATAAAAAAAAACTGGTTTAAAAATTAAAGTTGATATATTTATATACAGCTTGCTAAAAAATTCATGAAAATAGGGCTAAAAATAACAAAAATATAAGATTTCTTCTAATGTTGTAAATGCTGAAAAAAAAGCTTTGGGGATATTCCGTCTTCCTGTCGTACACTACTAAAAATATTTGCACTTTTTTACGACTCACCCTGTATAAATTGTTTCAGATAAAACAAAAGGTCAATTAACCAATCATTTAAAATGTTAAGTGGGTACTATTACATTAGGCAAGCTATAAAATAATTTAGTAAGTATCTACTGTTAATAATAATTAGGTAATTCCGTCCTTATCTTATCACATAAAGTACCTACTTTAAAGAATAAGTACCTGTGCAATTATTTCGAAATTTTTGTGTGTTTAAAGATAAAGGCGTGGGCGAAAAATCAGATTAAATTAGTTATGTTTACATATTGTTTTTTTAATGATAATTAAAGGTCAATTCACAAGTCAGTCACGTTGACGTACCGTCTCAGTCTCATTCAGTCAACATCTGTGACGTTTATTCGTACATTCATATCAGCCAAGAAGTGTCGTTTTATTGGTGTTAGTTGAAGTGATTTCATCTGAAAAAATTTGCTGAACAAATAATTTTACAGTCGATGAATTAGTTTTGATTACTGATTGATTATCTCTTGATGAGGAAGAATAGGTGACCCGAAAGAAGAAGTATATTGTAGATTGTATGAAAGGGGAGAAGTTAATCACCGCAACCTTATACGCTATTATACAGGATGAGTTTCCTGCGATGTTCTCTATGGGCATCTCGGAAACTACTGGAGATAGAGAGTCGGTTAAATGGGGAAAGAATTGCAGTTTTGTGAGGTCATAAATGTGCACCCTTTAGATTTTTGAAAAAGTTCATGGCTTACTAGATATTTCGAAAAAAACAAATTTTGGCTATTTTAAAAATTGTCCCTAATTCCATTATAATCTATTTTAGACAAAAAGTGTTCAGATAAAAGTTGTAGATAATCACATTTCTAATGAGATTGTGTTCTTTGATCTTTTCTAAGGCCTGTCATTTTTTTTAAATGGAAACCATAGTTGGCCATGACTTCATAAAAAGCGCCATTTTTTAAGCTTTTCAGCGATATAAGCTGTAATATGTTTCTTTTACAAAATTACTGAGTTATAGCCAATTCTTATCTTTCTTGACTAATTTCACTTAGTTAGCCATGGAAACAAGTTCAATCGTCGTTGCTCTCAGAAATGTGAGATTGTCACATCCAATCTTTGTAAATTAAAATAAACAAAAATTGTAAATATATTTTTTTTAAATGAAGAAAAGCGTGTAGGATTATTGGTTCAACTTTTTTTGACCATACAAGATACATTGAATTTACATTACACAAACTAAAACTTAAAAAAATAATCAATACATACACTTTCATCAATACATACGTGTGTCATAATGAAAGTCATGTTGGAACCACTCTATTAATGCGTGAGTATCTAAATCTAAATTTGTTTATTTTAATTTACAAAGATTGGATGTGACAATTTCACATTTCTGAGAGCAACGACAATTGAACTTGTTTCCATGGCTAACTAAGTGAAATTAGTCAAGAAAGATAAGAATTGGCTATAACTCAGTAATTTTGTGAAAGAAACATATTATAGTTTATATCGCTGAAAAGCTTAAAAAATGGCGCTATTTATGAAGTCATGACCAACTATGGCCTCCATTTAAAAAAAAATATGTTTGTGTCATATATGTCAAAAATGACAGGCTTTAGAAAAAATCGGAGAGCAAAGTCTCATTAGGGATGTGATTATCTACAACTTTTATCTGAAAACTTTTTGTCTAAAGGGCTGATGAGTTACATGAGCTACATGATGAATTTGACAATTAATCAGGACTTCTCAGGAGATTGGATTTAGACCAGAAAGACATCCGATGTATCGAAAACCTATACTGGCACCAATCAGCACGGGTAAAATTAGCGAACGGCCTAACCAACCAAATTTGTATTCGCAGAGGAGTAAGGCAGGGGTGTATACTATCGCCGCTCTTGTTCAATGTATACTCAGAGGCCATCTTTCAGGAGTCGCTAGAGGACAGGGAGATTGGAATTAGAGTCAATAGAGTCTGGATAAATAACATACGATATGCCGATGACACGGTTCTGGTTGCGGACAACAGTTGGTTAGTCTGGTAGGAGACTGTAGTCAAAGAATGGGACTGGCCATTAACACAAAGAAAACCAAATTCATGGTTGTCACGAGAGAGGTGGATGAGTTTAGAGACGTCAGCTTAACATACGAAGGAAAATTCATAGAACGAGTCGAAAAATTCAAGTACCTGGGAGCTTGGCTTCACGAGGACTGGTCATCTGACAGGGACATTAAGTGCAGAATCGAGCAAGCCCGGGGCGCATTCTTGAAATTTAAGAAAGTCTTCACCTGTAGCGATTTCGACCTTGAGCTTCGGTTGAGATTTGTAGAATGCTACGTCTGATCGGTACTCTTCTACGGCGTAGAGAGTTGGACACTAAAAGCAAGTGCCATAAACATACAAGTGCCTTTAAAATACATGAAAGTTTTGTGCCCATTTTTCGCGCCAGTGCGCAGTGACTGTATTTCAAAAACTATTCATCTTAGTGATATACTTTTCTAATGAAACAAAGCTTTATTTTTTTACTAGAATCCAAAAATCAATTAATATATAGGGTGTTCCATTACAAAAAACATAACTTTGATGTGTATTTTTTAGGACACCCTGTAGAACTGTAGAATAATTTTAGAAAATGCTTTTTCAATTCTGTTAGCAAAAACCGTGTTGTATATGACGCGTCACTCTGTATAATTCGATTTCAATCAAAATTTCAATGGATAGAATAATATAAGTAGAATAGGTCCTAGCTTAACCATTAGATTTATTGATTTCAATAAATTTACTTAGAAAAAGAATTTAAAAAAATCAAAAAATGAAGAAGAAAATAATTAAGAATTTACTAAAATTGCTAAAATAAAAAATTAAAAGCAACAAAAAAAAATAGGTAAATTAGTATTTTATCTATAAAATTTTTAGTATTTTATCTATAAAACACATTACAGAAAGTTTCATATTAATACATTCTCAGTAATTGAATTTCGAGGTAAAAGTCTCTGGGCACTCCACTACTTAAGCCGTTGGAGAATTCCCATTCCAGGTTACGGGTGGAGTCTACCAGGTTCTTGAGACCCGCTTTAAGTTGGTTTCCACATGGGAAGCAGAACGGTTCTGGTCCAGTTAGTGGACTGTTCACTCCTTTTCTAGATCGTTTGTTTTTTCATTACTTTCTATCACTTGGTGAACTCCAGGCACACAAATTTATTCAGATTCTCTGGGCATACTTTTACCAACTTCAAATTGATGGTTATTGAGTTGATGGTTCTTAAGGCTGCTTGGCTATCGGATAAGATGATACATGGATGATGGTATTATACTCATTCTATCAATTAATAATTATAATTCAACCATCCTTATAACAAGGCTAGAGAAATACAACTATTTACAGTGACTAGTACTAGTTGTATAAGATTAATCTTCATTAAAATGATGAAATAACTCTATAAAGATTAAAAAAAAACAACAAACAGATTAGAAAAGAATGTAGGTTGCACTGCTATCCGGAGAAATCCCCAATTCCACTTTGTTTATTTCGTTAGTATAATAAAAAAATATAAATCACCCAAACCACGCAAATCGATACCAGGATTTAAATAGATTTTCGCTCTAATCTCCTACTGACAATGTGCGCGATCTATTTTTAACATCACGAAATATAAAACATCGTACGATTGCGAGTCACTGAATGCCTAGCGTTATAAACATTATTTCACGTGAAATATAATTCTTTATATTGGTTTTTATAAAAATAGTACTTAAATCATCAATCCCATTTGTTGTTTTTTTACCAGTAATATTATTATTATAAAATAAAAGAATACATCATTAATACTGGAAACCACAGTGATACGAAACATGTCAGATTATTGCAAAGTTGCGCAGTTTTTCATCAGGTTATTCAATCATTTCCAGTTACGATGTAGCCTCCCTCACATATTTAGATACTCTCTTTGTAGTTGAGCCCATTTTTGTCTATTGTTGGCTATGCGGGCCCAAGTTATCACTGCTAATTTCCTAATATCACGGTCCCATCTCAGGTTTGGTCTTCTTCTAGGTCTCTTAATTCTTCGTGGGTACCATGCTGAAATTTTTGTGGCTCATATGTTGTCCATCTTTCTTGCCAGGTGTCCTGCCCATTGCCACTTGAGGGATTTGATTCTGTGGATGACATCTATTACCTGGGTCTTTTGTTTTATCCACTCTATACTTTTACGATCTTTCTTGGATATTCCCAGCATATTTTGTTACATTGAGCATTGTGCGACCTGCAGTTTCCTTATAATATTCGTTTTAAGTGTCCAGGTTTCGCATGCATAGCTCAAACCAACCCTAATATGAAATCTTTGAATAGATCATGACTTGTAGCATACATTAGTCGACTGTTTTCTTCTTCAGATAAAGTGGCATTCTAGATTTGAATATGATTGAGTGTCTTCTATAGGACTTATTAGGACTTATTATTTATTATTATTATCTTATTAGGTGTCATGCATCATTGACACTTTTTTTCTTTATAAAGCTTCGCCCACACATAAGATTTTACTTGTGAGGTAAATCAGATTAAAACCTAGCGTGTACACTCCTTTGCCTGCGGTTTTAGAACAGCTTTTGATAAATACCATGGTAGAGGCATTGCTTTTATCAATTACCTACAGCACATTATATAGAGAAATTGAAAAGAAAAAAACAGGAAATTTTACTACAAAATTTTATGTTCTGTTAATTATTGTTGTCCAAAATTGTATGTTGCCGTCAAAATTACATTGCGACGTTCTTCATGATACCGATTTTATTGAAACTGCTGTTATTTACTAATTAGAAGACGTATACTAAGAAAATATAGGCCACTGTATTTTGCGAAAACAGCACGTTTTAACCATCATCAAAAATAGCTCAAAATAAGAGTTTATAAAATTAATTTTCGCACAAAACCAAGGCATTTAAGCCTTTAAAAGTGTATATATTCTGAATCTACATAAAATTTCCTACAAATATTAAAATTTTCATCAATTTTCAACGTCTTTGAAAATGTAAAAAAAGCCAAAAAAATGACAATTAATTTTTGGTCTATAGTCGTGAAAATTGGAAAATAAAGAAATGTCACCGATTTTGTTAAAACTGCTGTTATTTACTAGTTAAAAGGCATAGAATAAGAAAATATAGGCAATTGTAGACTTGTGAGAAAAGAATTTGGAAATTGAAAAGAACAAAATTGAAAAAATTGCAACTTGTTGGTGGCAGGTTCATTTCGCTCTTAAAATTTAACCAAGGCATGTATTGACATGATCCAAAAATCAAAATGCTCAGGACACATGATTCTAACCGTAAAGTTATATTTTATGAAAATTTACACACGAAATTATTGCACAGGGTGTTTTAAAGTTGAGGTAAAAAAACAACCCCTCGATTAACCCTGTATAATATGCCAAATACTAAAATTTATATAAAAAACTTAGTTTACGAATCAAAGTTGATATAATTGTATACAGTTTGCTAAAAAAATCATGAAAATAGGGCTAAAAATAACAAAAATATAACACTTCAAATTTTGACCAAAATTTTCTCCGTTGCGTTTTTTTTTGCATCTAAGTGTATAAGCCTGCAAGTATCATATTAAATATCCCTGAAAACACTGCAAACGCAAACAATCTGCTATGTATTTTAAATCCCTTTATAATTTAAAGGGCCATAAGTAAACGCCCTTTAAATGTGTGAATAGTGTACCTCCATATAGAACATGCTATACACTCAAAAAGGTCTAACTAAATCAAACCCTATAAAATACACTCTTTTTTACCTTAATTTTCTCATAGGTAGTGTTAAGTTCCAGCCGGTGCACGAAAGGGTTGAGCAAGGGCTCGGTGTCACAGTCTATCTGCGATATGCCAGCCGCGAATTTGGCATTCATTTCGGATGTATTTTTACTCACGAAAATGTCACACGGTACAGTCTAATGTCGCGAGCCGCAATCAAACATAATGCCGCGCACTCACTGCCTAGCGCGAAAAAAACAACACTGCGAAGTACTGTGCGATCGAGATGCAGAACAGATATATTCGTCCAAGTCGGAATCCTTTGGTGTGTAAATCAACGCAGCCGTGGATAGTACTCGAATGTGGTACACCTGGAAATGCGCTGTTGTCAGGTTTATGTGTTAAATTTCCTACTACCGTTAAGGGGGTAAACTTGATGTTAATCTCATTTGACGCAGTTTGGGTGATTCACAGTGGCGTGCCGTATAGGGGGCACGGGGGGGCGATTACCCCCTCCGCCCTTAGCTCTGACTGAGTGACGCGCCCTAGTGAAATCGTAAAATTGAACGTACAATCTAACTATTCTCATTCTACGATTACGTTATGGTCTAGTCTTCTTATTTGTTAGTATTTTCGACATTTTCCTGACCAAACCAAACACTACTTCTTGTAATGTACCCCACCCCGCCCTTTTACCCACGGAACGCTACTGGTGATTCAGTGTTAACAACCCTCAGCGGCTATACTGAATAATTTTCCTTTAATCTCTACAGAGTGGTCTGTGGTAGGTTGTCCTCTATTAAATTAAATTACACAATTTAATAGAAAATAAAATATTTTTGTATTTCTCTATACTTTTACGAGTTTACATGAGTTGGTTAAAATATACAGGGTGGTCCGAACTGTATTTCGGAAACTTCGACAGCATATTCTGCAGATAAAAATAAGTCAAAATGTTCATATAAATGTATGTCCTAAAATGCTTAGTTTCGGAGAAACAGGGTGTAGAACTTTCATTTTTATTTCGATTTTTTCCAAATAATTTCTGTATAAGTAATGTCAATATTTGGGTGAAAATTGATGTCTGGGAGTTTTTTGACGTGAGAAATTTTATTTTAATGTCAATATGACTCCTATTTGTAGGGGGCTCCACCTACATGTGTTTTAACTGTTTTGAAGGGTAATAACTTTTCGTCCGTACCTGTATAAAACTACTGAGTGAGAAAATATACATCCCCGTCACTTTTTACGCAATAAATGTCTCTTGCTAAAAATTACTACGACCCACCGTTCTCCAGATAATTAGAATGGAAGTAGTTAATACATGTCATTATTGAGAAAAAATAAACACGTTGAGTAGATAAATTATTTGACTGAAATAATAAATTTGGGAAATTTTATTTTTTCATCATAAATTTTTCTGCAAAAAATAACGATAAAACAGTTTCTGTTGAACTTATGGCACAAAAACATTTCAAATTTATGATTTCTATCTAATAACTACCGTATGATCGAAAAAAAATGACATCCAGTTGGCTGGGAAATGACGATCGATCATATTTCCCATATAAATTTACATATAAAATGACAGCGATCTTCATTTCATAGCTATCGCTGACGCCGTTTTTTTTTCGATCATACGGTATTTAGTCAACATGTTTAATTTATGTCAGTAATGACAGGTATTAATAATTTTGACTCCAAATATCTCGTAGATTTTTACCAAGAGACCTTTCTTACGTAGAAAATGTCGTAAACGTATATTTTTTTACTAATTTGTTTTATACAGGTACGGACAAAAAGTTATTACTCTTCAAACCAGTTTAAAAATCTGTAGGGAGCACCCTCTACAAGTAGATGTCATATTGATATCAAAATCAAATTTCTTATGTCAAAAAACTCCCAGACACCAATTTTCATCCAAATATTGACGTTACTTCATAAATTATATGGAAAAAATCGAAATAAAAATTAAACTTCTACAACCTGTATCTCCGAAAGTAAGCATTTTAGGACACACATTTATACGAACTTTTTTCCTTATTTTTATCTGCAGAATATGGTGCCGAAGTTTCCGGAATACTGTTCGGACCACCCTGTATAGACCAAACAATTCTCATTTTTAGTCACTCCTCTTCTGCTGTTGTTTCGCATATCATAGTATCTTTCAATATTCGCCCTAAGTTTAGTATCCTCGGTATTTTTTGGTTAAGCAACCATTTTTCGATCATTAGATTTTGAACAAATTAATCCTTCACAAAGGCATAGACTTTATTTTATAATAAAGCTTTTTATTTTTTTCTAGTATTTAATAACTTAAATACTAGGCCATCCTGTGTAAAATGTAGTAACAAAAACGACAATCTTGCTATACATCACCGAAAAATAAATAGATAGTCTGATGTTATTTTTTAATAAAACAAGTCAGTTTTATGTCATATTTGGGTCGCACGTGTAAAATTATCCTATAAAATGCAATTAAATGATATATTGTGTAAGAATTTTATTTGTGAGTATAATTTTAATATTTATACTTTCTCTGGGCTTTCACTTTTACTAAAAAAAAATAAGGATATTTAGGGATCAGGAACAACGTTGATGAGTTCGTTTTAACATTTGCTGTATTGAGTTTTTAACATGACGGTTGAAAAAATATTTAATGACGAGGAATTGAGAATCAGTGTGGCAACGGTGCATTGCCACGGTCAGGGGAAAGTTGCGGATCGATGGACGCACGTCTGCGCTTACTTCCGCGACGCCCTGAGCGTATCCGACGCCGGCGCCAATCCTTTTCCCGCGAAAGAGCGTCGCGCTTCAGCTGAACTGATTCTTCAGATATTTAGGCAACCAAATATACACATAATTATATTTTTTTGTATTTATCATTGTAGGTTGTATTTAACATTAAAATTAGATCATTTTTTTCTTACTTGATCGACTAATTATTTGATTTTTTGTACATTTCTCAAATTTAAGCTAATAGAAATAAAATTTAGACGAGAATTTGAACAAAAAGCGTCAATTTCCGAATATTTTTGCTTCAGGAAATATGGAGAAAAATATAATTTTTTATTTATTTATATATAGAAAACCAAACCATACCAAAATACATTAATATGGCATTATTTATCTCTGTATACAAATGTGGTTTATTTGTCGGAGGATATTATCGCTCAGGGCCAGTCAACTGAGATATACGACCTTGAACGATCTTTTTTTGGGGTAGTAATTTCCTGGGGCGCTAGATGGCGCATTTTTATTTTAATTTTTCTAGTTGCCTAACAATTGCGTACAAAATTGTTTTTATAGTTGCCTAAATAGGCCTATTAATTATGTTCTGTCATTGTTCTGTATGTCAAATCAGTTTTCCGTTTCCGGCTTCCTCCTTCCTCTTCAGTTGTGTTTTGCAATTGAACGGAGATGTGCGTTTCGCTGTTTTCTGGTTGTTTGGCTGTGTTTCTTGCAATCTTCATTTTACAATCGTGATTTTGTATTTTTGAACTTTGTTTTGTGTTTGATTTTTAAGATCTTTATTAAAGGTAAGGTTTAAGTTAAAGGTCTTTGATTTATCTAACAATTTTATTTAATAATCCGAGAAAGTGAGGTGAGGTAACCTAACCAAGTCCAAATGTTCGTGAATTTTATTTTTTAACAATGTAATATTTACAACGCCATATATTTTTACAAATAAAAATTGATCAATTCCATATTTTTGTACATAAACTCCACAATGTGATATTACACAATTGTTGAAGTCCATATGTAAAAAATACACGTAAATAAAACATTGTTTCTAATGGACGTCACTTTCTCTTGTATTCCAACGATATTTGTTATGTGTTCTTAAATCTGGTACTATAATAAATATTATACTTTTTAATCTGTTGTTTTATTTGTTTGTAAAATGTTTCATGGTATAATTTTCTATAAATTAAAATAAATTATTTATTGTAGGTTTTTATGCACATAAAATGATATAAGCAAACCATTTAACACTTTACAATAGTTTAACCTTTATATATAAATCCTTGTTTTTTACCATTTGACTTGTTTGCCAACTTGGGACCAATCAGATGACTACACATTATTCTGTAGAAATCTGATTGGCTCTAACTGGCGAACAAGTCAATACGTCTTGCTTAAAAATAAATTGCATCTATTTAAATTTGCCGCCACATTTGTTACTTTCCTGGGTGGCTAGATGGCGCCACTTCAATATACAGATTACAGATTTCTTTACAAATTTCAAACCGTTTTGAAACTAAAAAATGCATGGGAGTTAGCGTTCTTCTTTAGTGTGTTCTGTGATTATCGCCTTCATGATTTTAACGTTTTGTGTGACAAGTAATATGTTTTATCTACAACCGTTTAGAACGTTTTTCCATCACTATTTTTTTAGTATTTCAGTTACGTTATGATATTCATAACACAACTAGTGGTGTTATGAATCTATAACACAACTATTTTTTATAATAATGAAAAACAACTACGAACATCTAAATATATTAATTTTTGATACAAATTCCTACTACTAATTATTATAAATAATAACACCACATTTTTTACACTTCTTCAAAACAATTCCTGCTGCTGATGATGATGACGATGATAATAATGAAGGTCTAACTGAAATAGATTGGGCTGTTGATCGGTTTGGCTCGCACTCGGGCTGGCATTCTTCTTCAGCGATTCTTGATCCCAAAATGTGCTGCGCAACAATTTTCTTGTTTTCTTTTGATGTACCTATATATATATCCCTCTGCGACGGAACTCATGGTACAAAGAAAAACAAGGTATGATCGATAGCGGCTCCAATTTCGTTAAGTTTACGCATACCACCTGTGACGTCATACGCCATACAAAAGAAATATTCAATTGCCACTAATAAAAAAAGACCAAAAATAGGGAAGAATTAGGACATAACCCCAAAAGTTAAGTTTTGACATCAAGCTTCACATTTGAAAAATTATTTTCACATTTTGACACAATCAAATTTCACAGATGACACAATCTGTTTGACAATTTGAAATTTGCGCGCAGAGGTTGCCGACCAATGGTGCAGTTTATCACCTGTGACCTGGTGACCAACCTGCGCAATATCATACCTTGTATTCTTTGTATCATGGACGGACTACTTCTCCAACCTCCATGACGCTTAACCATTAGTAGATCTGCCCCCGAGTCCGCTAGCAATGAGGCAGATGTGCGTCTAAAAGCGTGTCCTGTATACTTCTCCGGTTCATTAAGGCATGAAAAACAAGTAATTTTTAAGTAAGTTTTTTTTAAGTAAAAAAAAATGTGACAAATGTCATAGTTAAAGGTGTTAAAGGTGGGCGACCAATAAACTAAAATTAAAACAGCATTTTCTTATTTTTCGGTTGTAGATAAAACGTTGTACATGACACGTGCGTTTAAACATGATTACAACACTCGTGTGATTAGAACAACTCTGTCTACGACCTCGTCGTTCTAATCGTTCACACTTGTACTGTAAATAACTATTGTAGGTTACTTTAGGAAATAGTATATTGTTTTATTAAGAGTAAAAAGTACACTTTTGTGGCATACGTTTGACACAAAAAGTCATTTTTACTCTGAATAGAACATGCCATTTTTTTAAAACGCCCACAAATTATTTTTTAAACAATTTCAAACGTTCCAAATAATATAAAAAGATAGTAATACCCTGTATGTAACTATATACTGAGAAACTATCGTTACGCTCGTTGAATTTGAAACTAAAAAGTCATTTTAACGCCTAGGCATAAAAGTAAAGCACTTTTACGCCTAAGCACAAAAGTACGAAAATGTATTATTAAACTGACATAAAGTGTCAAATTCAACGAATGTAACCATAGTGTCTCGAAATACAGGGTGAGTCTTAAATAAGTGCAAATATTTTTAGTGGTAGTATATTTCTACCCCAGAAACAAAACCGTGGTTTTTTTTTCGCGAAAAAAAAAATTTGAAAATTTGGAAATTTTGAAATTTTTTGAAATATTTAATTAAAAAAGATAATATATTTATAATATGGCACCATAGGTAGTAGATTAAATTTAGTAGTAGATTAAATTTACAAGAAAGAAAACCCAGAAAATATCCAGTGTCAGTTACTAATAAGTCAGTGTCAGTTTAACTATAAGTTTCTTTTGAACGTCGGGATGAAAATAAGACGTGATTCTGTAAGCTTGATGAAAATAAGACGTGAAGCTGTAAGTGTTTTTTTTATGTATTGAGAAATAATAATATTTTGCATTGAAAAATATGTCAATTTCACAAATAACAAAGTAAAAAATTGTCAATTTTCAAAAAAATTAAGAAAAGCCCCAAAAATTACAATTGTTAAAAATTTTTCATCGATACTTTGTTTTAGGATCATGATCAATCACTAATCCTTAAATTCCTAACCCAGGAATTCCTAAAAAACCTAACCAAACACAATATTGCAAATTATTTAAATCATTACTTTTTGGTCTGTACAACATTATTGTGTAAAAATATATTTCAGTCATCCTGTATATCCTGTGAAAATATTTTTAAAATTTTCTAATAAAAAATTAAAACACACTTAATACAAAAACTCTAATTATGATACAATTTTTACCTAAAATATTTCTAAAGGCTCATTTAGAATCTCGAAATTAGTAGAATTAGTAGTTTCAATTATTATATACAGGGTGTCCCAGATATAAGTACAATTATTTTAACTCACAACCCCAGAAACACGCTTATGAGGTTTTTTTTACGAAATTAAAAATTTGGAATTTTTTGGAAAAAATTTTGGAAATTTTTTCAGTTTTTAGTAAAAAAACATAATTTCTTGATAATATGGCAACATAGGTAGTAGATTAAATTTACGAGAAAGAAGATCTAGAAAAGATCCAGCAGTTCCCAAAATTTTAGCAAAAAATATTTTTTTTTTGGAAATTTTCACTTATAATATCACAAGAGCTTAAATTATTTTCGGAAATTTTTTTGAGGGCACGAATATTTTGAAAATTAATAATTTTCCTAAAATATTCGTGCCCGAAAGAAAATTTCCAGGAATAATTTAAGCTTGCGTGGTATTCGGTAAGAAAATTTCACACCTAAATTTGAAAAAAATATTAATCCAACATGACATTTTAAAATAATTTCAATTTGTTAAGTTGGCCAAGGTATTGATGTTTTTGACATATTATGTGTTTGTCATTTTTGTTTGCGATTCTGTCATTAAGCTATTACTAGTTTTAAAACGTCTGTACGTAGAGTAAGAAGTGTATAGCGAAATGTCGCGATTTGGAAAAGTAAACCAACAAGTCATTAAAGAAGAAATTGAAAATATAAAACCAGATAACACCCGAAAAATACCAGCTTTAGTTAAATAAAGGCGGCAGAACTATATTTTTTAGAACATGGCAATTTCGAAGAAATTCATATGTAGGTATATCTAACATATTTCCTTAAATAAAAAATATTACCAACCTTAGTTACATCAAATGCTAAAACTCAAATGGGTAATATTTCAATATATAGACATTGTAGTTCATTCACATTATGATAGTAGATCTTATGTTTACCTTTTCAACTGTCAAAAAATTTCCACTAAAGTTTCGTGGCGCCTCGAAAAAATTTCCGGAAATTTTTTCAGTTGCCATGGTAACTAGTCAACATTAAAGCATGTTATTGGTTGAAAAGTAGAGGTGTGAAATTTTCAAAGTAAAATAATTCCGCTATTTTGGACTGAAAAACGAACTGAACTTTGAAAAACGATAAAGAGAAAATATGTTTCTTTTACCGAGATCTACCACCCCTTAAAATACTTGCACTTATTTCTGAGACACCCTGTATAATTACTTGCATACTTAAAAATTTACCAACAATAAATTTATCATTCACAATGTCTAAAAAAATCCAATTAAAATTAATAGAATATTCTTCTAGCAACTGCTTGCGCTAGTCAGTTGTACCCTTGTTTATATATTATAATCAAGGGTTGTACCCACAGAGAAAGCCTAATAATTAGCTTATAAAACAATAAAGCTTCATTCAGAAGCTCGGAATTAGTGGAATAAATTAGTGGTTTCAATTATACTTTATACTTTTTAGTTTACGATCATTCACAATGTCTAAAAAACACAATTAAAATTAATAGAATATCCTAGCAACAGCTGCGGTAGTCAGTTGTATTCATAGAGAAACTTAACCTAACCTAACCTAATCTAACCTAACCACAATTTCTCTTGACGAAAGATAATCAAAGGCCAAAATGACATTTCCCGCAAATTTTGAAGTATAATTAGTGGAAAAGTTAAACGTTTGATAACTTTTTCTACTAATTGAAAATGCCTACCACTAATTTTGATGTTCTGAATGCTGAGATTGAAATTACAGGAACAAACTTCTACGCTTATTGAAACCACTAATTTGTTCCACTAATTGCGAGGTACTGAATGAAGCTTAAACTTTTCATTTCTAACAATTTCTCTTGACGGTTGATAATAATTAATCAAAGGCCAAATTGACATTGATTGCAAAAGTTAAAAGTGTGTTAACTTTTTCCACTAATTTTGACGTTCTAAATGCTTACATTCAAATTAGAGGAGCATACTTCTACGCTAATTGAAACCATTAATTTATTCCACTAATTTCAAGGCTCTGAATGAAGCATAACTATTTTCCATTTTTAAATTGGTAAATATTTAAGTGAGATTTATAAAAATATCACCTAAATAAAAATATACCGCTTATTAAAAAATATGTTAAGTCTCTCACGCTCTGCTCCATCACGTACTTGAAATTTTCTAATTCCCACTTCGGTACAATGTGACGACAGCGGCACAAGTGCAACAGACGAAAAAAAGTGCACATTGTAACGCCGAACACATCGATACGACGCCGTGTCGGCGCCGGCGTCGTATCGATTCTTCTCACGATATCGAGTCTAGTCGGTGAGAGTGCTACATCGAAATTGGACGCTCTATTCATCCTTTTCATGTCGCAGGTATGTAGAAAAGGTTTTTTTCTGAATGAAAATCACTTTTAAAGAGTTGTATAAATATGCTTACATGAACGTTGAAGAAAAAATTGGCTGTTGCCACTTTTAGAACAAACCTGTGTATTTTTTCAAAAAATTAATAAATTTCATGAGTGGTTAAACATGCATTACGTGACTGATATTCACAAAAAACCTTGTCATCGCCCTACAAAGGGAAAAAACATCGATTTTGCCAAAAATGTCATTAATCATCAAAATCTGCTGTCTAGATCAGGCAAGAAATGACTCTGCTAATGTCATTGGTTTTTTTCGTATTTTTAAAAGAAATTACTATATTTTAAAGAAAACTTTATGATTTGCTCCTTTTATGTCACAGTTATGTAAAAAATACTTTTTTTCAGAATGAAAATCACTTGAATGACGCTAAAAAAATACATATTCTTAGTTTTAACTGTATTATACATAAGTTTAATGGTTTAAACTGTTATATTTTTCTTACTTTTAGCCCTACTTTGAATGAATTTGGCTTATTACACAGGGTTAATTGAAGGGTTGTTTTTTACCTAAACTTTAAAACACATCATGTGCAATAATTTCGTAAGTAACTTTTCCTGAAACATTATTTTTCGATCAGAACCATGTCTCCTGAGCATTTTCTTTTTTGACTCATGTCGACACGTGCCTTGGTTACTTTTTAAGAGCAAAATGAACTTGCCACTTACAATTTGCAATTTTCTCAATTATTATTACTTTATAATGTTATTTTTTAATATGACGAGGTGGTTTTCACTGATTTAGAAGTCTATATTAAAATTTAAAAAAAAGTTATAAAGTAACGATACAGGTTTGGTTTTAATAAATATTAGTAACACTGACAGAACTAAGGATATTAAAAAAAATCTGTAGTAAGTGTGTACAAACAAACAAAAAACGTAATAAAAAAACTTAATTAAAATACTCTAATACTTTGTATTGCCTCCCCGGTTGGCATTTAAGCAAAATGTACCATTATATAGTCCATAATGTGATTTTCCCTGCTCTCATTGGTTGAGACTAAACGCTGGTGCGTTTTGCCAACCGTGACTAAAACGTGGTACGTTCTGCCATATTCTTTCCAGCAGATTACACTAACATATTATAAACGCCATTATTAAAATCTTTGATTTTTAGGAATTACCACAGAATTATCCTATTTAATATTTGATCGTCTTTTTTAGACCAGCGTGAAATGTTAAGAAAACGCCTATTTGATAAAAATATTAGTCTGACACTTCTGAAAAATTGTTTGTTTGATTTCCGTGTGTCGTGGCGTCTCTGTAACACAGACAGGTATATGTGGGAAGTCAATATACATAATTTAAAATTATTCTGAAATGTACAAGGTGTGTCAGAACTAAGATCCATACCAAAGTGTGTTATATTTTTCTTATGGAACACTAGGTATTTTATTTCATTTTTGGATTTTTGAACATAAAATAAGGCATTTATTATAAGGGTTTAATATGTTTAAATGCTTTGATTTTTGAGATATTTAAAGATATTTAAATATGCATGCTATGATAAAAAAGTTTGTCAACGCCTTGTACATTACTTTTCAGAATTAATTCTTGTGCTGACTTTCAAGCCGGAGATATAAACCTTACTAAAAAATGTGATTGCTTCCTTAAATGTATACAGGGGTATCAAAAATTGCGTCATACATAGAAATAACGAAGTTTTTATGTAAAATAAATATTTAAAATAGACCAGCAATTTTTGATATCCCTGTATACATTTAAGAAAGCAATACATTGTTTTAGTAAAGTTAATTTCTCTGGCTTCAAAGTCACCACAAGAATAAACTCTGAAAAGTAATGTACAGGGTGTTGACAAACTTTTTTATTAGAGCATGCATATTTAAATGTCTTTAAATATCTCAAAAACCAAAGCATCTAAACATATTAAACCTTATGCCTAATTTTATGCCCAAGAATCCAAAAATGAAATAAAATACCGGGTGTTCCATAAGAAAAAATATAACTTTGGTATGGATCTTAGTTCTAACACACCCTGTACATTTCAAAATAATTTTAAATTATGCACACTGTTTCTCTACATATACCTATAAAAAAATTTCCGTTTAATCAACCGAGGCGAATGAGGTGCGCCACCCTGTATAATAATGGTCGATCTTCTTTGAAAACTGCGTGATTTTTGTTCCAAAGCCACCTCCATACAGCCTGTCCAATACGGAAAGAACAAAGTAAAAGTTCACCGTACAATCCAGGCAACTGAAATTAGTCGCGAAAATTCTGAAATCCATCGCAATCTTCTGCTGTTTTTAGTTTTTAGTTCAGCATAAATAATACTACCTTAAACCAAATCTTCTTTTACACCGTATCGAAATTCAGATGTCATGGTAGATATCAGATGTCATGGTAGATATGTCATGGTAGATATCAATTAAAAATGCCAAAGTTTAGTCAAACACACAAAAGCAACGTCTGTCTCTTGGTCTGTCTAATGAAAACTACTTGAGAGAAGCGTATTACGGCGGCTTGTTTTTGGGGAAGTTGTCATATCAATCCGTCAATTGTTTTTTATTTTTCTCAGGGCAATTGAAAAGGTTAATGCCATTCGATCTCAGGCATAATACACCACGTTTTAGTAAAGCTTAGCAACATGTACCTGCGTTTGGAATGCCTCACGCTAACGTGGCAAAATGTACCGCATTTTAGTCATGTTTGGCAAAACGCACCAGCGTTTAGTCTCGACCAATAAGAGCAGGGAAAATCACATTATGGACTAAATAATGGTACATTTTGCTTAAATGCCCCCGGTTGATATAACTGTCGGTTCATACTGTCAAGAGCAAGAATTTAAATATTTATCATTAAAATAAATTGCCCAATCTATACTAATATATAAAATCCTTAAGTGACTGACATACTGATTAATCACGATCCTGCTCAAACCACTCAACGTAAGAAGCTCAATTTTGGCATACAGGTTGATTCTAGGGTGTAGAGGTTCAATAAGAAGGGATTTTTCGAAATTCCAGTTCCAAGAGGGTGAAACCACCGCTCAAATATTACAATATTTTTTATTTAAAAAACGGTCAAGTTTCCGAAAAAACGCTTAAACACGTATATTTTATTTTGTTTTTTACATATTTTAAGATTTTTTAAAAATGTATACAGGGTATCGAAAAATCTGGTCATTGATTAATCACGATCCTGCTTAAAGCGCTTGACGTAAAAAGCTAATTTTTGGAAAACAGATTGACTTTAGGGTGTAGAGGTTCGATAAGAAGGGATTTATCGAAACTCGAATTCTAAGGGGGTAAAACTATCCCTCAAATATTAAAATATTTTTTATTTAAAAAACGGTTAGTCTTTTGGGAAAAACCTGGACAAGCATAATTTATTTTGTTTTTTTACATATTTTGAAATTTTTTAAAAAATCATAATGGGTGTTCCAAAAAGTTGGGTAATTTCTTAACCACGTTTCTGCTTAAAGCGCTTGACGTAAAAAGCTGATTTTTGGGAAACAGATTGACTTTAGGGTGTAGAGGTTCGATAAGAAGGGATTTTTCGAAACTCGAATTCTAAGGGGGTAAAACTATCCCTCAAATATTAAAATATTTTTTATTTAGAAAAAGGTGAGTTTTTCGGAAAAACTCCTAAATACATATATTTTATTTTGTTGTTTTATATATTTTTTATTATTTTAAGATTTATTTTTTTTATAAATTTATACAGGGTGTTTTATAAATTATTACCATTGAGTAATCACGATTCTGCTTAAACTGCTTGACGTTTAAAGCTGATTTTTGGCAAACGGATTGACTGTGGGGTGTAGAGGTTCGATAAGGAGGGGTTTCTCGAATCTCAAATTCCAAGAGGGTGAAAACGCCCCTCAAATATTACAATATTTGTTATTTAAAAAACGGTTAGTATTTCGGGAAAAAGCTTGGACAAGCATAATTTATTTGTTTTTTTTACAAATTTTGAAATTTTTGAAATGATTCTGCTTAAACTGCTTGACTTAAAAAGCTTATTTTTGGCAAACGGATTTTTCGAAAGTCAAATTCCAACGAGATGAAACTACATCTCAAATATTACCAAGTTATATAATAATATCACCATATTGTTTTTTTTCATGCTGACATAAATGTGAGAAAATTTTATCCAGTTTGTATGTTAATGGAAATTCTTGCTTTGCTTTATCATCACCATTACAAATGATTAATTCGACGCGAACGAAGTCGCTGGTACACGCCAGTATATTATATTTCTTTTTTTTTATTTAATAAAATATATTTCTATAAACATAGTATTTGCACAATAAAAATTAAACTAGAACAATTTGACGTCAGACTATGATCTGAAGGTGAACTTTGTTTAATTCTTATTGTTGTAAATATCAATATGTAGAATAATTAAAAAGAAAATGAGAAGGGAGTCGGGGGTCTCTCAGGGAGAATGAATTAAGAAGTCACGCTGGTCAGTTGAGTTGAGTTCTCCAAGTATCATAATGACAGCAAAGTAAGTTTATAATTTTTTTTATATTTTCTCTTAGTATATTTTATTGGTCAAAAGATATTCTACTTGACATTTCTCCTACCTAAATTAATGTATTTAATTCTTTAATAGATTTATATTTTGTTTTTATATATATTGATTGTTTCAATGATCTTCGATACCTAAAACGTCCCGCAACCCAGGGTCGCGACATGTTAATGTGGCTGTAAATATATTGTGTTATATTTTCCCATTTTTCTTAAATGACCAAGCGAATATTCATAATTTCGGCCATCTTCAAAAAAGATCGATGACTTTTGCACAATCTTCGAAACTAAGAATCATATTCATTATGAAGAATAATATCAAAAAGTAACGATAATTGAAAAAATTGCAAATTGTTTATGGCAAGTTCATTTTGCTCTTAAAAATTAACAAAGGCATATGTTGACATGAGCCAACAAACAAAATATTCAAAACACTTGTTGATTCTGGTCGGTTAAAAGATGCCCCAATCGTATTTTTAATCATATCTTAATTTTTTCAAATGGAACGAGAGTGACTCATATTTGGAAAAAGCATTTTTCTTACGAATAATTTGGTAACCAACCCTTGGTATTTCGACTCAAATTGTCATTATGAACCGCATGTTACAATTTCAAATAAACCATATGCGAAAATGTCAATAATTGACATATGTCATTCTATTCAGAGTGTCATTTTATATCGAATAATGTAAAAAATACCAAGGGTGTCATTTAAAAATCAAAAGTTGTAGTAATTTCCGGCGAAAAAGGTCAAATCAAAACTAATTTATGTCATTTACTAACATACTTAATCTTGTTCTTTTATCTGAAAAAAATTAAAAAGTTATAAGGGTGAGCAACTTTTCAGACGCATCCGGTATTAGACTAGAAATGCTAACTAAACTAATCCTGCTAACGTCATTGTTTTTCGCAATTTTTTAAAAAATTGTCTATTTTCTAGCTATGTTGCAAGTTAAATAATCCTTGTCATCCAGATATTATGTTTTTTAATTAGAAATTTAAAAACAAATCAAAAAACTGTTGAAGAGCAAAACAATTCAATCAAGACCAAGACTGCAACAAGGGTACTGGGACCTATGAATGGCATTGATGAGCCTTGCTTGACTATTTGCAGTGCTCATGCTAACATAACAGTAAATTTTTTAATTAACTTTCAGAAAAATCAATCATGATTCCCCCCAACACACCATCAGAGTTATAGGATTTTTCTTCCAGAACTCCAGCACTCGCACTCTATAACACATCAGCACTTACAGCCACCGACCACAATGGCCAACACAGCGCATCTTGTCCGCAGACAAAGCTCCAGAGATCTGAACTCTCAACGCTCCGTAGACCGTCTGGAACTTAAAGAAATGCGAGGTAGACTAGTACCGATAGAAAACGGCAGTTCTGGAAGCTACGGCGCTACCAACATAGCCTTCGAAGACACCAGCCCAAACAGCAAGATCAAATCGAGTTGCAGCAGCAAAAGAGGCTCGCAAGATGGCAAGGCCATCTTTAAACCAGACTGTGCTGAAGAAGAACGTGAGTCATGGGACAGCAAGTTGACCTTTCTGTTGGCTACGGTGGGTTATGCCGTGGGGCTGGGTAATGTGTGGAGGTTTCCATATTTGGCGCAGAAGAATGGAGGTGGTGCTTTTCTTATACCTTACTTTATTATGCTGGCCATCGAAGGGATACCGATCTTTTACTTGGAACTGGCTATAGGGCAGAGGTTGAGGAAGGGAGCTATAGGAGTGTGGAATCAAGTATCACCTTTTTTGTCAGGTAAGTTATAAGGAGTTGATTGGATAATGATTGAAATATTTGGTTATTCTGATTTTTTGAAATTCAAATATTTATCGGCTGTGAGAACTATGATCCATTAGTGACGAAACTAAGGTCGAAACAAATCAAAAATTCAATAATATGATTAATTTTTGGACGATATTTAAATTCGTTTTTAATAATAAGTGAGACTAACCAAAGCGAGATGAGAAATAAATGAATTTTGTCCATGACCACTTAATAATAAATCAATATTCTACTTCCTAGCTGAAGGAATATGGTGCCATAACCCCCAGCTGATAACAGTGAATTATGATAAATCACACTTTGCATTTACTTTACTTAGCCCACGGCCACACAGAAAGCGTTTTTAGCGTTTTGCGTTTTTTGCGTCTCAAGCGCTTTTTACGATTTTATCGTTTTAAGCGTTTTTTTCGATTTGTGTCCATTAAAAACACGCAAAAGACGCGGCAAGCTCGTGGATTCCCGGCCCGTTCAACAATCAGTCCTGTGAGAAAGAGATAGGCGAGATCGGCGCGGTTAGCGTTGAAGAGACGAAGATAAAAGATGCTGGGATTGAATTGTGGACAGGCCGGGGCATATATTCGGCGACAAACACAATCTACTGCTAGTGCCAGTGGTGTGTGTAAAAATAATAATTTGCCATTTATTTTACGAATTTTAGTTTATATGTGTATAGTTATTTTATGTTGTATTGTTGTGGTTACTTGTTATAGTTTTTTATGTTGTAGTGTTGTGGTTACTTGTTGTAATTATAATATAATATAATACAATAAAGAATTATAATTATATAATAGAATAGTAAATATATATTACTAGTTGCTAACGCAATTTTAGGACATGATTTATAAAACTTTTTGCAGTAAAACTTCTTTACGCGCGCTGGGAGTAAACATTCAAGGCCGTGACATACGAGCTAGCGAGACGGCCCTGGCACACGAGCTACTTGTAACGAAACGTGTTAACGGCTTAGAAATACGTAGTGACGCGACGTGTATTTGTGAGCAATCCACGTGTTTATCAAAAATATTGATATTTTAATACAAATTTTTTAAAAGTGAATCAAATTATTACTTGTAAAAAACCATTTGTTACACGTAAAAAACTATTTTTATTATTTTACACGTATAAAACTATTTGTTAAACGTAAAAAACTATTTTTTTACGGATCATAAACTTATTGTTTCTGGTAAAAAACCTTTTTTACGCAAAAAGAAATATTTTTTACGTGTAAAAAACTATTTGTTACACGTAAAAAAACTATCTTTTTACGCGTCAAGAACTTATTATTTCTGGTAAAAAAACTTTTTTACACAAAAAAAATATTTTTTACGTTTAAAAAACTATTTGTTACACGTAAAAAATATTTTTTTACGCGTCAAAAACTTATTGTTTCTGGTAAAAAACTTTTTTTACGCAAAAAAAATATTTTTTACGTGTAAAAAAACTATTTGTTACACGTAAAAAACTTTTTTTACGCGTCAAAAACTTATTGTTTCTGGTAAAAAAACCTTTTTTACGCAAAAAAAAAAAATTTTTTTTACACGTAAAAAACTTTTTTTACGCGTCAAAAACTTATTGTTTCTGGTAAAAAAACCTTTTTTGCGCAAAAAAAATATTTTTTACGTGTAAAAAACTATTTGTTACACGTAAAAAACTATTTTTTACGCGTCAAAAACTTATTGTTTCTGGTAAAAAACTTTTTTACACAAAAAAATATGTTTTACGTGTAAAAAACTATTTGTTACACGTAAAAAACTAATTTTTACGCCTCAAAACCATTTGTTTCTGTTAAAAAAACCTTTTTTACGCAGAAAGAAAAACACTTTTTACGCATAAAAAACTATTTTTTACGCGTAAGAAAATATTCCCTTAATTTATTAATTTTTCAACATTTCATTAATAGAATCTTTCTAAACAGTAGATATTCTCTATAAAAATATTTTTAGATAATATCCTAAACTGAAAAAAATGCTATTACTATTTAATTTATTTTTATTGTATTATTAAATATTACGTTCGCCTATGACGGGGTCTCATAGAAAACGCTACAGACGCTACAGAAAACAAATTGATTTGTTTTCATTTGCGTTTTTTTGCGAGACACGCCGACCGCTAGACGCTTTGGTGGGGCCACTCCTATAGAATCCTGTTATTTTGTTTTAGACGCAAAAGACGCTTCACGCTAAAAACGCAAAAAACGCTTTCTGTGTGGCCGTGCACTTACTTATTTTATTTGTTGCTATGCCAACGTAACACTCACAACATCCCGATGCGCAGCGCGCGGCGTGGATGATTTGACGTTTTTCTTATCTTTTCTTTTTATTAATTTTGACGTTTAAAATTGTCAAATGTTAAGTAGGTAGTGATTATTAAGTGGCATATCAAGAACTTGTTTAAAATAAAAAAAAATGAATTATGAGATTGATTATGAGTCCTGTACACCTCCAGAGATAGCAGAGGCGGGCAATTTAACAAGTCTTGGATTGCTACCACAAAAGTCTAAGGATCATTACATGTCTACCTATAAAAACTTTCTAGACTGGAGGATTGCTAAAGGCATAAATTAATTTTCCGAATCCGTGTTATTAGTATATTTAGTTGCCATTGTAACGGAACAAAAATCAATCTCCTGATTGACAAAAGAATGTCGGTACGATATTTTCATGCAAAGAACTTGAAATAATATCAATGAAATTCAAATACCTATATAACTTTAAATAAAATACAAATTACCAACTATAGTTACACAAAACAACAAAAAGGCAGATGCTGGTACTCCAATTTATCATTCTCCAACAACTGTACTCAACAACTCAACTAAAGTTGGTAGAAGTATGTTTTATTGCAAAAAACTTGAAGCAGCATCAATAAAATTCAAATACAAATATATATAACGATAAATCAAACACAAATTACCAACTTTAGTTACACAAAACAACAAAAAGTCAGCTACTGGTGGTACGATTTATCATTTTTCAAAAAATTTATTTCATTAAAGGTGGTAGAAAAAAGTACTTATATACATGTATGTCGTAAAACACATCTAATAATAAACTTCCCAAATATTTGAAAATAGAATAGTTAGCAACTGATGATATTGACGTTTATATATATATATATATATATATATATATATATATATATATATATATATATATATATATATATATATATATAACTATATAAGGTAATGACATTTTCCCCTAAAACATGAATACAATAAAAGTATAGTGTTCAACTCGCAATTTATAGCCATTATTCACTCGGGTGACGTTTGCGTCACGAGCCGTAGGCGAGGGGCGTGAATAATGGCTAGCATAAATTGCTCGTTCAATAATATACTATAATCTTTAGATTTTCTAATAATTTAAAAATTGAATAAGTGTATTAAAAATCTCTCGGAATAAATTTTGATAATAAAACGGCATACTAAGGTACCATAAACTTGTTTTATCCCAAAAAAGTTGTTAGAAGCTATCCAAGTATCCAATATACAATAAACCACATTTAAAATAGTATAGTAAGAAGTTCTACATACATATTTTTATAAATTTAAAAGATAAAATGTACCTTTTATGCGCTTACCTTATTGTTCCATCTTCTTTTGTTACTTCTAGGGAATGCAATCCCGTACCAAAATCTCAATCCCGCAAACCCGCGGGATTAAAGCAGTCAATCCCGCGGATCCGCAAAATTGCGGGACTGTAAACAATAGTCATACATTTGGTCCTAAATGGTTCAAAAGGCATTGTATATTTTGCATAGTCCCACAATATATTGATATAGCGTGTATCTTAAATTAGCTGTACAGATATTTGGACCGATGTATACAGGGTGTTCAAAAAATATATTTACTATTAAATAAACTTAAATTTTATTATAATTTATCTACTTATTTTATAAATAAAAATATTATTCTGATGTTGAAGTTTTTTTTAATTTGTGTTAGTTATCTGCTTTTAGATACACTCTATATCAATAATTGTTTGGCTTATGCAGAATGTACAAAGTTTTTTGTACCATTTAGTACCATACGTATGACTAAAAATGCATATTTTTATAAAAAACGTCGTATTTTCCTTAAAACAAAAAAATAATAAAAAAACCTACCAAATTGTTTTTTTCTAATTTCAATACAGATTAGTCGTACTTCGTAAAAATTTCGGTTTTTTAAAAATTGTAAATTTGCGGTAAAACAGATTCTTGACCAAATTTTCACACTCTTATATAACACCCTGTATACGAGAATTCGCTAAATATATTTTCGGAAACCATATAGCATCTTAATCACAATAGATGCATCTAAAACCTGGTCCAAACCGCATCCGAAAATCTTTTTTAGTTCAAGAGATACCTATTCAACTTTAAATTTACCCTAAAATTTTGCTTGTCCCGATAATCACATATTATGTCCGGCAGTTTATTTGACGAAATTGTCCACAAGTACTAGTTAAACGCCTTTTTTCACTTACGCATATACGCCAGAAAGAAATCTAACAAGTAACCTGTTTGTTTCACTTATTTTTAATGGTCAAGCCGTAAGGGGAATCCCCCGGATTCCGACCGTCGACGCATCGGCCCGGAACGAAACGGTTTGACCCTGATCGAGATCGATTCGGTTACCCAGTAGTAATGGGTCGATCCCGCGGATCCCGCACGGTAAATCCCGCAACTTTGATCCCGCGGAATCTCAGAGGGATCCCGCATTTGCGGGATCCAGCATTTGCGGGATTGCATTCCCTAGTTACTTCCTTGTTAAGAGTAGACGTTGAAATTAAGAATTTCGGTCCCACGCCTCTAAGTGACCGGTTTTTCCCGGTTTTCTTGGTACTTTCGGTACTAGCTAATTATTACTGTTCAGTAATGGCGCAGTTTGTCAATCAGCAATCAAGGGGTAGCTTTCAAACTATAATCGATAAAAATTGAGTATATTTTATTTTGTTTTTTACATATTTTAAGATATTTTAAAAATGTATATAGGGTGTTTCGAAAAATCTGGTAACTGATTAATCACGATCGTACTTAAAGCGCTTGACGTAAAAAACTGATTTTTGGAAAACGGATTGACTTTAGGGTGTACAGGTTCGATAAGAAGGAATTTTTCTAAACTCGAACCAAACCAAACCAAATCAAATATTAGAATATTTTTTATTTAAAAACCGGTGAGTTTTTCGAAAAAACTCTTAAACACGTATATTTTATTTTGTTGTTTACATATTTTATGATTTTTTAAAAATTTATATAGAGTGTTTCATAAAATATGACCATTGAGTAATCACGATTCTGCTTAAACTGCTTGACGTTGAAAGCAGATTTTTGGCAAACTGTGGGGTGTAGAAGTTCCATAAGGAAAGGTTTCTCGAATCTCAAATTCCAAGAGGGCGAAAACGCCCCTCAAATATTACAATATTATTTGTTATTTAAAAAACGGTTAGTCTTTCGGGAAAACGCTTGGACATGCATAATTTATTTTGTTTTTTTACACACTTTGAAATTTTTAAAAAAAATTATACAGGGTGTTCCAACAAGTTGGGTAATTGATTAACCATGATTCTGCTCCAGTTTGTATGTTAATGGAAATGCTTGCTTTGCTTTATCATCACCATTAGGTACAAATTATTAATTCGACGAGAACGAAATCCCGGGTACACGCTAGTATTATATAATATGAGATGACTCCCGCCTATTTAAAAATAAAAATATTACTTTACATCCAAAAGATTCAGATTTAAGACATTCTGTATTCTTACATAAATAATTACTGATTTTTAAACATATTTATACACAAACTAGGGAGGGGGAAATCAGACAATGAACAGAGATGATAGGTGTTAGGTAATAGCTTTGAGACAACCGTTCGAGACGCATTGATTTTATTTTAGTTTGTAAATTTTGGTCGTTGTGACAAAGAATGGTATTAAAGGTAAAGTAAATGTTTCTTCATTATTATTTAACTAATGCTCATCATCATCATCATTTAGCTTATACCGTCCACTGCTGAACAAAAGCCTCCCTTAACTCTAGCCATTTCCTTCTATTTTGTGCCACTTGAATCCAGTTTCCAGCCACCCTCTTAATGTCATCTGTCCATCGACTAGGAGGTCGTCCTCTGCTTCTATAGGCCTCGTGTCTCGGTCTCCATTCCACAAGTCTCTTTGTCCACCGTCCATTTGTCATCTTAGCCATATGTCCTGCCCAATTCCATTTAAGATGTAAGACGGATACCACCACATCTCTTACTCCCGTTCGATTTCGTATTGTATGATTGGGTATTTTATCTCTGAGTGTAACTCCCAACATGGACGTTTCCATTTTCCGTTGCATGACCTGTATTCTATAATATTCTAATTAATGCTAACTACAGCAAGATATTTTATTTTCTTGTTGTAATATTCTGTGCTAAAGATTTCACTGATTTATTTGATTTGACAAAGGTAATACATAACATGTGTATGTATTTAATGGATTCGATTTATGCTGTGAACAATTCCAGTTTAAAGGTAATCTAAAGACAGTCGTTTACTATCCATTTGTGCCATGTTTTTCATCCAGTGTGACAATAAGTCGTTGAGTATTCATTGAGTGTACTAATATTTTTCGACCGTGACTGGGCAAATATCTTAGCAAACAAATGAGCAATCAACACCTAAGAATAGAATAACTCATAGTCTAAAGATATTTGCACCAAACCTTCAACTTTAGCTTCGAGCCTGGAAACCAGCGACCTTAGTACCTGCGGGTGGGGACCTGCTTAACTAACAAAAACTCTTCAGTTTTGAATGAAATAAATGTGGCATGTTTTGAATGCATTAAACTACAAGCCTTGGTATGAGAGATGTTTCTCTTTGTAGTAAAATTTCAGAAGAAAAAGTCCGTCCGGACTATTAGTACTCAAAGGAGACCTAACCACACTGCAAAGTAAACCAAAAAAAGCTCGTTCGACGCTAGTTGGCGGAATTGTTAAAAGATGGTCATATTTATGCTTTAGGCAAATAACGCCCACTATCTCATCCTTTCTCAGAAAGGGCCATTTCAATCTTAAAAGACAGTAATAAAAATGATTTTTAATTATTGTTACTGAGTACCAAAAGAACTTGGAATAAATTTCAAATCCCAGTTCTTTGATGGCTCAAAAGAACCGGAATTCCCAGTACTTTTGGTTCCCAGTATTACCTGGTTCTGAACCCTAGTGAGTACGTGATCCTGTGCCCACAAGGTAGTACAGTAATACCCCGACTTACGCTACCTCGACTTACGCGAATTCGGAGTTACGCGATTTAATTTTCTCGTCTATTCGTTTTTTGTTTGAACGCCGTGCAGTCAAGGTCAAGCGGCGGCGTTTGTTTCTGACTCCCCCCGCCCGCATTATTATTCGTTCAGTTTACAACAAGCACATACGTGTAGTGCGGAATCGGCGCGTAGGTACATAAGTTACGATTTTGTGTTTTTTTGTGCGTTGTGCGACGACTTGAGATATTTACTAAGTACTATGGCATCCAAACGAAGTAGAACCGACTCTTTTGCTTTAAACAAGAAGAGAAAAACATTATCTTTGGAGTGTAAACTTAACATTATTAAAGACTACGATGCAAAAATAAAAATTTGTGATTTAGCGAAGAAGTATAGCTCATAACAATGCGTGAACAAGAGGAAGAAATTGATAATCATGATTCTTTGGATCCAGTTCAATTAGAAGATCAAATGACAGTTGGAAACTTGACAGAAGCCCTCAGTTCGATTGAAAAAGGGTTAACAATTTTGGAAAGCATAGACTCCAATGAAGAGCGCAGTTTTGTTACAAAACATGGAATAAAAAAATTACTAGGATGCTACGAGGAGATATTACGGGAGAAAGAAAAATCATTGACTTGTCAGACGACTTTGTTACAATTTATGAAACCTTCTACATCAAAATAACTTCGGATTGTGTTTATACACTCTATTAATATAGTTTGTATATTGTATTGTCATATTATTTAGAATTAGATACTAATTATTTCCTAAATTATTGTTTTATTTAGTCTCCAGTCCCAATTAAACATACTTTGTATGTCTTTATATGCAAAATTGTACCCCGACTTACGCGAATTCGACTTACGCGGATAGCGCTCAGTCCCACCTATCGCGTAAGTCCGGGGTATTACTGTACTGTAAAAAAACACCTATTGTAAAATGTACCCGATAATTTTAACAAGGAAGGGGATCTTATTTTTTTAGCATTTTTTGAAACAGCTTGTATAATTGTATTTTTTTTAGGTATTGGTATAAGCAGTGCCGTTGTCTCTTTCAACGTGGCCTTGTATTACAATACCATCATTGCCTGGTGCCTGTTCTATTTCGTCCAGAGTTTCCAGTCGAAACTACCATGGGCAGAATGTCCCAACGTGTACTTCCCCAACGGTTCCTACATTGCTGAGCCAGAATGCACCGTAAGTACCAAACTCTAGGTATATATTACGTTGATATTGTGTCTTTTTTACCATTAAAAATACCAAGTATATAAATTCTCAAAAACAAATAATTATTTTTTCCAATCTCCTTGTAATTCTGGTATGCAGTATTAATTAAAAACTGTACGTTATTGTCTAAATAACTAATTCTTGTATAGTTCTAGAGACTTTTCCATTTAAAATAAATTTCTTTATTTCTTTTTTTAATATAAAATAATAGGTAGATTTCCATGCAAATGAATTAGTAGACACGCTGGTTACAAATAGTCTGTGCTATTAGAAAACACTTGATTTTTGTTTAACTTGAATTTATTCATTCGCATTCCGTATAGCGAGTGTTTCTCGAAAGTGGCTCACTCCTATAACTTTTTTATTTTTTCAGATAAATAAAAAAATAAACGAGATTTGGTATGTTAGTATATGACATAATAGTCTAAGAGCTAGCAACGTTTTCGAGAAAGTATTTTAAGACGTCTGGCTCTTTGATATATCTTTTACTATGTTCTCTGGAACAGCATGCGGCCCGTCTGGCTGCCGATACCCGTTGCGTTCACTACTGCGCATCGGAAGAAGGTCCTATATTTTTTATTAATTTAGTCCTATAAATTCTAGTATTGAATATAAATCGAATATGTCTCCGTAGCGCAGTGCGTAGAGTTTCCGATCACGAACCGATGATCCAGAGTTCGAATCTGGGTCAGGGCAAAGACATTTTTATTTTATTTTCGTTTATATTCTGATAGTAAAGTATTATATAAATATGGTAATTCAAAAAAACAAATATTTAATATTTTACTAGCAGAATATAACGAAAATAAAATAAAAAGTCTTTGTCCTGACCTGGATTCGAACTCTGAATCATCAGCTCGTAGTCGGAAACTCTACGCACTGCGCTATGGTGACATGTTCTACCACATGTGTATTACCACAACTTTTGATTTTTAAATGGCACCCTCGGTATATTTCTACTTTATTCGATAGAAAATGACACTTTAAATAGAATGACCTATCATATGTCAACATTTGACATTTTCGATTAAAAATAATCATGTTTTAAATTTCAATCTTGAGTGCCATCCATGGCTGTGTTAAAAACACTAATTTTTAATCAAGCAGCCTTGGAAAATAGATTTGATCGTCGAATGTTTTTCGAATCTTGGTCTGGTTGGTTAAAAGATGTCCAAATTGTATTTTTAATTATAACTCAATTTTTTCAAACGGAACAAGGCTGGCTCATATGCATATTTGGAAAAAGCATTTTTATACGAATAATTTGGTACCACACCCTTGTTGTTTCGAGTCAAATTGTCGTTACATTTATGGCCATGGCACTCAAAAATCAAATAAAATGCTATTTTTTTAATTGAAAATGTTGGTTGGGTTAATTAAATTAATTGATAAATGTTAGTTGACATGTGATAGGTCATTCTATACAGAATGTAAAAATACCGACAGTATCATTTAAAAATTAAGGTTTGTAGCAAAGATATTTAAACTCGGGAGATACAACGATCCATTCATAAAACGCTCTAAACTTTCATCACACATTGGTTTGCGAAAATCAACGAGTGCGAGAGAGAATGGACAAAGAAGGGAATAGGGTATCGGCGCAACGGCAACAATGTAGTTGTTTACAAAGATTAGACTGTTGAGGTCAATTTCCAGTGGCGTGCCGATCGACCGACAGTATTTTAAGGAAATTAAAATGATTGTTTAATAAATTTAAAAAAATAATAATAACACTTACATATTTGTCGCATTGTAAAAAGTTGAGGGAGGATACTAATAGGAATAAAATAAGTTGAGGGAGAATAGCGAAATAAATATAAACCGGCATAATTTGTTATTATAAGATGGCTTTTCACATAAGGATAACGATTAAAAAAATCAATAAGCGTTTTTTACTTTATTTTATTAAATAAAATATCAAATTTTGGGTGTATTAGTAAATGCAGTTTCAATATCTTGTTCCAAACCTTGTTCATCTCCGGTGAATGAGACTCCCTCTATTAGCAATAACAAAATAAAATAGTTATTTTAACCTAGTAACACAATACTGTTACGTTTTTCGTCGGTTCCGTGTGGATAGAAAGTCACAATTTATTTAAACCCTATTTATTTACACTAATTAACAAAAACAATAACGATAAAAGACTTAAAGAACTATTTACAAACGATTTACAATTATTTATCTAGAAAGAATTTATTTTGAATTTTGCGCGTCAACTACACTCGTCTTATTTATATCTGCCCTCTTTAGGCCCCAGCCGCCGCCTTTTATACCCACAGCTAAAGATTTCTAGAATAGTCCATAGATCGTTAGGTGCATAGAGAAGGTTTCGATTGTTCTCGTATGTACTACTCCATTCCAGTGGAACTCGATTTTTCTCGAACGTCCGAATGAATCATTACGGTGTCTATTCTTTAATGCGATGTTAAGGTCATCTGAAGGCGGGACATATAGTTAGGTTAGGTTGAGTCCACACGGGTCCGCAACAGTATTTTACCAAAAACTAATATTTGTAGACTTCACATATTTTTGATAAAAACTTTATTATTATATGTATATTTATTATATACCTATATGAATTTTACAACTACTAAATGTGTGCCTAAAGGGATCGCACCGCGATTAAAAAACCGATACAATGACACAAAGTACCAGAGTGGTGCAACCCCAAAAACAAAATAGAAATAAATTAAATTATAAAAATAAACAGAATTAAAAAAAATAAAATTAGATAAAAAAAGTGAAAATATAATTTTATCAGGGATGAGCGGAGATAAGCAGAGAGGAGAATAACGAAACAGTGTAACCGGAACAGCAACCAATGACGGGCATATCAGAAGAACAAGAACCTCACAAATCAGTCGAAGAAATTATAATTTTTTAAATGATTTATTGTTATGAATTTAGTAAATGATTTAAATTTAATTTGTTTTTTATAATCTGTAAAGGATTGAAATTTAAAGTTATTAGAAATATTATTCCACAAATGTGGCGCTATGAAACTGAAAGATTTTTGGAAGTTAGCTGTTCGGTGTTGAGGAATTTTAAAATAATGTACTTGCCTAGTCGAATGATCATGGTCAACGTAGTGAAACAATGAGAACAAATAGGGAGTCTGCTCTGTAGTTAAAATTCGATAAATGAATGTCATTAAATGAAATTATTACAAATATAAACAAAATTATTTGATATTATAATACAGTCATCAGAACAGTCTAGCGATAATTTTAGAAAATCATAAATAAAATAAAATGGCGATTGTTTAGTAAACGGTTCTTCCCTTAGTCTTAAAAAATATTTAGTTTTTTTTCTCTGGTTTGCAAAGGAAAATTCATATTGTTTATAAATAATAAAAAGTGCACGTCAAAGAATTTCAATAGAATAAAATGTAAAAATACAACAAAAAATGTAGTAGTCATAAAATTCATGCAATAAGTACATTAATTATATGTATGTCAAAAGATGTCCATTTACATTATAGGAACCAAAATTTAAAACAAAAGCCGTATTAAATTGTAACGGCAACAAAAAAGTAAACCTTTCTTAAAAGGAAAACAGAAATTGTTATTAAGTTATTAGTAATTAGTACGTACCATGTACCTTTTTTCTACAAATAATTTAATTAATAAATATGTAGTTTAAATTTAAAAAAATATATAAAATATACAATTTAAAAAATAAACCTAAAAATAAATATAATTTAGAAATCTACTATTTTTTATGTCTAGGTTCGCCTCTGATCTACACAGAAGAGGATATAATAATATACTTAACCCTACTTATTTCTATTTACCGGTGAAAAGTTAAATTTGGATTTAAATGATACACTCTCTTGTACACAATACATGAATGCACCATATTTTCAAATTAATGTCCACAGAAGTCCACAAAATAACGCAAAAATACTATAATACTGCAAATAAAGAATACGGAGCTTGATCGGCGGCATAGCAACATCGCAACAGGAGAATCTAGGAATTTTCATTCATCCTCGAAATCCGTTGTACTACGCCGGCATATTTCTAAAACTCACGTTGCCAAACTGCTTTTTAGTATTAAAAGAAACGCGATCATGATATTTTTATTCCATTATAAAATTTAAAATAGTTAAGCAGTTAAGCATTAAATCAAAAAATTGCCGTTAGCAAATTAATGTACTTGATATATTATACAAATATAACGAAATTATTTATTACTTAATAATTGGTTGTGGTATATAATCGAATACTAATATCAATATACAGGTAAATCTGGCAAATGTTTTCGGTGTAAGAGAGATGCGAAAATAAGGATAGAATAATGGCCGATGAAGGAAAAAGGTAAACAATTGTATCTCTTGAGTTTAAATATCTTTGGTTTGTAGTCATTTCCGGTGAAACAAGAAGTGACGGAAAACAATTAAATACGTCAATCAATCCTAATTTACATATATCACTGTAATTAATATTTCCTTGCATCTCCCTGAAAAATGAGTACGGCTATGCGTATGAAAAAGAAGACAGTAATTGTTTATCAGGGAATGGTTTTTGTTGGATGACATAACTTGTTGTGATCGGTCGGCGGCGGCGTACGGACGAGCCTGTATTGAGAACATTATTTATTATTCTTATTCTAGTTTTTAGCAAATATATGTTACGGTTAAGGTCCGATGTCCGGTTAATGTCGACATTACCCGGTTAATCTCGAGAATAATACACAACAAAACCACCAAAAACATAACCTAACCCAAACATGAACATGTTAATATCGACATTAACTAGACATCGGACTTTAACCGTAACATATACATAGTTGATATAATATTTCGTTATAAACGTACTTTTATTTTGTTAATGTTTTGTCTACCTAATAAAGTTAATATACACTATTATTACGGTAGTTTACATCACATACATTCATATCAAATTTCGATTTTTATCTGAAAAAATAAAACATTATAGGGGTGAGCGACTTTTGAGAAACACCGGTATTACTACTTAATTTATTATTTTCTTGTGTTTAATAGATAAGCACGCCCACCCAGTACTTCTGGTACCGAACAACGCTGATGATATCCCCGGACATCGACACTCCGGAAGCCTTCAACTGGAAGATAGCACTTGCTCTGGTCGCAGCCTGGATCCTAGTCTACCTATGCATGATCAAGGGCATCGCGTCCTCTGGAAAAGTCGTCTACGTGACGGCCACCTTCCCCTACCTCGTCCTCATCATCTTCTTCTTCAGGGGCATCACGCTGAAAGGTGCCTTCGACGGGTTGAGGCATCTGTTCACCCCGTCGTGGCACACGATTTTGGATCCAGTGGTTTGGCTGGAAGCTGGGACACAGATATTTTTTTCGCTGGGTCTGGCTTTTGGAGGACTTATAGCTTTTTCGTCGTACAATCCAGTAGGTTTAGTTAGTGGGTAGTAGTGAGTAACGTTTGTGAAACATCGTTTAAATACTATTATGTTCATAAAACACGCTTTTGGATGTTTCAAATTTAATGAGATTACGTATAACTTTATCTCTCCATATGTTTTAACTTGTTAGACCCTTTTCAAGAGTTTTTTTAAATAATCGTCTGACTACATTGTAACGATATACAGAGTGGTCCGAACTGTATTCCGTAAACTTCAGCAGCATATTCTGCACATAAAAATAAGTAAAAAAGTTCGTATAAATGTATGTCCGAAAATGCTTAGTTTCGGAGGTACATGGTGTAGAAGTTTCATTTTTATTTCGATTTTTTCCAAATATGTTTTGAAGTAACGTCAATATTTGGATCAAAAGTGGTGTCTAGGAGTGTTTTGACATGAGAAATTTGATTGACCACCCTGTATATTTGCTTTGGTGGTGGGTTTAAGGAGTTTACAATAGAGGTAATAAAAAATGTGTTTAAAAATCCTTGTTAGTGGTTTACATTATTGTCGTTTTTAGTCTGCCCTTTGATTCTCTATGTAGTAATTTAATTGAATTTACATTAATTGTGTGACTATTTAATAAGGTCCGACCGAACCTGGATTTTTAGTCCCGGCTGAGACCGAAACAGAGACCGAGAGAAAAAGAAATTCTCGGCCGAGAACGAGACTGAGACCGAGTCGCGATGCAATATTTATTTAATAGTTTATTATATGAAAAAACATCTAATATGTAATAAAAAAGTTATTTTCATACAGAAACGGTTTTATTGGAATTTAATACTATAAAATTACTAATACTATTAAAATCTGTCGCACCGTTTAGATTTATTTAGTAATCGAAATAGTAGATTATTCATTTTTATAATTATGGTGCCGTGCATGAAATTTCCAAGTAATTATAGAAATATAAATGACTAATATTGATACTAATAATTTATAACAAAATTGTTGAATAGGTGCTTAAAGAGAGACTAAATAAAATAAACTGACTTGGTTTTACATGAGATCTCACAACTTTTCATAGCGAAGGAATTGTGTTACGATGTGTTGCAAGACTTGGCATTTTTTTACATTCTATGTTTTTGATGGGATTACTTTTTTAGTCTATGTTATAGGCTAAAAAATTAATTTTAAAGCATTGCGCCTTCCAAATTATGCAGTGTTTTATCATATTCTATCTAAATAGTTGTTTGCTAGAGACGCTTGTTGGTAGTGCAGACTAGAAATGTATTATAAGTTGCTGGTTTCACAACTCTGTTATGGGGGTGAATAATTACACACAAAAATTTTACTTATTAGGAGGATATACAAAAAAAAAATATTAAAGCACAATTCTGTTAAATGTATAAAACTTACATTAATAAGACACTAACATTTCGTTCGTTGTTTACGCATAGAAATACGAAGACTATTACTTTAGCCGTCCGGGAAACCCCATTCGTGATTCGATTAGATCATATATGGATCATATATTATAAAATATTCTTTTTTTTATATCGGACGAGTATTACGATAGGTGGAGCGATACGCCCAAAAATAAATTTGATGATCGTCTCGGCCGTTGTCGATAATCTCGGCCGTTTTATGCCGAGAACGAGACCGAGATCTCGGCCTGATTTTTAGCCGACACCGAGATCTCGATCGGACCTTACCATTTAATATAAAATATATTGCTAGATCGGAATTTTGTTGGATATTATTGACAGATTTTGTGTTCTTTAATACTTACATATATCTAAGTTTCTACATGTGTTTCTACCTGTTTAAATTTTTCTAGATTAACCAACAGAATTTCAACTACCAACAAAAATGTTTAAACACAATTGTTATTGTCTGTGCTGTAAACTTTTTAACCCCACCCCCATAGCGAATATATTTCTGTACACTGTAGTTAGACGGTTAGTTTTAAGAAAGTCTTGAAAAAGGCCTACCAAGCCGAAACATAGGTAAAATTACTCTCATTAAACTTGGAACATCAATACTAATATTATACAGTATGTATGTCCCCGGATAGCCTTTACAAGAGGAAAACCTTTTTTATTATTGAAATTTTGAGAAAAAATTATTCTTCATAAAAATGTTTGCTTGTACTAAAATGGTTAATCGCGTTTATAGTTTTCCAAATTTCCATACCGTTTCAGAGAAAATTAAAAAAAAAAAACATGAAAATGTGTTGTAGTTGAATGTAGTTGAAGTTCTAAAAACCAAAACGAGTTCCTATGGTGATATAATTTCTTTTTCATTCTTTGTTGACACAGTTTTTATCAACGTCATATTTTTTGTTGTTTTGAAAATCTTAAAGAAGCACAAAATTTATTTGGGTTGATTATAATTATCGGGAAATGTGATACTTTATCATCAAAAAATGTGACGTTAATCAAAATTCATTTTAATAGCACTCTCTCTATCAAAGAATGAAATCGAAATTATATTACCATATTTTCATGTTTTTTTTTAATTTGCTCTAAAACGGTATGGAAATTTGGAAACGTATAAACGGGGTTAACCATTTTAGAACAAGCAAAAAATTTTATGAAAAATATATTTTTCTCAGAATGTAAATAATAAAAAAATTCTTCCTCGTGTAGAGACAATATGGGGACATACTGTACATATAATATTGTTTATTAGGGTTGAATTAATCTATACTAATATCCTTCTAATATATAAAATCCTTAAGTGACTGACATACTGATTAATCACGATCCTGCTCAAACCACTCAACGTAAGAAGCTCAATTTTGGCATACAGGTTGATTCTAGGGTGTAGAGGTTCGATAAGAAGGGATTTTTCGAAATTCCAGTTTCAAGAGGGTGAAACTACCCCTCAAATATTACAATATTTTTTATTTAAAAAACAGTCAAGTTTCCGAAAAAAACGCTTAAACACGTATATTTTATTTTGTTTTTTTACATATTTTAAGATTTTTTATAAATGTATACAGGGTGTTTCGAAAAATCTGGTCATTAATTAATCACGATCCTGCTTAAAGCGCTTGCCGTAAAAAGCTGATTTTTGGAAAACAGATTGACTTTAGGGTGTAGAGGTTCGATAAGAAGGGATTTTTCGAAACTCAATTCTAAGGGGGTAAAACTATCCCTCAAATATTAAAATATTTTTTATTTAAAAAACGGTTAGTCTTTCGGGAAAAGCTTGGACAAGCATAATTTATTTGGTTTTTTTACATATTTTGAAATTTTTTAAAAAATCATAAAGGGTGTTCCGAAAAGTTGGGTAATTTCTTAACCACGATTCTGCTTAAACCGCTTGACGTAAAAAGTTGATTTTTGGGAAACAGATTGATTTTAGGGTGTAGAGGTTCGATGAGAAGGGATTTTTCGAAACTTGAATTCTAAGGGGGTAAAACTCTCCGTCAAATATTAAAATATTTTTTATTTAGAAAAAGGTGAGTTTTTCGGAAAAACTCTTAAACACGTATATTTTATTTTGTTGTTTTATATATTTTAAGATTTTTTATAAATTTATACAGGGTGTTTCATAAAATATGACCATTGAGTAATCACGCTTCTGCTTAAACTGCTTGACGTTTAAAGCTGATTTTTGGCAAAAGGATTGACTGTGGGGTGTAGAGGTTCGATAAGGAGGGGTTTCTCGAATCTCAAATTCTAAGAGGGTGAAAACGCCCCTCAAATATTACAATATTTGTTATTTCAAAAACGGTTAGTCTTTCGGGAAAAAGCTTGGACAAGCATAATTTATTTGTTTTTTTTACAAATTTTGAAATTTTTTAAAAAATCATAAAGGGTGTTCCAAAAAGTTGGGTAATTTCTTAACCACGAATCTGCTTAAACTGTTTGATGTAAAAAGCTTACATCATCTGGTACACGCTTCCAAAAAGGGTGTTCCAAAAAGTTGGGTAATTTCTTATTCTTAACCACGATTCTGCTTAAACTGCTTGACGTAAAAAGCTTATTTTTGGCAAACGGATTTTTCGAAAGTCAAATTCCAACGAGATGAAACTACCCCTCAAATATTACCAAGTTATATAATAATATCGCCATATTGTTTTTTCTCATGCTGACATAAATGTGAGAAAATTTTATCCAGTTTGTATGTTAATGGAAATTCTTGCTTTGCTTTATCATCACCATTACAAATGATTAATTCGACGCGAACGAAGTCGCTGGTACACGCTAGTAACTTATATTCCACCTATAATCTAAATTCTCTGCATTCAATGCTCAAAAACAAAAAATATGTATTTTGTTAGATAGTAATTGGAGAAAAACTCTTTTTTAGGTAAATAACAATTGTTACCGTGACGCAGTGATGGTCTCACTAACGAACTGTTTCACATCAATGTTCGCCGGTATAGTAGTATTCTCCATTATCGGTTTCAAAGCCACCATGATCTACGAAAAGTGCCTCGACACCAGAAATAATACCCTGATGGAGCTGGTTGGCCAGCCAGTGAGTTCAGAACTCGTGTTTCCAACCGAAGGCACTTTGTTCAACATAACCTACGATAACGGTACTGTTCGAAGATTGCTGATGCCTGCACTGCCAGTATGTGACTTAGAGGAAGAACTTGGAAAGGTAAATATCAATGTATTTAAAGACAACGGCAAATTATTAAAATAAAATATAGCCTTGGACTCATATTGGCTGTAATGTTGAAAATTTAACGTTTAGACTTGTCTCTATAGGCTTGGTGCATTTCAGTTGATTTCAACAAATTTCGACCGCAGCGCTTCAACGGAAAAAACTGAAATTATCAATATATAGTTCATGCCGCCGCGCCGCGCCGCGCCGTCATGTTCATCGCATTAAAATAATATTGAAATCGTGGTTGTGTCATAATATTTAAGTATTTTGTTTTTTTGCTAGTGCAGTTATTAAAACTATAAAACACTCAGGTACGAGGTTTGTGTGATGTAACGCTGTTACGGGTAGTAAAAAATAAGTGAAAAAGACTAGGCGTCGTATTGTGTTGTGACAATTTTTAATGTTAATAAAATTTCCGAAAAAATGTTGGCGCGTAAAGGAGAGCGTAATTAGGGCGTTGTTGGATGCAATAACATATAATAACTCAACTTTCCCGGATATTCAACTCTCCCGAAACAATATTTTATAGCTTCTTATAGCCTAAGAGCTGACGACATATTTAGAGAACATATTTTAGGCCAGCTAGAATAACTAAAAATGTATAGTTTATTAACTGGTGAACCCAGAATCCTAAGTCTGGCTGGAGAGTTGGGGGTATTTCGCTACTGCGCAATCCATAACATTTACAAAAAAAAATATTTTGCTATTATATTAGCACTGTACATGGTACCCTTTTGTCGGGACTACGTTTTCTGGTAAAACCACTTCTTTAAATTTTAAACCATGTTGTTGGCGCACTTTTAAAAATTCTTTGCATTTTTGTAGTCTGCCTTCATCAAAAACAATAACTTTGTCACTAGTAACATTTTTACAAACTACACAACTTAAATGTTTTTTATCCATTGTGATTTAGTAGTTAGTAGCGAAATTAGTAGTTACTAAAATATTTATTTGCAGTAATTATTCTAAACTATTTACACTATGCACGTCAATATTTAATTTATAAATACATATTTGTACATGGTAACTTAATTCCAACAAAATAATCTCTGAATTAAAAGTCTGCAAATAATTGAAATGAAACCGAAAAAAAATTGTTTTTATGAAAATTTGAAGTACATACTCCAAAATACTGTTACGTCAGCCGCATCGGCTGCCGACGGGTCTCAATAAACTATCTTTCTCGCGCTTATAGATACTCATAAAACTTTTTTGTCGCGCTCATTTAAAATCTTTATTCGCTTCTAGCAAGTATTAATTCCCATTGAATTTGTATGGCAATTAACACATATTTTTTAATATCATCTAATAAACACGCTGTAAAAATTTTAGAATGCCTAAAGTATGTTTTCCAGGTATAATGATTAAACATATTTGGAATGGTCTGGTTACACTTTAAACCCGAAAAAAAAGTCTGGCACACTTACTTCTAGGTTAAATAGATGCTAAAATTTAAGAATAAACAAATTTCAAGTTGCCTAAAGTATGTTTTTTTGATTTATTTTTTTGCAAATGTCCCCCCAGCCAGACTTAGGATTCTGGGTTCACAAGTTATTAAACTTTTTTTTTTTGTTATTCTAACTTGCCTAAAATATGTTCTCTAAATATGTCGCCAGCTATTAGTTTCTCACACCGATTTGATCAATAGCAAAAATGGATTCAAGCAGTTCGACGAAACAAGTGAGTAAACGAAGTGGATACTCGTTACATAATCAAAAAATTAAATAGACATATACTATGAGAGGATGAAATATAATTTGTGCAATATTAATGGTATACTTTTTTAATCAACTAGCGATTAAATGTTTTATGAACATCTAAAATTATAATTATGTACCTTTAAAAAAATCGTTATAGCCGAAATAGCTCCAATTATGCCCCACTAGCAAAACCGGTGATAAAACTATGCGCGCTAGCGTAGTTGAACTCATTTAAAATATTTTTTTAACTGGAATAATAAATTATAATGCAAGTTAGACCTTCTGAAGATATCAAAATATTTACCTTTATATTTTTTTGTTTAGAATTTCCACAAATTATACTTTCTAGCACTTTTAGAATAATTATATACTAATTTTTTTGTTTACTCGCCATTTAAACCCATGTATTTGTATGTATTCGTTATTTACGATATTCTCCGGCGGTGGCAGCACCGGCGGAGAATGCAGCAAGCCTATAAGTGTGTTGATGAGGACCCAAAAGCAAAGGCATGCTTTCGATGCTAGCATTTGGGTAAGTCGTTACTGTCTTATTCAAAAGCGAATCTCTCCAATAAAAATAAAGCTATTGAGATGAATCAAAAAACAAACTATCGTGAAAAGACGTACCTACATGATGAAATATTTTTTAAATTCCTTTCTTTGTTAATAATATTCCACAGAATGTTTAAAGCTTTCACCAAAATATCAACGTTTTGTTTTCTCTCGTATAATTATTGACAGATGCGAGCTTTCATTTTTAATTTAGAAAGAGATACTAAAAAGGCAAATAAGCTCAGTAGTTTTAAGATTAAGAAATTAGTTCACTCTTGATGATTGGTATCTCGGAAACCGTAAGAGATACAAAGCTGGTCAAATTGGGGCAAAGTTGCGCTTTAGGATGTTCACCAAGATGCCATCAAAAAAGTTTTAAAAATTACAAGGATTGCTGAGTTTTTTGGAAAAAAGGGATTTTTTGAAAATCAATTTTATTTTTTCCTGTCGTTACTTTTTAGAAAATGAAAAAACTGTTTTTACATTCTCATAGTCACTTTCTTAGGGCTCTCTGATAGTATTTTTAGATTTTCAAATTAGCTGATAGTTTGTGAGATACCTACAGAGGCCAATTTAATTTTTTTAAATACGGATCTGCATTTTTTATTTCAGATTTTGAAAGAACTCGGTCTCCTGAGTACAATGATATGCCACATCTAATATTTTTTTTTTGTTTCGGACATTTGAACACAATTTAATTAAACTAATTTCAAGTCCGGCTCTGTTTTTTTAAATATTTAATCTATTCATCGTTACAATATTGATAAGCTTTCGAATTTAACAATGACGTGGGGTAAAACATTGAATACGGAAAATCAAATGCAATAAAGTAATATAAAATTATTGGGTATTACTTGACGTCATTTTTAAAAGTGAAATCAATACATTTCAACATTTACAATAAAGAGTACATAATGCATTCGGAAGTATAGGAAGAAAGTATGTTCAAAAAGATATAAAGAAAATTGAACGAAAAATACATTTGTGCATTAGGGACGATAGTAACTAACCCATTCGAATATGTAGAATTATTAGAAACTAGTTTGTAGAAGTTGATTTATTTATAATAACTACGATTAATATTATGCATATTATTAGATCGTACACTGAGATTTCATATTCACAATAAAAAAAATTAAAAATAATATCTTTAAATTGCTGACCTGGATATTATTTATTTGAATCTTTCAATTGGCTCAATTTTCCTCATTCAATGTTATATAGCGCTGATCCATATTGTTGCGATGAATATAATCAGATTAAACAATTTAAAAAATCAGAGTCGGACTTGGAATAAATAAAATGTTGAGTAAATTTTCAATATTAAAGACAATATCAGTCCAAGAAGATGTTCTATTTCTTAATAACACTTGTTTTAATACGAATTTTTGATTTATAGTCTGCCTCAGGGACCGGATTAGCCTTTATCATTTTTACCGAAGCAATAAACCAATTTCCCGGCGCTCAGTTCTGGTCAGTACTGTTTTTTCTGATGCTGTTCACCTTGGGCATTGATTCACAGTTTGGAACACTAGAAGGAGTGGTCACGTCCATCGTGGATATGAAGCTGTTTCCCAATTTACCCAAAGAAATACTGACCGGAGTGTTGTGTCTGATTTGCTGCCTGATATCGATGAGTTTTGCTCACGGAGCTGGTAGCTACGTGTTCGTACTCTTTGATAATTTTAGTGGAAATTTTCCACTACTGATTATCGCGTTCTTTGAATGTGTGGGAGTTTCCTACGTGTATGGTCTTAAAAGGTAAATATAATATTGATATTATTTGTTCTCTAAATGTGAAAGACATTGATTAAGAATAAAATAAGAAAATAAAATAACAAATGAATTTAATCAAAAATGTATTAGTGTCACCAGAGAAGAGGAAGATTATTTTTATCATGACGAGGAAATAGAAAATACTGTAAACATATTTTTTATAGTAATATCACAGATTATACAGATTATAAACTTTGTTTTTTCTTTATTGTTTTTCGTGGTTCCAATTTTCGGAATCGGGCACTAGTTAGGTTACTAGTTTGCGCACACAGTAGTCGATACAGAGGGGGGCCCCCCTAAAATCTGTAAATTGGGTTAAATATTAGGCTTTTGGGTTAAAAATGGCGCCCTAAAAGGCATATTTGGCATTATTTTTTATTTGCCCCCCCCCCTAAAATAAATTTCTGTATCCGCCACTGTGCGCACATAGCACGCCCACTTATGGCCTCTAAAATTGTGCACAGCGCCTGACCGGCACAGTTATTAGAGAGGTATCGGAAAACCGAATAGTGTCGTGCAATATTTACGCGTTACGTAATTGACAGAAAAAGTGTGAATTTGCAGAAAATCTGTAAATTTACAGAAAAAGTGTAAATTTGCAGAAAAAGTGTAAATTTACAGAAAATCTGTAAATTTACAGAAAAAGTGTAATTTTACAGAAAAAGTGTAAATTTACTGAAAAAGTGTAAATTTACAGAATAAGTGTAAATTTACAGAAAAAGTGTAAATTTACAGAAAATCTGTAAATTTACAGAAAAAGTGTAAATTTACCGAAAAACTGCTACTGGCTGTATCCGCCACTGTGCGCACATAGCACGCCCACTTATGGCCTCTAAAATTGTGCACAGCGCCTGACCGGCACAGTTATTAGAGAGGTATCGGAAAACCGAATAGTGTCGTGCAATATTTACGCGTACCTTATTTTGACAGTTAGAAAGATATCGGTAAACCGAATAGCGTCATGCAGTATTTACGCGTACCTTCTTTTGACAGTTACGATATGCGCGAGTCAATTTTCATCAAAACAAAATGTTCAATCAAACCAAACGCCTGCTAATAACGTTACCGCCTGACGTAATTTGCGGATCAATTACACCAAGCGCTATTTCTAAATAACGTTTAAAAATTGCTTAAATGGGCATGTGCGGATATTTGACAACCGGGGCCGGCCGGCGAGATCTTGTATTTTAGGTTGATGTTTGAATTGTTTTGAATTATTACTTCAGTTTTATTAGGTCATTTGATATTTAAGTAGCTGGGATTAGTTTTAATTAAATAAATATGGCGCAAAATATGGATTCCACCTCTTCCAATATTATACTATAATAAGGCTTAGGTTTACAGCAGATGACGACTTAGCCCTTCTAAGAGAATTTGTTGCCCTAACCCACTGGCAGACGTTGAACAATAAAGCACTGGAAATAAGCACTTTAGCCCTTTAGTTTTAAAATACCTAGTAAACAAAACAATTTCAAAGTTTTAAATTCAAAGTTAGATTAAGTTTAAATATCGGACGCGACGCGAACAGAATTCTTTCCGATCCGATAACTATAAATGAAGAGAGTTAATACCACCTCACGTAAAGAAAATAACACCTGGCGTTATTAACGTCCATGCACGCAATTCGGTTTACCGATATCTCTCTATTACGCTGTTTATTGTTATTTTACGCGAGTTTATTTTTGCGCACAGGAAATTTTACTCGTTTGCTCATCGTCATAACAAACAATTCTAGTACCACGAATTACCACATATAGTGTACCTAATCTGTGGTAATATTATTGTTTAGGTGTAAAAACCTATTTTTTACGTGTGAAAAACTGTTTGTTGTGTGTAAAAAACTATATTTTTCCTTGTGAAGGACTAATTTTTACGCGTAGAAAACTATTTTTTTACGTGTAAACTATTTTTTACGCCCAAAGAACTATCTATTACGTGTAAAAAACTGTTTCTTAGGTAATAACTATTTTTAGGCCTAAAGAACTATTAATTATGGGTAAAAAAACTATTTTTACGCCAAAACAACTTTTTTTAACATGTAAAAGAACTATTTTTAAGCTGTAAAAATTATTTACACACGTAAAAAGCTAATTTTTACGCATAAAAAAACTATTTCTTAACGTGTAAACTATTTTTAGGTGAAAAAAAAACTAATGTTATATCCAAAAAACTTTTTTTACGCTAAAAGAACTATCTTTTGTAAGAGCGAGAAAAATATAATATATTTTTTTTGTTTATATAGCTGTGGTGTCTTGGACTACGTGATTCCAACTTTACTGAGGCTGAGTAAAACACAGTTTGAAATTTGATACTTTTATTTCAACGCTCAGAGAAAGAATGAATTTACAATGTCGTACCATCAGTACCTTATGCCTGCGCATACATCTACCAGAAACGGATGGTGTACTATATATTATTTTACATATGGTAAAGGCGGAATATTTAAATATTATTTTTATAACAATACTACAATACCCTCCTCTTAAAAATTTTTTTTTTTACAAAAAAAATATATCTACGCTCTTTTAATCAATTTGTATTTAAACTTAAGCAATAACTGTTTAAACTTAGTGGCGTTTGAATCAAGTATTATACAACTAACAACTTAATATCTATATAACCTAATCCAATAAACAATAATAACTCCTTTGGCATTAAAAAAATTAACTACATTTAAACCAAATTTTAACATTTCCTAAAATTACAAATGCTCTAACTATTCTGCTCAGATCCAGATCTAATAACAGGTTTTATAATCCTTCTTGGTCTTTTTTATTTTCGGTAAAAAACAATTTCATTTTTCTTTAAATTATTACTGTCATTATTAATTGATGAACACTCTGGTTGTTCCTCACTTAACTTGTTTTCTAATTCTACCCTATTATTATTAACACCATTATCTATATTTACACTTTGTACATTAAATTTTGGACTAATTTCTAAATTAGGCTGATTGGTACAAACACTAGAATTTATTTGAGTTGGAATTTTAGATTCATTAAAATGTAGAGTATATTTTTTTAATTGATTAGTGTGCCTCTTCCAAAGATTTTCCAATTCTGGTATTTTTACCAAATAAGTCCTAATTCCCAATTTTTTTGTTATAACTCCTTTAATAAAAGTTGGTTTGTCGACATATTTATAATTCTTGACTAACACAGTTTCATTTACATCAAAATTTACTTCTTTATTTGGCTTACTATTTTTTATTTGATTACTTTGAGCATGTTCTACCCTTTTACTTAATACATTTCTATCTATGTTCTCTTTAAAAACCAATGTATTATCAGTGGGTAAAAGAGTAGATAACCTCGTCCTTAAATTTCTACCTAACATTAAAGACGCAGGACTCACCCCAGTTGTACAATGTGGAGTGACCCTATAATCTAAGAGAAACCTGCATAACACTACATTAGTATTTTCCGAGTTTGAGACTAAAGCCTTTTTAAGAGCTGACTTTACAGTTTTAACAGCATTCTCTGCTGCTCCATTAGATGCTGGGGAGTAAGGGGGACTCGTTACATGTTTGATGTTATTTTTTGCCAAAAAGTTTTCGAATTCATCTGATACTAGCTGTCTGCCATTGTCTGAAACTAAAGTAATTGGCAAACCAAAAGTAGCAAAAACTCTTCTAAGAGCTTGTATAGTTAATGTAGAAGTAATACTAGACATTTCGAAAACTTCCAGCCATTTTGAATAAGCGTCAAGTATTACAAGATAATTTTTTCTTCTAAAATCAAAAAAATCTATATGAATGCGCTCCCAAGGTGCTTTTGGCCAAGGCCATGGAGATATTTGCGACTTTGGAGCATTATTTGAATGCAAAACACATGCGTCACATTTTTTTGTTAAATTTTCAATTTCAACATCTAAATTTGGAAACCAAACATACCCTCTAGCTAAACTTTTCATCTTAACAGCTCCCATATGTGATTTATGTAACTCTTGTAATACTTGCTGCCGCATAGAACTTGGAATAACAATTCTATGATTCCATATTATACAATTCTGAATTACATCAAATTCAAATCTTTTAGCAAAATATGCCTTTAACGAAATATCATTCACTTTTTTAGGCCATCCTTTTTTAATAAAATAAATGACTTTTTTAAGAATTTTGTCAGAGGCTGTTTCCTTTTGTAAAATTTCAAAATTTAAATAAAAATCTGTATTTTTTGATAAAAAATAACAGTAGTCTATATCAATATTGTCATCATTAAATAAATCACTATCTTTACTTGATGGCATACGGGATAACCAGTCTGCATTATTTTTGTTGCTTTTTACGTATGCAATTTCATAATTGTACCCTGATAATATTACTGCCCACCGCCTTAGCCTATTTGCCGTAAATTGCGGTATGCTCTTGTGCTCACCAAAAATTGTTAATAAAGGCTTGTGATCTGTTACAAGTTTAAATTTCTTCAAATATAAATACTGATTAAACTTTAAGACGCCAAAAATTATTGCTAGTCCTTCCTTTTCAATCTGTGAGTACCTTTTTTCGGTCTCCGATAACGACCTTGAAGAAAAAGCTACGGGTTTTTCGTCACCGGAAGGCAAAATATGACTTAATACAGCCCCTATGCCCACGGGTGAAGCATCAACCGATAGCCTTAGCTCCAATTCAGGATTGAAGTGGACTAAAACTTCAGCAGATTTCAGAAGCTCTTTATTTTTTTAAAGTTTGCTCTTTTCTCAAAGACCATTCCCATTTAACATTTTGTTTGAGAAGATTGTAAAGGAATGTAGCAATGTGGACATATTTTTTATAAATCGACCATAATAGTTTATAGTACCTAGAAACGACTGTAACTTCTTAACATTTTTTGGTGGCATAGCATTATCGATAGCTGATATTTTTTCTTTTGAAGGGTGTAAACCCTCTTCGTCTATAATAAACCCTAAATATTCAATGCTTTTTTGAAAAAAATTACACTTTTCAAAATTAACCTTTAACCCTGCATTTTGCAAAACTTTAACAACATTTCTTAAATTTTCTAAATTACTTTTTTTTATCAACCCCAGTGACCAAAATATCATCTTGAAAAATAACCACCCCTGACAATGCACTTAATAGAGAATCCATTATTTTTTGGAATTTAGCTGATGCACATGATATGCCAAACGTTAAACGATTAAATCTAAAGAGGCCTAAATGTGTAGATATTGTTAATAACTCCTTACTTTCATCATCAATGGCTCTCTACTGAAAGGCTTGTGACAAATCAAGTTTCGAGAACTCCTTTCCTCCCTGAAGCTTGCTAAAAAGATCCTCAATTCTCGGTAGTGGGTGCTGGTCCACTTCTATTATACGGTTCACTGTTACTTTGAAGTCTCCACATATTCTTATGTCTCCATTTTTCTTAAAAACAGGCACAATTGGGGTTGCCCATGCGCTGTACTCCACTGGGGATAATATACCTAAAAATACCAATCGTTCAATTTCTTTTTCTACATTATTTTTAATAGCAAATGGGACTGGGCGAGCCTTTAAGAATTTTGGTTTAATTTCAGTATTTTTTAAATAAATTTTCTCTTTGGCCTTGTTAAAACAGCCCAATCCAGGAGAAAAAACATCAGGAAATTCATCATGCAAATGCTGAGTAGCATTATTTATGTTAAAGACATTCAAACTAAAATTGTATAAATTTAAAAAATCACGCCCTAATATCGGAGGTCCTCCATTTTTCATAATGTAAAAAAGTTAAATTTTCTTTTTTTCCTTTGTAACTTATTTCTAAATAAAGTTCACCCAATGGCTTCACTTGTTGCCCATTATAAAAAATAAATGTTTTGTTTGATCCTTGAAGAGGATAAATTTTAAAATTATTTAAATAAAATTCCTCAGAAAAACATGAAATTCCGCTGCCTGTATCTATTTGACATTGAACGTTTTTATTTTCAAGTAAAATATTAATTTTAAATGGTTCTGATCTAAAAATATCTTGCTGTCTTAATGTAAACAAACAAATATCATCATTGTTTTGATTATTTACCGAGGATTTTTCTTCAATAAAATTATGATACCTATTACTAAATTTTTGCCTGCATACTGCGGCTAAATGACCTTTCTTTTTACATTTGGAACAATTTAAAGATTTATAAAAACACTTATCTTTTTGGTGATTGCCTTTTCCGCAGACGTCACATTTTATGGCTGTCATCATGGCTGCCTCCCTGCTGTGACTTTGACGTTTCTGTTGGTGGGGGTTCCACTGCTGTCTTGTGGTTCCAAAGTTGCCTCCTACATCCGGGTTGCGCGCGCCTCTTGCACCTGCGTCGCCTTTCTTGTTGCGTGTAGAAATTCACGGGCTCCTGTTTTATCATCGATTCTTGCACCTCTCTGGCCGCCATCTTTGCTGATGCAATTTTCACTATCCCTTCAAAAGGCGTAGCGATATTTTCCTCCATTAGACGGTCCAAAATTGGTCCCTTTTCGAACCCAAATATGAATCGATCTCTTAGGCAAACTCCCAGCTCGGCTCCGAACTCGCATCCTACAGCCAGACTTCGCAATCTGCCTGCCCACTGAGTTGCCGTCTCTCCATATTCCTTCCTTGCTGCATAAAATTTGTATCTTAAAGCGAATGCGGACTGCTGCGGTTTAAAATATTCGTCGAACACCTTGATCAACTGGCCAAATGTCCTTTGTTCCGGTTTCTCAGGACTTACCAAATCGAATATTAATTTGTATGCCTCTTCATCACATGTATTTAATAATATCGCCTTCATTCTGTCTTCATCTTTCTCTTCTTTTATTCCGTTTGCAGCGAAATAGTTTAACAAACGGGCCTTGAAGATAGACCAATTACTACTTATCGGTGAAAATTCCCTGAGATGCCCGATTTCCGCCATTTTACTGTTCACTTCTTAACGCGCGGATCTATATTCGTATTCAACACAGAATAGAATAGTTTTTAATCCTCGTCGCCAATTGTGGTGTCTTGGACCACGTGATTCCAACTTTACTGAGGCTGAGTAAAACACAGTTTGAAATTTGATACTTTTATTTCAACGCTCAGAGAAAGAATGAATTTACAATGTCGTACCATCAGTACCTTATGCCTGCGCATACATCTACCAGAAACGGATGGTGTACTATATATTATTTTACATATCGTAAAGGCGGAATATTTAAATATTATTTTTATAACAATACTACAATAGCATAATATATGAATGGTGTTAATATCAATTTAATATTCAAACAACATAAACAAAAGAAGCTAAACTCACCTTAGATGCCGGGACACTTGTGTAATGCTCTCACTCTATGATCACGCAATTTGCAATCTATAAAAATAAAATATACTTGAGCATCACTGGAAAACGCACATGATCACATCACCATAATCGAGTATATAAAATAGTTAAATATTTTAATATTGTTCCGTAGCTAAGCGTCAAGGCGTCTGTCCCACGCACAAAAGGGATGGCCACAAAGCGACATAGCTTATTATTGTTGTTCCGCAGCTAAGCGACAAGGCGTCTTTCCCACGCTCAAAACATAGCTTATTATTGTTGTTAAACAATTTGAGTCATACGTAAAAATATAAAACACTCCAAAATAATAATACTAAATACCATTTGATAATTTGCGAGGTATTATAAATCACACCCAATAAATATTACTAAAACACTCTTTGATAAATAGCTGTCCATTACGTATCTATAATAAATAACGCTAAAACACTCTTTGATAAACATCTATCTTTTAACTAAACTATATTAAAATGCCCTTTGATAAATACTTGTCTACTATAAAACACACACACACACAAAAGTAATACTAAAATACCCTTCTCTATCTACTACTAAAGCTCAACAACTGTTAACTAAATAATATTAAACTACTCTCATACAAATCCCAGTAATGCCCGTGAGTGAACAAAATACACTCACCTGTATAATACTTCATTCCTTCTATTCAGTCCCAGAAATATTTTCCACACAATTATAATCTGAATTTAATATTTTTTGATAAATGGCGACGTCAGTCAAAATAATCATCAACAATGCAAACCGCATCGTCTAGGAAACGACATTGTATACATGCGGTCAAGAAAAGTCAATTAGAGATTCAAATAAAATATTATTTCTTAAAATAACACAATTTAATATAAACAATTTTTTAACGGAAAACAAGACTCTTACACTTTAAGAGTCTATTACGCTGTAATTTCGGGTCGCTCTCAGGGCTCGGGTGAAGCGGCTGTGTGGCCGAAGGAAATATATATTATGTTTCAGAAATCTGCCTAAGGCTTAGCCCGATCCTGTCGTATTAAGCCACACCCAAAATTCCAAACACACGTGCTTTGATTAGGATTTGCAGAGCTTCAGTATTTGCCATAAAATAGCGAGCAATTTCTTACAAAACCATATAAAATATATATCACTGTAATTACAAAACTTCAATCTACTTCCGTATTGTATCGGAATTTTAAATTATGTCTTTGTTTTCGAGAAAATTTAGTCCAAACGTAAGGAATATTTTGTTGATGTTTGACCATCAAAATCTTAAAAATAAAGAAGTTGTCCCAAAATGTGCTACAATAAGGATATAGTATAATCCTTTATCTTTAATTTCCTTCTTCATTTGTGTAAAAATACCTAGCCAGTTTTACATAAAACGTTAAATGCCGAACGCTTATTTTGCTACTTTTTCGGACTAGTGAAATGTACGAAAGCGTAGAGCTGCCATCGCAACATTGAAAAATAATTTTAGCAAAATTTACACTTTTTCTGTAAATTTACACATTTTCTGTAAATTTACAAATTTTCTGTAAATTTACGCTTTTTTCGCACAACCAAACCAAACCAAACCAAATTTACATTTTCTCTGTAAATTGCATACGAAATTTACTACCCAGCAGGACGACGTCTCGGCATCAACCTGTTCGTTATTCAGTAGTTACAAGTGAGCCTTGTTTTCCGCTGGTTAAGTTGCCATTGTGCAACTTAACCAGAGATTATGGACGAATACATTAAAACCTACTTTCAAATCAGTCGCGTCGGCTACCGACAGGTCTGAGTAAACTATCTTTCTCGCGCTTATAGATACTTATAAGACTTTTTGTCGTGCTCATTTAAAATCCTTATTCGCGTCTGGCAAGTATTAAGAACCGTTGAATTCGTCTGGCGATTAACACATATTTTTTAATATTATCTAATAAACACGCTCTAAAAATTTTAAATTGCCTAAAGCATATTTTCCAGGTATAATTATTAAATATGTTTAGAATGGTCTGGCATACTTATTTCTGGGTTAAATAGATGCTAAAATTTAAGAATAAACAAATTTCAAGTTGCCTAAAGTATGTTTTTTGGATTGTTTTTTAAATGTCATTGGTTGCGCAGCGCAGTAGCGAAATAACTACTCGTAGAATAACGCACCACTGTTGCCACTAACGCAGAAATTGACAGAAAAAGTGTGAATTTGCAGAAAATCTGTAAATTTACAGAAAAAGTGTAAATTTACAAAAAAAGTGTAAATTTACAGAAAATCTGTAAATTTACAGAAAAAGTGTAATTTTACAGAAAAAGTGTAAATTTACTGAAAAAGTGTAAATTTACAGAATAAGTGTAAATTTACAGAAAAAGTGTAAATTTACAGAAAATCTGTAAGTTTACAGAAAAAGAGTAAATTTACCGAAAAAGTGTAAATTTACAGAAAATATGTAAGTTTACAGAAAAAGTGTAAATTTAGCAGAAAAAGTGTAAATTTACAGAAAAAATGTAAATTTTGGTAAAAATATTTTTCAATCATGCGATGGCAGCTCTACGCTTTCGTAGAAATGGACTCTTAATGTGTTAAGAACTATTTCTACGGCCAAAGAACTATATATTACATGTAAAAAACTATTTTTTAGGCCCAAAGAACTATTTTTAACGTATAAAAAAATATTTTTTACGCTTTTATTACGAAAGGCTATTTTTTACCTGTAAACTATTTTTTAGGCGTAAAGACTATTTTTTAAGCGTAAAACCTATTTTTTAAAATAATGGATAATAAATAGTAATATTACTATAAACAATCAACGTCAATTTTTACCATACATCAGCGCCATGGGTATCTCACACTATCATTAGCTCCCCATACACCAGAAGATTTGGGGACTTTAGAGGGGCGATTTAGTCTGCAGACTTAGCGGATAAAAACTTTGTGTTTGTGTGGCGGCCCAAGTCTGTGGCAGGCCAAGTCTTTGACGGACCAAGCCTTCCACAGGCCAAATCCGAAGACTTGATTTGTCAGATTAGATTGGTCTAAAAGTCGGACGAAGGATAAAGTTGGCGGACTTCTAACGCTTTTTTTCTAAGCGGCGGTTTTTTCCGATAAACATTTATATCTATACAAAAACTGCTATAAGACCTAGAATTTGTCTCAAACAAGAATATTTAAAGGGGCTTATATCTAATCGGCATGCGGCAGACCAAGTTCGCAGAAAATAGAAAACACGAAAAGAAGCTTTTTCGAGACTTTTCTTCGTGCTGTTTAGTAATTTAATTTTTTTATAGGTTCGCAGATGACATAGAAATGATGACAGGGTCCAGACCAGGTCTGTACTGGCTCATTTGCTGGAAGTACTTGTCGCCGCTAGCAATGCTGTCCATTTTGGTGGCTAGTTTCGTGGAGATTGCAGTGGACGGGTCTGGATACTCTGCTTGGGTTGCTGAAAAAGGGGAAACAGTGAAACATCCGTGGCCGATATGGGCCATTTTGCTCATTTGCACGCTGGTATTGGTATGCGTGATGTGGATTCCTGGAGCTGCAATTGGCAGGTACAGTGATAAATATTACCAACTATAACATAAGCTTTAACTTGTATTTATTATATTATATATATTATATTTCTAAAGTAAAAATATTTTAAAAAAATATATAATTATCTTACAAATGTATGTATTTTAATTTGAATTCTAACGGTTATAACGTTGTATCAGAAGAATATAAATCTTAATATTATTGGCAAAAATATAAAACTTATAAAACGCTAAAGATGGCGAATAAAAAGTATTGAATACCAATAAATTATATTATTTTATATTTAATAATTCTTTCTCAAAATTAAAAGCTAACATAACTAAGTTCTTCTAGCTAGTGGAGTGCCCTGAGACTTATACCTCGGAATTCAGTTACTGTGAATGTATTAATGTGAAACCATCTGTATTGTGTTTTATAGATAAAATACTAAAATGTTTACCCATTTTTTTCGTTGCTTTTAATTTTTTATTTTAGTAAATTCTTAATTATTTCCTTCTTAATTTTTTGATTTTTTAACTTCCTTTTCTAAGTAAATTTATTGAAATAAATGAATCTAATGCATAAGCTATACCTATTCTGCTTATTAAATTTTGATTGAAATCGAATTATACAGGGTGGCGCGTCATATACGACGCGGTTTTTGCTAGGAGAAAAAAAGTTTGTATTGAAGTGAAATTTTGTGAGCTTATGTAAGTCAATTTAAAGCATTGTCTAAAATTATGTAGATTTCTACAGGGTGTCCCCAAAAAAAGTTACACATCAAAGTTATGTTTTTTGTAATGGCACATCCTATATATTAATTAATTTTTGGATTCTAGTAAAAAAATAAAGGTTTGTTTCATTAGAAAAGTATATCACTAAAATGTAAAGTTTTTGAAATATATTCACCGGCACGAAAAATGGGCACCTTAAAACTTTGATGTATTTTAAAGGTTTATACATTTTGTAATTGGCTGATTTTTATGATTTTTTAAGCCAAATTATTTGACTTTTTAGTATCTTCTTCTAAATTAAAAATGAAACTCCCCATCTCTTAATTATACGGGGGAAAACAAAATGTTGATATTTTGGTGAAAGTTTGAAACATCCTGTGGAATATGTTAAAACAGCAAATTACAGTTGAGGGTTGGAACCTTTGGTGTTACACAGCAAAATAAAATTACACTAAATCACCACAATACACCAAAACACTTTTACTTTTACACTGGACGCGCGTTTCGCTAACCATGTTAGCATCATCAGCAGATGATTATAAACTAAAGTACAATCTACAAGTTGAGCGTTTATATACTCGCCCAGTAGGTACCGAGTGGACGTGGCAATATCTAGCCAACCGAGTCAGAGCCCACTGAGCGTAACAGTTAATTTCCGCCACTAGAGTAGTAGAAACAAAGAACTTGAAGGAATTGGACCGTTGACTCTGTTCATACTATCTTTACATTTATTAATTCTGATGCTTTCATATGCATCTAATTGCCTGTAATTTGCGACTTGTTTAATTAATTTTAAATTATTAAGATCTATACAATGTTCTTTATCAACAATATGTTCGGCAACGCAAGATTTATCTGGTCTACCATGTTATCTGAGCTAAATATTCTTTAAATCTAGTTAATATTGATCTTCTAGTTTGCGCAACATATTTCTGATTACAATCTTTACAAGAAATTTCATAAATACCTGACCTTTCCAGTGGATGTGTTTTATCCTTTGGATTACCTAATAATTGTTGTAATTTATTATTAGCACTATACACAAGTTTATAATGGACATTCTTAAAAATTCCTTTTAGACCACGGGATAACTCTCTATCAAACGGTATTGAAAAATATTTAGACGTATCTTTCTCCACTTGAAAAGTCGAATTTTCAGAAATCATTAACCTATACCTACGTTTTCTAATTAATTTATCAACTAGTAAAGGAGAATATCCATTACACTCAGCTACATTCCTAATGTAATCTCTTTCTATTTCATATCTTTCGTTGGAAAGTGGGAAACTAAGTAACCTATGAACTAAGAAATTTAAACTAGCCATTTTATGTTCAACACTATGATGTGATTCATTAGGAATATATCTGCGTGTGGTCGTATTTTTCCTATAGATATCAAATGCCAGGCAATTATTAGTATTTCTAATAACTAATACATCTAGAAATGGTAATCTGTCGTTGTTCTCAATTTCATGCGTAAATTTAATGGAAGGAAAACGATTATTTAACTTAGAAATAAAATTATCTATAGTGTCTGAATGTGTGTCAAAAACAGCAAAAATATCATCCACATACCTAAACCATACTCTTGGAAAATACCCAAACTGATTCTTAGCCTCCACTTCAAACCTGCTCATGAATAAATTAGCCAAAAATGGAGACAATGGATTACCCATTTCTGTACCTTCCCGCTGTTCAAAAAAGTTGTTATTAAATTGAAAACAATTTTGTTTCATACATAACGATGTAAGCTCAATATATTCACTCACAGTTTTGTTGTCGAGACCATTTGCGTTCAGTAATTCCTTTAAGTAGCCTAAAATATGTGGAATTGGAACACTTGGGAACAACGAAGATACATCAAAGTAGACCAAAATTTCACCTTCATGCAATGTTATATCTTTAATTTTGTTAATGAATTCAATATTATTTTTAACTGAGAAAGAAGGTTCATGATCAGGTAAATTTTCGAACTCCCTTGATAATCATTTTGCCAAATTATAAGTCGGAGAACCTACAGCCGAACAATTGGGCGCATAGACTTGTCCGGTTTATGAATTTTTGGCAAAGCATACAATTTTGGTAATGAGGGATTGGATACTTGCAATTTCCTCTTTAAAGAAAGATCAATAAGGGTGTTACATTCTTTTAGAGTTTTTTTAACGTCTGCTACCATCTTAGACAAAGGATTCTTTTTCAAATTTATGTAGGGGCCATTATCGATTAAGTTGTTAACCTTATCGTAATAGTCTTTTTTATCTAATATAACAACCTTATTTCCCTTATCAGCTTTTAGGTAGAAACAATCTTTGTTACGCAAACTCTTGACAATATTGTGCTCCTTGTTAGATTTTAATGATTTACTTGAAACGATATTTTTTGATAACTGATTTCTACAAGCCTCTCTTGCAAATACTTTAGAAGCCTCGGGCAAGTGCTGAATAGCAGTTTCAACACCAACGACGATTTCCTCCAAAGCGCTACCAGAGTTGGGCAATGCAAACTTTAAACCTTTGTTTAATAAACTGAGCTCTTGTTTATCAAAAGTCTGCGAAGAAAGATTCTCCACTATGTTTATGTCTCTTTGGAAAACATGTTTGTTTTTAGAGCTTTTTAATTTTTTAAACTTATTATTCAAAACAAGACATTTTCTTAACAAATTTTGAATTGATAACCACAAACATATTTCTCTGAAAGAGTCACCAACATTCATACTCTACATTAGTTAGATTATAAGTAAGTTTTTTGTAAAGTCCATAGGCTTCAATTTCAAGCATACTTCGTTTATATTTATGTTCCCGTCATCCCTTCATGGGACATAGGGCTTCTAAGAGATGTTTCCATCTGATCCTATTCTGAGCTGTCTGTTTGATCTCTCCCCATGTTTTCCCGACCTCTTGGGCTTCAGAGGTTACTGTTCTTCTCCAGGTATTCCTTGGTCTTCCCCTGGCACGTCTTCCCTGTGGATTCCATTCAAGTGCCTGTCTAGCGATATCTCTGTGGGGTCTGCGCAAAATGTGCCCAATCCAGCCCCACTTTCTTTTCTTAATTTCGATATCTATTCGATTTTGTGATGTTCTTCTCCACAGTTCTTCGTTGTTAATTTGATTGGGCCAGAAAATTCTCAATATTCTTTGAAGACACTTGTTAACAAACACCTGTAGGCGATCCATGAGACCACACGTAACCTTCCATGTTTCGCATCCATAAAGCAAAATAGATTTGACATTGCTATTGAAGAGCTGGACTTTAGTTTTTTTGCTATATATAGAGGCGTTCCACACAGGTGTAAGCATGCCAAAAGCTCTTTGTGCCTTCAAAATCCTTTCCTCTATATCTTTCTCTGTGCCCCCATCGCTGTGAACCATACTTCCCAGGTACTGAAATTCATCAACTCTTTCGATGACTCGGTTGGAGAGGTATAGATCTTGGTTGTTGGGAGTATTTGACCTAATTTCTTTGGTTTTCGCCACGTTGATTTGAAGACCGACATTATTAGCTTCCTCTTGGAGTCTAAGAAGTTTTTGAGACATATCCGAATGTGAATGGGAAAAGATGCATAGATCGTCTGCGTAATCCAGGTCTTCTAGCCTGCTTAACAGTCCCCATTGTATCCCTAGTGGTTCTTTAAATGCTCTATTTAGTGCTACATCCAGAACAATGTTAAAGAGTAGCGGCAAAAGTATACACCCCTGTTTTACACCTACTGCAATAGAAATTTTCTCCCCCACTTGACCTTTATGTAATACACAGCTTGTAGCATCATGATAAAGCATTTTAATCATACGGATTATTTTTTCAGGTATTCCTTATATACTTCGTTTACTATACAGAAATTTGATTTCTAAATCAAGCCATTTTTGTTTTGTTTTTTTTCTGAAAAAAGCAATTTTCTCTACCTTATCACTAACATTACTTTTTGGAATATCAACTTTAATAAAACTAGGATAAACTGAATTGGCTTTGCATGATTTAAGAAACCAAATATCTGCTCCTAATAACCTAATCTTAGTACTAAACTTACGATAAAGATACAGTTCCATTGACCGTGAAGCCATCGAAGATTACAGTTGAGGGTTGGAACCTTTGGTGTTACACAGCAAAATAATATTACACTAAATCACCACAATACACCAAAACACTTTTACTTTTACACTGGACGCACGTTTCGCTAACCATGTTAGCATTATCAGCAGATGATTATAAACTAAAGTACAATCTACAAGTTGAGCGTATATATACTCGCCCAGTAGGTACAGAGTGGGCGTGGCAAAATCTAGCCAACCGAGTCAGAGCCCACTGACCGTAACAGTTAATTTCCACCACTAGAGTAGTAGGAACAAAGAACTTAAAGGAATTGGACCGTTGACTCTGTTCATACTATCTTTATATTTATTAATTCTGATGCTTTCATATGCATCTAATTGCCTGTAATTTGCGACTTGTTTAATTAATTTTAAATTATTAAGATCTATACAATGTGTAAAAGTAAAAGTGTTTTGGTGTATTGTGGTGATTTAGTGTAATTTTATTTTGCTTAAAACAGCAAGAAATTTAATATAAAAAAGAAAATTAATATTTTAGCATGGTCCGGTAGACATATTTTAGCTAATTTCAAAAATATATAGTTTAGTATACTTTGCTCTTACCGTTTTCGATATACAGTGGATTTAATAATGAATTGTTCCAGAATCATTTTAAGTGGCTCACCCAATTTAAAATTTTCCTCTTTTCTATTTTAAGATAGTAACAAGATATTTTAATGTAATTTTTTGCGAGGATGCCGATTTTCTACATTAAAATTTTTTACAACGTCAATTTTGACAGATACGACGCCATCTTAATTTTTTTTAAATTATTTTATCATCTAGATACATCCTTTCCCGATGGTTTGCTTTTTTGGTATATCTCATTAGCTTGATTTTTGTTGGAAATATTCGCTTTATAAGAAGACACTAACATTGTTTCGTAATTTTTACATTAAGACCATGTCTGCTTTTGGGCCTAGTCAACACATCTAGTAAGTTCTGGTCCCGAAGCTTCTTGACATAAGATTTGCTTCATTTGATCTTCTTCTTATAGTTCCTTAGTTAATATGTACGTGCCTTAAGTGCAATTCATTATCAATTTGAAAAGCTGGCAAACGGCGGTTTCTTAGCAATAAACTTACAATAAATCGATTGTCTCGATTAGAAGTTCTCATACGAAGGTTCGTAGACGTCTAGATTGACCTCCTCATGGACGTGATCATAATTCAAAAACCACTTAGCATATACTCTATGATATTAAGGTATTATTGGAACCGGAATTTTAGCAAATTCACTGAACTAAACAAATATAGATATATATTTGACTCACCCTGTATATCTATAAAAATATTTTTGAAATGTTAACTACTATTAAACACATATATTTTGTAAAAGGTTTGGAATGAAAATATCAAATAGGAATCCTAATACAGAGCTTCTTCGGAATACGGAGCCATCATGTATGTATGCATTTGTATACATACATGTGTTTATTTAAATACTAAAGTGAAAGCAACGAATTTAAATGGGTAAATTTTGTAATATATCTTATTAACAACACAATGCAAAAAGTTTTATAAAAATTCGTTCACAGTAAATGAATTCCGAGGCGGGTGCGTAGAAAGGTGTATGCTATGGGGGTGGTACTATGATTAAGCCGCAAAAAAAATCACCGTCGGAATTTTTTTGTCGAATTAAAACGACGGCGATTTTTTGTCTTCAAAAAGATATAAAAACATAACACAAAAATTAAAATATAGATTTGTAAATAACAAACAAAAATGAAACAACGACGTTTATTAGTTAATTTTCTATAAACTATAAAAAAAAACTCTAAACTATCAAAAAAAAAACTATAAAAACTATAAACTATAAATAAAACTACAAAACAAAATCAAGTTTTCTAGTACGCTGTTTGGAAAACCTATCAATAACAGCATCAACATTTATTTCAATATCTTTATGGATATTGATTAGAGTTAACCCCACTAATCTGTCCTGGCCAATAAGAACACTTTGTGTGCTTTTAATTAGGTCGAACATATTATAAACGATAAATCAACATAATTAAAAGCATACAAAGTGTTCTTATGTCGGATTTTAATTAAAAAAAATCCTTTCATAGTCAATGACTATTTCAATTCTCGTATCTCGTCAAGCGTCAGGGGGGGGTACTGTCCCCCAGTACCCCCCCCCCCCTTATCTACGCCCTTGTTCCGAGGTTTGTATCCTATAAGGGCTTAAAGCACTCCACTAAGCCATCTGCATGTTGTTTATTGTTTACAAATTGGGGGGGTTTATGAATTGTTATTGTTTATGAATTTGCACGGACACAGAGATAACGGCAGGGAGAGGAGTAGGTACAGTGACCAGAAATACCGCATAGGCGGGAACAGCGACACTTTAGAAAACGGAGCCTCGGTTACAAAATCGCGGTATTTTGTCGCGGTATTTCTCCGGAACGGTCGCTATTGCAAAGCGACTAATGTGGAACCGGTATTTCCATCACTATGCTGAATACACATGGCTAATTTGAGGTCGGTCAAGTTTGCCCCCCGTACTAGAGGAAATTCAAAAAGAGATATACCACTATTTTGCACACATTTTGCACAGTTTTGCACACTATAAATGATATTTTGCACACTTACCTAAGAGAAACTAGAGCCGTTTTTTAAACGGGGGGCAAACTTGACCGTTCCCCCCCATTTGTTACGAAATTGATTTATTTCTATGTACATACATCGATTCGGCTAATTTTGCACAATTTTGCACATCAATTTTTAAATTTTGCACACCCTCCTGACGAAAGTTATAAGGAGTTAAAAATTTAAAATTTCCCCCCCATCTGTGACTAAATTGAATTTTGTTTATATCAAACGAATTGGCTAATTTTGCACAATTTTGCACACCTGTTTTTGAATTTTGCGCATTCTCCTGACTAAAGTTATGCGGATTTGAAAATTTGCAATTTCCCCCCCCCCCATCTGCTACGAAATTGAATTTCGTTTATATCAAACGAATCGGCTAATTTTGCACAATTTTGCACACCTATTTTAGAATTTTGCACACCTTCCTGACGAAAATTATGAGGGTTTGAAAATTTGCAATTTCCCTCCCATCGGCTACGAAATTGAATTTTGTTTATATCAAACAAATCGGCGAATTTTGCACAATTTTGCACACCTATTTTAGAATTTTGCACACCTTCCTGACGAAAGTTATGAGGGTTTGAAAATTTGCAATTTCCCCCCCATCTGCTACGAAATTGACTTTTGTTTATATCAAACGAATCGACTAATTTTGCACAATTTTGCACAGCTACTTTCGTATTTTGCACACTCTCCTGACAAAAGTGATAAGGGTTTGAATATTTGAAATTTGTCCCATTTTGTTGTAAATTGTCCCATTTAAAAAACATAAGTATGAGTCATATTTGAAAATGATAGATCTCAGCGACGCGACGTGGAAAACTGTACGGAACACAGACTTCAACTTTTCGATAAGTTATAGGATAACCGAGGTATGAGGGTTGTCGATAAATGCAAAATTTTCAAATTTGCCAGGTATTTCAGGAAGTAAGAGGGCTAGGACAAATCTGTGTGTAGAATCTTTAGTTTCATAAATGTTCTTCTATGCAAGCTATAAATTATCGAAAAGGTCCAATCTAAGTTCCGTGCAGTTTTTCACGTCGCTGAGATCTATCATTTTCGAAATATGACTCATACTTATGTATTTTTAAATGGGACATTTCACACACAATGAGACAAATTTCAAATATTCAAACTCTTATAACTTTAGTCAGGAGAGTGTGCAAAATTCGAAAATAGCTTTGCAAAATTGTGTAAAATTAGCCGATTCGTTTGAAATACACAAAATTCAATTTCGTGACAGATGGGGGGGGGGGGAAATTAGAAATTTTCAAACCTTCGTAACTTTAATCAGGATGCTGTGCAAAATTCAAAAACAGGTGTGCAAAATTGTACAAAATTAGCCGATTCGTTTGATATAAACAAAATTCAATTTAGTCGCAGATGGGGGGGAAATTTCAAATTTTCAACCGCTTATAACTTTCGTCAGAAGGGTGTGCAAAATTCAAAAACATGTGTGCAAAATTGTGCAAAATTAGCCGAATCGATGTACATAGAAATAAATCAATTTTGTAACGAATGGGGGGGAACGGTCAAGTTTGCCCCCCGTTTAAAAAACGGCCCTGGTTTCTCTTAGGTAAGTGTGCAAAATATCATTTATGATGTGCAAAATTGTGCAAAATGTGTGCAAAATAGTGGTATATTTATTTTTGAATTTCCTCTAATACGGGCAAACTTGACCGACCTGCAAATTTGAACAATTTTAAGCTACTAAAACTGTATCTATTTTTAAATTAAAACTGAATAGGTAAAATAATTGGTTATTTTTCTTTTGCAGATTATTTGGGATTGTGCTGATAGACGATAACGAAAAAGCCTGGTTTCCAGCCAGCGACTTGAAGGACTTCCACGGAATTATGCCCCACGAGGTAACCACCGCAGAGACGCTACTGTTTTGCATTAGGGCTGATGGATCGGAGGGTCTTTGCTGTCCTACTTACCATTCTTATGACGATGTCGTCGAAGACGAATAACTTGTGATGTCCTTTGTGGTATACGTTTATTAAATCGGTTGTTAAAAATGGTTTGTTTAAAAGCTAAAAAATATATTGGGATCTATCATATGATCAAATGAAAACGACATCATACAGGTTGAGTCTTAGATAAGTGCAAATATTTTCAAGGCTGGTAGGTATCTATAATAGAAATATATTTTCTTTTTGCAGTTTGTCAAATAAATCCAAAATAGGGGAGATATTTTACATTGACACTTTGACAAAAAATATTTTTTTTTCAAAGGTCACAAAAGTATTATTATTATATTAGTTTTTGCGACGTGATTGACAATATAAAAAAGTCATTTTATCTCCTAGGCATAAAAGTAAAGCACTTTTTTTCCATAGCAACTGTTAAAATTGCCTTATACTCGTATCTATCAAAAATAGTACATAAAATAGCATGGTACAAAGAAAACAAGGTATGATCGATAGCGGCTCCAATTTCGTTAAGTTTGCGCATACCACCTGTGACGTCATACGCCATACAAAAAATATCCATATTGTTCAAATGCCACTAATAAAAAAAGACCTAAAATAGGGAAGAATTAGAATATAACCCCAAAAGTTATGTCAAATCATCGAGCTTGACATTTGAAAAATAATTTTCACATTTTGACACAATCAAATTTCACAAATGACACAATCTGTTTGACCATTTGAAATTGGCGCGCAGAGCTTGCCGACCAATGGAGCCGTTTATCACCTGTGACGTAGTGACCAACCTGCGCAATATCATACCTTGTATTCTTTGTATCATGATAAAATAGTACTTTAACCGCAAGGGTAGAAATGATACTTTAACAGCGAGGATAGGTTAAAAACTTTATTTCTTCTCGCACGTTTTTTAATTGCTTCCATTTTTGAAAATTTTTGTATTCCTTTTCATAAGTTATTCTGGATTTAAATATAAGTAGTTTGGATATGGCGTTTGTCGCCTCAACCTGAATATCTGTTGGTAATTTACTTATTTCGTTTTGAGCCCTTTCTGACTCCAATTCAATCAGCAATCGACACGAAAGAGAATTAAAAAATATTGACTCAAAACTGACCATGATACAAAGAATACAAGGTATGATATTGCGCAGGTTGGTCACTACGTCACAGGTGATAAACGGCACCATTGGTCGGCAAGCTCTGCGCGCCAATTTCAAATTGTCAAACAGATTGTGTCATCTGTGAAATTTGATTGTGCCAAAATGTGAAAATAATTTTTCAAAATGTCAAGCTCGATGATTTGACACTTATTTGACATAACTTTTCGGGTTATGTCCTAATTCTTCCCTATTTTAGGTCTTTTTTTATTAGTGGCGATTGAACAATATGGATATTTTTTTTGTATAGCGTATGACGTCACAGGTGGTATGCGCAAACTTAACGAAATTGGAGCCGCTATCGATCATACCTTGTTTTCTTTGTACCATGAAAACTGACAACTAAAGAGACAGCTTTATTTATTTGTCAAATTACATAGAAACCAACAACGCCAACCCAGCACAATATTTTTTCTACTCGTAATAAATTGCTTGAAATAATAATTTCTGAATATTTTTTAAAACGTAACTCGCTATGGAAAAAAATATTGTTTTATACACGACGATAAAATTGCATTATCATACAATTTACCAATACCTACAATACCATTTTATCGACTTTTATAAAAAATTAAATAACTATTACGCCTAAGCATAAAAGTGCGAAAATATATTATTAAACTGACATGAAGTGTCAAATTCAACGTGTACTGTATGTTGTTTTCATTCGACTGTTGGATATTTTTATTATATTTTAAAATAATCACTTTATATAGAGTATCTCTCTGGGAAGGCTTTGAAACTGTATAAAAAACCACAACAAAGGTAAGATACGGAATACAATCTAGGTGGTCCGAACTGTATTCCAGAAAGTTCAGTAGCATATTCTGCAGATAAAAATAAGTAAAAAATTTTGTATAAATGTACGTCCTAAATGCTTGGTTTCGGAGATACAGGGTGTAGAACTTTCATATTTATTTCGATTTTTTGCAGCATAAACAATATTTGGATGAAAATTGGTGTCTGGGAGTTTTTTGACATGAGAAATTTGAGACTCCTACTAGTAGAGGGCGCCACCTACATATTTTTTATCTGGTTTGAAGGGTAATAACTTTTCGTCTGATATACCTGTATAAAACAACTGAGTGAAAAAATATACATTTTGGAGAATTTTTACGTAAAAAATGTCTCTTGGTAAAAATCTACGAGTAACCGTCCTCAAGATATTTAGAATGAAAATAGTCAATACAAGTCATTATTGACAAAAAAATAAACATGTTGGGTATTTAGTAATTTGACTAAAATTACTAATTTGGCACAAAAACATTTCAAATTTATGATTTCAGTCTAATAACTATTTAGTCAACATGTTTAATTTATGTTAATGATGAGATGTATTGATAATTTCGATTCCAAATATCTCGAGAACCATTATTCGGTAGCGATTTTGACCAAAAGACCTTTTTTACGCAAAAAACGCGGTGAATTTATACTTATTTACTCAGTAGTTTTATACAGGTACAGACAAAAAGTTATTACTCATCAACCCAGTTAAAAAGTATGTAGGTGGCGCCCTGTACAAGTAGGAGTCATATTGACATCAAAATCAGATTTCTCATGTTAAAAAACTTTCAGACATCAATTTTCATCCAAATATCGACGTTACTTCAGAATTTATTTGGAAAAAAATAGAAATAAAAATGAAACTTCTACACCCTGTATCTCCGAAACTAAGCATTTTAGGACATACATTTATACGAACTTTTTTACTTATTTTTATCTGCAGAATATGCTGCTGAAGTTTCCGGAATACAGTTCGGACCACCCTGTATATAATTTTTATTTGTATCTAAGATATTATAAGAAGTTTCCTGAGAGACACCCTTTAGATATTTGTTACAATTCATCCGGCTTGTAACAGTTTTAAGCAATATTCTTAATTTTTTGTTATATTTTTTATATCAATTTTATTCTTTACCTAACTAACATATTATTCCATTTAAATATTTGTACATATCTAGCCATTATCTAGGTCAAGTAAAGCTTGAAGATATTATATTTATATATATGTAGTCAAAAAAATAATTGAATTTTTTGAATTCGACTGATATAAGAAATCTAAAATCATCCATTATTTGCCGAACTTATATATTTCGTGACAATAAAAGAAATAATTCTGACAATAATAAAATTAAAAACAACAAAAAGGAAGAATGAATATACTAAACGAAGACAATAATTTTATCCGCATAAGGAATAAGTTAAAAATTATTTAAATATAATAAAGGTTGTTTTAGATGTATTTTGAAAGTATGTGATACATACATATGCACAAATCTATGTGTACATAATAAGATATAAGGTATTAGATAGATAATAGAACAACAATAATAAGTATGATCTATATTTTTGGGAGGGAACTTGAGTTTATTCTAATTTCTTTGATTTTTCATCAATAAAATCAATATCATGTATCATCCGAAAAAAATATTGTTTCCTTAATAAGCCTATTTGAAAAACTGGACTACTTGGAGTATAATTAACTCGTTTTTTTATAGAAATTAGCTCTTTTTTTAGGTTTGAGTTACAGATTTAGTTTTTTGGTCCTTATTTTTTTCGAAAAAATACAAAGGAATTAAAATAACTCCTAAAATTATAGTTTTGTTGGGCATATCCAATGATTAAAGAATATAAAGACGCGTAATGTGCATATGTAGTAAAATGTGTGATGTTAGACACCATAGTTTTGGCGACGACGGATGTGTCATCAGCGATAATTTTACCGAATTTTGTAGCCAACATACAGGGTGTCCCACTTAAGATGGATACAAGCCAATAACTTGATTGTTTGTTGAGTGATCTTTGTCATTTTTGGCAGGAGACTGTATGGCTATAAGACGTACATTTTGCCCAGGGTAAGAAATGCGATACCTCATAGACGTACGTTTTAATGGGGTTTGATATTTTTCGAATCAAGAGTAACTACCCCTAGAACAGTATTTATTTCAAATCTGATAAATTATATTGAATCCTCCTTACCCAAGATACTTAAGTTCTACTTTTGATAAATATTGACACAGGGTGTGTTATTGAAATAAGACATTTTTATTTTTATTATTTTTTTAAGTACTTACGACGCCACTGGATAAACAACTGGTTTATTATCAATAACTAATTATAACCAATTATGAATTAATAATCGATTTAAGTTTTCAGATAGCTTCCATAATAATTAAGATACGGTACAAAAAAACTAAATATTTTCAATTTATTTTGTTTACTTTAAAAATCGTTTTTTAAGTTTGCCAATACAAATGAATAAAATGAGTTACAAAATAAATTAAAACCTCAGTTTTCAATGGAATCTGAATATGATTTTTATTCGTTTTATTGAGGAATATTTTAAAAAATCCAAATAGCAAACTTAAAAAACAATTTTTTAAAGTAAACAAAATAAATTGGTAATATTTAGTTTTTTTGTATGGTATCTTAATTATTATGGAAGCTATCTGAAAACTTAAATCGATTATTAATTGATAATTGGATATAATTGATTATTGATAATAAACCAGTTGTTTATCCAGTGGCATCGTAAGTACTTAAAAAAATAATAATAAAAATGTCTTATTTTAATGACACACCCTGTATCAATATTTATAAAAATTAGAACTTAAGTATCTTAGGTAAGAAGGATTCAATATACTTTATCAGATTTGAAATAAATACTGTCCTAAGGGTAGTTTAAAACAAATATCAAACCCCATTAAACGTGCAGCTGGCGTACGCTGACTGTGCTTCTGCGTTAGAAAACAAAATAATTTTGACCGCTGGAGTGCCTTAGTTCGACGATGTAGAACGCCTACTATCAGAGTCGATGTACGACGTACGGCAGTCATCTGTCTCTGTCTAACTCATCGAGCGGTGGCGACGCGACGTAAGTCGGAGTTGTATCGTATTAAGGCGGGGCTTAGGCGAAATCTCCGGTCGCCTTCGCATGAAGTCGTGGAGGCTCGGTAGAAGTTAAAGGGATATTCCCGATATTTCATAAGGGGATATATCACATTTCGTTAAGGGGATATTTCATATGATTCATTATACGTAGCATTTAAAACTTTTATATGAAAATTCAAAAAACGTTTAAAGCAAATTGGAAACATTTTTCGAGCTTGTCCGAGATTATTAAAAATTATATAACACAACTAAAATTTTGTCGCCTACCCGGTCACACGGGTCACGAGCCGTCACTGCCCTGGGCAAAATGTACGTCTTATAGCCATACAGCCTCCTGCCAAAAATGAAAAAGATCGTTCAACAAACAACCAAGATATTAGCTTGTATCCATCTAAAGTGGGACACCCTGTATATTCCATACTAGTTTTGTTCGTTTTATGAACGTTTTAAAACGTTTTTTTATGCAAGAAGATCCACCATAGACGTAGACGAAAAAATTATCAAAAATATAAATAAATAAAAATTATTTATAACTAAATAACTATAATAAGCATAACAGTAAATATTAAATTAAATCTTTTAACCGCCCGAAAAAAAAATATTTGTGAAACAATTAAAATTTCGATTTTTATTTAATTCTGCATTTTTTATATTATCCCTCTGGCACGGCACTGTTTGGAGACAAATGGTAACGATTTGGTCTCGGGTGTTATTTTTCCTTGTATTCTTTAGTCATTGGGCATATCAGTAACTAGTTTCCTTTTAACATATCTTTTCATATCAAAAACAATTTTTTATTGATTTTTTTTAATAGAGTTATTATAGAAAAGAGTAACAATTAGAAACAAAATTGTTTAGTTTTTAAGAATATATTTAATTCTCAGTAACACGAGACACATACAACTGGTATGCTTTGTATATTAGGGTAGGTACGTAATATATTAATATTCTTAGGAAATCTAACCAGAAAGTATGCATGTAGCTTAATATAAATCAAAAAACAACTGAATACTTTACTTGCCTATGTAAAGATAATTCGGGGACCTTTATATTAGAACTTTCACACACTAAACACTTTCTAGTTATTTTTACGAGTATTTAGAAAGTCAAACGAAAAAAAAAATAATAGAAATATAATTGCATCAAAGATTTAAACTCGGGAGATACAACGATCCATTCATAAAACGCTCTCTCCTTCATCACACATTGGTTTGAGAAAATCAACGAATGCGAGAGAGAATGGACAAAGAAGGGAATAGGGTATCGGCGCAACGGCATCAATGTAGTTGTTTACAAAGATTAGACGGTTGAGGTCAATTTCCAGTGGCGTGCCGATCGACCGACAGTATTTTAAGGAAATTAAAATAATTGTTTAATAAATTTTAAAAAATAATAATAACACTTACATATTTGTCGCATTGTAAAAAGTTGAGGAAGGATATTAATAGGAAAAAAATAAGTTGAGGGAGGATAGCGAAATAAATAAAAACCGGCATAATTTTTTATTATTAGATGGCTTTTCACATAAGAATAACGATTAAAAAAATCAATAAGCGTTTTTTACTTTATTTTATTAAATAAAATATCAAATTTTGGGTGTATTAGTAAATGCAGTTTCAATATCTTGTTCCAAACCTTGTTCATCTCCGGTGAATGAGACTCCCTCTATTAGCAATAACTAAGTAAAATAGTTATTTTAACCTAGTAACAACAACAATATTTTACCAAAAACTAATATTTGTAGACTTCACATATTTTTGATAAAAACTTTATTATTATATGTATATTTATTATATACTTATATGAATTTTACAACTACTAAAATGTGTGTCTAAAGGGATCGCACCGCGATTAAAAAACTGATACAATGACACAAAGTACCAGAGTGGTGAGACCCCATAAACAAAATAGAAATAAATTAAATTATAAAAATAAACAGAATTAAAAAAAATAAAATTAGATAAAAAAAGTAAAAATATAATTTTATCAGGGATGAGCGGAGATAAGCAGAGAGGCATAACGAAACAGTGTAACCGGAACAGCAACCAATGACGTGCATATCAGAAGAACAAGAACCTCACAAATCAGTCGAAGAAATTATAATTTTTTAAATGATTTATTGTTATGAATTTAGTAAATGATTTTTAATTTGTTTTTTATAATCTGTAAAGGATTAAATTTTAAAGTTCTTAGAAATATTATTCCACAAATGTGGCGCTATGAAACTGAAATATTTTCGGAAGTTAGCTGTTCGGTGTTGAGGAATTTTAAAATAATGCACTTGCCTAGTCGAATGATCATGGTCAACGTAGTGAAACAATGAGAACAAATAGGGAGTCTGCGCTTTAGTTAAAATTCGATAAATGAATGTCATTAAATGAAATTATTACAAATCTAAACAAAATTATTTGATATTATAATACAGTCATCAGAAAAGCCTAGCGATAATTTTAGAATATCATATATAAAATAAAATGGCGATTGTTTAGTAAACGGTTCTTCCCTTAGTCTTAAAAAATATTTAGTTTTTTTTCTCTGGTTTGCAAAGGAAAATTCATATTGTTTATAAATAATAAAAAGTGCATGTGCAAAGAATTTCAATACAATAAAATACAACAAAATGTAGTAGTCATAAAATTCATGTAATAAGTACATTAATTATATGTATGTCAAAACATGTCCATTTACATTATAGCAACCAAAATTTAAAACAAAAGCCGTATTAAATTGTAACGGCAACAAAAAAAGTAAGGCCGTAAAATTCCATTTTTGGTACACCCCAATAAAATTTTCACAAAAGGTAGGTAATGATTTGTCAAACCCAAGTGGGTACCTAGATTATTCTTATTCAATACCCTTTCATAAAAGGGAAACAGAAATTGTTATTAAGTTATTAGTAATTAGTACGTACCACATGTACCTTTTTTCTACAAATAATTTAATTAATAAATATACAATTTAAAAAATAAACCTAAAAATAAATATAATTTAGAAATCTGCTATTTTTTATATCTAGGTCCGCCTCTGATCTACAGAGAAGAGGATATAATAATATACCTAACCCTACTTATTTTTATTTACCGGTGAAAAATTAAATTTGGATTTAAATGATACACTCGCTCTTGTACACAATACATGAATGTACCATATTTTCTAATTAATGTCCACAGAAGTCCACAAAATAACGCAAAAATACTATAATACTGCAAATAAAGAATACGGAACTTGATCGGCGGCATAGCAACATCGCAACAGGAGAATCTAGGAATTTTCATTCATGCTCGAAATCCGTTGTACTACGCCGGCATATTTCTAAAATTGACGTTGCCAAACTGCTTTTTATTATTAAAAGAAACACGATCATGATATTTTTTTCCATTATAAAATTTAAAATAGTTAAGCAGTTAAGCATTAAATGAAAAAATTGACGTTAGCAAATTAATGTACTTGATATATTATAGAAATATAACGAAATTATTTATTACTTAATAATTGGTTGTGGTATTTAATCGAATACTAATACCAATATACAGGTAAACCTGGCAAATGTTTTCGGTGTAAGAGAGATGCGAAAATAAGGATAGAATAATGGCCGATGAAGGAAAAAGGAAAACAATTGTATCTCTTGAGTTTAAATATCTTTGAGTTGCACAAACTTAAAATTAATTTCTGACTGAACACACTTCCATCCTTGGCTATATAAAAGCGGTCGATAAAAGAGTAATTAATACAATTTTTAAAATAAAAAATGCAAAAAACAAGCGTCGTTACACAATGGAAGTAAGATTATGACATATGATTATGACATTATGATGACAATGAAAGGTTGGTTTCCATCTTCTTCTTCATATACCGTCTCCTTATCGGAGGTTGATACCAGCATCATTGATATTCTGACCTTGGAAGTTGCGGCCCTAAATAAGTCAGATGACGTGACATTAAACCATTTTCGCAGGTTTCTGAGCCAGGATTCTTCTTCCAATAGATCTTTATCCTACAATTTTTCCCTGGATTATGAGTTGTAAAATCTCAGACCATGGACCTCTCATGATATGTCCGAGATATTGCAATTTTCTTTTTTTCACTTCCTTGAGGATCTCTACGCCCTTCCTCATTCTTCTCAGAACCTCCACGTTGGTTACATGTTCTGTCCATGGTATTCTCAACATCCTACGGTATGTCCACATCTCGAAGGCCTCCAGTTTCCGCTCGCAAAGCTCGTTGAGGGTCCAAGCTTCCATACCATACAAAAGGACTGTGAATACATAACATTTGAGCATACGAGTTCTCAGATCTAGGCTCAAATCGCGGCTACAGAGCAGCTCTTTAATCCTCACAAAGGATGCACGGGCCTTCTCAATGCGAATCTTTATTTCTGAACAATAATCCGCGGTGCAGTTGACACTTCTACCCAGGTAGTCATACCTCTCTACTCTTTCGAGCTCCTCGCCTTCCGCATACAGATGTTCATTGGGCACTCTAGTTTTAGTGACAATCATGTATTTAGTCTTCTTAACATAGAGTGTCAGACCATATTCTCGACTAGTTGTGATGACGTTATTTAACATATTCCGAAGGTCTTGCATATTTTCAGCGAGAAGGACTGTATCGTCCGCGTAGCGCAAATTGTTCAGTTGTATGCCGTTAACTCGTATTCCACCAGCATCATTTTCGAGGGCTTTGTTAAAGATTTTCTCTGAGTAGACGTTGAAAAGGAGTGGCGAAAGAACACATCCTTGTCTAACTCCTCGTTTGATATCCACTGCTCTTGTCAGTTCAGATTGGACGCGAACAGACGCACTTTGGTTGAGGTACAGTTTTACTATTATTTGTATATCTCTTGTATCGAGATTTTTTCGTTCTAACGCTTCTATTAGTTGCTTGTGTCTTACTTTATCAAATGCTTTATTATAGTCAATAAAGCAGGCATATACATTTTGATTGACATCAAGGCATCGCTGCATTAAGACATTGTAGGCAAACAAAGCCTCCCTCCGAAACCATTTGGTTTCCATAACAAAGTATAATTTGTACTTTCTAAACCGTATAAAATTATGATCATTTTGGAAATACGTGCAACTTTTAATGCGCATGCGCAAAGTAAGGTCCTCGAGAAAGATAACCTATTGAAAATGGCATGTCGTGATGTTGGAGACATATTTTTCAATGCTAAACTGATGGCGTTGATTTATCCACGTAAATATATATGATCTAGGATCCCAACACTCAATGAATTTTCTTATTCCTTAATATTAATATTTAATATGGTTAAATCATTTTTTAAGTTGTTGTCTTACAGTGACACAACTCGCGGGGCAGCCAGACTACCCGCTTTAAGCTTTGTTTTCAGGGTTCTGTAAAATTATAACTATTTGAGTTACAGTTCCGGGAGCTAGAACTTTTTTTTAGTAAATTTCTTTATCTTTTCGGATTTCTTTTGAAGTTTCGAAAATCTTCAATATTTTTCGAGATATTAAAAAAGACAAACCCCCACTTTTTTTGACTTAATTGTTAATAATTTTAGTATTTTTTTTACATGAAGTCACGAGCTGCGCTAAAGCATACCAGTTATATGCGTATCGTGCTTAGAACAAAATACGTGTTATTCTGAGCCAGAATATTTAGTTTGAAATTAGAAATATCATCGATAATAGTCAATTAAATAAGGAATTCCACGACAGTACCTTAAACTTGTAAACTAAAGTTAAGATTTGTTAGTTCAATTTATTTTTATTATTTTTTTAGAGTTTATTACGCAGTTGAAGTATTTAGTTAGGTGTAACCCTGTTATTATGTTTTTAAAATGTCTGTTATAAATAAATAATTAAATAAAAATACATGTTGTTGCAGTTAATAGGTGTTGTTTATTTTGAAAATCCTGTGAAGTGAACAAGAGTGTAATAAGTGATACTTTTTCTTTATGCTGTTTCTTCTTCGGTCAAGTTACGTAGAACAGCAAAATATGAAAGAGAGGTCTTCACAATCTAAAAAAAAAACAGTGTGTGCACTATGTGCGCATATTTGAAGTGAAACTTCTTACTAACCGCCATTAAATTGAAGGATTTGAAGGACATGTTTGAAAAAGTGACATAATATAATGCTGTTTTAATATAAATATTATTTTTAATTTATTTTTGTAATCTGTACATTTTCTGTGTCCTAATAGCCTGCAAATTTGTCTGCAAAATCCCTAATAACGTTAACGCTTAAGGTACATTCAGGCTGAGAGCATCGAGCGTCGCGTCGTGTTTGCGTCGCGTCCGCGTGTCGAAATGGAATCAATTCACTTAACTTAAATTAGACCGTTCAGGCAGATAGCGTCTCATTTGGTGTTGCGGTAGCGTCCGCTGAGCGTCGGGGCTGGAGTTCAATCAGGCGGACGCGACGCGAACCCGACGCGACGCTCCACGCTCTCAGCCTGAATGTACCTTTAGATTTATTTAAGAAGAGAAAAAAAAATAACCTAGCCAACAATTCGTATTTATAGGTTTACAGTAATTTTGTTAAATTATACAAATATTCTCGTTGTATTGGTTTGAAATAAATATGACAGTGTCATTCAATGAAAATGCGAATAACTAACTCTAATAATTCTAATTTTCTAAGCTGGCAACTAAGCTAGATGATTACCTAAACCGTTATTCAGAAGCTACAAACCTATCAATAAAAATATACATGAAAATTTACTTCCTAGCACATAACTAGAGGATATTGATACACAGATACCGTATCAAGTTTCTTAGTGATTCATAGTGATTTTATTAGCCGCGTATGGCACAGAGTTACCTAGAGCGAGCTAAAATTGTTTTACAAAGGGTAGATCTACCCCGAATGGGAACACTTTGTAGCTGAGGCAACACTGCCGTTACCATTTTTCCTGGCACTAGCTGGTGTGTCACGGCCTTGAATTTTTACTCCCAACGCGCGTAAAGAAGTTTCACTCCAAAAATAAATCACAAAGAATTAAATACTCAACAAGACAATTTATACTGTGTCTTGGAATAAAATATTTTCTTGGTTGTTGAAAGTCCAAGAATATATACAGGGTGGTCCGAACTGTATTCCGGAAACTTCAGCAGCATATTCTGCAAATAAAAATAAGTAAAAAGGTTCGTATAAATGTATGTCCTAAAATGCTTAGTTTCGGAGATACAGGTTGTAGAAGTTTCATTTTTATTTCGATTTTTCCCAAATAATTTCGGCAGTAACGTCAATATTTCGATGCAAATTGGTATCTGGGAGTTTTTTGACATCAGAAATTTGATTTTGAAGTCAATATGACTCTTACTAGTAGATGGCGCCACCTACATATTTTTTAACTGGTTTGAAGAGTAATAACTTTTTGTCCGTACCTGTATAAAACTACTGAGTAAAAAAATATACATTTACGATGTTTTTTACGTAAAAAATGTCTCTTGGTAAAAATCGCTACGAGTATTGGTTTTTGAGATATTTAGAATCGAAATTATTAATACCTGTCATCATTGACATAATTTAAACATGATCACTTAATAGTTACTAGACTGAGATCATAATTTTAAAAGTTTTTGTACCAAAAGTTCAACAGAAACTGTTTTATTATCATTTTTTTGCAGAAAAATTTATGATTAATTTAAAAAAAAATTCCCAAATTTATTATTTCAGTGAAATAACTATCTAATCAACGTGTTTATTTTTCGTCAATAATGACATGTTACTGCTTCCATTCTAAATATCTTGAGAACGGTTGCTCGTAGCGATTTTTAGAAAGAGATATTTTTTACATAAAAAGTCACGGAGATGTATATTTTTTCCCTCCTTAGTTTTATACAGGTACGGACAAAACGTTATTACGCTTCAAAACAGTTAAAACACATGTAGGTGGCGCCCTCTATCACTAGGAGTCATATTGACATCAAAATCAAATTTCTCTTATCAAAAAACTCATAGACACCAATTTTCATCCAAATATTGACGTTACTTCAGAAATTATTTGGAAAAAATCGAAAGAAAAATGAAACTTCTACACCCTGTATCTCTGAAACTAAGCATTTTAGGACATACATTTACACGAACTTATTTACTTATTTTTATCTGCAGAATATGCTGCCCAAGTTTCCGGAATACAGTTCGGACCACCCTGTATATAATTTTTTTATGTTTGTCAAGTAATACATTTAAAGAAGCTTTGTCTCTTCAACAAAGTCTTCTAAATGTATGACCTAATAAACATAAAATACGTAGTCATTAATAGGTCAAACAATGAAGTCAGGTATTGCAGATCTTGTGTGGTCCAAGCAGAATAACATAAAATGGTTACCGCGACCTTATAGATCTATTGTGTCCCCTTTCTCGAGTTAAAAATCAAAACTCATCACTTTGTCTCAGGGTTTTCACAAAGGCCTGTATCTGCCACGGTTTTACAGAGGTTAGTTCCCCATCTCCAATATTAGTCGTACCGAAATTTATTGCACAAATGATTGTCGTCTCGGCGCACTCAGTGATGTGGTATTCTGGTGTCTCCCCATTTTTCCTACAGAATCTGCATTCGCCGTTTTTTCTTCAAGCGTCAATCTATTGAGATGTTTATTGAGGATACAGTGTCCTGTTAAAAACCCAGTGACAATCCGAAGATTGTTCTTATATAAAGCAAGAAAAATATCGGTCGTATGTCTTGAGAAATTTCTTCGTAGACCGTTGGAGGATTCCCAATCCAGTTTGAGTATGGTTCCAGGTTCTTGACTTCTGCTTTAAGTTCGTTTGTACTTGCCAAACAAAACGGTTCTGGTCCAGTTAGTAAAGTGTTCGCTCATTTTCTAGCTAGATTGTTTGCAGCAGTTATCAAACAATGATAACATCTTCATCTTATCCTTAGTAGACAACTCCACGTTTAATTGCACTTAACTTGCTTATTACGTCGCAATACATAATAATGTGGATAAATTAAAAAATAATGTTAATAGAGTTTGCTCAACGAGTTAGGAAAGATTTTGACAGACTACATCCAACAACTAACACAGAATACAATCCGCTGTAAATTAAAATGACAGACATGTCTGTCATTATCAGGTAACCTCTCATTTTGGACAGACTTTAGCTGCTTACCGTGCCAAATGTTTCTACTGTTATCTCAAAATAATCCAAAGCGTACAGCTTGATAGGTTTCTGACTTCTGTGTATAAAAAACAGCAATTTCTTTTTAAATTTTTCAGAAGCATTGACCCAATCACATTCGTAAGCAGCCTTAGGTATATTTTGACTCTAAAAAAGTTAATATTAAAAAAAAATAAAAATAGTTAAGCGAAAGTCTTGCCTTAACTGTCATTTCTGACGCGAACCAACAAGGTACAAGTAGCAAGTTTCCAATACAGAGTTGATACACTACCAAAAAGAAGAATTGAAATGAATTGGGGTCAGCCTAAAAAAAAGGTTTTTGAATACTTTCAGTTGCTTTTTTGAAGAAACTTTTACCAAAGTAATGAGAAAGAGACCCATACATATTGCACAGGTACTTGAGAACATTTGGGCGAAATACACTCTACCAAAAACCATATTTACTGTTTCTAGAAAACTAAATACAATACTTAGTAAAAATATTACAAATAATTAAATTGTTTTATTAAAAGTAAAGCTAATAAAAAATAATCTAGGTTTTCTTTATTCTCGACAATGAAAAGAGGATATACCATAAATCATTTTATTAGAAAAAAACTTGAGTATCGGAGGAGAAAAACAAGACCTAATACTAAAAGAAGTTAAGAAAATTAAGTGCTGCTCAAAATACAAATATTAGGGTATAGAAATCACAAATGATGGACTGTTGGATACAGCAATTAAAGAACGAAACTAACTTGGAAGGAATGCTATCACGGTATTAAATGGGATACTGTGGGACAGAAGCATAAACAACGGGAACAAAACACTAATACATAATACAATCAAGAGTATAACCACGTACAGCTTTGAAGTGTGGCCAATTAAAGAAGTAACAAAACGAATGTTGGAAGCTACAGAGATGGATTTTTGGAGGAGAGCAGCTGGCAAATCAAAACTCGAACAAATAACTAATGAACGCATAAGAGAGATTATGGAAGTTAAACATACAATGGTGGACGAGATAAAGAACAGACAACTCATATGGTACGGGCATGGCCAAAGGATTGCAGAAATAAGAATCCCAAAGCAAATCATAAACTGGAAACCAGCAGGAGGAAGAAATCAGGGTAGACCGAGAAGAAGTTGGCAGGAAGGGATTGACACGTTTATAGAGGAAAGAGGTCTCGGAGACGGTGCATGGAGAGACAGACAGGCATGGAGAAATTGCATCGGAAGACGTAGAACGTTTTAAACCGCTTAATATACAGGGTGAGTTCCCTACGATGTTCTCTATGTATCTCGGAAACTACTGGAGATAGAGAGTCTGTTAAATGGGAAAATAATTGCAGTTTTGTGGGGTAATAAATATGCGCCTTTCAGATTTTTGAAAAAGTTCATGGCTTACTAGATATTTCGAAAAAAACAATTTCGGTTATATTAAAAATTGTCCCTAATTCCATTATAATCTATTTTAGACAAAAAGTTTTCAGATAAAAGTTGTAGATAATCACATCCTTAATGAGATTGTGTCCTCTGTTATTTTCTAAAGCCTGTCATTTTTGAGATATGACACAAATATATGTTTTTTTAAATGTAAACCATAGTTGGCCATGACTTATAAAAAGCGCCATTTTTTAAGCTTTTTAGAGATATAAGCTATAATATGTTCTCTTCGAAAAATTACTGAGTTGTAGCGAATTCTTATAATTTTTAAACAATTTCACTTAGTTAGCCATGGAAACAAGTTCAATCGCCGTTGCTTTCAGAAATGTGAAGCTGTCACATCCAAACTTTGTAAATTAAAATAAACAAAAATTGTAAATATGAATTTTTCAATAGAGTGGTTTCCACATGACTTTCATTATAACCCCCCCCCCCTCATATTGAAAGAGATGTTAAAATTATTTATATCATAATAATGCAAACTTAGGGATAGGAAGAGGTGGACCAATTGCATGGGCCTCCTCTATCACCTGACCTATGCATTTTAGATTTTTTTATGCGGTATGGTTAACAAAAAGGTTTAAAAACAATTTTATGAATTAAGGGGGGCACTACGAGAGAAGTTTAATTAAGTCGGCCGGTACTTCTGTGAGAATAGGTAGTAATTCACTTCTAAAAGATGCAACTCAAAACAATGGCGGTTTTTTTGAACATTTTCTAAAATAACTTAAAATGTATGTAGTGATATTATTTTTTAAAGTTTTAGTTTGTGTAATGTAAATTGTAAAGAACCGTTTAATAATATATTCTGACTTTTTATATGTTATAAATCATAACAGAAGAAGAATACCATGCAATCTAAGTGAAATTAATCTAGAAAGATAAGAATTGGTCATTTAATTTAAATTAATTTTAATTAAATTTAGCTTTTCAAACAAGTCTTAAAACCCGTTCCCTAAAAAACGTAACATTCACCGGTCAAGGCCAAACTGTATGGCCAAGAAAAGTTGAACCAATAATCCTATACGCTTTTCTTCATTTGAAAAATTCATATTTACAATTTTTGTTTATTTTAATTTACAAAGTTTTGATGTGACAGCTTTACATTTCTGAGAGCAAAGATAATTAAACTTGTTTCCATGGCTAACTAATTTTTAACTCAACTAATTTTTCGAAAAAAACATATTATAGCTTATATCGCTGAAAAGCTTAAAAAATGGCGCTTTTTATGAAGTCATGGCCAGCTATGGTTTCCATTTAAAAAAAACATATGTTTGTGTCATATCTCAAAAATGACAGGCTTTAGAAAAAAAAGGAGGACACAATTTCATTAAGGATGTGATTATCTACAACTTTTATCTGAAAACTTTTTGTCTAAAATAGCTTATAATGTAATTAGGGACAATTTTTAAAATAGCCAAAATTTGTTTTTTTCGAAATATCTATCTAGTAAGCCATGAACTTTTTCAAAAATCTGAAAGGCGCATATTTATGACCTCACAAAACTGCAATTCTTTCCACATTTAACATCGCAGGGAACTCACCCTGTATATAGAAAAAAAAGTGATGGTAAATCAAAAAGCAAAAGTATTACAATCAACATTTAAATTTACAAAGTTACTTACCGCAAAATTGTATGATGATGTTTGACGCACTCTACAAACTTCAATTCGTCTCCTGCAAGATTCCTAACTCTTTGACATAACAGATCACATTGCAGACCTACAAAAGTACATACCCCAGCAACCAGAGTATCAGTGAATATGTTCAATCCACAAATAAAAAACATAGCTAGTGCTTGATGCAAATACGCCAGCTCATATTGCGGTGTAAGCTCAATATTAAAAGGATACCATGACTGCACAGGCAAACCTTGGTTCGTTTTATAAAACAAAGGTACAGTTATCGAGCAAAAACTCGAAATACCACTCAGTATAACTAGGGCAGTTTTGAATTTTCCGAAAGATTCAAAAACTTCCTTAATAATGGACTTTTCTTCATGGTTTTGTGGTTTGAAGTATTCCTGATCAAACTCCATGATAAGTTCGTAGACTTTTTGCTGGTTTACATAGAAATAAAATGACTTTACTTGCCCCATCAGGCATGTAAAAATGATATAACCTATAGAGGTGAGTGTTCTGATACTTTCAGTGTTCAAAACCCAAAATACCACGACTAGAAAATTGAATGGGCCCATTAAAAGTATATTTACTATGAAATGGTGGATCTTGTAGAACATGGAGAATGGTGTTCCGGTGTATATCCATGCGCCACAGTATTTTAAGCAAAAAAAGTCGCGGTTAAAATACTTCAAGTATGTAAACGACATTTTTCAGTTACAGAAATGATTTTAATTTAAAACAGTCTCTTATATAAGGCTTTTAATATGTATAAAAAAATAAGACAATTATTTGAAAACACGAAACCATATGACACTCTTACTATACAGGGTGGCGCCTCTCATAAGACGTGGAGGCTGCAAGGAGAACTACAGCTTTATTGAAATTAAATTTTGTGAGCAAATATAGGTTGGTTTAGAGTATTTTTTAAAAATATAGAGAGTTCTACAGACTGTCTGCAAAAAAGCTACACATCAAAGTTGTGTTTTTTGTAATGGAACACTCTATATTTTAATTGATTTTCGGATTCTAGGAGAAAAATAAAGATGAGTTTTATTAGAGAAGTATATGGCTAAAATGTAAGGTTTTTGACATATTTAACAATTTTTAAAAATGAAGAACAATTTTAAAATTTTAATAAATGCTACCTAAATTATAATTAATCCGGTATAGCGTATTATGTAGTTAAAATAACTATTGTACTTTAAATCAAATTAAATGTTGACCCGAAAAGTTAGACAGGATGAGAGAAAATTAATATTAAACACTGGTCACATTTAAAAGCAATTTACTCCTTTATTTTAAATGAAACACCCGGTGTATTATTTCCCTCAATATTCAATAGAGAATTCATATATCTTTTTTTTCCACAATAAGGGGCCGTCCTCTGCCGGAAACACTGCGACCTGTGAGGCCTATTGTGTTTGTCCCCTTTCTATATCTGCACCCATTCTCCTATCCCTGTGCCCTGCACTAACTTACGCAGGTCCTTGATAGGTTGGGAGCATAGTTCCTCCGGTTCTAGCCTAGCTTTCCCAAATAAAATGTGTCGCTTGCGATCCAGAGCCTCGCAGTGACATATTATGTGCTCCGCTTTTTCAGGATCTTTATCGCAGAGTCTGCAGCAAAGACTTCCTTGATACAGATTGAGCTTGTTCAGGTAACACTTGACAGCCATATATCATGTCAAGAGGCCTGTTGTAATCCGCAATTTATTCCTGCTAAGCATTAGCAGTTCTTTTGCGGTTTTGGAGCTAGGTCCTTGGATAAAAGCCTTGCTGTGCCTGTGCCCCTGTCTGTTTCTCCAGTGGACATTCTGCTTTTCCTTGATCCAGAGTTTTAGTGCACTACGGGCCATACATTTGAGTATTCCCAGTACTGGCTCTGGACCAAGATAAGATGCCGATGATCCTTGCCTAGCTAGCTCATCGGCTTTTTCGTTGCCTTGGATGCCGCTGTGGCCCGGCACCCAGAATAATTTAATTCTGTTCCGTCGAGCCAGAGCTTCCAGTTCACCTAGGCATTCCCAGACGAGTCTGGACGATACCTTTGGGCTCATAAGCGCCCCAAGTGCCGCCTGACTGTCTGAGCATATATTGATGAGCTTATCTGAATAAGCTCTTCTATTGTTTTCTCTCGCACATTGTAGAATGGCGAATATTTCTGTCTGGAATACGGTAGAGTGTTTATCCAAGGAAAAGGATAAACTTACCCTTGGTCTTTCCCCAAATACTCCAGTTCCTGTTCCTTCAGCGGTCTTTGACCCGTCTGTATACCAGGTTAGTCCATCCTGAAGGAATGTTGTGTGTCCACATTCCTCGATTCATATATCTTCAAAATACTATTAAGGTTGCCTACCCTTTAAACAACGATTTTCCTAGATATTTTCATTTTCTTCATTATTTGATAAATCTAGGTGGCTGTGATACACCTTTTGTTAATTTAACAAAAATTAATGTATGTAGAATAAAATATTCAACGGTAGTAAAAAGATACACGTTTAAAATATATTTTAATTATTACAGAATTGAAACTAGATATAAACATATAATTATGTAACAAAAATTAGATAGGTGAAATCAAATACTAAAAATGCTTCCTTTCCTATTTACTGCATAAAATGATTTTCTTTTCAAAAAATCTTTTCATGTTAAAAGACATACATGGAGTTCTACTTCGAAAAACAGCCACAATCATTTCTCTCATGTTGTCGAGAATATAGTTGGTCGAGTTTTGTAAACGCTGTTTTTGACATATTCCTATTTCCTATAAAAAAAACCAGTCTAGATAAAATCAAGAGTATTTAAGTATTCCATTAACTGGTGAATGCATACTGTATTCACCAACTAATAAAATCATATCAATTCTTTCTGATGTAGGATAAGTTTCCATTTTCTCAAAACTCACCTATATTTTTTTCCTATAGAATCCAAAAATCAATTAATATATTATATTATATGTTTCATTTCAAAAAACACAACTTTGATGTGTAACTTTTTTTGGGGACACCCTGCAGAACTCTCTTTATATTTAAGGCCAATGTATGTGCACCCTAATTTTGGGGATCCATGCAATAACTCCATCAAAAATATCCTTGTTTCCTATTTTAATCTCTTGTAATTCCGTGATCTGGGTAAACGCCGATATTTATGAGATATATTTGGTTTTTAAAAAATTATGTTACTAACATTAGGTCTACCTTGGCTTACCACTAACCTTAATAATTAAAATGAACACATGGAATAAACTAAATAACTGATTTAAAAAGAACACTTCAATTACCATGTCCAACTTTAGTACAAAATTATATTCAGGCTAGGATAAATACTAAACAATTCGTAGGGCAACTTTGAGACAGTACCAAAATTGGCCCGCAAAGAAAAGAATGTTGTCTAGAAGCAAATATATTTTTCTCCCAGTCTCATTTAAGAAAAGGTTTTTATGTAAAATATGAGGGAAATAACAACAGTGTTTTCAGATATACTAACTAGTTTTTCATGGAACTTTACAGTACTGTTTGTAGCATAGAAAGTATACAGAATTTGTAAAATAAATACACCTATTTGTAGTTAACTTTTTGAAATGTTAATAAACATGTAGTGTTCAATGCAGAATGGCCGATCGGGTTATTTAGTCGCAGTATAGTTACCCTTTGATAGTATGTAGTAGAGATAAGTTTATTTTTGAAAATGACGAACCATACATTATACAATGGGAAAATATGAGGAATGTACCAAAGTTATGTTGCAGTCTCAAAGCTACCCCAGTTTACGGTAGTTGTAGATTTCTGAAAAGTAATTGAAGATTCTTTAAAGATTTTGAACATTATAATGATGGAAGTACACGCTCGCCGAGGCGACCCTAGGCGCGACAAAAAAGGAAGGTCCTCAGTGACGTATCGTATAGGGGGCCAGGAGGGGCGAACACCCCCTCCGCCCCTGGGCGCTTAGCGCCCCTGGCGCCGTTGGAAAAAAAAATAATAGAAAAACTAAATTTAACGCAAAAACAAACGGTGTCCTACCGTGCCCTTAGCTCTTCAAGATAAAAAAAATGACGTATATATTTCTCACATTTTATTTTTGTTCTTTAATGTTTACTTATATTTAATAATTTAAATCTCTAATGAAGTAGGCGTATATACTACGTACGAAAGTTTTCATATGGTTTGAAACTTGAAACTACGCTGCCGCTAGACAATTGTCTATAAATAAAAATACAATGGCTAGACATAATGTTGCGCGGCGCCGCCAAAGAAGAAGAGGCAAGCAGTCGCGATAGAAATAAATTCGGGGAATCACCGATCGAAGTATAATCGATTATAATGAAGAGCTGAATAAAATTAATATATTGTCCAATCACTTGCAAAAGGTTAATATCAACTTATGTACAGCTGCTCACATTATTACTGCGGTAACTATAGATCTCAAATCATTAAGAAGTGAAAAATATTTTGAAAATTTTGAAAAACAGGCTACTATTTTGGCAAATAAATGCAATACGTCAACATCATTTTCCACAAAAAGACAAAGAATTAAAAAAAATTCATGATGAAATCCAGAATGACTACCTACATCAAAGTTCTGAAGACAATTTCAAGATATCAGTGTCTTATGGTACTTTAGACATTTTAACTGGTACTCTACAGAATCGTTTTGAAGACTTCCTTAATATATGCCAAAAATTTAATTGTTTATTGGATATGGACCAATATGGTCTTATGGATTGTTATGGATTATTCTTTAGTTGATGAATATAAACATGTTTGCACTTTATTAGAAACAATTAATGCAATGACAACAAATTTGCACCTGACGAATATTTATCATTTTTAATTTCCAATAACCTAGAGTCTTCATATACATCTTTATGTGCATTACTGAGGTTTTTTTACACTATAGTCACCAACAGTGCTGGTGCAGAAGGATCTTTCAGTAGATTAGGAAGAATTAATAATTACCAGAGGATTATTTATCACTTCTCAGTATTCACAAGCAGACACAGCCCAGGATCTAAATATAGACGAAATAATTGATTCTTTTAAATCGGTTAAAACAAGACGCTTGCATCTTTGAAATAACTATTTTGTATACTAACTTTTTTAATAAACAAATCTATAATTAAAAAAAAAATAAAAGTTTTCATGTAGTCTTATTATTTAAAAAAAAATGTAATTTATTTGATCCTTTATTGATCATTGCGCTTCTTAAGGTCTTTGCCTTGTTTGCCTCCGGTCCATGTATATTTCACATAAGTTCGTCTGTTAGGCAGACACTGGCGCAACAGCGCAACTCCAAAATTCCGAATGTCGATTAGGCCAGGATTAGCCAATTGTCGAATGGGAACGCAATCGAAAGCGGTACGAAGTTGGACTGAGCCGTACGAATGAACAGCTGGTGCTAGCGTCTAGTCTCTTATTGGTCTGGCTATCCGATCGATAATTCAAATTCCAGGCTTGCGTACTACGCTTAAGCACCGCTAACTGAGCGACTTATGCAAATTCCTTCAGAAAATTTATATACCCATTTCACCGGCTTGGCTTCACAGAATGCAGTTTGGAGTCGATATTCTTTAGTTAATATATATATGGTACCTTTGATGGTACCAAGCCGTAAAATTGATCTTTTTTGACCGAAACTGCTGGGCTACGCCTCGGCCGCAAATTTCAGGCGATGACAAAAAAGATCATACGGCCGAGATGCACACAATTTTTTTTAGGAGAGTGTCTTTTGAAGTAGGTAACAATTTTTTTTTACAATTTTGTTTCTAAATAAAGACGAAACTGGAAGATTGGATTCAAATTTTTATTAACCAAATGAAAAGTGTATTAAGTAACAAAGATGTGTACAGAATTACTTACAGTATTATAAACAGAAGTTGAGTTATAAAGAAGTTAATAAATTAGGGCATTATTTGCTATTAATTGAAATGTTAAATGTACATTTATTACATGAAAAAGTAATACCACTTTTAGACATGACATTGTTAATAAACATTTCATTTTCTTGATTTTCAGTATGGTAATGGTTCTTGTTGGAAAGCTGCTGACTGCATTTAATTCAATTTCTTTGGAATTATTTTGATCAGAAAAACGTATACCTGAAGTACCTTCTCCTCCTGCAAGAATTCTATCTGAAATTTCCTTCTTTCTTGAAATGGAATCTTCAATGTAGCCTTCTGCTTTTATAATTTGACAATCGTAATATCGGAATATTTCCTTTGTCTTGAATATCATTTATAGACAAATAAGTAAATTAAATGTGTCTAGTAGGCTGCTCTTATAATGACTTTGTTTGCAAAAGCGGCCGTAAAGTAAAAAAGCGGCCAAAAAAGATACACTTTAGGGACGTTAATAGATCCGTTAAACTTAATTTTTTGTGACACTCGCTTAAACAAATAATTTTTGAACAAAAAGCTTGGAGAAAGCATAGAAGTTTATATCAAATAGAAATCCTGATATTTAAGTACCTTTTTAAATGGTGGATCACCCTATCGGGTCTTACGTGTGAATTTCTGATTAATAATTTAAAAGAAACGATAAATAGAAGATAATTTTCTCCATTATCCCTCGCTTTTTCGCTGTCCCTCATTACACCTTATAGGAAACAATTTTATACTCCAAACAGTACAATTTTAAAGAAACTCTAATTATTTAATTACCGTATGGAAACGTTGTTTTTAATAAGTGTCACATTATCTACCTTTATACATACTTCCTTTCTCCATTTCTCTGACCTATTTCTGTCTTTCTCTATTTCTTCGTTTTCCGTCTCAGGGCTTTATCAAAAGCCAGTATCTGAGACGGCTCCACAGAGGCCAGCTCTCTACCCTCGACATCAGCCGTACCAAAGTTCATGGCACGAACGGTCGTCGTCTCGGCGCACTCAGTGATAAGGCGTTCTGGTGTTTCCCCATTTTCCACTAGTGATGGGTTGTTATTTAACTATCTGTTATTTTATAACAATTCTTTAGAAATAACATAACGCAACCGTTACTACTTTTAAAAAATAACAGTCGAAGTCGGCGCTCTGCACCGCCACGAAATTCGATGCAGCTCGAAGCAATTCCAAAAAACAACTAGTATCTGACTAGTATGGATTATGGATGGAAAACATGTTATTTCGACAACCATCGATACAGGCGGCGAGATACAACGGACAACGGAGTGGGAAATGCGCTACGGCGCGGCGCGGTGCGGCGCGGCGAACGTAGCTGCATCGGTCGATGGTCGTGTGGGGCTTGCAACAGATTAAAAATAATAGGATATGAAAGAAACAGCTTTTTTGAAACAGTTTCGGGCATAACGCATGGCGGTCGAGATAACAGGAGTGGGAAAGGAACGCTGTAGCATCGGTCGATTGTCGATGGAGGCTCCCAACGGGTTGGAGAAGCAGTCATTTTAGATACGTTGTTTTTTAACCTATTACAAGCATAACAGCGGCGGTCGAGATAATCGGAATGGGAAAGTAACGCTGCCGCATCGGTCTACTGTCGATGGAGGTTCGAAACAGGTTGAATTCGAAACAGATACATTGTTTCGATTCGAAACAGATACATTGTTTTTCAACCTGTTACGAGCATAACGGGCGGAGGTCGAGATATTATGGCGCTGTATGTTTCAGTACTTACTTATTAAGTTTCAATATTATAATATTATATATATATATATATATATATATATATATATATATATATATATATATATATATATATATATATATTCCTATATATGCTATATATATATATATATATATATATATTATTCCTGTTATTTTTAAGCTGGTATTTATTTATTCTGAAAAATTTTCAGAATAATATTTGAAGATTTTTTAAAAATGTATACATGGTGTTCTAGTCATTGATTAATCACGATCCTGCTTAAAGCCCTTGGCGTAAAAAGCTGATTTTTGGAAAACGGATTGACTTTAGGGTGTAGGGGTTCGATAAGAAGGGATTTTTCGAAACTCGAATTCTAATAATAATTCTAATTCTTTTGATCGCAAATGGTAAAATCATAACTAAGAGCTTCTCGCCCGTCGAGTGAGATGCACCCTGTACACTGCTACGCAATTCAGGATCTACGAGGATCGAGGGGCAGGGTGTAGGTAGATCGGAATGTATAGGTATAGACGAGTGGCGGAATTTTGGCTTTTTTTACATCGCAATTTGTAAACAGCGCTTATTTGTAAACAACCACCGTTTTTAGAGAGATATTTTAGATAACAATCGATATTTAGAAATGTTTTGAACCCGAAACGCCTGGCGGTGACCGCCTCATACTCTTTCAGATATTTAGCAATAAAATAAAGAAACCTGTTATTTTTAAACTGTTATTTTAAGCTGTTTTTTATAAATAACTATAACAGTTTCAACTGTTATCTAAAAATAACAGTTTTGCCCATCACTATTTTCCACACAGAATCTGCATTCGCCGTTGTTTCTCAGCTTCAGCCTACTGAGGCGTTTGTTGAGGACACAGTGTCCTGTTAGAAACCCCGTGACAATCCGAAGATTGTTTTTACTTAAATCAAGGAAAATTTTTGATTTTTCTCGGTCGTAAGTTCTGAGGAACTTTTTTGAGTGTTTTAGAACGTTGGAGGACTCCCATTCCAGGTTACGGATGGAGTTTTCCAGGTTCTTCAGTTCCGCTTTTAATGGGTTGCCCCTTGGAAAACAGAACGTTTCTGGTCCAGTTAGTGGGGTGTTCGCTCCTTTTCTAGCTAGATCATTTGCTTGTTCATTGCCTTATCCTTTGGTGAGCGGGCACCCAGAGTAGGAGGACTTTATTTTCTTTACATAACTTGTTCAGCTTCTCTAGGCATTCTTTGACCATCTTCGAACTGATGGTTACTGAGTTGATCTAGTTTAGTGCTGCTTGACTGTCGGATTAGATGGTTATTTCCTGTTTTCGATAGTTCCTATCTAAGATAAATGGTACGCATCTTTCGATAGTGGAGATTTCTGCCTGAAGGATGCTGGCGTAAGTGCCCATTGATTCGGAGTATTTAGTTTTAATCCCAAATACTCCTATCCCTGTCCCTACTTTGGTTTTGGAAGCATCATTATACCACGTTATGGTAAGGTCTTTTACATGCTTATTAAACGTTACTCCCTTCCACTCCTTTTTATTACTCAATACTACAGTGAGGTATTTCTAAAAGTTGTAAATTCTTGGTATCTCATCCACTGGAAGTGGGAGAAGTGGAATTTTCTTTTTGAGGGTGTTCCAAAAACCCTGAAAATTATCCCAGTACTGTTTTTGTCAATGACCAGGATCGTAAATATCTAGGGGCAAATATAACAAGCACTAGGAATCTCAAAGAGGAAGTAAAAACCCAATCAACAAAGGCACATTAATATCAGGATATTTAAGGGATATAATTTGGCGAAATAAATATATGAGCGTTAGAAGCAAAGTTGTGAATTTATAAGGCTTGCGTGAGACCAGTTATGACATATGCGATAGAGACTAGAGCAGAGAACACAACAACAAAACGGCTCTTAAGAACAACAGAAATGCGAACACTAGGATCAATTACAGGATATACCTTATATGACCGGAAAATAAGTGAGGATATAAGGGAAACATGTGAAGTACAGGATGTAGTAAGATGGGCAAGAAACAGGAGAAGAGAGTGGAGAGACCATGTGGATAGGATGTCAAACGACCGGTTAGCGAAAAAAGCTAAGGAGAATAGACCCAACACGCCTCGACCGCCGGGACGACCACCTATAAGATGGTATGAAAGCTGGTTTTCATCATCCCAACTGTTCTTAAGGAACCATTGAAGAAAACACAGGACTTGGTCCTAACGTACGAAGAAGAAGAAGAGTTATAACTCAAGAAAGGAAGAAACTTAATAGATCTCTTAAGGCGCGTTGATTTATTCATCACTTTCTGACAGTATCTTTGTTTTCTTTATATATACATTTGAAGAAATCAAAGAGAAATTCATAATTGAAAAAAATGTTTTACTGGTTTTAAACATAAACAATGAGGGTATTATTGATAATATTTAATTAAACAAGAAATTTAAGGACAGTGCCTTAAACTATTAAGATTTGTTAGTTCAAATTATGTTTTTTATTTTTCTAGAGTTTACTATCAAATATAATAATTTATTAAGGTGTAACATTTTTGTTATGTCTATGAAATATCTTTTATAAATATAATATAATAATAGCTCCCGTATATAGTGTTTAATGCCTTGGGAGTAGCAAGGTACCGCTTGCCATAGTAGAGCCGTTCGGTATACAAGGAAGGTATCTGTATTACGCTTCAACCGCCTATTATTACCTCAGGATTGTGAATCCCAAGTACTCATTTAAGGCTGAGTCGACCTAGGTACCCAAATTATTTTTATTTTATTAAAAATAGTCGGCTGATGAAATGCCGGCTGTGGGATTCGAACCCGAAACTTTTGAATTGGTAGACGAGAGCTGTACCTCTACGCCACCGGGCACCATATCTTTTATAAATATATAATTAAATAAAAATACATGTTATTGCAGCTACTAGGTGTTGCTTATTTCAAAAATCTTGTAAAGTGAACAAAGGTAAAATAACAGTTAACCTTTCTTTATGTTGTTTCTTCTTCAGTCAAGTTTCGTAGAACAGCAAAATATGAAAGAGAAGTCCTCACAATCTGAAGAAATCAAAAGGCAAATTAGAGGAAAATACAAATAATACGTATGAAAAAAATGAGTTAATTACAGTTTCTTGATGACAGTTATTTACCTTGCCAAATGTTTCAACTGTTATCTCAAAATAATCCAAAGCATACAACTTGATAGGTTTCTGACTTCTGTGTATGAAAAACAGTAATTTCTTTTTAAATATTTTTGATGAATTGACCCAATCACATTCGTAAGCAGCCTTAGGTATATTTTGACTCTAAAAACGTTAATATTAAAAAAAATAAATAGTTATGTAAAAGTCTTGCCTTAACTGTCATTTCTGACGCGAACCAACAAGGTACTAGCAACAAGTTTCCAATACAGAGTTGATACACTATCAAAAAGAAGAATTGAAAGGAACTGGGGTCAGCCTGGAAAAAAAGGTTTTGAAGAGCTTAAGTTGGTAGTGTTTTATTGAAGAAATGTTTACCAAAGTAAGAAGAAAGAGCCCCATACATATTGCACAGGTACTTGCAAAGATTTGGGCAAAGTACACTCTACCAAAAACCATATTTACTGTTTCTAGAAAACTAAACATAATACTTAATAATACTACTAAAAATATGTTTTTTTGCCGCAAGTAAATTTAATCAAAAATAACATACCTAGAGTTTTATTATCTTTGACAATAAATAGAGGATATATAGGGTGAGTCTTAAATAAGTGCAACTATTTTCAGGGCTGGTAGATCTCGATAAAAGAAGCATATTTTATTTTTACCTTTTTTCCAATAAGCCCAAAATAACCGAGTTATTTTATTTTGAAAATTTTCAAAATAAAATGATTTTTTTCTTAAATTTTACTTATCACAAAGTTACATTCAGGCTGAGAGCGTCGAGCGTCGCGTCGCGTCCGCCCCATTGAACTTGACCCCCGGCGCTCAGCGGACGCTAGCGCAACGCCAAACGCAACGCTGTCTGCCTGAACGGTCTGATTTAAGTTAAGTGAATTTATTCCATTTCGACACGCAAACGCGACTCGACGCTACGCTCGAAGCTCTCAGCCTGAATGTACACTTATCACTGGATCTTTTTTTGGTTTTCTTTCTTCTAAATTTAATCTGTTACCTATGTTGTCATATTATCAAGAAATTATATTTTTTAACTAAAAACAATTCCAAATTTTTTAAATTTTTTTTTTCGCGAAAAAAACTCATTATCGTGTTTCTGGGATCGAAATATACTATACCCCTAAAAATTATTGCACTTACTTAAGACTCACTCTATAAACTGGTGAAAAAAACTGTTATATCATCATTTTTTTTTTGCAGAAAAATTTATGATTAATTTAAAAAAAATAAAAATTTCCCAAATTTATTATTTCAGTCAAATAACTATCTACTCAAAGTGTTTATTTTTTGTCATTGACTAGTTCCATTCGAAATATCTTGAGAACGGTTGCTCGTAGCGATTTTTCCCAAGAGACATTTTTTATGTAAAAAGTCACGAAAATGTATATTTTTTCACTCAGTAGTTTTATACAGGTATGGACGAAAAGTTATTACTCTTCAAAATAGTTAAAACACATGTATGCGCCCCCTACAAATAGGAGTCATATTGAAATCAAAATTAAATTTTTCCTGTCAAAAAACTCCCAGACACCAGTTTTCATCCAAATATTGACGTTAATTCAGAAATTATTTAGAAAAAAATCGAAATAAAAATGAAATTCCTACACCCTGTATCTCCGAAATTAAGCATTTTAGGACATAAATTTATACGAACTTTTTTACTTATTTTTTTCTGTAGAATATGCTGCAGACGTTTCCGGAATACAGTTCGGACCATCCTGTATATCTCAAAATATTTACCAAGGTATTATTTAGTATAATTCTGATGAAAATAAAACTGTGATTGATGAAAACTAACAGCAAAATTATTTTAATCGACATTTGGATTTTACAAAGTTACTTACCTCAAAATAGTATAGTGGTGTTTGACACACTCTACAAACTTCAATTCATCTCCTGCAAGATTCCTAGCTCTTTGACATAACAGATCACATTGCAGACCTACAAAAGTACATACACCAGCAACCAGAGTATCAGTGAATATATTCAATCCGGAAATGAAAAACATCGCTAGTCCTTGATGGACATAAGCCAGCTCATATTGCGGAGACACCTCAATGTTAAATGGGTACCACGACTGTACAGGTAAACCTTGGTTAGTTTTATAAAACAAAGGCACAGTTATCGAGCAAAAACTCGAAATACCACTCAGTATAACCAGGGCAGTTTTGAATTTTCCGAAAGATTCGAAAACTTTCTTTACAATTAATTTTTCTTCGTCATTTTGAGGTTTAAAATATTCGTGATCAAACTCCATGATAAGTTCGTAGACTTTTTGATGGTTTACGTAGAAATAATAAGATTTTATTTGTCCCATCAAGCATACAAAAACGATGTAACCTATAGCGGTGAGTGTCCTGATGTTTTCAGTGTTTAAAACCCAAAATACTAGGACTAGGAAATTGAACGGACCGATTAAAAGTATGTTTACTATGAAATGGTGGATTTTGTAGAACATGGAGAATGGTGTTCCGGTATATATCCATGCGCCACAATATTTTAAACAAAAAAAGTCCCGCTTAAAGTAATCAAAGTATGTAAACGACATTTTTAACGACATTTTTTGGGCTGAAGTGACAGTAGTTCACTCTGAAACACTCTTTTATATCTTAAATCCTTTTTTGAAATAATAAAGGAAACAATTATCCGAAAACACAAAGCGAGACACAAGAAACTCTTAATATACAGGGTGAAAACATCAATAAAATTTTAAAGCAGCAGATTCATTTTTTATTCTCATAAGTTTATCCAAATTTTGAACTGATTTTTACTGCATTATTACACCTGTGTTTATTGATCCGCTTAAACTGAAGGTATACTTCAGAAGAAAACCAAATAATTACAAAGCTTTTTTCGGAAATGTGGGGCATCCTGTAGAATTTTACGTGAGAATTTCTGATTAATAATGAAAAAGATATGGAAATATAAGGTAATAGATCCTATTATAGTAATTAAGGAAAATATTACGGAAAATCTGGAATAACAAATTTCTATTCATTAAATATTAAAACAAGACTTTACGCTTTGACTAATTGTGTTTTTATTACTAATTTTAAAAGTGGCAAATATAATATCATACAGGGAGTGATTGAGAATAATTAAAATAATTGCGAATAATGTGTTAGAGGATTTTAAGATTAGTTGTTGGTACTCAGTACGGTTTCCGGAACCGGAGCTGTTTTTTGGAACGGGAATTTAAAAAAATATAAAAATAGCACATTTGATATTTTGCTCGATTACTCTTCGCGATATAGAGTTTATAAAAATTCGCTCACTTTAAATAAGTAGGCTTTGAACGGCGCCGGCTGTAATGCAAAAAAATCTATCTGTGAGCATCAATTAAAACGAAAATAATATTTGCTATGAGAGATGCAGAATTTTATAACAATATAAACTATATTTAACAAGCATCAACAAATTTAAACTATATCTAATAACAATAAAAATAAATAGCAAACCAAGACATGAGATTTTGCTACAGGTGTTCGACATATCGACCGTCTTCTGTTATGGACAGACGGTTTTTGAACATTTCTCGAGGAATTCTTTAACTCAGTGGGGGTGAAAGATACCCTCTCATAACTGCTAAGTATTTCTAATTCTTGTCTAGATTATACTGTCAATTTTAAAATAAGAACCTTTATTCTTCCGCAAATATATATATATATATGTATATATCCATAGGATTAGATCCATAGGCACTAAGTCCGGCGATCTCGACGGCCAACGGCTAGGATCTTAGCTATTCAATTATTTTTAAAATTGGCTGCAACAATTTGCTGATAACTTCAGCGTTCTGAGGCGGTGCCTCGTCTTGCTGGAAAAATATGATAACCTACTAGTTGAAAGTAGCGAACTTTTAAAAATTCTGTATTTCGAAGGGGATTGTAACAAAATATGAACTGTGCTATATTTTTAGAAAAGTAATTTTAATATCTTTTCAGTTAATTAAAAAGATACAGGGTGTCCCAAATAAAAAAATCATTTTTTCTGTTGATAACTCTTAAAATATTAATTTAAAAAAAAATATACTTAAACCATTAAATTCTACGTAAAAAGGTACTTTGAAAATGTTTTTATAGAAATACAAAATTTTCTATAGCAAAAAAGTTACAGCGATTTGCTAAAATGGCACATTTTTGAGAAACACCCCTTAACTCCGAAACGGTAACAGATATTGATGTGCGGTTTATACCATCCTGTTTTTCATGAAAATTGAACTCCAGACACCCATATTAGTTTTCGTCTATCTCCTATAGAAAAATGTGTTTCCCTTTAAAAGCGTCCAATTTGACCCACCCTGTACAATCGTATGTTTACAGTATTTTCTGTTTCTTTATCATGATATAATCATCTTCCTCCCAACAACTACAGCGTTCAAGCTAGAAAATTAATACTTACATAAACACGGCTTTTTTTAATCAGGCGTTCAAAATAAGGTTAGAATTTAATCGTAATCGACGAAGTAATTTTTAATCAATATAGAATCTAAATTTTAAGCACCGTTTAATTATTTATTAAATATGAGAAACGTGTATATAGTTGAATGATTTCAAAATATTGTTCACCAGGAAGTAACAAGGAACAGAGATATGTGATAAGCCCATTTAAAGGTACATTTTGTCTTTTAAATTTATAAAATATGTAGAATTTCTGTAATGGAATATTTTACACAAAAGCTTAAAATCCCGCCGCTGCCACCAAACACACTATCATAATAGCAAACAAAATTTTCAAAGTTTTGTTACTTACAATTTGGTGGCAGCGGTGGGATTTTAATCCTAACAGAAAGTTAGTCATATTTCTCACAGGAAAAGCATTCCCTTATTTTTAAGCAGTGTTTACGATTTTTATGAAAAACTTAATTTAACGACCGATACATGTGGAACTATAAACTATACTAGGTTAGGTTAGGTAGCCGTCGACGAACTCATCCGGATCCTGAACTCATTCACGACCCATGTGAAATTGTTCAAACTCATGGTACTTGCTCGAAGTCGCGGACGGTCCGCTCCATCTGAAAGTGCTGTAAATCCATTTACTTTTTATATCGTTTTGTTTAGTCAGTAGTAGAAAACAAATTTAAATACTGTCAAAAAATTAATCATATTATCGCTCGTGATAATCTCCGATAAATATTTGAATTTCTTAAATTTATTGCTAAAAAATTGAGCAAAATCAGTATAATAAAACTATTTCAATCATTGTTGAACGCTGCATATAATATAATTTAGTTCTGGTGCGGTTAAATTGTGAATGTATTGTTATTATTGTGAAATGTGCATTTCTAAAGTTCCTTTTTTTGTCACGATATTTTGAGATAAATCATTTTTTACTATTCAAATTATTCAGAACAGCATAATAAGACAGTGAAGAACGAATAATCTGAAAAATAAAAAATATATATTTATACTAAATCAAAATATATTAATGTTATATAGTTACAGTGATAAATGTTCCTACTGATATTTCAAAGTAATCCATGGCATACAATTTGAGAGGCTTCTGAGCACGACACATAAAAACTATCAATTCCTTTTTGAAACTGTTCGTAGTGGTCATCCAGTTACAACTGTAGGCGGCGATTGGTACATTCTCACTCTTCAAAAACAATTTAAAAGTTATATTTAACATTTCCAATTTTTTTTATGAGATAATACTATCTTACTTTTCTTGCCATTTCTGATGCAAACCAACAAGGTACGAAGAGAAGGTTCGAAATGGCGACGTTGTAAATTACCAAGTAAAAAAACTCGAAAGTTTTTGGCGCAGTCTAAAAAGAAGTGGATCAAAATAGTAAAAAAAATATCGACAATAATATGGGTTAAATAAGTGCAAATATTTTTAAGGGTGGTATATTTCGACCCCAGAACTACGTTAATGAGGTTTCTTTTGCGAAAATTTTTTTAAAATTTGGAATTAATTGAGAAAATGTTTAGACTCCCCCGAAAATGGTAGGTGGTAGAAGAAAGTGGGTGCTATATTTGGACTCAGAACGTCATTAAGGTAAGAATCAGTAGGACTGGTGCCAGTTTGTTAGACCAGTAACACTTTCTATAAATACAATACAAATTTAAAAAAATCGCTAGTGTTAACATTAAATACTTATATTTGATATCAATTAAACTTTTAGTTACGTAATTGAGGGGATTTTTGAATTCATTGTTGCCAACCATTGACATATTCGGCGCCAGGCTGACTAACTGGAATTTAAATTTCATTTATTTATTTATTTCCTGACATTGTCATTCGTTTTGACATTTTAGTTTTGTACTACGAGTTTTTGGTTTAAGTGAATTGTGTTGTAATATTTTAAACTTAACATTTTCTAGCATACCTTATAGTCAAACATTGTTCTTTTTAGAACCTCTTTTAGTGCGAAGTGTACAAGATAGCTTAATAGCTGTAAAAAATAGAATATTTTTAACGGGAAAAAGCCGTAGTAATGACCCTTATCCCTTAAGTGCTGTTAAAAAGGTGCGTTGTTGATGTAAATAATAACTGTTTATATAAACTATTCAAAACAATTATCGCATACTTTCTAAAAAAAATGTTAATTTGAAAAAATTATGGATTTCGACAACGAAAATACTTTTTTAAAAAATTTTATTTTTCATAAAGTATGTTTAACAGATACAATGAATACAATGGTTAAGAACAGAATGACAATTTTAATGCGCTTGGTTATATTTATAAGTTCGGTTTCGCTCGCGTCTTCGTGGGAAAACCATGCTATTTCCTCTCACATAACTCCTCCCTTCTTAAATGGAAAATGTGAGGGGTGGCGAATCATTTTCAGGATGTTCCTCTCGGGGTTGCTTCTTTTTTTCTATCTTCTTTTTGTAGATAGACCATGTAATCCAACAAATCATTGCGATGACCAGAATTGTAATGGCAATGCTAGCGAAACTCCATCCTACAGGGTGTATCACTTCATTAAAAGGTTGAAGTAATTTAACTTTTTCCTGAAGTTCAGATATTTCATGGATATTTATTGACTTAATATCGATAGGTTGATCTTCTTTTGAGTTTTCTGGTCCAACGTAGATTTTCGGTAAGGTAAAGGGCATTCCTTGAATTATTTCTTCTTTATTGATGAATTGATAGCTTGATACATTTACTTCACAGTTCGGTTCGATTTCTATCAGGCTTGGATCGCTGATAAATTTATTTTCTTTTTCATCACCACACTGCTGCTGAATTTTCAATGGTTCTTCAGTAGGTATTGCGACGATATATTTGTTGTTGATTGGTTTTATAATTGGGTTCTTGATGAACGTTTTTACTGTATGGCAGGAGTGGATTTCGGCATCTTTGATTAGTGTCGATATACAGTCGTTGTTTGTTGGCTGAAGTTTATTTTGACAGATATGGATGTCTTCGATAACTGGGCATTCTTCTTCTTCATATTGTAGATGGTTCATGCCAAGTGTAAGGAAAGGTTGATTTGGTAAAATTATCGATTGATTGATGGGAATAGGGAATAGGTGAAATGTATCGAAAATCTCTTTTAACGATATTGGAAAATGAACTGCAAATATTATTTTATCCTCGAATAACTTACTTGAAGGCCAGCTAATTGATAATACGAAATTACATTCTTAAACGTTATTATATTTTGCTCACCATATAACTTAGTTAAATACGATACTGAGTAGTACAGCTCGGATGTAGACATCACGGCGCTATGTAAGGTGTTAAGTTTCGCAAACATTAGTGCGTTTTCTATATTATCTAAAAATGTAATTAAATTTTTGGCAATTTAAAAATTATTTGATGTAATGTATTTTGGATATTCAAATATTGTGCAGAATTTCTAATTTGTTTTCCAAATTTTGTATTTTATTTCTTATCATCTTTTGGTTTTCATTAAGGAGAGTTATAGAGTCATTATAACTATTAATGAGTTGCCTTGTTAAAGATATTTGTAGAGATATTTCTTTATGCAAAGAATTTTGATTATTTGATAGTATAGAAATTGCTTTGCCATATTTTCACCATCTTCGCTATCTAAAGTGCCAAATAACCATTTTGATGTTTTGCCTATAATATTAATTAAACCGCGCTTATTTCGGCGATGAGGCGTAATATTATTTAATTTAGTTTTGGCTGTCAGTATGAAATGTTTCGCATGCGCAAGCATGTTCGGAAAATGAATGTAGTTTGTGGAATGTACTGAGTCATTGTGATATCTATAAATAGAGTCTTCTAAATGATTATAAAATTGTTCAATATTGGATAGCTGGTCATAAATGGGTTGTGTTTGAACGTAATGTAAGAATGTGTGTTTGTGTTCTGTTATTCGCGTCTTGCCTAAATAAAAGGAAGCAAAGGAGAGTTTAGAGTGGATATTATAACTTTAGAAAAGGATAGGTTAATGATTAGTGTTAGTATAGCTACATGAAGGTTGAGACGGGTCAACTTCATCTTCGTTTTGTGTGTCCTGTGAAGAAATATTAGTACTATTAAGAGGTCTCTTAATTTGGGACTTATGAATAACTTTATTTTTGTCAGTAATTATTTTGTTGTCTAAGTTTTGTCGGACGGTATGTTTCGTATGTTTGGCTTTTGTTTACTTCTTGCTGCCATTTTATTTTTAACATAACATTTGGATCCTGGAGAGAAAGTAGGCGTGAGTTTTCGCGTTTCTCATTTCTCTTCCGAATAGTCTTTTCTTTTGAATTATTACTTTGTTCGGTAATTTTATTATAAAGAAGTTTTAATCTTTCTTTTCTATCGGAAATATATTGGTTAACAATAATATCGTCTGTAAGGTCGAAAGGGTCGATAGATTTTAATCGTCCGTGTATAATATCAAACGGTTTTTGTTTAGTGACACTGTGCACAGACGAATTGTAACCTAAAATTGCATATTGCATTCTTTGTTTTATAGATAAATTTTCGTCTTGAAGTTTTAATACTCTACAATTTTCTAAGAGCGATGAATGAACTCTTTCAATTGGACTATTACTGTTTGAATTACCAGGTGTTGTAAAATAGAAATACTTATATAGAAATCTATAATACCTATATAGAAATCTTGTGTAATTTGCAAAAGTCTATTAATAAAGAAGTTTTGAATTCTGTTCCGTTGTCACATGTAATCAATTTTGGGATACCAAAATGAGTTATAAAATTTAAAAATCCCTCGTATACTGTCGCGGCTGTACATACCGGTTCTAAAGGGTATGCCTGCGTGTATCGAGAAAATACGTCTATTATTGTTAAAAATTTGGTGTTCTGAATTTGTAAAGTGTCCATGTGGATTGATTCAAGTGGTTCAGAGGGGGGTGGCTGTTAAAGAGAATTTTATTTTTTGGCGGATGTCTATCGTATTTTGCCTGTTGACAAATTTTCACAATTATTTATGTAATTAACAATATCCTGTTTCATGTTTGGCCAAAAATATAATTTTCTTAAATCTAATAGTACTTCGTTAATTCCGCGATGGCACGTTTTCTCGTGGTGGTACTTAATTAATTCATTACGTCGTTCGTCTCTTGTTACATCATTTAACATGGAATTTGATATAGTTAAGTGATAAGAGTGGTTCTTAAATGTTCGTTGTAATATTACGCTAATTCTTGGATTTAAATTTACATCTGATTTTTGTATAAAAATGCAATAAGTCTTTTTAGGGTCAACGTGTTCTTTGAAGAATTTAATTATGTCGGTTTCTACGTTTTTTGATATATGTACTGTTTTTCTATTTTTATTTTCAAAAGGATTTGATCGAATTACGTAGTAGCGTTCTAAATCGTTTTGTATTATAATTATTTGATTATTGTAGAAATTTACGGGATTCTCCGTTATTGGTACATTAAGAATCGGGTCTTCCGCTGAGGAATGAACAGTCTCGTTGTCACTTACTGGTCTTGCTTCGGGTAATTCTATACCTTTATCTAGTTCAAGGGCGTGTTCTAGCTCTTCTAGTGCGTCCATAGATATTTCTGCTGAACAGTCGTCTAGATATTTTAAAATATCCTCGTCGCTATCTCCCGGGTTTCCAATAATGGACTCATTTTCTACCATATTTATCTCCACTCGAGATAGAGCATCGGCGTTAGTATTAGATTTGCCCTTCTTATATACAATTTCATATGTATATTCCTCTAATTTCAGACGCCACCTTACTAACCTCGAACTCGGTTCCTTTAAATTAAACAACCATTGGAGGGGTTTGTGGTCAGTAACTATCAGGAATTTTCTGCCGAAAAGATATGGCCTGAAATACTTCGTGGCCCAAACAATTGCCAGCAATTCCTTTTCAATCGTGCTGTAGTTTGTTTCAGCTGGATTTAGAGTGCGGGACGCGTAAGCAATAGGAAGATCGTTGCCTACCTTTCCTTGGCTTAACACTGCTCCTATGGCTATGTTGGAGGCGTCGGTGGTCAGCACAAATGGTTTCTCAAAATCTGGGTATTTCAGTATAGGATCGTTACATAAAATCTTTTTACATAGTTCGAAGGTGTCGATGAATTCTGACGTGTGTTCGATTTTTTCTCCTTTTTTCAAACATTTTGTGAAAGGTTTCGTCAGTTTTGCGAAATTTTTGATGAATCGTCTGTAATACCCTAATAACCCAAGGAAGGACTTGATTTCTTTGGCTGTTTTAGGTATTGGGAATCTCGTGATTGCCTCGATTTTCCGGGGATTCGGTTTAACGCCTTCTGGTGTTATGACATGTCCTAGGAATTCTACTTCCTTGCATAAAAATTCGGACTTGTCCAACTGCACCTTGAATTTGGCTTCTCGAAGTTTTTGGAATACAGAGCGGAGGTTTTTTATATGTTCTTCTAAAGTGGTGCTAAAAATAATGATGTCGTCCATGTATACTAGACAAACTTTATGTTGCAGGTCACGTAGTACATGGTCCATAACTCGCTGAAAAGTTGCGGGGGCGTTTTTGAGCCCGAACGGCATTCTCAAGTACTCATAATGCCCGTTCTCTACATTAAACGCAGTTTTTTCAATGGAGTTAGGGTGCATCTCAATTTGATGGAACCCTGATGCCAGGTCTAGCGTTGAGAAATATTGGCAACGTCCAAGTTTGTCTAAGATATCGTTGATATTCGGCAACGGATATCGATCGTCTATGGTCTTCTCATTGATTTTCCGATAGTCAACGACTATTCTCCACTTTTGTCTTCCGCTCGCGTCGAGTTTCTTTGGAACAATCCAAATAGGGCTGCTCCATGGACTTTGACTCGGTCTTATGATGCCATCTTCTAACATTTTATTTATTTGCTTCTGTACTTCTTGCTTATGAACAAAAGGATAACGATATGTTTTTGAGTGAGCCGGAATTTCGTCGGAAGTTTTTATTTCATGTTTAATTTTATTGGTGAAAGTTAGTTTTTGATTTTCTTCATGGAATATATCGGAAAAATCCTTACAAAGTGATGTTAACAATTGCTTTTCTTCGGTATTTAAATGTTCAGTTCGAATTAAATTTGCAATATTTAAATTCTTATTTAATTCAGATTTTGGCAAAAATGTTTCGATATTAAAAAATTCAAAGTTCTCTTTCCGCGAATCGGGGAATGGTATCACTTTCACAGGTTCTGAAAATGATATCATCAGATGTTCGTTAGTTCTATTGAAAACTTCAGTTTTCGCATAGCCTCGAACAGCTGTTGTCAATGTTTCAGGGAAATGCAGGTGGTTGATATATGACTCCGGAATTATTATGTCACCTTCGTAGACGTTCACGGGAATTTTCACAGATGCGATCTCATAGCTATTGACCGATACATCGTGAGAAATATTTTCCGTTTTATTAAAATGTAATGGAATTTTAAGAATGTCATTTACTAGGAAATTATTTTTTAAATCAATAAAAAGTTTTAATTTTTTCAATTGATCTAAACCCAAAATTCCATCAAAAAATGAATGAAAATCGAAAAGTGTAAATGTAATTGTCTCGTTAATTTTTAATTCTGAAAAGGCAGGTATATTCGCTTTAAATCGAACCAATTTTTCTCCAATACCTGTCTTAATCAGGGTTTCCTGTTGGAAAATTTCATTAGGAAAATATTTTTCAGCAATTATGGGTCTTAATATTGATTGAGAGCAACCGTATCAATAAGTAATTTTATTGGTGGATTATTGATTTTAATATATGGTAAATTACTATTGATTTCGGTATGCATTTCAGTTAAAGTTATGTTTGGTTCTGGCTTGGGCCAGGATCCTGAAAATTTCGGTGTTTTCGTCATAAGGTATCAAAGGTTTCAAAATTTTTGATTATTTTTGTGAGCCATCATCGGTATAAAATTGTTCGTAATTATCAGTTTCGTATTGTTCTATGTTGTCGGTCTCATCAAAGAGTAAATCAGTTGGGTTATCGATGTTCGATTGATTATCGATTTGGAACAACTCCTGCGAAATAAAATTTCGCGGACCTGTAGGTTTAAAGAAATTAGAAACTGGGCGTCTAAGGCTTGGGATTCGAGACGTGGTCGACATAGGTTCCACTTTATCTAAAGGTTTCTGACCCGTGGGTTTGAATACATCTTTTGGAGGGCCAAATACTTGTCTGTTGGTCGGGTAATGTCTAGGCACATATTGTGTCTGAATGTTTATGGGTTGAGAAGGAAAAGTCGGGGGTCCTTGATTTAAAATTGACTGGGGATTTGATTACGGTTCTGGTTTTGAGGTGGGGGAATCTTGGAGACTGGTTTTGGAAATTTGTCGGATAATTATATTATGGATTAGATTGATTAGACTGATGAGCTCTTTGTGTGAAATATGGATGAGGTGTGGTTGGTAGCATGGGTGTGTGTGGTTTTATGTTATTAAAAGTGGACTGGGGTTGTTTAAATAAATTTTGAGGTGTACTGAAAAATTTTCTTCTTCGGTTATGATTGTGAGAGCACTTTCGAGATTTTCGGGGCTTCTTAGTCGTGTTATGCTTTGTAAAGGTCCAGGGAGGTTACGAATAAAAAGTTCTTAGGGCTATTTGCTCGTATTGCTTTTGATAAATTGTTTTGGTCGAAATCGGCATTTCAGTCAGAGGAAGACTGTTTAATTTTTGAGCTAATTGACTACGTAATATTTGCAATCTCTTAGCAAAATCCAAAGACGTTTCTCCTTTATTTGGCTTAGCCATAAAAAGATCTTGTTCTAAACATTCCAAGCTTCTATTGTCGCCAAAACAGGCTTGCAATGCAACTTTGAATTTTTGCCAAGTATCTAGTTCTGATCGGCAACCTACTAATAGTTGAGCTCTACCGACTAACTTAGTTTGTATTACTCTGATTAAATAATTGATCATAATCGCCTCTCTAGAATTACCAAAAGTTGTAAAGAGAAAGTCGCATGCAGAAATAAAACTGTGTAAGGTAATAGAATTTCCGTCAAAATTAGAATAATGTCTACATACATTTTAAGCATTTGCAGATTATTTTGTGTTTGAGCTTGGCTTTGATTTTCCATCTTATTTGATTTTAAAACTAGTTTATTAGAAAATTCGTTTGTCAAATCGTCAATATTCATAAAAGAATAAAATTAAAATAAAATAAAATAGAGAAATTACGATAGCAAAATATAATATAGGTAAAATATGTATTCGTATATTTAAATAACTAAAAATAAAAATCGTTTTTGTTTTCTTAAATAGCTAAATTAACCTTAACTTAAAAATAAAGAGATTTCCTAAACAGGGAAAGTAAAAAGAAATTGACAAAAGGACTTGGCACTTACCGACTCAACGGGGTGACAAAACCAATTTGGACTCTGCTCTGGTATTCGGCTTTCGATGTCTCACTCCTTACACTACCGAAAATCGGACTCGATGCCGTGGCTTTCCAGAAGTGTTCGTTCGGATCGGCACTAAGGGATTAAATCCGCGTTTTTCGCGATAATCAATTCAATGATTTTTGGTTGCGACAAACTGCACCAATCCTACCGACTGCGCCAATTATGGATTTCGACAACGAAAATACTTTTTTAAAAAAATTTATTTTTCATAAAGTATGTTTAACAGATACAATGAATACAATGGTTAAGAACAGAATGACAATTTTAATGCGCTTGGTTATATTTATAAGTTCGGTTTCGCTCGCGTCTTCGTGGGAAAACCATGCTATTTCCTCTCACATAACTAAAACAAGACACTTTGACTTACGATTTTAAATAGTATGGATACTGTGAAGGGAAATTCGATACAATAAGCCTACGCGCTAACCTGTAATTTTTAGTCGGCCGACTATTTAGTTGCAAAAGTGAAAACAATATATGAATGAATGAATGAATGTTTAGGAGGGAAGTTAATCACCGCGATCTTAAACGGCCTACACACGTAACGATTTATCGTACTGCGCGTTGAACTGCAGTTCGTAAAGAAAATCGTACGGCTTGCAGTACAGCCATTTTCTATACACACGATGCAACACATTGTACTGCCGCAGTTCAGCTTATTCACTTTTCGTCGAGAAGGGCTACCGTTATGTCAAGAATTTCAAAGATGAAAGCTGCTGTGCTTATAGCTGCGGTATTGCTGATAGATGAAGATGATGAACAAAAGGAAATCAAAAAGCGAAAATGATGTAAAAAGTGGTTACTGGAGAGAAAGAAATATTCACATATGAGGTTGGTAAAAGTGATGGAAAAAGATGAACCTCTTGATTTTAAAAACTATTTAAGAATGGATTCTGATGCCTTTACGTGTTTGATGGATTTACCTAGTTTGTAATAAAATTACAAAGCAAGATACAATTATGAGAAACGCAATATCTGCTGAAGAAAGATTGGTTGCAACACTAAGATATTTAGCAGCAGGATGTTTTTATATTGTTTATTTTCTTTTTCATCACTTCTTGTGATGCTTCTGGGAACAATTCCTTAAATTTTTTAAACAAAATTTCATAACTGGAATTTCTTTTCATTTTATTTTCATAATCTTTTGACTTCACATCCCATAGGCATCTATTTTCTCTATATAAATCAATAAAGTCTTCACAGAACGTCTTATTTTTTAAATCCATAATATTGATTAAACCAAAAATAAATAAAAATTATATATCATAACTACGCGCTGCGGCAGGGAATACACTGCACACGTTCAGCTTTCGTTCAAACCCCACCCCAGACACGCTACGATTTATCATTAATGCGGCAGTTTTGATGGATATCGTACTGCATGCAGTACGATAAATCGTTACGTGTGTAGGCCGTTGTAGCGTGTGTAGGGAAATTGGATGGTTTGCAGTATGCAGTCGTCAAATAGTTTGCAGTATGTGTGGGGTGGGTTGAACGCAAGTCTGAACGTGTGGAGTGTATTCCCTGCCGCAGCGCGCAGTTACGATATAATTTTGATTTATTTTTGGTTTAATCAATATTATGGATTTAAAAAATAAGACGTTCTGGGAAGACTTTATTGATTTATATAGAGAAAATAAATGCCTATGTGATGTAAATTATACCATTTTCGCTTTTTGATTTCTTTTTGTTCATCATCTTCATCTATCAGCAATACCGCAGCTACAAGCACGGCAGCTTTCTTCTTTGAAATTCTTGACATAACGGTAGCCCTTCTCGACGAAAAGTGAATAATCTGAACTGCGGCAGTACAATGTGTTGCATCGTGTGTACAAAAAATGGCTGTACTGCAAACCGTACGATTTTCTTTACAATCTGCAGTTCAACGCGCAGTACGATAAATCGTTACGTGTGTAGGCCGTTTACGATTTACCGTTAATGTGGCAGTTTCGATGGATATCGTACTGCATGTAGTACGATAAATCGTTACGTTACGTTTTTTAGTGGTACCAAACCAAACCAAACCGTTTTACAGATCTATTGTGTGTTCCCCTCTCTTGAGTTATAACGAGTTATAACTCATCATACAGTCTCAGTACAAAAAAACAAACAAAACAAACTAACAGTAACAAAACCCAGTACCTGAGAGAAAAAAATACATACTTATGTAGTCGATCGGCCGACTATTTGATTGCATGTGAGCGCGGCTCCATAAGGATATATTGGATACAAATATGCAACTGTATAGTCGGCCGATTAAAAATTGCCTGTCAGCGCAGAGCCTAAGGCGACGCAATGTTATCAAGTATTAGGCCGATCGGCTCCATCAGAATGTATTGTTTTCACTTTTGTAAAACTAAATAGGCCGACTAAAAATTACATGTCAGTGCGTACCCTAATTATCATAAAAAAAACTCCCAAGAGAAAAGCAGAAAAATGCATGATTCATTTAGAAATATGTAATAATTACTTTTATTCAAATATGCGGTAATTGTTTTGAGTAGTGTTTTTATAATTATTTTTGTTTCCTAAACTATTTTGATTAAAAGGAAATATGTAAAAGTGGACAACGCTGTGCCAGTTAAGCTTAATCACGTGACTAAAAGTTTATTTGATGTAAACTATATACAGAGTGTCCCATAAATAAGTGCAAGTATTTTAACTGGAAGTGGAGTTCAACCCAGAAACACGCCTATGAGTTTTTTTCGCGAAAAAAAAATTGAAAATTCGAAATTTTTTGAAAAATTTTTTGGATTTTTTTTAGTTTTTAGTTAAAAAACATAAGTTTTTGATAATTTGGCAACACAGGTATTAGATTAAATTTACAAGAAAGAAAATCCAGAAAAGATCCAGTGTTTTTCAAAATTTTAGCAAAAAATCATTTTTTTTGGAAATTTTCAAAGTAAAATAACTCCGTTATTTTGGACTTATTTGAAGAACGATAAAGAGAAAATATATGTTTCTTTTATCGAGATCTACCACCCCTTAAAATACTTGCACTTATTTCTGGGACACCCTGTATGTGGTTTTAAATAAAAATTAATACAAACGTTTTTCTATAACGTTTTTCTATAACTATTCTATATTCCTGAACACCCTGTAATAAATACCTACCAAACTCAGTAGAAATAAATCCATACACAAAGCTAGGGTGCTTGCAAAAATCTGTCCAAAATATATCTGCCCAAACACGCGTTCTGTAGTTTTCAAAAACCTGTAGATGAGGGTATAATTATAATTTAAATATATTTGATGTTATGGTGATATGTTCAGGGTAATTCATCATAGTTTATTTCGATTAATAATAAGAATATTGGGAATAAAAATGCAAGGTTCAAGGTTAAATATTTTGATATCTTTACGTCAACATGATGGTGACGTTATAGTGAGAATCGCGCCTTATAGTGAAAAACGGAACATGGTAAAACTTTATTAAAAATTTGAAACGAAGAACATCAGAAATATATTTACAAAAACGAACATTCCAGTCATTATCAGTGGCGGCTCGTGGTCATTATTGTAGGGAGGTTAATATCTAAAAATATTACGTCGATTTTTTTTTAGGACGCACCCTCGAACGCACCCAAGGTATTTGTAAGTTTAGTTAAAGAAAAATAAATCTAAAAATAAATATAAATTCTGTTAAAATAAAACCTACCCCTAAATTTTTAAACAGGTGGTCTAGTGCCGTTTCACTAAAAATCCAGTCAATGTTTTTTACACAAATTTTCCACGGTAGAATTTAAAAGACACTTAAATAATAATGTGACAAAAATACAAATGCATATATACACATACACAATTCTAAAAGTTTTATTTCACATTTTTTATATTCTAAGTCAATGCGGCGTTCTTTCTCTTTCTCTAAACGGTTTTCGAAATTTAAACAATTTAATTTTTTTTGACCGCACGATTTCACAAACTAAATATCATCGTGTCTATTTTAAAATATCTATTACAGAATCAGTCAACCACAGTTCATCATTTATCCATAACCAGAAAATTATGAATTATTAACTACACAAATTTCGTGCTACATCTCCAACATTCGGCTACGACAACTAAAACTAGATGGGATTTCTTTCGATATTAAAAATTTAAATATTGTTTTATGTTGACTAAACCAAACATTATATGCGATAAACGATACAAAAACCTAGGTTGTTTTATAATTTGAGATTTTATAAACGCCCAAACGACGAATTTTTTCCAGCGATATGATTGAAATCCTTTTATGAATGGCGCGGTCAATGGCGAATATAAACTATATCTATCGCACCTTAACCCATTAGGGCTCAAACTCACTGACGACCAGGTCGCAACGACCTGGCCGTCGCGTCGGCTGGCCGGATGTATTGCGTTTTTAGCTGCGGCCAGATGAACGACCAGTTTCAACAGAGTTGTCAAATCTAACGAAATTTTACGATTTACCAATTAGAAAATATTGTTTCAGAAATGTTAAAATAACCGACAAAAAGGGAGATATTCTGTTTCTTTTTTCTACTGATATGGCGCCCTTATCGACTTTAGAAGTAAACATATTAGGGCCATCGTAAAAAAAGATCGTCAGACACTGGCTCTAAATATAAGCAAGTAGAAAGTTTAGCTTTCAGTTATTTCAATGTTTACAATATAACGAAGAATCTACAACAGTAATTACTTCTATTTTTATGAATGTTTAAGTTACTTTCTTAATTTTTTTCAAAATAATGTACCTAGTAGAAATATAGTCTAATGAACCCTGTTTGAAAAACTGAAAAACGTTAAATTAAATATCATATTTAAAATACAGTTGTCTTCCTTGTACATGACTAATACAACTAAAAAAACTAAAAAAACTATATATATATAAATTTTTATTTAGGAATTTGTTGACTTAGCGTCCTCTAGATGATGTATTACTATTGGACTGATGTATTACTATTATGGGTCAACGTTTTGGTGGTTGTATAAAGATAGATAAATCAATTTTCTAAATGTTTAATGTATGGAGTAGGGATATCCCAAAAATAAAATAAAAGTACAGGAAAGAATTAAGGTAAAATCAAAGAATATTCTACGTTATCTAAAATATAAAAATATGGGAAGCCCCGACAAAAATCTGACACCTGATATCAAAGTGATAAACTAACATCGGCGCATGCGGCAGCGAGCACTTACACTTAATTTTTCAGTTCATTGCTAGATGGCCTTTTACTAGGGATGCACTGCAAACAAATATTCCAGCAAAACTAAAGTGTTTTTTCTTATTCTAAATTCTAACAAATAAATAAACCTGTAAAACTGTATAAATAAAATCGGTCATCGATTTAAAAAAGAATATGTAATGGTAGGAAAAATAATTTCACTTTAATTACGTATTAGAAAATCAGTAATCTTAAATTAGGATGCATCAATGAAGAAGAAGGCAATTGTAATCACAATACAATAACAGATCTACAAATACCAAGCAATACATTAAATCAAAAATCTCAGTAACACTGTTGTAATAATGTACTCCCTGTGGTCTTATTAAGTATAAAGTTTTGTTTTACATGAAAATAATTATCCCATTTAATTATTCATTAAATTTTAGTGTCAGCTTATTGATAGCTCGATTACCAGTCAAATAGTTTCGATGTTTTCTATACTATGAAGAAAATTTGATCTGATTAGATTAATTCAGATGTAAATTTATGTTATACGGTAAGATATTTTTAAACAAACCAAGAAAGTTCTCTTCAGACAAGTTCTGGTCTGAAATTGCAAATATTAATGAAAAAGTTATACATGTAGTTTTCTATTCATAAATGATATTATTGATTTTATTCTAGGTGAATGTATCGAGTCATATTATATTCTGCAGAATATATTGAGAAAAATGGTAAACTAACTAAAAGTGCTAACAAAATTTCTTAGGAAGTTATCGATATACCTAATTATTAGAAGCTGTAACAAATGTTCAAAGAGTCAGAGTATACTTTATTAGAAGTGTGTTAGATAGAATTATACACTTTAAAGAAAATATCTTTTATTATTGCAGGTAATGCATATTGTGTAATGCATAAATATGTGAAATCTATTATTACATACAAAGATTGAAAATTATTTAAACAGCTACCTGTATGTTGTCTCACAATCTCATTTAGTGAATGGGTTATTAAAAATTGAACATATTTACACACAGAATATTGTGGATATGGATATCTGGAAAGCATGTTATAACCATTTTTATTTTTAGGATTTATGAAATGATTACATAAATATACTAACAACAAATTGCAATGCATCTGTATATTAGAGACAAAGATGAAAGAGAGTAACAAGAATATATGTATTCAAAAGAAAAATATCAAGACCATTTGTAGTAATTAAAATTAAAGAATAAAATACATAAAATGTACCATATGATCGAAAAAAAAACGGCGTCCAGTTGGCTGGGAAATGACGATCAATGACATTTCCTATATAAATTTACATATAAAATGACAGCGACCTTCATTTCATAGCCATCGTTGACGCCGTTTTTTCTCGATCATACGGTAGTTTATGTGTGAACAAATTCTCATTTCATATAAAAATTGGAGCTCTATCTAGAGTATATTTGAATATAAATGTTTTTATGTATTGGAAGGGGGACTGTAGTTTTCAAATATAATAAAGAAAATAGACTAAAAAAACATGTGTGTAAGTTCTTTTTTAAACTATTCTGTAGTTACGTAAATGTGTTTCAAATAGGTTGCTTTTCACAATAAAGTCAATACACAGTAATTATGCTTTACTTTTTCAAAACACACTCTTGTTTTTTATTATCAGAGAGTTATTAATATTAGAAAATTTAGTTACATGAATATAATAGGAGTAAATATTATGTTTCAAGTTTCAAATAATTAGAATATGATATGCTTAAATATGATTGCTAATAAAATACCTAGTTTATACACATTTAGATATATCTCTTTAAATATAAATTAGTATTGCCACCATGCGATTAATGGGAAACACAATACGGTAGTGAAAAAAAAAACGGCGTCAGCGAGGGCTATGAAATAAAGATCGCTGTCAATTTACATATGTGTAAAATTTTATGGAGAATGTCACCGACCGTTATTTTCAAGCCATTCTGGACGCCGTTTTTTTCGACCATACGGTATTTCTAGGTATAGAATTATGTCTCTAATATATAGTTAGGTAATTTTTTCCATTTGCCTATTGTTAATTATAACGTCGTCAAACTATAAAATTTGCTATATTTTTTACTTAAATTTTTTTAGTAATATCAGAACATGTTTTGAATAGTTTAATTAGTAATAAAGCTACTAACATGTTCAGTTATTTTTTTCTATAAAGCTTTTTGATAAAAAATAAGTATACCTGCTAAGACGTTAAATTGCCTGAGAAATTACGATCGATGCCATTTACCATCCACTTTTACACAATAAAATGCCATCGATGGTCATTTCAAAAGCAGAAAACTTGCCGCCGTTTTTTCCAATGAAATGGGCGGTGGGGAGAAAATTACAGATTCCTGTATTATATTAACGACTAACGACATTATTAATCGCATGTGTGATCGCATCTGTGGATCGCATGTACACAAAGCATGTACACCTGATGTACACTATTAGAAATCGATCTAATTTCTAATATTATCGAGCTTTTAAAATTCGAGAAAGTGATCGGAGATTGTGTTTAAAGTGTTGTGAAATGTTCGTTAGTGCATATTTTTGTGTCGGTAATCGGTATCGGTATAGGCAAATCACGATGGAGTATAGAAATCCGGAGAAGGTGGATATGCTAAGAGCATAGGTACTTTCTGCAGGGGAAAGCGCTGTAGAAGCTCGGAGACTTTATTCCGAAGAGTATCCGAATAGATAAATCCCTAATGCTCGAACCTTTGTAAGTATGTTTCAGCATTTGAGGGATTCGGGAAAAGCAACGAAGAATTGCTGCAAAACGTTAAAAATTCCATGCTCAGAAGAAGGAGAGCATGTATTGGAAATGGAGGTCGTCATTTTGAACAAGTATTATAATAGCATGCAGTCAAGAAGCGAAGGATATACCGGGTGGTGCATCATCGTTGGAAATATAGGATATCCCATGCAAATTTTGAACTGTCGAGATATTGGATCCCCTTGTGCAAATTTGTAATGTATCTTTAAAAACCATTTACGATTTAGCTCTAAAATTAATAGGGGAGCCAATATTTCCACAGTTGAAAATTTGCATAGTGTTGTTAAGAATTGTAGTGAAGTGATGTTATTAAGTGTAGTGTTATGTGCAGTTTTAAGAGTGGTAAAATGGAAAAAAAAAGAAAGCTCTGCAGTTGTATCTCTTTGCTATAGGGATATCTTTTTTTATTGTTTGGTAAGTTTTTTTTTTCTTTTAGTTTATTTTGTGGAATGTGGAAAGTAGGGCTACTGGCGATCACCCACTTAAAAAAAGTAACGCACCTCTGCAGAACCTCTTGGGTGGTGTGGGATTTTGCAAGTACTTTTTAAGTCTTTCTAGTCGATGTGGCAACAGCGGGCGGCGAACAAGCCGAGATCCGCGAGATCTCTCCCCCGCGCCGGGGATCCGCGAGATTCCCCGGCGGCTCTCAAAATGTCGCAATTTTTTTTTTAACTTTCAAAGTTAAATAACTCGGTTATTTTCAATCTATTTTAAAAATGGTAAAGAGAAAATATGTTTCTTTTGGCCAGATCTACCACCCCTTAAAATATCTGCACTCATTTCTGGGACACCCTGTATATTTAATATTAGTTATTAATATTTAGTATATATATATATATATATATATATATATATATATATATATATATATATATATATATATATATATATATATATATTTAATATTAAAATTTAATAAAAAAAAGAAGTAGTTGTAGAAAAACTTGAAATATTATTTTTTTTATTTTTTAAACATCAAAACTCAAAGGTATAATAACAGGTATCATACCAACCATAAATAGAGTAGGTATGTCATATAAAAATGTTTTTACTAGACCCTTGATAAAAAAGGGGATTAGATTTAAGTTTACCTTTGATCCAGTCTGTATACTATTTCTTTGGATTTTCTGCCCGTGTGCAAAAACTACACTAAAACACTATATCTTATAGAAAATAAAATATTGTGCCTTGAATTTGAGGGATTTCATCTGAAAAATTATTAATTTGGAAGAAAACCGGTGACAAGCGGCAGAAAATAATAATATTTCCGTGCAGTCTTCTGGTCGCAACGACCAACGGACGGCCAGGACGTTAGTGTGCGCTATTTCATTTGATTTAATGGTTTTAGAGGTAGGTGCGGCCTGGCCGGTGCGACCTGGTCGTCAGTGTGTTTGAGCCCTTATATTTTCTATACGTAGTATACCTTACCTCGTTGGCGTCACGAGCCGCGGCATTTGGAGTTAAATACGTGCAAAACATAGCGGGAACGAAGGACAAAATAAAATTTTGACCGGGATTAGAGAAAATGGGCTAAATAAAAGGTTCTCAAGCGAAACTTGGACAAATTGAAGATTTTTGGGAATAGTTTTGAATATCTTAGGATGAAAAAAAGTGATTTACAAAAAGTATAATTTATAGATATTTTTTATACAAAACGATAAAATGGTATTTTATCGTCGACCGAAAAGATTGATTCACGAGCGATGAAATAGCCAGTGAATTAATTTCGGGAGACGATAATGCAATTTTATCGTCGTGTATAAAACAATATATTTTTCCATAGCGAGCGAGTTAGTTCCATAGCGTTTTAAAAAATATTCAGAAATTATTATTTCAAGGAATTTATTACGAGTAGAAAAAAATATTGTGCTGGGTTGGCGTTGGTTTCTATGTAATTTGACAATAAAGCTGTCTGTTTAGTTGTCAGTTTTGAGTCAATATTTTTTAATTCTCCTTCGTGTCGATTGTTGATTGAATTGGAGCCAAAAATGGCTCAAAACGAAATAAGTAAATTACCAACAGATATTCAGGCTGAGGCGACAAACGCCACAACCAAACTACTTCCATTTAGATCCCGAATAACTTATGAAAAGGAATAAAAAAATTTCATTTCATCAAAAATAGAAGCAATTAAAAAACGTGCGAGAAGAAATAAAGTTTTTAACCTGTCCTCGCTGTTAAAGTATTATTTAATCTACCCTTGCGGTTAAAGTACTATTTTATCTACTATTTTTGATAGATATAAGGCAATTTTAACAGTTGGTAGGGAAAAAAAATACTTCTGTTTTTTTAAGGGGGTGGGGGCATTGACAATTTGACCTTATGGTTAAGCCGCTACTGGTCATTATATGGACTTGCCATAATAATTTAATTAGTAATAATAATATAAATAATTATGTAAATTAATTATTTGATTATTAATGAATTGGTACTCACTTCAAAATCGTATAGTGATGCTCAACACACCTCACAAACATCTTCTTATTTTCCTTCTCTTCAACATCCCCACTCAGTTTCATCACCCTCTCACAAAGCAGATCACATTGCAATCCGATAAACGTACAAAACTCAGCAACTATAGCATCAACGTAAGTATTCACTCCAGAAATGTACAAAATAGATACTGCCTGATGTATATAAGCCAGAACGTACTTCAAACCTTTGGTAGTGTCAAACGGGTACCAAGACTGAATAGGCAATCTACCTTCGTTGGTGTATAACAACGGTACTATCACATTGCTGGTTGTTGAAATTGCACTGACTGAAATCAGTGCCGTTTTTATGTTCCAAAACGTACCAAAAACCTTTCTAATTTGATCCCGTTCAGCAATATCATCTGCTTGAAAAATGGGCTCGTCTAGATCTTCAATCAGCTTTTTGAAGGCTTTTCTGTTCTTGAAGAGGAAAAATGACTTAAATGACGACATAAGACAGATAAACAAAACATATCCTACAGCTGTAAAAGCTCTGATGCTGCCAATGTTGAGTAACCAGCGAATTATAACCAAAAAATTAAACAAACTCGAGAAAAATACGTGTATTATGGTGTAGTAAATTTTGTAGCGTTCTGAAGGTGTACCATTGTACTCCATCCACCCTGTAAAGTACTTTAGAGCTTTAAAATCGGTTTGAAAATATTTTATGTAGTTAGACGACATTGTGTGTTGACACTGAAGACACCTGGTCAAATCTGAACTAAATATTTTTGATGTAAGGCTTTTATTAAAATAATTTTTTTTCAAAATTATAGGGTTCTGAAAATATGGAAGTATTGGCATAGATAAAACTTTTTGTTAAACAAAGTTTTAAGATTTGTAATGAGGTGTTTGATTTTCGGGAAGGTGTATTTAAGTTAATTTTTTTGAGGGAAAATTACTAGTGTTTTGTTCAACACTTTGGAAACAATACCCATTTAAAAAATAAAATAAAAATTATATGCTTATACCGGGAAAATAAAAGTAGATACTTTTATACAAAAGTTGTAATGTGCAATTATATTAATATGGTTTTAGTTATTTTAGTAATTTAAAAGGTTTAAAAGATATTTCTCTACAGGGTGTCTCAAAAAATATGTGCAATCTCTCGTAAAAATAAGATTTATTTTTCATATCAACATGGGTCCGATTCTGCATGGTTTCGTAGCTACAGTAGGTTAAAGTTTATTATAATTTTCTTAAAAGTGCTTTTAGCGATAAGGATGATGCGGATGACACAGTGATATTGGCAGGCAATGCAAATGATCTCCAAATGCTTCTAAATAAGGTTAACAATGAAAACCAAAGACTGGGTTTAAACATTAGGTAATAATAGAAAAACTAAATTTATAGCTGTCAGCAGAAACAACATTCCGAACACCAGAATTTACTTAAATGGAGAGGTCATCAAGCAGGAAGCAGGTCACACAATTTAAACATTTGGGATGCAGGGTTAACCAAACGTGGGACCCAGATCAGGAGATCAAATGCAGGATCGAGCAAGCAAGAACAACTTTTCTAAAACTTTGAAGGTTTCTTACAGATAGCAACTTGAACTTCGGTCTTAGATACAGAATGGTGAAGTGCTATGTCTGGTCCGTTTTGGTTATATTATTTGTCTGATTCGTTTGTTATATGGTGTGGACGCATGTACACTAAAAGTAGCAACAATAAACAAAATTGAAGCCTTCGAAATGTGGAGCGCCTACGACGAATGCTAAGAGTGTCCTGGGTCGACCGTGTGAGGAACGAAGACATTCTCAGAAGAGCTGGTCTAGAAGAACATGAACTCTTCGAAATCATCAAGAAGAGGAAAATAGCCTATCTGGGACACATACTACGAGGAGAACGCTATCACTTTCAGCGTCAAATTCCCCAGGGTAAAATCGAGGGGGCAAAGGGGGAATAGGCCGAAGGAAGCTATCCTGGCTGAGAAATATTCGCCATTGGACAGGCATAGAGGACTTCCAAGCACTCCAAGTCGCTGCAATAAATAGAACCATCTGATGAGGAAAAAAAAGATGAATGCCTACGCAGGAATCTACACGGCACCTTAAGAAGAAGAGCTTTTAGCGATTCGAATGAAATTTGGAGGGTAAAAGTTAGTATGAGTGCTACAGATTTTAAAGCTAAAAAAGTGTCGACAGATTCACCATGGTGCATATGGGTTATCACTGAAATATTTTTCTTAAAAAAATGTGTGCCACTGACTTATTTTTCTCTTATTAGTAAAAGTGTGTCGATCATTTAATGCCGATTAAAAGTTGTATCTTGACATTTTGCCTATTTCGATCTCCTCGATGAGATCGATGAGAGAAATAAAAATAAAAGTATTATTATATACTAAATTTTATTAAAATTTATAATACTGATGTACAGTACTACCTATAGCAAATTCCTCAACAAAATAACGGTACTTAAGATAATTACAAAAGGCCTACTTTTTAAAAGTTTTAGCACCCTGTAACTTTAAAACTATGCATTTCCGACACCCATATTTATAGGAACTTTTTTTCATATTTTTGATGAGGAATCAACGAGTACTTATTTAACATTTTGGCCAGTTAACGACGTTAATTTTTTTTAAAGGTTCTATTAGAATTTAATTAAGGCAAATATATTAAATTGCGTTTATCGCATCCAGGAGACCGAAATCGACAAAATATCAAGAGAAAATGTTTAACTAGAATTTAACGGTTCACAGAGTTTTGCTAACAAAAGGAAAAAAAAGTCAGTGGGGCAGATATTTTTTTTTAGAAAAATATTCCTGTGATAACTAAAGTGCACGTCCCTGGTAAATATGTCGACATATGTTTAGCATTAATATATGTCGTACTTAGAGAAACTTTTACCCTCAAAATTTGATTCGAATCGCGAAAATGACTAGGACGAAAATTAAAATAAATTGAAAAAAAATAAGATTATAACTAACCTAACCCCCTGTAGCTACGAAACAAAACAGAATATTATGTTGATATAAAAATTAATCTTATTTTTACGAGAGGAATCTCCCTAGGAGAGACGGCACATGTTTTTGAAACACCCTGTAGATTTATAAAAATTGTATAGATATATCCAGAATAAGTTTTTTGAGATTTTTTTAAATTTGATTTTATAAGACCAAGAAAGGAAAGATAAATACTACTTTTACATTCATACATTAAAGATGGAAAAGACGTCGTGGTAGCCACTTTGAGACTTATTTCTTGTCATTTTCGTTTGATTCTTCTTTTGACAAATTCTCTTTCTTGTATTTTTTTTTTGTTTTTTATTTTGTAACTGGTTGAATGCAATGTGTATAAATCTGAATTATATTATGTCAGAATTTGAATTACAGTGAGATTATTGTGAATACTAGAAAAAAAGCTTCAAAAGTAGTTATTTGTGCTGCTTGTCATCGTTCCCAGACTAAAAACAAGAAACGTATTAGAACAAGAAGACTTTTAAAGATCTTACTTACTTTTTGTTACCTTAGAAGCAGTGATATCAATATATATTATATCATTATTCCATATAAAACTATTGCGAATAAAGCTAGTATATAAAATAAAGAGCGTATTAATTGTTTTTTTGAGAAAAAAGCATATTGGTTAATTTTGAGTCATAATACGTTCCTTTTCATCCATATTAAGATTACTTAAAACAGCGTAATAAGATAGAGAAGATCTTATAATCTGAAAAAAAAACATGTCAATGAAAGAATTAGGAAATACCGTATGATTAAAAAAAAAGGCGTCAAAGATGGCAAGAGAACGACAATCGATGATAATTACTAGTTGTTTACTAAAACTTGACACAAAACTCGTCAAAAATTAACAATAATAATTATTGAGATATTAACTCTTTATATTGCAGTACTAATTCTTTTCTATTTTGGTCATTATTTAATTGACTTTGAAAATATATAAACTAGCACAAAGGGAGCATATCTTTTTAATAACATTTTTCAAAAAATTAACAAATAAGGGGGTGGAAGTTGGTGGTCGATTTTTCAACCAGAGACTGTTAAAGCAAATAGATAATATGTAATGATCTAATGTATGTAATGTATATACTGCATGTATCATCCAGTGTAAGAAAAAAGAGTAAATTCAGTTCATTTTGATTATCTCTGTTAGCTCTCTACTCAAAAAGATGCCCATATCAAGTAAATCAAATTTTCTTTTTCGAGAACTTTGCATCCTATGAGAAATGATCGAAAATATACAGGATATGTTAACGATTTTAGAAAATATCATCCTAGCCGTAAATTTGGTGCACTAAATAAAAATAAATAAACGCCACAAATACATTTGTTTCTATATTTTTAAATTTTTATCATACGAAATATGCATAGAAAATGCTTAGACGACAATTATTACCTATATGACACACAGCAAACTTAGTGCTCACCAATGCTCACTGGTCGAATATTCAACCGCTTACGTTAACTTTTCGCTCCAGTTCGGCCAACGCATAGAAATGGTTGATGATATGGCCCAAGCGCGCATAAAAATAAGCATAGCAACCAAACTGGGCGATAATACACTTCCACGCGACTAATCAGACGCGTAAGTTGGTTAAATTAAAGTGGTCGATTTAGCGACCAACAACCTATAAAGGGTTAAAAAAGGATACACCCTTACCAGACACATAAATCTATTTAAAAAACATATTTTTTTCTACAAACGTCAAAAAACGACAAGGTTCGCGAATTGATAGCAATGTGCGAAGTGACACTTTGTTTCATTTTCCTATGTTACCATGACACGGTTCGCGAAGTAATGCGCGAAATTCCTATTTCGCACCCTGCATGTAAATTATATGGGATTTTAGAATTTTGATTTCTGGTAAATGAAGAACTAAATCATAACTAATTATTTATTTCGAAATATTCAAGAATAAACAAACAACAAATATCAAACTAAACACTAATGCATATTCTAGTTATTATTTATATTAACATTAATAGTACAACCAGTACACGAACATTTAATCCCAGACTAGATAGTTCTGATTTTGCTTGAGATATGGGGGTTTTGGGACTTGAGACACTATCCAATTTTGATGTAGAGGTACTTGATCTCGGTATTTGACACTCTAAAATTTTATTTGATAGCATCCTCGGCGTATCCCTCGGCCACTGTCGAAGATTTCCATCCTCCGTTGCGCTTCAAACTAAATATATCACCCCCTGCATTAGCAAGGAGTGTGGCTGAAGTTCTCCGGAAACAATGCCTCATCACACAGTAGGCCTCATAATCTGGCAGCTTCAAGTATTTTGCTATCATGCTATGCATCTTACCAATAGAATTTATGCCGACCACTTGGTTAACACATCTTTTATTTTAATATTTAAAAAAAAATCTGCGACTGGTAGCATTTCTTGAACGAAGAGCTGCGTATTTTAGGTAAATCAATATAATTCAAATTTGACACTGTAAAGACTCGGTCTATGTTTGTTTTTGTATCGGGTACTTTAACAACCAAAATTGAATCTTTATCTTCTATGTTACCGACCGTCATTTTAGTAAGTTCCTCACAGCGGCAAGCACCAGAAATACTAAGTATTAAAACGACCTAAAAGGAAATCGATGACGATGTTCAGTAATAAAAAAAAAACATTCCAAGCTAAGGTATTTTTTTTCGAAGCAATAATATAATAATAATAATTTTTAGGGATATCTCGATTTTAAAGTTTCAGGAAAAAATGTTGTTTGCAACTCGTGCGCGAACTACTTTGGTGATCTCGACTAATTTTTCAACTCGGCTACGCCTCGTTAAAAAAATCAAGTATCGTTCACCCAGAGATATGGAAGTGGGAGAATGAGCTTCGACGAGTGCGCATCCAAATTTTTGTCGACGGCAAGATGGCAGACATCTTCCAGGTCTCGCTGTCACTTCCCCTCTTTAATTGACATATGTTTGTTTTGTTTTTCGTTTGTGTTGTTATCTAGTTAAAATTTATTATTATCTCAATTATTCTACACACTAATTCAAAAAGGCTTGTTGTATATTCATAGTCATTCTAAGAAAGCTAATACGCCGGGAATAATGATTAGTTTTCATGTGTAAGTTTATACAACATAATCGTGTTTACAGATGATTCAAAACTGTTTATTTTTAGTTTTCCTAAAGGCGATTTGTAAAAATCGTGATTGTAATTGGGAATGGTCAAAAATAAGTGTATGATGTGGCCATTTAAAGAGGATGCTTTTATTACGTGTGGAGGAAGAAGACACTTGGAATCAATGTTCGTGCTTCTGTAAAACAGTGCACTCTTATAGTGTCCATGAAAGCACAAGTTCAAGTGTACCAGAAATATATCAAATAAGAATGGTCCTTACTTGACAAGAAGATTATTTGGAGGAAAAGAAAACATAAGATAGGGTATTTTAATCGAACAGCAAAAATTTAACACTTTTATTGTAAAGTTTGTTGTAGGTAGTTGTAGTTTTGTGCTAAATATTTCTAACATTAGCAGCAGCCGTGTTCAGAGTGTCAAGAGGAGGAGAATTCAGTTAATTAGATTTATGCACAGTTAGAGGTATGAAGGCTTTTTCAAACATAGTATCGAGTTATATAGTCAACATTTTTAGTATTCCTACAACTGTAAAAACAAGGAACATTGGACTGAAAAAATGGCAAGATTTATATAGGAAGAAAGGGTATTATGCCAATAAGAAAATTAAATCTGTAGGCAGAAGTTTCTTATTTAAAAACTGTTATGGGGCATATATTAATTTGTATCTGTGCCACAAATCACTGAGAAAAATCATATAATATTCATAATTGTTAACGAGATGATATTTAAAGAGTGTTAAAAATGAGATTATTAGTCATGAAGCTTACAATGTTACTTTGTTTCAATATTACACTTTTATTCTTGTAAAATCTATGATGAAGCTCAAAAGCATTTTGCAATGGCCTTAAATTGTGAGCCAGGATTTATAGCAAAGGTATTTGATGCAATGAAACTTAATCAGGGGATTGTCAATCCCATGTTTTTAAATAGATAAAATACAGGCCAAAGTTGACAATATTACAGTTGAGAAGAAACTATTTTATCTTAAAAAAAATTTCTTAAAATTCTGAGATCATATAATCTAATTTTCTTAATAAATTAGGTATATGTATGTTGTACATACAGAATTTTGGTATGGACAAATAAGGATCGACAAGCTTCTTTTGTGCAAAAAATAAATTATTTTTTGTAGTATTAAGACAAACGATAATGTGTTTTACAAACTTACCGGTAACAGTTTTTTTTATAATAAAATATTTAGGAATAATTTGGGTTGTTTATCAATATATTAATGACTTGAATTTTGACAAATTGAATTTGTATCAAAATAATTTTACGAAATATAAAATTGATGTTCTATTACAAGACTGAGTTTTTTTTGTCGACAAAAACCAGGATAAATACTAATAATAATACCCATGATAAAATCAATGATGTTTATGTATTATGAAAATATTTGTTAGAGGACATGTTATGTAACAGTTTTTGTAACACAATTTGAAGGGACGAATAAAAAAAATAAAACAAAAACATATTTTTTCTAGGTTTATATTAAAAATACATTGTAAGTAATCATCAAAAATAATTATGAACCAAATGTTTTTTATGAATATACAACTTGAACAAAAAGTTGTTTAGAACAATTTTTACCAAATTTGCAAAAAATTTAAATTCAAACGCGTAATTCTCTACAAGTAAACATGAAATAATTGTAAATACTTATTTAATGGCATTTCGAGTGTTTAACGACGAAAAGGTCATCTGTCCGTAGCGTCTTTTTCAGAATATTCGTATATTATTTAGTGTATTATATATCAATATTGTACGCAGTTTTGAAACTGATAATTAAATAAATCATATTAATGTTAACTAACCATAATAAATGATAGAATTTCACTAAATTTAAATTGCCCCCCGTATGGTTGAAAACAGCAAATTGATATTTGATTACTTATAGATTACCACCTATATACAAAATGACACGGAGACCTGGAATATGGCGCCCAATTTGATTAGACCTTCTGCGCATGTTGAAGCTCATTCTCTATCCCTTCTATTTTTCTGCGTTCACCAAACTAGCACTTCACGCACTAGATACAAAAATAACTATTTCTTGAATTTAAAAAGTACACCATTTAAAAATAATTTTTATTGAAATAAAAATGAATTATAACCTTGCTAAGGCTTGTAAGAGCTATTAAAAAATACAGAATAGTACGGGTCAAGTAAATAAATGACGTCTAGGGCTTGACCTTGACAAAATTATCACCAATTGCCATTCCCCAGCCTTCTTTGCCGCCTTTTTTTCGCGAGTACATTATAATACGTCATAATTACTGTCAGAAAAGTTTCAACAGATATCTCAAAATAATTTGCGGCATACAATTTGAGAGGTTTTTGAGATCTCTTGATAAAGAATATTAAGTCCTTCTTGAAACTGTTAGATGTATTCAGCCAGTTGCAGTTGTATATTGCCGCAGGTATATTTTCACTCTAAACCAAAAAAAATGTTATAATAGCTATTTATGTAACAAGATGCGAAATGAATGTGTTTTAAGCACAGGACGCAAAATTGTTGGACAATGCGTCGAGTGCTTAAAACACTCTTTTCGCAACGAATTTCATACAAGATTTTTTGTGAAAGCGGATAATTTGAGATTTTCATGCTATTATTATTATTTATTTTTAAACATTTTTTAAAATGTTCTGGTAATCGGTTTCTAAGGCATTGTTTATGCATTGTTTAATGACAAAGTTCTCTCAGGTTCAAACGTCGCGTCGCCGTATTTCCTACAATGTTTTGTGAAAAAATGAGTTTAGATATTCAACAAGCTGCTGAAACTGCGCTATACACGTTAGTGCCCGAGAAGTCGAAAAACTTATACGAGACGATGGTCTCGTATAAGTTTTTCGACTGACATGTTGTAGATGTACAACAACTTTGAAACCTGGCTCAAAGAAAAACACGTTCACAGAATTTCACAGAAAAGGTATTGCTAGCCTATTTCCTGAAGTTATCCACTGCCTTAAAGCCGTCGACTCTGTGGAGTAAATATTCGATGCTCTCCGCACCATGATTTACCTGAACAGAAACGTAGATATTAGCAAATTCACAAACCTTATTGTATTATTAAAAAGAAAAGCTACTTTAATAATTTAAATAATTGTACCTTTAAGATTTATAATAAATAAATATTTTCATTGTTTCTAACGTTTCATTTTTTTACTTTTAGGCACTAGTGCCTCAGAGAGAACACTAATAACTAAGGTGAGAGAGACCGATCAACGTTAATTTTTGAAGACTGTGTTAGTGGGGCGGCCATTGGCGTCTAACCCGAACTATGAGCGCATTATCGATATAGTAGGTATTGCTTTCATACCTATTGTATACTGGCGCCAAAAATTTAAAATTTGTGTATTTGAACCGAATCTTAATCTTTCAAGTTTATAATAAGAAATCTTCGTAGTTTTTTTTTAGATTATTTTGTTGACAACGAAAATTTATTATTAGACTTTAAAACCTATAAATAAAATACTGTGTAGGAACATAATAATTTATTTAACTTAGTTTGGTTTTCAGTTTTTGCAGAATGCATTTACCAGGTTTTTGGTGGGTTGTGGATTGTCATGCCTTTTCTTGAACTAAAAATAAATAAGTTCAATTTTTCATTAAGGTTTAATTTTACATGCTTACCAGTTTAGGTAATCCGTTTCTGTACATATCGTAGTGGAGCCCATACTCCTTGCCATACTCCAACTCAAGGCTGCAATCTTCAATATCTTTTTTATCTAACTTGGTTGGGAGTAAACAGGGAAGCACGGTTGAGAGCTCGCACAGAGTATCAGTAGGTATTCCGTAGGTATTCAATGTTTTTGATAGTCTTTATTCCATAACAAGAACCTATGAGTTGAAAAAAATAATTTGTATTACTGGTAATTGGTAATAATACCAGGTATAATACCTAGTCGTTCCATAATACCAGGTATCAGAAAAGAATAAGAATGTGATGTTTTACTTTTTCATTCGGATTTATCCCATAGGTTATGCTTACCTATGTAAATAAGCAATGTACGACTATTAGTACGAGAGCTAGCAACGTCGGAAAAACAAGTATTTTAAGACGTCTGGCTCTTTGATATATCTATTACTATGCTCTCTGGCTGCCGGTAAACGTTGCGTTCCCTACTGCGCACTGAAAGAAGATCCTATATCTTATTAGTCATTTAAATTTTAGTATTGAATATAAACCGACCGAGTAAAAAAACAAATAATACTTTACTATCAGAATATATACGAAAATAAAATAAAAGTTTTTGCCCTGACCCAGATTCGAACTCTGAATCGTCGGTTCGTAGTCGGGAACTCTACGCACTGCGCTATGGAGGCATGTTCGATTTATATTCAATACTAGAATTTATAGGACTAAATTTAAAAAAATAGGATCTTCTTCGGCAGCCAGACGGGCCGCATACTGTTCCAGAGAGCATATAGTAAAAGATATATCAAAGAGCCAGACGTCTTACAATACTTTTTCGAAAACGTTGCAAGCTCTTAGACTAATAGATAAAAGACTTATGTTGTAAACAAAATATGTGACATCAAATTTGGTAATGACAAAATCATATTTTTGCTGGTATTTTAATTCTAGGCAGTATTATAAATTTTACTAATTTTAAAGTAGATTTTTGCAAATACCTTTTAAATACCGATTCTAAATAAAAAGTGTGTGCATTCACTATTACTATTAGGTAATTACCGAGATAAAACTTACCTTTAAAGGAAACGTTTTGTCTGGATCTCAACCACAAAACAAAAATTACAAAAATGCCGAATAATCGTGGAATCTCAAATAATCAATAATGACATCATATGACAATAATCTTCTCTTCTCACAAGCTACGTAAAAGAACAGGTACATTCAGTCAAAAACAATGTATTAATCCGATTATCAACAGATTTTAGTTATCTCCTTCTAGAGCTAAGAAATAGAAAAAGCTACTGACAATCTAATTGATCCTGTCAAATGTTTAACTCGTAATGTTGAAAACTTCCTTTTTTGACCGCCAAAGCGGCGCGCAGACCAGAGCGGTAGCGGTGCGGTCACAATGCGATCGTGAACATCCGCACACCAAGGCGGTCCGCGGTCATAGATAACAGAGCTAATTGGCGGTCAGTGTCAGCACCGTTTAGAGAAGATTGTTACAAATTTTCATTTTTTATAATAATGAACATTGAACAAACATCTTTTTTTCGAACGTCACAGAAGTATTAATTTTTACGACGTGATTGACAATATAAAAACGCAATTTTAACGCCTAGGCGTAAAAGTAAAGGCTGGTTTACATTGGTATTAATAGTAGTAGAGTTCACTAGCATACTTTTTTTCTAAAACACTCTACTTTGCCCACTTTGGTAGAGTAACTATGTACACGTCTCCAGTAATTTGAAAAGATAGTTCAGTTTAAAGTGTGTGACAATGGACACGCAGGTTAGGCAATGGAGATTCCTTTACCAGATCTTTCTACACTTTTTATGAAAGAATCCATTAAAGGAAACCATTTAATATTTGGAACATAGACATCATTTAAACCAGAACCTGATTTTTTGACTTTTTTATTTTGTTAACTTCTTGATTATAACTACACCTCAAATTTTTTGTTTTAATTCATCTAACCTAACCAAAATTTTCCTTTGATATATATTTTACAATTTCTTTGTAGATCGCTGATCTCATTGATCTATTTCTATAATTAGGGCGGCTGATATTCCATATACACTCGTAATCCTTGTATACTGCCACTAATTTCGTAGTTTCAGATACCGTCCACTTCATTTTCTTTCATACGTAAGCAAAATTTTAAGTTTTAATTAAGAAGTAAAAAGAGATCGGCAAGCACAAGAAACATCCAAACACTCACCTCTACTAAAGCTAGTCTAGTGCCTGTTTACACTGGTATAGTAAACTAGCAAACCGGTAGAGTAGAGTAAGATGGTGATAGTGGGGGTAGGCTAGTAGAGTGTACTATTCCACACGTGCTATCCACTCTACTCGCCCTTAGACTATCTATAGTACTATAATGTAAGTAGCACAAACTGTTTACATTATTCTAGTAGTGGGATAGTACGCACTCTACCACCGTACTCTACTACTATTAATACCAATGTAATAGAATAATCAAGCTTTGTAAAATTTTATCTTTTTGGTTTGTTATTCTAAGATGGAACCATTTCAGTTTACGAAGTTATCAGTTGACATAGGCAAACGAATTTTAAAAGGCCTAAGCAAATTATCTAATGATATTTAAGACACATAAACTCTCTAAAAGTACGCATATATCCTGAGAAACTAACTAAGCAAATAATACAATCTTCCAAATAATTTAAAGTCACATAAACGAGGGTAAAGTAGAACAAACATTCATCCCTTATTATCAAAACTCTATTTGACAGAGTGGTACCCATAGAATAACTAACTGAAAGAAATGAAAACACCTATGTTAAAGCCTGGAAACACGCGCTCGACGTGATCCAAGCGGGCTACTGGCAGAACTAAAAGTTCGCGCCATATTTTTAAATGGACCTTTACTGCCAGTTCATAAGTTTTTTACTTATATTTGGTAATTTCAATCTAGATTATGAACTTATTTGTAACAAAACATTTTACAAAATAAAAATAATGTATTTTGATACAAATAAATTAATAATCTAGGTTGAAATTATCCCTGAAATTAGAATAAAACACGAAAAATTTGTAACTTGATTATTTTATTATAACATTGTTAATAAAATTACATATAACACATTCAACACTATACAAGTATATATAAAAGTTATCAGAATTTATACAATCAGTTATAAGTAATTATAAAAAAGGTTATAAATTATAAATAAATAATTCATTATATAAAAGACATATAGTTACCGTGAATATAATTTGGTATAACTTTAATCTCAACTTTAATGACCTATTCAAATAGAAACATCTTACAATTCACATTATATAATACACAAAGCCAAGGGACAAAATTGTTATTAAATCTATTCTCGATGACTCGAAGCATTTTTTTTTCAAATAAAACAGGACATATAGGGCTTATAAATAATACAAGGGTATAGAAAATATATAAATAAGTAAATACAAATATATTTTCAACCTAATGATTAATGATTATACTCGTTTAAATAAATAAATGATCTTTTTAAAATTACTTGTTTGTCTTTGCAAATTTGTATATTTAATATTTATCTAAAAGCGTACACTTACATAAATTACTGCACAACCTTTAAAATTAAGCTTTTAATATGTTATACAAATTCTTGATTCGATATAAATACACTTAAATAAAACTTTAAAATTAATGATCTTCCAAATTTCTGAGACAGCCATTTTGTTGAAAGAATTTGTTTTGATTATGAGAAATTTCATAAAAATTATCACAGGGATTAATTAATCTTATATATGAAACTACTTGGCTTTTAAATTTCACAATCCTATCGTCCAAAATACTCTAAATTCGCAAAAATCCGTAAAATATTCCCATAAAAACAAATCACAATTCACTTCCACTTCACAGAAACTGACAGACATTGCCAAATATGGAATGACGTTTATTTTTCAATTTATTTTACTGATCTAACTGATCGGGGTCACTTAGAAATTAAATTTTTATTAAATTATTTAATTATAATAATTGTTTCTGGCGAAAACAACTTCATATCAATGTTTATTCATAGGGTAGCAAAGCACATCACTGTTAAATTATCAACATTTTATATAAATATTTATATTTTTCAACTACTCCAACTACTCCAATTACTCCACAGATAATCAAACGAATTGTTAATTAAACTATACTCTGTAAATGACTTGATAAAATCATGATGAAATTAAAGTCCCTAGATGAATATCTAGGGACTTTATGATGAAATTTCTACGCAGACTTTAGATTAAATTTCTACGCAGCGCCATCTATCCCTCTACTGGCAGAAACTCCGCCGTGTTTCCAAAATTCAAATGGCAGTTTCATCCGCCTGGTGGTACCAGTTGTGTACCATAGGGATATCTCAAATAAACAACGCAGAAAAAGCACGTAGGCATGCTTAAGGAAATAAGTAAAATTAAATCATTCCCTCGCTAGAGGTTTTACATTGAAAATTAAAAGTATTAAATATATGTTTTAAAATCAGAATCCAAATGTTCACGAGATGAATGTCTGAAAATGATAGAAATAGGATTATCTTTTTTTCCGTTCCTAGAGTTAAATAGAAATAGACAAAAATGTGAAGAAATAAAGAGTTAATTTCTAGGCAGTTTTTTTTCTAAGGTAATCCTATGGCACGATATCATTTGTATTAGTTAAGGCTTAGATTATGAATATTATCCAGCAAATTGGTAAAATAGTAAGATTTACACGGAAGGGTTTAAAAATTACATTTAATTAATAAATAGGACATGCTGATGCCCTCTCGGATAAGAACCAGAAACAAGGGTGAAAGAAGTCTAGGGATCTTTCGGGGAAGGAACCCTTCGGCCAATTAAAAAGGTGCAAAATATGCATTTGGATGGGTATTCGAAGGTTCCTCAAACAGGGGCGTGCCGAAGATGTAGTAACGCCTTTCCGAGATAGTACCAGCATCAGTATTTTCATCTTCAAAATTAGTTCGGTACTGACTTTTAAATTAGACGGTCGAATTTACTCCGTGTAGATCTTATATTATCCAGTGGTCTTTTTAATTGTTTTAGTAAGTTCTCTATCTAAAGATTTTCTCAAATAAATTCTCAAGTTAGGAAATTCTAAGCTATTCATGCTTACAGTATTTTAATTGTTGTTTTTGGATTTACTCTAATATTTTTCTTTATTAATGATTTAAGACTTTCTGTTTGTTCTAAAGGCTTTAGTAAATTTTAGATGTCATTGCATAAGTGATTATTTTGCAATTGTTCTTTTTATTAAATTCTAATTTAAATTTAATTGTTCAGTGAATATTTTTTTAATATATTAATTTTCTGCCAATGATAATTCTAAGAGAGATTTGAAAGTGTATGCTAATTGTTGATAATTTAAATTGGACTAATAAGAAGAATATTTTGTATTTTTTTATTTAACTTTATTATCTCTGAGTTTTAATTTCAATTCTCTAATTGTCATTAATTATTTTTGATTCAATTTCTTTCTTTTTCATTAATTATAAATGTTTTGTTGTTAAATCTTTTTCTTTATTTTTTTATTTATTTATTTCTTTATATTAAATATAGTTAGGTGTTGTGAAAAATCGGCATTTTATTTCTTTATTTCACCTAATCACTAAAATATTAAGTTATTTAAAAGAACACTGTGATAACCGGTCGAGTGGTTCAATCCAAAGTATGAGTCCAAGACCGAAGAGGTAAATCTACAAGGGGATCAATGAAATATTCGACAGGTTTTTGTTGTTGATGAAATGCTGACGGATGTTGACGTAATAAGGTAAGTGGCAATAGAGTTTATAATAACTGAATTTAGAAAGAGCCCTTACCATAAAAGTGCGATGCCTTAATTTCTATTTTTAACTGGTTATATTTTGTTTTTATATGTAAACGATAAACTATATTTACGCTCTGAAAAGTCGGTGTTCTCATTATCCAAGTTCTGCCTACCGCTCAATAAATTATTTTAATTATAATTATATAAAGGCCACACTACCATGTTAACGGACAAATCTGGAAAGTTTTGTCACACCAATGTAAACCAGCCTTAAAGCATTTTTACGCGTCAAACGTATAACTTCGCCACGAAAAGTATCAGTTTTACTCTTAATAAAACAATATATTATTACTCTTGGCTTTATTAGATAAATCATATAAAATTGGTTGCACACCCACTTTTTCAATATTTTTTTTCTGTATTACACATGATAACGAGGGTGATTCTACTTGTTAAATATCGTGCGAACTGGCGGGCAAATGGTGCATGCAGCGTTCTAATCTGCTGTACCGCCGTCCGCAAAGTTCCACGCGGTAGTTCGCTGCAAGAAAAGGCGGGCGCGTTCACCAGATCGCAGTAGTGTGCTCTCTTCAATTTAGTTACATGTACCAATACTGTCCGCAACGCCTCCGCATCCGCCACCGCGCCCGCCGCCGCTCTGGTTTGCGCGCCGCTTAAATGCTATGCGCGTCTGGGATGCGTGGTGACAAAATAAACTTGTCTACGAAATGCCCTATTCCACAAGCCCTCTCACTTTAGTTATTAGTGTTCTCTCTGCTAGTGCCTAAATAAGTGTCACTTTTAGATACTAGTGCCTAAAAGAATGTCATTTCGAATCTCAAATAAATATCAAAAACTGTCAATTTCGAAACGCTTTCACAAAAAAATATTTAATTTTTGAGAAATATACTTTGATACCTTTCTTGTCATTTCTGTGGCGAACCAGCACGGTACAAACAGAAGGTTGGTGATGGCTACTTGATAAACTACCAAGTAGAAAAATTCAAAAGTTTTTGGTTCGGTCTAAAAAAAGTATTTTTGATTAGACTGTTTACTTTTTAAAAATACGGGATTTTATTGTAGTACCAAGCTGAGTAAGAATAAATCCATACAAAGGGCCAAGGTACTTGCAAAAATTTGTCCAAAGTAGATTTGACCAAATACATGTTCTGTGGTTTTCAAGAATCTAAGATTATCAAAAAAAATATTATTAAATTATAATATCACAAAATTATATAAATCACAATACAATATACAGGGTGGCGTCTCTCATACGCCGCCGAGGCTCCAAGGAGAACGACAGTTTGTATTGAAATGAAATTTTGCGAGCATATGTAGGTTAGTTTAGAGCATTTTTTAAAATTATAGTGAGTTCTACCCATATCACAAATACCGAAGTCTACAACAGAATAGGCAGAGAGAGAGAATTGCTCAATATAATAAAAATAAGAAAAACATCATACTTAGGGCATATATTGAGAAATGAAAAATACCACGTCTTACAATTGATAGTTAAGGGTAAGATTGAAGGAAAGAGAGGTCTCGGCAGGAAGAAACTATCTTGGTTGGGAAACATCAGAAACTGGACTCACCTAACTTTTGAAGAACTTATAAGGAAAGCCGAGAATCGTGAAGATTTTGCCAATGTGATCGCCAACCTCCACGAAAGAGACGGCACGTAAAGAAGAAGAAGAGTTCTACAGGGTGTCACAAAAAAAAGTTACACATCAAAGTTTTGTTTTTTGCAATGGAACAACCTATATATTAATTGATTTTCGGATTCTAGAAAAAAAATAAAGGCGAGTTCCATTAGAGAAGTATATGGCTAAAATGTAAGGTTTTTGACATATTTAACATTTTCTAAAAATGAAGAACAACTTTTAAATTTCAATGAGAGCTACTTAAATTGGAATTTGCCCGGTATATCCTAATATATAGTTAAAAAAACCATTGTGTTCTAAATGAAATTAAAACTTGACCTAAAAAGTTATACAGGGTGAGGCATAATTAATATTGAAATTGGTCACATTTAAAAGCAAGTTACTCTTTTATTTTAAATAGAACACCCAGTATATTATTTCGATATTCAATGGGAAATTTATGTTTCTTTAAAATACTATTAAGGTTGCCTACCCTTCAAACAAAGATTTTCCTGGATATTTTCATTTTTATGATTTAGTGACTGTAGATATTTATTATTTGGTAAAATCTAGGTGACTGTGATATGTCTGACGTTACTTCAACATAGATTTTATATTATCACTGACCGTTATAAATGACTTTTAATTACAGTAAATAGTGTAAAAACTAGCTACTTTTTGTACGATCGTACAAAATATTTTGTAATTATTTTTTTTTTGACAAAACAACTTTTAACTTACTCCAAAATAGTGAAATGATGCTGAATACAATTCACAAAATTATCTTTATTCCTTCTGTCATCTTCATTCTCACCCAACATCAATATTCTTTCACAAAGAAGATCACATTGCAGCCCAATAATTGTACAAAACCCAGCTACAATCACGTCCACATATATATTTACACCAGAAATATAAATAATTGACACAGCCTGGTGAAGGTAGGCTAAAACATAGCTAGTACCCTCTGAAACATCAAAAGGATACCAAGCTTGTATCGGCATTCCTGTCTCTTTTGGATAAAATAGTGGTACTGAGACCGAGGATAGTACTGCGACGAAACTGACCACAATAAGGGCTGTTTTTATGTTCCAGAACAGCCCCAAAACATTATTTATTATTACTTTTTCTGCATTATTCTTTTCCTTGAACGTAGCTTGATCTAAATCTAGTACCAGTTTTCTGAATGCTTTTCGGTTTTTGAAGAGATAGTACGACTTCAGTTGGGCCATGAGACAGGTGAACATGACATATCCTATTGCTGCCATGGTTCGGATATTGCTGATGTTAATCAGCCAGCATGTGAGAACGATGCAGTTGAATAAAGTGATGAAAAACCCATTGATTATAGAGAAATAAATTCTGTACCATAAGCGGGTGGTACTTTCATTTTCTAACCAGCCAGCGAACCATTTTAAACCTACAAAATCAGATTGGAAATATGATTTGTATGAAGTGGACATGATGGTGGACAAAGGAAAATATAACTAATTCAGAATTTTTTGCATGTAAGTTAATATATGTATATGCGAAAGGAAAAAAAGAAAAACATCTCCTTAAGGTTGGTTTACACTTCATTTATTAACTACAGGCTCCGGCAATAGTGAGTCGTGTATTTGTAGTTCCCAGAATAAAAAACTTGAGAATTTTGTTTAAGTGTATGTATTTCAGGAAAATATTTTAACTTCTATAGGTGGCTGGAAAACTGTGAGTGGATCGGAATTATATTTTTTAAATGGAACACCCCGTATATTATTGCATTTTTGGTTTTATTTCAGATCACTTTACATAATTCTAAGGTAGTAAGTAGTATTTATAAGATAATATAATAAGAGTAAATATATTTCGATAATTTTAGAGATACTAATAAATAAATAAAAAATATATATTTTTTAACCTTCCTTAAAAAAGTTACTACAAATACAAAAGCTGTCCTCAAATCAAAACTATATTAGATATTTACTTTAGATGGTCTATACTTAGTTTGCTATAAACATCATAATCTTAAATCATACAGGATGTTCAATTTTCTATGCCAAACTTTCTAAAATATAATTTAATAATAACTTTTCTTCGTTTTTGTAAATCGAACAGCCTGTATATTATTATTTCAGTAGATGGAGAATAATTAAGAAATTAACATTTTTTGTATTTGGATTATTTCAATTTTTTTTTAGTTCAGTTTTATATTTCATATGGCATTTTCCACAGTAAATTTATATCAAAGCCACCCAATGATTTTTCTCTCATATTTTACCGTTATATTAGTTATTTACAGTACAAGTGTGTTTATGAACATGATTACAACAACGAGTGTGAACGGTTAGAACGACGAGGTCGTAGACAAAGTCGTTCTAATCACACGAGTGTTGTAATCATGTTTAAACGCACGTGTCATGTACCACGTTTTATCTACAACCGAAAAATAAGAAAATACTGTTTTAATTTTCGTTTATTACTCGCCCACCTTTAACTATGACATTTGTCACATCTTTTTAATTATAATTGTCGGCGCATGGAGGTTGGAGAAGTAGTTCCGTCGCAGAGGGATATACATATAGATACATCAAAAGAAAACAAGAAAATTGTTGCGCAGCACATTTTGGGATCAAGAATCGCCGAGGAAGCATGGCCAGCCCGAGTGCCAGCCAAACCGATCAACAGCCCAATCTATTTCAGTTAGACCTTCACTATTATCACCGTCATCATCATCAGCAGCAGGAATTGTTTTGAAGAAGTGTAAAAAATGTGTTATTAATATTTATAATAAATGGTAGTAGGAATTTGTATCAAAAATTAATATATTTAGATGTTCGTAGTTGTTTTTCATTATTATAAAAATTAGTTGTGTTATAGATTCATAACACCACTAGTTGTGTTATGAATCTCATAACGTAACTGAAATACTAAAACAATAGTGATGTAAAAACGTTATAACTAAACGGTTGTAGATAAAAAAAAATTATACTGCGTGTATCTGCAAAACCATTAAAATTTTTGAAATACTCTAAATACAAAAACTGTTTATTTGTTAGTTCTCCATCTGTTAAAAAATAATATATAGGGTGTTCCATTTAAAAAAAAGCATTTAAAAAAAAAAGTATTTTTTTTAAAACGTGGCGTGGAATTTTGAAGATCCTGTATGATTTACAATTACCATATCTATAGCAAAGTAAGTACGGACTCTCTAGTAAGTAAATACCTAATATGGTTTTGATTTCAGGACAGTTCTTGTATGTTTAATAAATTTGTTAAAATATTTTCCCGAAGTACATCCTGGTACATACTTTAAGTTATCACTAAGTTTTCACTTAAACAAAAGCCTCACGTTTTTTATTCTAGGAGCTACAGATGCCCGACGCACTATTGCCGGACCTTGTATAAGCAAAACTAGTTATTCCGTAACTAAAAAAACGTGTGATAAAGGCTTAAGTTTTTCTTAAATAAGTTTATTCTTCACACAAAGAAATTCAGGAATAAAAAAAATTGAAAATCACGGTGGGAGACAATTTTTTTTTAAATTACTGCTATTAGCAACATATCTGAGGAAAGAAAATTATATAGAAAAATGTTTGTAAGAATATTCTATTCCAGAAAATATGTGGTTAGGGATGTTTTAAAACTAAAGACCGTTTTATTAAGAATAGATAATATAAAGAATAATGTTTTTTATCTATGATTTACATATACACAGTGTTCTAAAAATCAACTCTATTATACAGGGTGTTCCTTAATGACATGCTAATATTTAAGGAGGTGATTCTTGGACCTATTCTAAGAAAAAACTTCATATGCATATAAATATGCCCTAAACATCTTAACTTCTTACATACAGGGTGGTAAAATTTTCTAATTTTTTTTATACTGACTTTAATTTTTTAAGCAAAAGCTATGCGTCGGACAAAAAAATCAAGAGACAGACATCTTATAATGTTTAGCAATGAATGGAGATTTTGAAAATAATTTTTATTTTAAGAGAAGTCAGTGGTGTACCACTTTTTTCTTCAAAATTATTCGATGTAAAACCCGCATGGACGGCACTGGTTGAAATAAATAAAATTCTTTGTACACCAAAAAAGGTGTTTTTATGCATAGAAGACGTGTATCAAGTTTCATAAAGACATCTGTAATAAAATCAGAGTTATTATGAAAAAAAAGTTTTTTAGAAAACACTACCACTCTGTATCTCAGTAATTAAGATGTTTAGGACGTATGTACATTTACATGAAGTTTTTATCTCAGAATAGGTCCAAAAACCAAGTCCTTAAATATTAGAATGTCATTAAGGAACACCCTGTATAGAAATATTTGATCTTATCTTAAGCTAATCGTCAAAAATAATTAGCAATTACACAAATAGGAGTTTATTCACAACGTCCAAGTAAAAATTTCTCACAAAAAGCATACAATGTACCGTATGATCGAAAAAAAAAACGGCGGGAGTGATGGCTATGAAATTAAGATCGCTGTCATTTTATATGTAAATTTGTATGGGTAATGTCATCGATTGTCATTTACCAGCCAACTGGACGCCGTTTTTTCGATCGTACGGTATTAGTACTGAAAAAAGTTATATATGTAATTATATGTCAATGACCTAATCAATTATTGTCATTTTTACTCAAATACAAATAAACCTAAAGCAATATTACTTTTAAATAGGTTAGTAGTACAAATAGGCATTGAAAGTATTGAAAATTTTATTAGACACCTTAATGATCTAGCTTCAAAAAGCTTGCTGCTAGGAAGGAGAACGATATATCGATGGTTTAAATATCGATACATTTTTAAATTATTATCAAAAATAAAGGGTCCAGGGGAAAACCATGATAAGCGCTAACTTCTTAATTTTAGGGTTTTACAATATTATGGTAGGTTTAACTGGTCCCTGCAAAATGTATAAACTCTGCAGGGCAATAAGACTCAGTGGCGTAACAACAGACTCGCGGGCCTGTGTGCAAAAATTTTACCGGGCCCCCTATTACACCTACATATTTCAATACTTATATACTAATCTGAATAATATGCACTCATATTTTATAACATTTAATTAATTTTTATATAGTATTATTTATTACTGCAACACAGAATATGTAACCCAAAACATATAAACTATCAAATAAATAAAAAAATACATAAAAATAAAACAAAAAACAACAACAAAACTAACTAAATTAAAATAAACGATGTAAATAGGAACACGAACATCTTAAAATTATTTTTTCCTTGCTTTAGCATAGGCGAAAGTTGGCACAATATTACCAATGTCTATTGTCCGGGGAACTTTATTTTCCATTGAAATAATTGCCAAAGCTGATAACCGTTTTTCGCCCATAGTATTTCTTAAATAATTTTTGACAAGCTTTAATTTGGAAATAGATCTTTCAGCCGAGGCCACAGAAACAGGTATGGTGAGAAAAATATGACACGCTGTTAAAATCTCGCTGAAACTAGAAGACGATGAAAGGTTTTTAATTCAAATAAATTCAGTGAGTTCAAAAATGCAATTGATTTCATATAAATTATTTCGGAAACATTGCCTGAAGGAGAGTAATTGAGAAGAAATCGTATAGTCAATATCATCGGGGTATTTAAGGTATAGAACCTGACCCATTTCATATATATTCTCATCAGAAACAGAAGGATTCTGCTTGATTTGCGATAGCATGTGATAGATATGGAAATGCGGCGCGGGCCCCCCGAGGGGCTCGGGCCCGTGTTCTTCGCACACATGGCACATCGATAGTTACGCCACTGATAAAACTGTTTAGTCCTATGATACCGTGCTGGCAACAGTTACTTTTGGGTCGGCATTTACATGTGTGGAAATAAATCGCATAGGGATCTTATTAAGTCGGAGTGAGAGAAATGCGACCGACCGAGGCGACGCGCGACGGTGTGCTGTTGCGACGTTGCCGATACGCCTTTCCCTATCAAGTAAAGTAAAATCACGATAGCAAATCGCTTATTTTTAAAAGACTTTTTTATCAAGAGATAACTAGATAAAATTATTAGGTTTGTAATGTTTACTGAGCATCTGAAATAGAATTATAAGGATATCATTAAGGTGTCATTTTTTTATAACTAGAAAACGTCAGTAATCCTGATAATTTAAAAACTCAACTTTTTAACATATAACTGGCCATAACTCAAGAACCACTTTAGATATTGAAACTTTTTTTTATTTTCAAGATCGGATATTTTACAATGTGTTTAAATAAGAAAAATTCGATAAGGTTGTTTTTTCCATTCAAAAATTGTAAACAATCCATCCATTTTCTTTTAGAGCATAGCAATTTTTAGCAATCGTGTAATTTTTTTATTGATAAAGATTTTCACATACTGTCTACATAGAAAATACAGCAAAAATATTAACAAAGTTCTTGAAAAAACTACAATCTATTATCGATTATTTCTAATAGATTTCGAGATATCGATTTTTGAATTCAGAGTTTTAATAGCGCGACCACTATCGAACACCCACTCAATTCCACATATTTTTACCAAAAATGCAAGTGTTTCTAGCTGGCACTTAAAAAAATTCAAGCTATAGGGAAAATTACAACGACTCGTTAATAAATAAATAAATCAAGTATCACGAGACGTAATTAAATCGTGAAGCTGAGCGCAGGACGTACACCTCTCCCTAGAACTTTAAGTATTGACAGAGGTATTGATTGGGTCGACCGACCAACTTCGACAAATCTGCTGTATCCCCTTCCACGTCTCTTAGCGATGTGCACAGTTTCTCGGTTTATTTCATACGTTGGGCAACGTGTTTACTGTCCTCTCTTTGTTCAGTACATTATAAACGCATTGAACTCTTCTTACATACGGAAATCTCGACCCAAGACTAACCTTTGCCAGCCCTTAGTATATGTTTAGTAAAAATATAGTATCCAGTCAAAGAACCTGATAACTACCAGCCGTCCAGTGCTCTCCTGTAAAATCAGTAAAATGGCGCTTATCTTGTTTTTCCTTCAAATAAAAATGACATTTTAGATTGTCATAATACAATAAAATATATTTACCAGATAATTATACATATTTAAGATATGACACGACAAACAGTCACATTAGTTGTCTATACTTTAATTCATAGGTAAACTTTATATAAATTTATTATCTATGACAGAACAAATAGTTATTTTTGTTTACCCATGGTACTGAAAACTAAATAAAGTCTGACTAGAAAAAATTCATAATATTTGAATTATTGTTGGTAGACTGATATATAAATAAAATCAGAAGTGACCGCTCCGATTAATTCTAGTTTTCTTCCTTTTTCTCGACTGGAAAGCCAGTTACCGGTAGCGGCTAGACAGCTAACTTTCAATCCATAAAGATATTTCGAGATTTTTATTTTTTCCTTTTGTTATAAGCTTAAAGCTACATAAAATTCTAAATTTGGAGTTTGTGACACATCTAGAAGTACCTTAGAATTTTGATGATCTGTCAGTGAGTCAATGTCGAAATTAATGAAATTTGCCAAGCGATAATTCATAAACTATGAAGGATAATCTATACTAATATATAAAATCCTTAAGTGACTGACATACTGATTAATCACGATCCTGCTCAAACCACTCAACGTAAGAAGCTCAATTTTGGCATACAGGTTGATTCGAGGGTGTAGAGGTTCGATAAGAAGGGATTTTTCGAAATCCCAATTCCAAGAGGGTGAAACCACCCCTCAAATATTACAATATTTTTTATTTAAAAAACGGTCAAGTTTCCGAAAAAATGCTTAAACACGTATATTTTATTTGCTTTTTTTTACATATTTTAAGATATTTAAAAATGTATACAGGGATTTCGAAAAATCTGGTCATTGATTAATCACGATCCTGCTTAAAGCGCTTGACGTAAAAAGCTGATTTTTGGAAAACAGATTGACTTTAGGGTGTAGAGGTTCGATAAGAAGTGATTTTTCGAAACTCGAATTCTAAGGGGGTAAAACTATCGCTCAGATATTAAAATATTTTTTATTTAAAAAACGGTTAGTCTTTCGGGAAAAGCTTGGACAAGCATAATTTATTTGATTTTTTTTACATATTTTGAAATTTTTTAAAAAATCATAAAGGGTGTTCCAAAAAGTTAGGTAATTCTTAACCACGATTCTGCTTAAAGCGCTTGACGTAAAAAGCTTGTTTTTGGGAAACAGGTTGTCTTTAGGGTGTAGAGGTTCGATAAGAAGGGATTTTTCGAAACTCGAATTCTAAGGGGGTAAAACTATCCCTCAGATATTAAAATATTTTTTATTTAAAAAACGGTTAGTCTTTCGGGAAAAGCTTGGACAAGCATAATTTATTTGATTTTTTTTACATATTTTGAAATTTTTTAAAAATCATAAAGGGTGTTCCAAAAGTTAGGTAATTCTTAACCACGATTCTGCTTAAAGCGCTTGACGTAAAAAGCTTGTTTTTGGGAAACAGGTTGTCTTTAGGGTGTAGAGGTTCGATAAGAAGGGATTTTTCGAAACTCGAATTCTAAGGGGGTAAAACTATCCCTCAGATATTAAAATATTTTTTATTTAAAAAACGGTTAGTCTTTCGGGAAAAGCTTGGACAAGCATAATTTATTTGATTTTTTTTACATATTTTGAAATTTTTTAAAAAATCATAAAGGGTGTTCCAAAAGTTAGGTAATTCTTAACCACGATTCTGCTTAAAGCGCTTGACGTAAAAAGCTTGTTTTTGGGAAACAGGTTGTCTTTAGGGTGTAGAGGTTCGATAAGAAGGGATTTTTCGAAACACGAATTCTAAGGGGGTAAAACTATCCCTCAGATATTAAAATATTTTTTATTTAAAAAACGGTTAGTCTTTCGGGAAAAGCTTGGACAAGCATAATTTATTTGATTTTTTTTACATATTTTGAAATTTTTTAAAAAATCATAAAGGGTGTTCCAAAAAGTTAGGTAATTCTTAACCACGATTCTGCTTAAAGCGCTTGACGTAAAAAGCTTGTTTTTGGGAAACAGGTTGTCTTAGGGTGTAGAGGTTCGATAAGAAGGGATTTTTCGAAACTCGAATTCTAAGGGGGTAAAACTATCCCTCAGATATTAAAATATTTTTTATTTAAAAAACGGTTAGTCTTTCGGGAAAAGCTTGGACAAGCATAATTTATTTGATTTTTTTTACATATTTTGAAATTTTTTAAAAAATCATAAAGGGTGTTCCAAAAAGTTAGGTAATTCTTAACCACGATTCTGCTTAAAGCGCTTGACGTAAAAAGCTTGTTTTTGGGAAACAGGTTGTCTTTAGGGTGTAGAGGTTCGATAAGAAGGGATTTTTCGAAACTCGAATTCTAAGGGGGTAAAACTATCCCTCAAATATTAAAATATTTTTTATTTAGAAAAAGGTGAGTTTTTCGGAAAAACTCTTAAACACGTATATTTTATTTTGTTGTTTTATATATTTCAAGATTTTTTATAAATTTATACACGGAGTTTCATAAAACATGACCATTGAGTAATCACGATTCTGCTTAAACTGCTTGACGTTTAAAGCTGATTTTTGGTAAACGGATTGACTGTGGGGTCGTGTAGAGGTTCGATAAGGAGGGGTTTCTCGAATCTCAAATTCCAAGAGGGTGAAAACGCCCCTCAAATATTACAATATTTGTTATTTAAAAAACGGTTAGTCTTTCGGAAGAAAGCTTGGACAAGCATAATTTATTTGGTTTTTTTACAAATTTTGAAATTTTTGAAAAAATCATAAAGGGTGTTCGAAAAAGTTGGGTAATTTCTTAACCTCGATTCTGCTTAACCTGCTTGACGTAAAAAGCTTATTTTTGGCAAACGGATTTTTCGAAAGTCAAATTCCAACGAGATGAAACTGTGTCGAAATGTGGTCGAAAATGTCGCTAATACCTTTGAGGAAAGGATGGTACGGCTGTGCTCGACTTGGCGGGGGCATTACCGTGCCCCCAAATATATAAGATGTTTTTTAAGTAAATTAGTTATAAACTGATACAAATGCTTTGCAATTTTTTTTGTGTAAATTTTTCAAATATTATTGAGTTACGGTAATATAAAAATATTACCTCATATACAGGGTGTTTCAAAACAAATGCGAAAAACTTCAGGGGGTGATTCCTTGTTCAAAATAAAGGGTAGTTTGCTTTATAAACGTTGGGTCAAAAGTCAACCATTAGGGAGATATCGCGGTACAAAGATGGCGGAAAAATAAAGTTTTTATTTTTTATCTTGAAAACGAAAAGAGATAGACTAATGAAATTTTACGGAAGCATTACTGTTATGAAAACACACTTTCTGGTAATTTTTTCACTTTTTTAAAATGAGTGGAAGGGGTTGAAATAAACTACCCCTATCATTCTTGTTAATGAAATTTAAAGAAAAATCTTATCAAACACATGCAAAAAAAAATAATTTTGATAGTTTAGTTTATTTAGAAACTTTTTTATCTCTTGTGTTTTTTTGATAAAACTCACCGATTTGAAATTAAAAAATAAAATGTAAAGCTTACATGTCAGGACAAAAAACATTTTTAGATAAAGAATCTAGTGGGCAGCTGTAATTTTTTAGGAAAAATTCTAGTCGGCCTCTGTCGCTTTTTAGGATGTTTCTAATATTGTTTTATTTGACATTACCCTACTGCAATACGTTATTATCTAGATTATTATTATTATCATTATTATCACTAGATTCTTAATCTAAAAATATTTTTAGTCCTGACATGTAATGCTTTACATTTTATTTTTTATTTCAAATCGGTGAGTTTTATAAAAAAACTACAAGAGATAAAAAAGTTTCTAAACAAACTAAACTATCCAAATTAATTTTTTTGCATGTGTTTGATAAGATTTTTCTTTAAATTTCGTTAACAAGAATGATAAGGGTAGTTTATTTCAACCCCTTCCACTAATTTTAAAAAAGTGAAAAAATTACCAGAAAGTGTGTTTTCATAACAGTAATGCTTCCATAAAATTTCATTAGTCTATCTCTTTTCGTTTTCAAGATAAAAAATAAGAACATTATTTTTCCGCCTTCTTTGTACCGCGATATCTCCCTTATGGTTGACTTTTGACCCAACGTTTATGAAGCAAACTACCCTTTATTTTGAACAAGAAATCACCCCCTGAAGTTTTTCGCATTTGTTTTGAAACACCCTGTATATACTATATACTATATACTATTGAACATAGATTATTATAGTAGTAGCCAATAATTTACAGAAGATAGCACAATAATAATAATAAAATTGAAGTTATTCATACCGATAGATTTATTCTTTTTTCCATCCCTACTTACCATTAGGATATCAATACACTAGAATTGTTTTAGTGCATTAACGGCGAGTGAGGCGGGGTATTGAATGGGTCAAGAAACTTTGACGGCCCCATTATTCTTCATTTTTCAGGTCATATTAATTTTTCAGTAAACATGTATAGCGTGTTGATAATTTTTAACGTGCATGAAATGTTTAACTTTTTTTCCGTGGTATACAGTGGCTTGGGGTAAATACTTTGAGATGCACAATTTTAGAAAAAAAGCACATTTTTACGTAGAATTTAATGGTTTAAGTATAATGTTTTGAAAATTAATAATTTAAGAGTTATCATCAGAATAGTTGCACCTTGTATGTTTTTAATTAAACGAAAAGAACTTAAAATTACCTTTCCAAAAATATAACACACTTGATATTTTGTTACAGTCTCCTTCGCAATACAGAATTTTTAAAAGTTTACCATTTTTAACTAGTAGGCTTTGGACCCCTTATTGATGATCTGCCCCTAATAGAACTCGAAAACATGTTTTTCCAGCAAAAAGAGGCGCCGTCTCAAAACCCTGAAATTATCAGAAAATGTTTGTAGCCAGTTTCGTGAATAATTGAATAGCTAAGCAAGATTCCAGGCGTTGGCCATCGAGGCCGTCGCACTTAGTGCCTATGGATTTTTATCTTTGCGGAAGAATAACGGTTCTAATTTTTAAATTGCCCGTATAATTTAGACAATATATAGAAGTACTTAGCGGTTATGTGAGGTTATCTTTCACTCCTACTGAGTTAATGAATTCCGCGAAAAAATGTTCAATAACGGTCCCGTCTGTCCATAACAGAAGACGGTCGTAATGTCGAACATCTGTAGCAAAATCTCATGTCTTGGTTTGCTATTAATTCTTATTATTGTTGATATAGTTTAAATGTGTTGATGTTGTTAAATATAGTTTAAACTGTGTAAAATTGTAAACTGTGTGTAAATGTAAAAATATAGTAAAAATTCTGCATTTCTCATTGCAAATATTATTTTCATTTTAATTGCTGCTCACAGCTAGAATATTTTTGCATTACAGCCGGCGCCGTTAAAGCCTATACTTATCCAAAGCGGGCATATTTTAAAACAATCTAAATCTCGAAGAGGAATCGAGCAAAATATCAAGTATGCTATATTTTTGAAAAGGTGATTTTTAACTCATATAAAATATCAAATTTTCTGTTGATAATTTTAAAATTATTAATTTTAGAAAAACTATACTTTACCTTATTATACCAAACTAGTGATGGGTTGTTATTTAACTATCTGTTATTTTATAACAATTATTTAGAAATAACATAACGCAACCGTTACTACTTCTAAAAAATAACAGATATAAAATAACGACACGTAGAGATCGGCCGCTCGTGAAACGAAAAACGAAGTCGGCGCTCTGCACCGCCCCGAAATTCTATGCTGCTCGAAGCAATTCCAAAAACAACTAGTACGGATGGAAAACCTGTTATTCGTCAACCATCGATACAGGCGGCGAGACAACGGACAACGGAGTGGGGAATGCGCTACGGCGAACGTAGCTGCTTCGGTCGATCCCGTCGACGGTCGTATTGCGCTTATAACAGCTTAAAAATAATAGGATATAAAAGAAGCAGGTTTTTTGAAACAGTTGCGGGCATAACGCCTGGCGGTCGAGATAACAGGAGTGGGAAAGGAAGGCTGCTGCATCGGTCGATTGTCGATGGAAGTTCGAAACAGGTTGGAGAATAACGCATCAGTTGTTTTAGATATATTGTTTTTCAACCTGTTACGAGCATAACGGGCGGAGGTCGAGATATTATGGCGCTGTATGTTTCAGTACGTTATTAAGTTTCAATATTTAGGTATTTATTTATTCTGAAAAATTTTCAGAATAATATTTTAAGATTTTTTAAAAATGTATACAGGGTGTTTTGAAAAATCTGGTCATTGATTAATCACGATCCTGCTTAAAGCCCTTGACGTAAAAAGCTGATTTTTGGAAAACGGATTGACTTTAGGGTGTAGAGGTTCGATAAGAAGGGATTTTTCGAAACTCGAATTCAAAGGGGGTGAAACCACCCTCAAATATTAGAATATTTTTTATTTAAAAACCGGTGAGTTTTCCGGAAAAACTCTTAAACACGTATATTTTATTTCGTTGTTTTACATATTTTAAGATTTTTTAAAAATATATACAGGGTGTTTCATAAAATGTGACCATTGAGTAATCACGATTCTGCTTAAACTGCTTGACGTTTAAAGCTGATTTTTGGCAAACGGATTGACTGTGGGGTTGAGGTTCGATAAGGAGGGGTTTCTCGAATCTTAAATTCCAAGAGGGTGAAAACGCCCCTCAAATATTACAATATTTGTTATTTAAAAAACGGTTAGTCTTTCGGGAAAACGCTTGGACACGCATAATTTATTTTGTTTTTTTACATATTTTGAAATTTTTTAAAAAATAATACAGGGTGTTCCAAAAAGTTGAGTAATTGATTAACCACGATTCTGCTTAAACTGCTCGACGTTTAAAGCTTATTTTTGGCAAATGTGAGAAAATTTTATCCAGTTTGTATGTCAATAGAAATTCTTGCTTTGCTTTATCATCACCATTACAAATTATTAATTCGACGCGAACGAAGTCGCGGGTACACGCTAGTTTAAGTGTAAAATTAATTCGAACTCTAGTGTATAGTTGGTTTACTTATGAAGAATATACTACACATTTTCTTATATTGCTATTTTTTGACCACAAATGGTAAAATTATAACTAAGAGCTTCTTGCCCGTCGAGTGAGATGCACCCTGTACACTGCTACGCAATTCAGGATCTACGCCGATCGAGGGGCAAGGCGTAGGTAGATCGGAATGTATACGTATAGACGAGTGGCGGAATTTTGGCTTTTTTATATCGCAATTTGTAAACAGCGCTTATTTGTAAACAACGACCGTTTTTAGAGAGGTATTTTAGATAACAATCGATATTTAGAAATTTTTAGACACCCTGGAAATACTACCACCGAGCATGTCATTGTAGCAACTTGCAACTGCGTTAATACGCCTGGCGGCGACCGCTTCATACTCTTTCAGATATTTAGCAATAAAATAAAGAAACCTGTTATTTTTAAGCTGTTATTTTAAGCTGTTTTTTATAAATAACTATAACAGTTTCAACTGTTATCTAAAAATAACAGTTTTGCCCATCACTATACCAAAACCAAACCATTAAATTCTACGTAAAAAGATGCTTTCGAAATGTTTTCATAAAAATACAAAATTTTCCATAGAAAAAAAGATCCAGCGATTTGTTAAAAATGGTAATTTTTGAAAAACACCCCGTAACTCCGAAACGGTAACAGATATCGATGTGCGGTTTTCACCATTATGTTTTTAATAAAAAATGAGCTCCAAGGACCGATATTAGTTTTCGTCTTCCTATAGAAAAGGGTGTTTCCCTTTAACGTCCAATTTGACCCACCCTGTACATGTGCCCTTAAAGAGGTCTCGTCACTGGTTATATCTATATTATATACTATATTATACGTATATGGATTGACGTGACGATAGTATCTCTAAAAGTAATTTGGAGTGAACCAATTTAGGGTTAAGAAAAAAGAAAATAATTAGATGACCAATTATGTTATAAAGAGTACGTAAACTTATAATTATTACATGTGGTAAAAACAACAATAAAACCTATTTTCGAAGCATAAAAAATGCAAAACAGTTAACATTTTATTTTATTTAAACCCTTTTTAAAATACGTCGGCGTTGTATCTTTTTATGATTTCCTTTACTATTCATAAAGTAACGTCATAAAAAAGGAATATAAAGGTTTAAGGGCACTTTTAAAGAAAAATAAAATAAAGCTACAATTTAATTGATATAAAGTATATAAAGTATAAAATATTGAGGTAGTAAATATGTAGAATAACCCTATAAAAGCATGTGAATAAATGTAATACAAGAGAAATACATTATATTATAATACGAATATATGAATAATGTAATAATATAGGAGTGTAATATTAAGATATAACAGAATCAAAATACTTAATTTTAATAGTAAAACAGCCGAGAATACTTTGATATTGTTGAGAATTGTGGGATAAAATTAACTTTTATATTTTATATTATTGTTCTATAGGATTAATTCGACAAAAAAGTAATAAGTAGATTTAGTATTATTAGGGTGGCTGCAACGACGCGACGCCGACGTCCCGTAATCCTGCTGTTAAAACATAACAAATGGTTTTTATACAGGGTGGTCCGAACTGTATTCCGGAAACTTCGGCAGCATATTCTTCAGATAAAAATAAGTAAAAACGTTCGTATAAATGTATGTCCTAAAATGCTTAGTTTCGGAGATACAGGGTGTAGAAGTTTTAATTTTAATTTCGATTTTTTCCAAATATGTACATAATTTCTGAAGTAACGTCAATATTTGGATGAAAATTAGTGTCTGGGAGTTCAACAAAAACTGTTTTATCACCAAAAATTTATGATTAATTAAAAAAAAAAATAAAAAGTTACCAAATTTATCATTTCAGTTAAATAACTACCTATCCACCTATCTTCACAATATGTTTATTTTTCGTCAATAATGACATGCATTGATTATTTCCTATATCTTGAGAACGGTTGCTCGTAGCGATTTTTACCAAGAGACATTTTTTACGTAAAAAAATCACGGAAATGTATATTTTTTCACTCAGTAGTTTTATACAGGTATGGATAAGAAGTTATTACTCTTCAAAACAACTAATACTCATGTAGGTGGCCCCCCTACAAATAGGAGTCGTATTGACATCAAAATCAAATTTATCGTATCAAAAAACTCCCAGACAACAATTCTTATCCAAATATTGACGTTATTTCAGTAATTATTTGTAAACAATTGAAATATACATAAAACTTCTACACCCTGTATCTCCGAAACTAAGCATTTTAGGAGATACATTTGTACGAACATTTTTACCTGCAGAATATGCTGCCGAAATTTCCGAAATACAGTTTGGACCACCCTGTATACTGTAGAATCTTGTAAGAATTGCTTCTTACAGATATTAGTATTAAACCAAATTGAGAAAACCCTGTATAAAAATAATAATTTTATGCGTCCCACCAGCACTTCATTTGCTGAGTTGCCAGATCATCGTCGATTAGTTCCTGTGCCAAATCAAAATGCTCGCTGATCTGTTCTTCGGTCCAAAAATTCATTGGTTCTTTCTTAATCCAACAAGCTATATCAATAGATTCTTCTTTAGTCTTGAGCGCTCTCGAAGAAGCTTTAACAACCGTTGCATAGCTCAGGTTAGGAGCATGTTCATTTTTTACTCTATGGTGAATAGGACGGTTAGTATTTATCGGCACCAAACTCGGTGTAGGCTTCTTCTTCCTGCGTCTCTTTGTAATAGTTTTTTGAGACTGATACTGCGGCCAGTGAGATTCATACTCTTTTTCTTGAACTTTCTGGGCTATATCTTCATTAATACTGGTCGTAGTACTAACTTCCTGGTCATTCAAAGCCGGAAACGTATACTGCTCTATTCCATTTCCTTTTCCTGAAGCCTCCTCAATATCCAGATCATTCCAAAGAGGTTTCAGCCCAGCTATGATCTCCTGGCACTTCCAGATCTCAAGCGAGCTGCTGTCTTCGGTTTGGGTACCTTTGTGGCACATGATCTTTCTCAATCTGACATCTGGACGGGATTGGACAAGAGATAGTGTGGTAGTTGGAAGGTGTAAGGGTAGGTTGACGTGGCAGAGGATAAGGGAGAAGTTTGGGGTGTGTTCCAGGGGTACACAGAAGGATTTGGGGTTCATGTCGCTGGGGAGGTATTGGAGTAGTTCTGGAAATTGGGAGCCGTAGGTGTCGTAGAAGAATGGGTTTGGCTGGAAGACTACTGATGCGGGGGCTGGGTAGGCTTCTTTATAGACGTTGTATCTGAAAAGAAAAAAAACAGGTCGAAAAGAGTGAAATTTTTTGAGAAAATAAGCTTCAAAACTGAGGAATAATCTAAAAATCAGGAATTGCACAGTTTTGTTGAAACCAACGCCGATTAAGTAAAATCAAAAGCAACGGAGTGACCACAAATTACATAGTTGGCAATACTGTGTTAAAGAATTTTTTAAAGTTGGTTTAAAGGGTTCTCTTACTTGTAAATTTAATCTACTACTTATGATGCAATATTATGACGATATTATCTTTTTTAACTAAAAATAAAAAAAAATCAAAAAAATCCAAATTAAAAAAAATTGCGGAAAAAAAACTCATAAACGTGTTTCTAGGATCGAGATATACTACCCCTAAAAATATTTGTTCTTATTTAAGAATCACCATGTATAAAGCAAAAAAGAGAAGACATATATTATAAAATTGCTCTCATACCTGCAATAAATGGCTATGGAGATATCCTGAGCTGATGCATTAACCAAATTTTCATTTTTTCTCTTCCTCAAGCGGCCCTTCTCAATTTTCTTGTATTGAAATGTTAATCTAATTGCCAGAATGTAGCCAGCAGTTTGCCAGGTAACCGGGGTTACTTCGATCTCAGATTTCTGTAATATTAAATTAATAATATAGAGGGTGTGTGAGAAAATACTGTACCAAACCCTTCAGCAGGTGATATAGGTAAAAAAGATCTGTTTAAGGAAGTTACAACCCTCGAAAAGTTTATTTTTAAAAACACTAGTAAACTATTTTCATTGAAATTAAATATTCTTTCACAAACTTTGATGCCAAGTGAATGGCGATGATGTAAAAATACGCAATAATTCTGAAAGGGTAGTTTCCATTAAGGTAAAAGGTAGTTTCTCGCAAATCTTTTTGAGTTTAATGGATAGAGTAATTGCAACATATGCCATAAAAGACAGCACTTTTTTACGTAGGAAAGGTGCTCTTCGTTTAGTTCGAAACTATTAACTGTTTTTATGATATTTGCATTTAACAATGTTAAAACACGTCGGCTTAGTCTTAGCGAAATCATAAGATGTAAGGAAATTTTGGATAGGTAGAACGTAGAATGTAGGATGTAGAATGTAGGATGTAGAATGTAGAATATAGAATGTAGAATGTAGAATGTAGAATGTAGAATGTAGAATGTAGAATGTAGAATGTAGAATGTTGAATGTTGAATGTAAATGTAGAATGTAGAAAGTAGAAAGTAGAATGTAGCATGTAGAATGTAGAATGTAGAATGTAGAATGTAGAATGTAGAATGTAGAATGAGTAGAGTAGTAGAGAGTAGTGGAATAGAATGAAAATATAGACACAGAGTCCCCAGGTTGCGACCTTAGGTTGCGACAAAAGCCAGTATCTGAGATGGTTTTACAAATAGTGCAGCGATTTCGAAGCCCTATCGTGCCGTTTTTTTTTTATTGGCGTAGAACCAGGTCTAACATGGTAAGTTTTGTCAAGGATATCACAGGGTATATGAAATCGAGTTTTGCGACATTTTTTCGTGGTCGAGGCATTTTTTATCTTCAAAAAACTGAAAAAAATTGATTTATTTGCGAATCATGTTTCTCAACGTCTCCTCTGTCATATCTCGGGAAATAAAAGTGATATCGGTCTGTTCTTGTTTTTAAATTAAAGTAAAAACATCAGAAAAACCAAAAAAAATAATTTTATGTATTACAATTTTCACCAATCAAGAAATTTTTTTATTTTTAACTTTTTTTATGTACATCCAGCGAAGCAAATGAAGCCAAAACATTACAAAAGTTTTTGGTAATATTACTTTTTTCCTAATATGTATCGTTTGGCATCAGCGATTTTTTTATTAAGCGAGTCGGAGCGTAACGTATCGCCGCGCGCCGGCCGTAGCGTCGTCGTCGCGCGGTGCCCATAGCAGCGTATGCAGGATAGACGAACTGAACTATTTAATTGCCGTTGTTTAAGATTCCCAGATTTTATGTATTTTCTTTATGAAGTGGTACTAATTATTGGCAATTAAAAATTGACAGAAACACACATTTGACATGACTTTGAATGTCCAAGTTTTTTTTGCTCGCAACAATACGTATTTTCCAGTATCCGATTTTTTATTTTTTAATACAAACTGCGATGCGTATATAGTAAACGAATAAAATAATATTCTTTGCAGTTTCTCAAGGGTTCTACTAATATTCGACATAATATGTATATAGGTACTAATATTATACTTACTATTACATTTTTTCTTATAAACTAAGTACTTATTTAATACGTTATTAAGCATTTATAAGTTGTGCATCATTAAAAATTGTCTAATTCATTATTCTCTTCTGTGTCGCCCTCGAAGTCTTTAATAATGTTATTAAAAAAACGACATTTACACATATTGCAACACTTTAAGCCTTCTTTAATACAATTTAAGAAAATCTGGTGAACGTTCAAGAGATAGTAATATACTCCATTTCAATGTTATTGGTAGCCGAAAAATTCAAAAATATCGATGTTTTTAAAAATCGTCTAAAAACAAAGAGTCTTTTTTAATTTTTTTGACAGAATATTTGACATTAAATGCGGCACAATTCTTAAACGAAAACGAAATATTAATAGTAGTTGGAGGATTTAAATTATCAGAAAAAGTAGTATCACTACATAAACATCATTCGAAAATTCTTGGAGATTTATATAGCACCCAGGAAGAGGCAGACACTAGGATAAGTTTGCATGCAATATACGAAAGTAAGTTTAGTAAACAAATTTTAGTAAAATCAGTTGATATAAATATTATATTAATTTTACTTATACACTTTTTCTATTCGAACTTAAGAGGAATTGATGTTTTTATACAACTTGGACACGGCTCTAATAGAAGATTTATTTCAATAAAAAAAGTGGTTCAAAGTTTGGGAACTAAAGTTTGCTCTTGCCTTCTCTGACACTCCATTGCTTTACTGGTTGTGACACCACAAGTGGTTTTATTTTTAAATAGGCAAGAAGTCTGCATTTCAAATTTCAACTAAAAAATATTATCATTCTTCAAAAACTGTCTGAGTTGCCACAGCTGTCAAATGACGAAGCTTTTGAAGTCGTTATAAAATTGGTTGTTTTACTTTACAAAAACAAAGACAATGAAATTTAAAAATTAAATGACCTAAGAATAAAACTGGCGACAACAAATAAACCGTGTTCGGAGCTTCCTCCAACTGAAGGTGCTCTTTACCAGCATTTCTTAAGGTATTTACATTTTCTATAATTTTAATATGACCTTAATAAACTATTTCAGGTGTATGTATTAACTTAAAATATAGTACAAGAGCAATATACCAAGACATCTTATAAATGCAGAGAATTCAGGATGGAATTTAACTAAAGAGGTTTTGTCTCCCATATTTACCAATGACACGCCGATTCCCGATATTGTTCACAAATCATTAAGCATTTATTGTTCAGATAAAAACTGTGACAAATCGAAAGTGTGTATTAAAGAAGGCTTAAAGTGTTGCAATATGTGTAAATGTCGTTCTTGTAATAACATAATTAAAGATTTCGAGGGAGATACAGAAGAAAATGACGAATTAGACAATTTTTAATGGTGCAAAACTTATAAATGCTTAATAACGTATTAAATAAGTACTTAGTTTATGAGAAAAAATGTAATATAGTACCTATTAGTATAATATGAGTACCAATGTACAGGGTCCGGCAATGGTGCGTCGGGCATCTGTAACTCCTAGAATAAAAAACTTGAGAATTTTGTTAAGTGCAAACCTAAAGTATGTACCAGGATGTATTTCAGGAAAATATTTTAACTTCTATAAGGTGGCTCAAAAAAGTGTGAGTGGACCTGGATGATTTTTATTTAAATGAAACACCCTGTATATTATTGTATTTTTGGCTTCCTTTCAGATCACTTTACATAACCCTAAGATATGAATAAATATATTTCGATAGTTTCAGAGATATTAAAAAATAAATCAAAAATATATATTTTTCAGCCCTTCTTAAAAAAATATTAAAAACACAAGAACTGTTCTGAAATCAAAACTATATGAGGTATTTACTTTAGATGGTCTGTTCTTACTTTGCTATAAATATGGTAATCGTAAATCATACAGGACGTTCAATATTCAACGCCAAACTTTCTAAAATATAAAATAATTTTTCTTTGTTTTTTTAAATGGAACAGCCTGTATATTATTTTTTTATTAAATGGAGAGTTTAAAGATGAACATTTTTTGTATTTAGAGTATTTCAAAATTTTTAACGGTTTCGCAGATACACGCAGTATTATTTCATATGGCGCTTTCAATGGTAAAATACGAGAGAAAAATCATTGGGTGGCTTTGATAAAAATTTACTGTGGAAAATGCCATATGAAATATAAAACCGCAAATATCTGTGAAACCGTTAAAAATTTTGAAATACTCTAAACACAAAAAATGTTTATTTTTTAATTCTCCATCTATTGAAAAAATAATATACAGGGTGTTCGATTTAAAAAAAAAAAACGAAGAAAAATTATTTTATATTTTAGAAAGTTTGGCGCAGAATTTTGAACATCCTGTATAATTTAAGATTTTCATATTTATAGCAAAGTAAGTACAGACCATCTAAAGTAATAGTTTTGATTTAGTATAGTTTTGATTTCAGAACAGTTCTTGTATTTAATATTTTTTTATAAGAAGGGCTGAGAAATATATATTTTTGATTTATTTTTTAATATCTCTGAAACTATCGAAATGTCTTTATTCATATCTTAGAGTTATGTAAAGTGATCTGAAAGGAAGCCAAAAATGCAATAATATACAGGGTGTTCCATTTAAAAAAAATCATCCAGGTCCACTCACACTTTTTTGAGCCACCCTATAGAAGTTAAAATATTTTCCTGAAATACATCCTGGTACATACTTTAGATTTGCACTTAAACAAAATTCTCAAGTTTTTTATTCTAGGGGCTACAGATGCACTATTCTAGGGGCTACAGACGCACTATTGCCGGACCCTGTATATACATATTATGTAGAATATTAGTAGAACCCTTAAGAATCTGCAAAGAATATTTTATTCATTTACAGCATCGCAGCTTGTATTAAAAAATAAAAAAAATTGGATACTGAAAAATATGTATTGTTGCGAACAAAAAAAAATGGGACATTCAAAGTCATGTCAAACGTGTGTTTCTGTCAATTTTTAATTACCAATAATTAGTACCACCTCATAAAGAAAACACATAAAATCTGGGAATCTTTACAACGGCAACTCTCAGTTCAGCTCGTCTATCCTGCATACGCTTATACGCTATGGGCACCGCGCGACGAGGACGGACGCTACGGTGTCGGCGATACGCGCTCCGACTCGCTTAATAAAAAAATCGCTGATGCCAAATGATACATATTAGGAAAAAAGTAGTATTACCAAAAACTTTTGTGAGGTTTTGGCTTCATTTGCTTGGTACATTAAAAAAGTTAAAAATAAAAATTTCATGTACCCTGTGGTATCCTTGACAAAACTTACAATGTTAGACCTGGTTCTACGCCAGTTTTTTTTTTCTCGGAAACTAAGCGACTTAGCTTCCCGATTTCGCTGCACTAAGAGGTTAGTTTAGGGTTGCCAACTTTTAAAATATAAAATAAAGGACGACAGCCTAAAAAAGAGGCACAGGCGAAACTTTATTTGAAACCTCGTCCAAATGTCTAGAACTACCAAAAAAGTATGTTAACTGTATGCGATTGATGGTCTTTCTTACTTTCTTAAAAATAGTTACCTATACTCCAAACTTGTTAAAATAAAATAAACCATTTTCAACAAAACTTTTTTATTTTCAAACATAAGCTAAGAGTAAGTGCAACGTAAAATAGTTGTTTATCGCTTCCACAAATATTTCTTGTACATAAATATTTCTTCATTTTCTTTTCTTACAAACAAATTGAAGTAGGGAAAGACACAGGTTAACAAATATTTAAAGCATTGTGGCGATAGACGATTATTTTTTTACATTTTCAGTTTGGTATGTAAAAAAGAGGACTTTTTCAATACGTGAACAGGAAAGCGAGATCAAAAAGAGGACTGTCCTCTGGAATAGAGGTCGGTTGGCAACCCTAGGTTAGTTCTCCATCTTTGATATCAGTAGTACCAAACTTCATGGCATGAATGGGTTTTTTTCTTTTATGTTTCTGTGTAGTATCACCCTTGGAGGTTTGGTACGTTATTTTTTACACCCTGTATTAAATTTTTATTAATATTTTAGTTATTGAGTATTACGCTTACCGTTACAATCAAGTTTCCATTTTTCGATGTGAAAACAGCAGAATTATCCCCTGGAATGCTTTCCATGTCGATCCAATGGTGGTCTTGCTTGTAGTGACGACATGGTATGGCATATCTGGCACACACGCATATGGGTTGCCTCTTCATGGTGTTATAGAATGCCCAGTAGCCTGTGTTGAGCACGAATGCGGTTGGTAGTAGCTGGTTGAACACGTCGAATATCTAAAATACAAACAAAATATAAAAGAAATTTAGTAGAGTTTTTGAAAATTACAGTAAAAATTTATTAGTGTGCTAAAAAATAAGCACTATTTTTATTTGAAGCGCTATGCGATGTTGCCATAATATTACTCTTGTACTGAAATTTTTGTTAAAAACAGTATATCCTGAAAATGGTTAAAACATGGAGTGAATTTAATTTTAATAGTACATACTTAGAGCACTTAGAGCTAGTTTCTCTGAAACACTAAGGTTAGCAGAATAAATCAGAGTTGAAAAACTGTAAATATGTTATACAGAGTGTTTTTTATGGCACGGTAAACATTGTAATATTTAAAATGGTACATTTCAGTTTTTTAATGCATTTCTTTTAGATGCAGAATTAAAATATTATTTTTTTTGTATTAATACCTTTTTGTAAAATTAGAATTATTAATAGTTATGCAGGGTGTATCTTAAATAAGTAAATATTTTCAGGGCTGGTAGATCTCATTAAAAGAAACATATTTTCTCTGTACCGTTTTTCAAATAAGTCCAAAATAACAGAGATATTTTAATTTCAAAATTTCAAAAAAAATATTTTTCCCTTAAATTTTGAGAACCACTAGATCTTTTCTACTTTTTTTCCTTGTAAATTTAACCTAATACCTATCTTGCCATATTATGTTTTTTATACTAAAATTTAAAAAAAAAAATCGGACTATAAATTAACAGTCTACAGTAGTATTCATCAATATAGGTACAATAACGCATAAAATGTATATTGGGAGAATCTCATGCATATTAATATTATTTCTTCTATTCCTTAAAGGTTATTTCACACTCTAATTCTTTGTCAAATAATTGCTGAGGTAGTGAAAATTTATATCATAGCATAAAATAACTATAATTCATATTTATTGAAAAATGTCTTTAACTGCGTAGTTATAGCTGAATATGTGCATTAAAAAGATTCAGAATATGTTATTTCTAAATTGTCATTATTATCTTCATTATTATACAGTTCGATTTTTTTTTTTGTTTTTGTTAGGTTATGATGGGTTAGGTTAGGCTAGTTTTTAGTAAATTCTGTGATTTTTAGTTTATGCAATGGCACCCTCGTACCTGTTATTATCATTTGTGGTGATTGCAATACATACAAATCATTATTTGCCTATACAGGGTGAGTGTAAAATAAGTGCAAATATTTTCAGGGGTAGTATATTTCAACCTCAAAAACACGATTATGAGTTTTTTCGCGAAAAAAATGCCGAAAAAAAAAATTTGAAATTTAAAGAAAAACTATTTTTTTATATTTTAGTTAAAAACATAATTTCTTGATAATATGACAACATAGATAGTAGATTAAATTTACAAAAAAGAAAATCATCTCAAAATTTAAGCAAAAAATTATTTTTTTGGAACTTGATTATTTTGGACTTATGTTTTTTATTCCTGTCCTTTATCTACCAGCCCTGAAAATATTCACTCACCCTGTATAAATATGTTTACATGTTTTAATAACTATGAACTTCTGGTTTTAGTTTTTTTTTAATATTCTGTTCTGTTTAATCACAAACAAGTGTTCTTTAGAAATATGTTACATAGAATATTTTTTCTATAAAAAGTCTGCGTTTTAAAAAACTGTACGGCGTTTAATGGATGATTTTAGTAAGCAGTATACGTGCTAATTATAAAAATAAGAGATTCAAAATATACATATAAATAATTGTCTGAAGAAATGTTAACATTACAATATACACATATATCATTATGAAATAACTAAATATCCGTATTTAGTTAAAATATCACTATTACCTTAGCTGTGGTAAAAGTGCCCATTTCTGACCCACAAAGGATCAAGGACACCTCCAGAGATTCCTGAACGATCCTGAGGATCTGGTTACGATACGTCCACAGAGTTGGAGCCGCCATGGATGAAACTGACGCGTACAATCATGGGTGAGTACAATAGTACCAAAACAAGTCGTCAAAACGACTATAAAAGTGAGACTGCTAGAATATTAAGAGCCAGAGACGGAGGAAAAGAAACATCGTATTGTTTAAATAAATTATTTATTATATTTAATAGAATTTTATCAAATTGCTGTATCCTGAGAGATCCCGAGCTGTGTATTAGTTGTCCTAAATATATGTATTCTTCTACTATTTCCAGTTTTGCGTTATTTATTAGAATATATATTTTTTGTCTACTAGTTCGTTTTACATTACTTTAGTTTTTGCCGAATTCATTTTGAGACCTTTATTGCTGGCTGTATTTAGTTTGTTAATTTGTGTTTGTAGTTCTCCAGGACTATTGGCAATTAGTACTATTCACCGGCGAATCTTAGATGGTTAAAATATTTTCCATCTATTTTTAATCCTTAGTTGGTCCAGTCTAGTTGACGGAATATTTCTTCTAGTGTTGCTTTAAACAGCTTTGGGGGGTATTGCGTCTCCCTGGCGTACTCTCTCCTTTGGTTGGGAACAAGTTGGGAACTCTGGGGTTGTTTTATATATCATTAGTCTTGCTTTGGCTTCTTCGTATAGAGAACGTTTATTCTAGGTTTTTAATAAATGTTAATTCTATGGTTTTAAGTTTTCATCATATAGTGCTTTACTTTAACTATAGCTATAATGTGTGTTCCAAATTGACCATAGTTTTTTGTTTACCATAATTTTTCGTACCCAATAGACCATAGTTAACGTGTCAACAATTCAATTGTTGACGTAATATTATCGACGTCGCACGTCGCCCAGGTTTGCCCTGATGTAACGCTCATGGTATAAGATGTACAACACCTCATTTTCAATAAATTATCAATTCTTATCCGTTGTATATTGCTATTGTAATAACTAATAAAATTGATAGTGTTAAATATTACCATTAGTCTTTTGTTTTATAGGTGCATACCAATATTTAATACCGTGATTCATGCGATAGAAATAATTTGCGAGTGTGATATCTGTTGATAAAATAATCATTGTGTTTATTATAAATGGACATTAAATTATTGATGTATACTATACGCATCGTAAAAATAAACGACGTCAGAGTTGGGCTAGAAACAAAGATGGCTGTAGTTTCATATGTCAGTGATGGTCATTTCCGAGCCAACTTGACGTTGTTCTTTATCACAGGATAAATTACAGTCACATGCATCAACTATGCATGCGGAACCTGAACACTTAAAACGGATATTATAAGGAAACTCCAGGTCGTACAACACTCAATGGAACGAAATATGCTGGGAATAACCAAGAGAGACCGTAAAGGAATAGAGTGGATACGACAAAATACCCAGGTAATAGATATCATCAACAGAATCAAATCTCTCAAGTGGCAATGGATAGAACACCTGGCAAGAAGGACGGACAACAGATAGACCACAAAAATTACAGCATGGTACCCACGAGGAATCAAGAGACCTAGAAGAAGACCAAAACTGTGATGGCACCATGATATTAGGAAATTAGCAGGGATAACTTGGGCCCGCATAGCCAACAATAGACAATTAGGGCTCGAACACACCGACGACCAGGTCGCACCGGCCAGGCCGCTGCTACGTCTAAAACCATTAAATCAAATGATACCGCCCACACTAACGTCCTGACCGTCCGTTGGTCGTTGCGACCAGTAGACTGAACTAAAATTTTATAATTTTCTGCCGCTTGTTGCCGGTTTTCTTCCAAATTAATAATTTTTCAGATGATATCCCTCAAGTTCAACGCACAATATTTTATTTTCTCTAAGATATAGTGTTTTAGTGTAGTTTTTGCACACGTGCAGAAAATCCAAAGAAGTAGTATACAGACTGGATCAAAGGGAAACTTAAATCTAGTCCCTTTTTTTATCAAGGGTCGATTCTAGTAAAATTCAAAACATTTTTATATGACATAATCTATTTATGGTTGGTATGATACCTGTTATTATACCTTCGAGTTTCGATGTTGAAAAATAAAAAAATCATATTTAAAGTTTTTCTACAACCACTTGTTTTTTTTATTAAATTATTTTTTTAGTTGTAGTGTAGTCATGTACAAGGAATACAACTGTATTTTAAATATTATATTTAATTTAACTTTTTTCAAACAGGGTCCATTAGACTATATTTCTACTAGGTACATTATTTTTAATTAAAAAGTAACTTAAACATTTATAAAAATAGAAGTATTTACTGTTATAGATTCTCAGTAACAATAAAAAAGAGGAATATATATTGTAAACATTGAAATAACTGGAAGCTAAACTTTCTACCTGCTTATATTTAGAGCCAGTGTCTGACGACCTTTTTTACGATGGCCCTAATATGTTTACTTCTAAAGTCGATAAGAGCCATCAGTAGAAGTCCATATCAGTAGAAAAAAGAAACAGAATATCGCCCTTTTTGTCGGTCGCGCGTACACAATGCTTTTTGTTCGGCCTATTTGTTCTGCTTGTTCGTGCGCGCTCGGTTCGTTCGGGCTAAAATGCTCAAGTCTGGATGCACCTTTAGGAACAATACTGTTTTTGTCCTTTATTGATATAATGCTAAAAATCTTACGAGTTACATGTCTCACTCTACACATATTAAATTACATAGAAGTAGGGTGTAGAATATTCTGTTATGAAACGACTGATGGAATAGCAGTTATAGCAGAATAAAAGTTAGGCATCGCAGATTTGAAAAACATGGAAATAACGATGTTATCGTGTAATCGGGGTTGGAGATTTTACTTACTCCATTTACCACACCAATATTTATTAACGAAAAATCCAAGAATATTTTAAATGCATTATTTAATATTAGATCATTTAATAAGCTCATTAATAGCAATTTCGCTTTTTAGTTAACTCGGATATTTTAACATTTCTGAAACTTAATTCTTTCTGAAACAATATTTTCTAATTGGTAAAACGTTAGATCTGACAACTCTGTTGAAACTGGTCGTTCATCTGGCCGCAGCTATAAACGCAATACATCCGGCCAGCCGACGGCCAGGTCGTTGCGATCTGGTCGTCAGTGAGTTAGAGCCCTTATGGGTCCAACTACAAAGAAAGTATTTATAAATATGTGGGGGAGGCTACACCATAATTGGAAATGGTTGAATAAGTTGAAAATTATGAAATATAGTGAATGATCCATAAAACCAACATCATAGTGTCCATTGGAATGACAATAGTGGATAATTTCTGTCAGACAGACCTCTATATGACATTTATTAAAAGTTGCCATAAGGATTTGTCAAAATTAATATTACCTTCAGAATAAAGTGAAAACTTTCGGGAAAAAAATCTATTTACCAAAAATAAGTTTTACTGAATTAATCAGTTTTGGTCTGTCCGGAAACTTATATTATTTTTTTTTGAAAACTTTTAATATAAATATGAACCTTTTGAAAAAGAAAGGTTATTTTGATATATAATATAACATTAATCGGTATATATTTGAATAAATAAATAGCAATCACAGTAGCAATCTTGGTATAGGCAGGAGCGTTTAATTAAAATAAACAAGGAATGTATATCCAATTCAATTTCAATTTAACTCAATTGTGATTGTTGGTGTTTGTTGATATATTACTGTATAATATTATTATACCGAGAGAAAATTGTTAGATTACATTATGGAATAATATACTAGTTGTAAGATTTTTTCGTTTGATAAAGAAATTTTATTATTTAGGAATAGTAGTGTAGAGTCCGCCTAATATTACCAAGGCATTATCATTTTCTTTGTTGAAAGAATCTTAGTGATATCATCCTAGCTAAATAGTAGCTAAATAATTCTAGCCTCTTCTTCTTTGGTGGTTTTGGAGGTTTGCTTTTTTGATTATTTTAGCACTGTTCTTAGTTGCTCAGTTTCTCATCTGCATCTGCATCTGCATCTATTTATTCCCTCGAGTTGATATTGAAAAAACACAATTTTCTGAATGAAACGATGACATCAGATATTGCAGACCAGGTGTGTGACAATCAACGAAGTATGGTAGTCCATCGCCTTAATAGATTGAGAATCTAAAATGGGCCCGAGGGGTGTCTCACTATTGGAATTACATGTACATTTTCTTGGAAGTCGCTGGCAGTCATTGGCAGTCTTACGGCAGTCGCCTATAATAATTACATGGCAGTCATAGGCAGTCTTCTTCGCAGTCATTGGCAGTCGCTTGCGAGTAACATGATATTTTGGCAGTACATGTACATTTTTTACCCAAGTGAGACACCCCTCGAATGGGCCCTACACGCAGCGATATCTGAGATATTTGAGTCTTTCGATTCACTCCAAATTTCAACGTGTAGTGGCGGCTTCAATAAGGATTTCATCGAAGAGATTAGTTGTACGGTCTTTTAAAATGCTGAATATTTTTAACTAAATAGACCAAAAATTTAGCGGGAACTGTACTAGACTATGGACTGATGAAAATATCTTTTACAGAATCGGAACATGTAGTGTGAAAAGATCGCTATCAATTTGGTCTTAAGTTCTGAACTTTGCGATTTGGCATGCAGATCAAATCCTAAATCCTAAAACTAAAATTGTTGTATTTTTCAAAACACTGCAAAGGGTCCTCAGAATTAACAATCGAGGTGGTAGAACAAGTATAGTCTGTAAAATATCTAGAAGCCACAGTTAACGAAGCTTGTGACCCCATACAGAAATGTTATCACAAATTAAACAGGCCAGACGTACTTTTGCTAGAATCCTTCTTCTCCAGCCGAGGTCTAAGCCTGGAACTGCGCATACTATATGATGATAGAATTTTTATACGGCTCTGTGAGTTGGATAGTGTTACGGTTCAAAATTTCACCGTAACTTACTTTACTTATTTAGCTTATTTTTAGGAATTAAACTAAAACTTACTTGAATAACTTGAATAATAACAACAAGGGGGAATTTTGGGTCTGCAATATACATATGGGTTAAGGATTTTATTATGTATTTTTCCTGTGTGGAATCAATTGGTTTTACCTGATTATAGTTGATTTTTCCCTAAATTTCATCTTGTTTATATTACGATTTACAGACTGACGTTTCAATTGTTTGTCAGCTGATCGTGTGACACCGGCGTTGTTTTTTTATATGATCGGAAAATGTATTAATAATTTTCCGAAGATATTATGTTGATATAGGGATTATTATAATTTTATTATGATGTAATAAAATGTTTCACTCAATCCGTATGCATAAATAAAATTTTATGTCAAATTTTATTTTGGGTTTTTTGTTTTACTGGTTGACTTTCTGACTTGGAATCGAGCATGTTCTGAGGATTTTGCAAATAACTCGTCCTTCTTCTACTTCGAACCGCCGCCGCCGTGGTAAACGCAGCATTTCTGATCCTGACTGACTGATAAAAACTCCATTGAAGTTTTTGGCCTTGCCTTGCCGTTCCGAATTGGGATTGATTCTTTGGAGTTGTCTGGAATTCTATTGTGGGTCGAGAAGACTGGTTGTGCAGTTTTGGCACTAGTTGTGGGCGATTTTGGCCTGTGTGTGGTTCAGAATTCCAGAGAAGCCTTGTAGAGGGATATATTCGTCAGTTGGTAAGAGACATGTACAGCTGTGTAATGTTCTTTTGTACAACTATTTATTTTAGAGGACAGGATTTTACAACACGGACTGTGGGTGATGGTCGTACGAGATGAGTACGAGGACTTTTAAAGAACCCTTTTCCATGGAGTAACGTGTGGCGACGCCATTTTGTGTAGGAACGTCCACATGGTGGAAAGGTATTTTATTATGTCCAAATCAGAACATGTCACTAAAATAGATCATATTTTAGGCTTCTTCTTCTTTCTTCTTTCTTTTCCTTGGCTGTACTCCTTTAGAGCTTAAGATGATTTAACTTAAGTTTGTTACCATTTTTTACTGGATTTGGGGTACTGCGTACTGCAACTAATGCTACTGTGACGTGAATGCCACTGTGAGGAGGAATGCCACTGGGATACTGAAGACCAGACACCTGGATTTTCTCATGGACTAACTGGAACGACTACTGGATGACAGATAAGACTTTAATCATGATTGATTAAAATTTATTATATTAAATATACGATCGTATGTGAACTTGGTATACCAGGGGATTTTTTACATTTAAATTTCATTTTATTCTTTATAGTCATTTAATCATAATCACAAATACGCATCAGGGTTGTTCACAGTTTAGTCACAACAATATTTTGTGATACTATTCATGATTTAATTTATTTTACGGATAGTTCATTTTTACTAGTATATATATATTTCATTATTTCGTATTTAAATATTTGCTACATTTTATGATAGACCTTGACAATTTGTTTTAACTTTAAATTTAGTATTTATTAAACGAATCCAGTACATTTTAGACTTTTCAATCAGTACACTTTTTCCATACACCTCCCTTTTGATATCTCTTGTTCTGTGCATATATATTTTACTTAATTATTTACTGAGCTAGCTGGAACCTATTTGTAACGGAACCTGGTTAACCTGAGTTCCCATTATAAACTTTTTCACCCAAGGTGGCGTTATAATAGACAATCAGACATTGAAAAATCGCATAAACGATTTGAAATGTATTTGTAACGTTGTATGCTGTGTGTAGAGCTCTTATCAACTCAAGGTTAAGGAAATGAAGCTACAGTACATTGGTCACAGGGGTGAACAATAAGAGATGCTAAAACTTCTAACTGAGAGTAAAGTTGAGGGCAACTAGGAGACTTGTGGGGAAAAGACAGAACTTATGGCTTAAACATCTTCATTGTTTTTTTTTAAATATCATCTATCGAAATTGTCAGCGATGCAGTTTTACGCATTTTCATAGCCAGTTGGATTGCCAACCTCCGAATGGAGATGGTAGGTAACTTAATAGTACAAGAGCTAGCAACGTCGGAAAAACAAGTATTTTAAGACGTCTGGCACTTTGATATATCTTTACTATGCTCTCTAGAATAACATGCGGCCCGTCTGGCTGCCGGTAAACGTTGCGTTTCCTACTGCGCATTGAAAGAAAATCCCATATTTTTATTAGCCCTTTAAATTCTAGTATTGAATATAAATCGAACATGTCTCCAAAGCGCAGTGCGTAGAGTTTCCGACCACGAACCGATGATTCAGAGTTCGAATCCGGTTCAGGACAAATACTTTTTTATTTTATTTTCGTTTATATTGTGATAGTAAAGTATTAAATATTTGTTTTTTTTTGAATCACCAGAATTATTCCGTGTCGGCAGCCAGAGGGGCCGCATGTTGTTCCAGAGAGCATAGTAAAAGATATAGGTATCAAAGAAACGTCTTAAAATACTTTCTCGAAAACGTTGCTAGCTCTTAGACTATAATAAGAAGAAGAAAAATCCAAAGTAGTAACAGATAGTTAAATTATAATTGTGGCCAGATTATATCTTTCTAGCACTTTGACATCATGGAAAACAAAATATATCAAATTGTTGTATCTAGCAACGGCCTCCTTAATAGATGTTGAAACAGTCAAAGTTTTTAGCTGTCCATGTAGAACGAATCTAGCGTTTTGGTCGTTGAATTGCAAAGAATCAGTCTAATATTACAGCGGCATCCTCTTCTTTTTCTTGCTAACTATTAAGGTTTGTAAAGTCAATACAAACCTAAATACAAAATATTTTAATGGTGTCTCTCTGTCTGTCTGTCTGTCCGTCTGTCGTCTGTAACACGATCCCATATAGCACGTCCAAATGAAATTACGTTTCTACAAGGGAGACACATGAGAAACAACATATGTTAAAGTGAACCTAAGTGTTCATCTAGTTCTAACATATACATATGAGATACACGCAGGTTTATATTGATAGAATTGTGTTATACAGTGTTTACTAGTTGTATACCGTATGCACTCAAGATTCTAAAGAGTTTTTTGTAACGTAACAAATAATTATTAAAATGATGAAATCTGACGTCGATATATGAGACACACAATGTATAAGTCATATGTATGTGTGATACTTCGTATCATAGTTGTGCCTATAGTACACACCTTGTAAAAATGTGACGTATACACATAATATAAATATCTATATAGACACTTTGTAATAGTGTACTGTTGTGTCTACATTCTAACATGAAATGAAGGTGTGCGCATGCGCGGATAGCCTCAGCGTAGACACACCGACCAAGTGTATCTTATGTGTCCCTCTCCTTTCTCCTTTCTAGGAGTGGTATGTATTAGCAGCCATTATTGTTTTATCATTCGGAAGCTCTATATAAATGTTCTGTTTGTGTGTAGTTTAAAAGAGATTTTAAGGTAAGTACAAGTTTTTAATTATCTTGTTATACCTTCCTAAGAGTATTATTAATATTATAGCAGCGACTCTTCCCTTACTCGATACCCAATTTACGAAATTTTGACTCCAATGAATGAAAACTCCAAATATTCTCGTATAATGATAAAGAGGTTAGCTGAGTTAGCTTTGCAATATAATTTTTCTTAATTTGGAAATAATAAAAATCTAAATGGACCAGAGAAAGAAAGATTTAAACACTTCAAAGAACTTTTTACACTGATATTCGGTAAGTTATTGATGGATCGATATACAGATATGTTTAATATTCAATAATCAGTTTCATATAAAATTTAAGGGTGAGATTGTTAATCTGGAAATAAAATACAACAAAGTCCAACAGAGTGCTCGATGAATGAGCGTGCTAATAAACCAACTGCTTGGAGGGAAAAGAGGAGAAAAAATGACTAAACGAGGTCCACCAAATCGTGGCGATATACCAGTGTTTACTATTTTAGTATGTTGTTATTCTAGGTCTAGGTACTTATATTTTTAATACATTTTGATGCAAATTCTGTTGTTTTAAAGTGTTTTCTTACTTCTGGTTTCTGCAGTGGAAATAATTATTATTATTGTGTTATTTGCGCTATTGCGTTCCATGATATAAAGAAATATAAGAATTTTATTTTTTAACCACTTAATCCATTTTATGAAAGAAAAATGGTACATTTAATACAAAACAAAAATGGAACAATTTTAAGGCTACTTCTCTTGAACTTACGATCGAGATACTTTTGGAAAATACAAAGTTTTGCATTCCTAATTTTCGTTCTAAAAAGATATAACTGGTATCATTGAATAAATATTTCTTAAAAAGAACGAAAAGTTAGGCATCAAAACTTGTATTATTTCCTATATTCGTTCATAAGAAGTAGTTTTATCTACCACAAGATGTACAGGGTCCGGCAATAGTACGTCGGGCATCTGTAGCTCCGAGAATAAAAAACTTGAGAATTTTGTTTAAGAGCAAACCTAAAGTATGTATCAGAATGTATTTCAGGAAAATATTTTAACTTCTATAGGGTGGCTCAAAAAAGTGTGAGTGGACCTGGATGATTTTTTAATTGGTATGGTAATAACACCCTGTATATTATTGCATTTTTGGATTCCTTTCAGATCACTTTACATAACCCTAAGATATGAATAAATATATTTCGATAGTTTTAGGGATATTAAAAATAAATCAAAAATATATATTTTTCACCTCTTCTTAAAAAATTATTAAAAATTAAAAATACAGGAACTGTTCTGAAATCAAAACTATATTAGGTATTTACTTTAGATGGTCTGTTCTTACTTTGCTATAAATATGGTAATCGTAAATCATACAGGATGTTCAATATTCTACGGCAAACTTTCTAAAATATAAATATTTTTCTTTTTTTTTTTTAATGGGACACACTGTATATTATTTTTTATTAGATGGAGAGTTAAAAACTGAACATTTTTTGTATTTAGAGTATTTCAAAATTTTTAACGGTTTCGCAGATACACGCAGTATTAATTATATTGCGTTTTCAATGGTAAAATACGAGAAAAAATCATTAGGTGGCTTTGATAAAAATTTACTGTGGAAAATGCCATATGAAATATAAAACCGCAAATATCTGCGAAAGCGTTAAAAATTTTGAAATACTATAAATACAAAAAATGTTTATTTTTTAATTTTCCATCTATTGAAAAAATAATATACAGGGTGTTCCATTTAAAAAAACAAAGAAAAATTATTTTATATTTTAGAAAGTTTGGCGTAGAATTTTGAACATCCTGTATGATTTACGATTTTCATATTTATAGCAAAGTAAGTACAGACCATCTAAAGTAAATATCTAATATAGTTTTGATTTCAGAACAGTTCTTGTATTTTTAATAATTTTTTTAAGAAGGGCTGAAAAATATATATTTTTTATTTATTTTTTAATATCTCTGAAACTATCGAAATATATTTATTCATATCTTAGGGTTATGTAAAATGATCTGAAAGGAATCCAAAAATGCAATAATATACAGGGTATTCCATTTAAAAAAAATCATCCAGGTCCACTCACACTTTTTTGAGCCACCCTATAGAAGTTAAAATATTTTCCTGAAATACATCCTGGTACATACTTTAGGTTTGCACTTATACCAAATTCTTAAGTTTTTTATTCTTGGAGCTACAGATGCCCGACGCACTATTGCCGGACCCTGTATATACGAAGCAAAATACATACGTATACACGCGGTAGTCACAACTGCAATGTGTAAACATAATTTAAAGGTAATACACAAGCACTGTGTATCCTACGGCACACTGTGTATCTCTTACTTTGTGTATACGTAAATGATATACTGTGGCTACATTGTGAGGCGGACGTTTAACCTTTGTGCATACGTGTTAAACTATAATGTGTAAACGTAGCATATTTACATCGGGGGAATTGTGTCACCCTGTATCTACATCTAATAATGTAAACACATCGTAAATGTGATTTGATGTGCTGTATGGGATAACTCAAAAACCGCTGAACCGATTTTAACCAAATTTGGCACAAAAATACTGTGGCACCCGAGAATCTGGCCATTAGTTTTTGGTGGTGGTGGAAGATTGGTAAGGGGGTATGGGAGGGGGTTAAAGATTTTAAAAAATCGTAACTCCAAAATTACAGTAGCTAGCGAAACGCGGTTTTCAAATTAAGATTAGGAATAATATTTGCAACAAAATTTGTAATAACATCAAAATCAGTCAAAGTCGCAGTTTTCGAGATATTAATATATTTTAGTATGGGCGGCTATACGTGCCTCCCGGCGCCAATTTTTTTAAATTGTAACTGTAATAATTACAAAAAACAGTGGTTAGTAACAGCTTCGACTTCTCCAAACGAAACTGCACCGGCCCAAACACGCAATCCGACTTTATTAATTACAATGCACACAAACACACACGTATTCAGGTGTCGGGCGATTTCGAGCCTTAGATCGATCAGGCGCAGGGGCGGCATTCTCCACCACCGCCGCCGCCACCACCAGGCCTTCCGCGACCCCGCGATATTTTGTTTCGCTTCAGTCTGTGCGCGGCTTCGACCCCGGCAGCACCCCGTCTAAAACATCCCCGACAATAGAGCGCGATTTACGTCACTTGCTTCCTTCTCTCTGACATCATCGGAGCCCATGACAGTCGCTCGGCTCGCTGGAGGAGCTCGCCTCAGCCGATGATCCTCGTGGTCGTAGCAGTGCTGCTGGTGCAGGGGGTCTGGGCAGCCCCCGGCTCAGATGGAGGTCCCGGACCTCCAAACGGTCCCTGTCCCTTGGAGGAAGGTATTGAGGACGATAGGGACGTTCTTAAGGTGGAAGTGAAGCATGAGCTGTTCGAGAGTGAGGTGCTGGTGCCAGGAGTCCGGTATCAAGGTAAATAAGAGATGAAAAACATGTTGAAGACAAAGAAATTATGACCTATTTTGATGCTAATGGTATTACTCGTGAAATATAACTGTTATTAAACTGGAATGGAACAAATAATGTTATGAATATAAATTAAATCAATAACTTTAATAGAAGCAAGTTGATGTTGGATAATTTCAAGGTTTAAACGCAAGCCAAACGTTAACACGCGTATTAATCCTGTTGTTTTGCAACTAAACTTAAGAAATAATAAACACAGAAATAATCATTATAAAAGAAACAGAATCATCTTTTCGTTATTCAAGGATCATAATATCATGATACTTTATGAAATAATCATTAAAAAGTGTTGATAAAACTTCATTATTTGGATATTATCATTATATTTTCTTTCTATTGTTGGTGAGCTAATAATCTACAGTAATTATTAGAAAATTCTGGTGACAAAACTTTGAGTAACAAACAATAAGACTCTTTTAAGCTAAAGTAAGAAAACATTGGATATTTTATCATTTAATCCGAACTAGACGATCTGTTAGTTTGTCCTTTTCTTTGCCTACCCCATCTCACTACGTCCTGTATTCCACAACGTTGTCTGATATTTGTGTTTCTAAGTCTGTCTCCTCTAGTCTTCCCCATTATGGTCTTAGGTTCTACATTTCAGCGACTCTTAACATGCTTTTGGTTTTGTTTGTTTCCTCTCGGATTTCTATGCCATATGTCATTATTGGTCTGATGCAGGTCTATGAATTGTCCACACATGAATTTCGCACTGCCCACACTATTTGCCTCAGACATCCTGACATGGCCGTTGCTCTGTTTAGTTGGCTTCTCAATTCTTTCTCTGGATCATGTTAGTACGACATATCTATTCCTAGGTATCTAAACTGTGACACTTGTTCAATAATTTTGTTTTCTACTATCAGTTTGCATCTTACCGGCTCTTTAGAGAAAGTTAAGCATTTAGTTTTTTTGTGTAGAGATACCTAATTATATTTAATTTTCGCTAACTTGATAGAATTTAGGAAGCTGTCTCTGCTATCGTCCTCTGCCCCCGCGATAATGGCTGCATCATCAGCGTAACAGGCAATGAGGTATGATTTGATTAACAGGCAATGAGGTATGATTTATTGCCTTGTTTTTTCTTTCAATTTATCTAATTATAGCTGATTATACAGCTCCCCTCACCTTATGATTTTAGTCTAATTGTTTTTAATTTTTCAAATTTAGCATACCATATTGGGTTCCAGTCGATATTACGGACACTAAAAACGTTCAGATTAGGTAGAAACATCGAATATTAGCACTTTACTACATTATATAGATGTGGATTGACCTAGTTTAAGCACAAAAAATCAAGAAAACCTCTTTGTAAGCGTAAAAATTAAGAAAATACATGTATTTACCATGGTACAAAGAATACAAGGTATGATATTGCGCAGGTTGGTCGCTACGTCACAGGTGATAACAGGCGCTATTGGTCAGCACGCTCCGCGCCAGTTCAAATCGTCAAGATATTGTTATAAGACTGTTTTTTTTTGTTTATATACCGTCATTGAATTATCGCTAAGCAAGTTACTGTGGAGCAGTGCATAAGGAGTCGGGCTAGGAAGCGAGAGACCGGAGTTCGAATCTCGGCCGGAACATCACTTTTTATTTATTTTTTTAAATACTGTTGTATTCTATAGTTTATTTTTGTAGTATAAAGAACACTCGAACACAGTAGAAAAAAAGAACTATTTATTCTGTTATTTAAATTAAATTGGTTGTTAGTACAATACCTCATTTAATATAAAATAATATTCTACTTTTTGAAATGTATCGGGCCCTAATTGTACCTAAAAGTAATATATTTTTAGTGATATACCATATTGTAAACTATTTAATATTTCAGTCACTTAAAAAGTTAATTTGCATTGAATAATTGCCTACCATTAAAGGAAATTTGAGCTATATAATCCTTGATGGGCATATTCTGGGTATGCAAATACTTCCTTTAAATTTTGGGTGTCGTTCAACCGATTTATTCTCAAAACCAGAAACTTCTACATATAAAAAGAAGCAGAGGTCACTAATTATAATAAACTTCACCCTTGGTATTACTTCCACTAATTATAATAAACTTCACCCTTAGAATTACTTCTATCACAATTACAATACGTTCATCTGCATTGGCATTTTCTACTTTTCGATGGGAAACAATAAACTTCCCAATATTTTTTAAATGATGTAACAATTCCTCTTGTGGTTACTTTTCCATAGATATCCTCAACTCTGTCCTCATGTGAATTCAGAGGCAATGAAAATGAAAATTATTTACCATAAACATCGCAAACTAAAAACCTAATAAACAATTTTATACCGAATATAGAAATAAATTCAGTATTCTTACCTATCGTCCAAATCCATGTTAATAGATAATTATTATTTTTAAATATATTTTTGGAACTGCTGGTTTTAGTAATTATTAAATTAAACGAACTAAAAAGTCTTAAAAATAAACAATTCTTAACCATAACCCCAAAAATGCAGATCTCCTGTCAACTTTCTTTATTTTTTATTTATTCATTATTTTCCTAGTGACGTCACAGGTGGTATGCGCGAACTGAACGAAATTGGAGCCGCTATCGATCATACCTTGTATTCTTTGTACCATGTGTATTTACAATATTCCGAGCTAGCAACCATTGACTTTTTGATTGACACAGAAATTGACAGTTGATCGACGGCCTTCGCATGCTATTTGCGACGTTGTCAATATAATTATTTTATATAATTTTCTACTGAAGTGAAGTTATGTTAGATATTCTTTTAGGGGTTCTGTGGTTTTGAATTTTTGGTTGGCTTTTCTTTGTGGAGAGTGTTAAGCTGTGGTTTTTATATTTTAATAATTAACTGTGATTTTACAAAAATATTATTAGATTGGTTAGGATTTGGGTTGCTTTGGTTAGCGTTTCTTTGTGGAGGGTGTTAAGCTGTGGTTTTTATATTTTAATAATTAACTGTGATTTTGCAAAAATATTATTAGATTGGTTAGCATTTGGGTTGCTTTGGTTAGCTTTTCTTTGCGGAGGGTGTTAAGCTGTGGTTTTTATATTTTAATAATTAACTGTGATTTTGCAAAAATATTAGTAGATTGGTTAGCATTTGGGTTGCTTTGGTTAGCTTTTCTTTGCGGAGGGTGTTAAGCTGTGGTTTTTAAATTTTAATAATTAACTGTGATTTTGCAAAAATATTATTAGATTGGTTAGGATTTGGGTTGCTTTGGTTAGGTTTTCTCTGGTGAGGGGTGTTTAGCTGTATTTTTTATATTTTAATACGAATCTGAGTGCTTTCAATGATTTGATTTTAAACACAGATTTTAAAATAATTCATTTGTTTTTACCGTGATGGCGCCACCGTAGGAGCCGTTCCTCCGGCGACCGGCACGTGAAAAATTGGCGTAAACACAGAGTTTACCAAAAATGCTTTTTATAACTACTAGCGGGTAAATGAATTTCTAGATATATTACGATTTTTTTTGGAACTTTAGTTTCGGAGATATACATTTAATCGGACATTTTTAAAAAAATTAATTTTATTTTTCAGAAACTATTAGAGACAGAGTTTACCAAAAATGCTTTTTATAACTACTAGTGGGTAAATGAATTTCTAGATATATTACGAATTTTCTTGGAACTTTAGTTTCGGAGATATACATTTAATCGGAAATTTTTAAAAAAATTAAAATTTTATTTTTCAGAAACTATTAGAGACAGAGTTTACCAAAAATGCTTTTTATAACTACTAGTGGATAAATGAATTTCTAGATATATTACGAATTTTTTTGGAACTTTAGTTTCGGTGATATACATTTAATCGGACCTTTTTAAAAAAAATAATTTTATTTTTCAGAAACTATTAGGGACAGAGTTTACCAAAAATGCTTTTTATAACTACTAGTGGGTAAATGAATTTCTAGATATATTACGAATTTTTTTGGAACTTTAGTTTCGGAGATATACATTTAATCGGACATTTTTAGTAAGTAGCGTAAGACATTTCAGTAGCGGCAACGTCGCACAGGTTAATGTCATCATATGTTTGTGCCATCTCTCAAAATTCCTCCGCAGCATCAAATAGTACCATCATTTTATTTCAATATTTTAAAATTTACTGGATAATCCGCAAATTTTTTTGGCTTAAATTACCTACTAAAACACGTACTTTTCTGGACAATTTTTGTTTTTTTCAAATTCTTGTGTCCATAAAGTCGAACGGACCCCCATATTGTTATCTGTGATTGAACAATTTTTGTGATAGATATAACTTTTTGACTTTGTAAAAATTTTTTTGATTTTTTAACTTGTCGTGATTGTATTTTATAAATTTGACCTCTGTAATTGTTTTAGCTTTGGGCCTGATGATGGGAATAGTTTAAATTCCTGAAACATGTCGCCCCCCTTCCTTTTTTAAGCATTAAAATTTAATTTAAACAACTTAAAGATTGTGAGTTATTGTCCTTTTACCCGCCTCCAAAGGTTTTGCTTTGATATAACCATCAGTTACTATTTACATCAACAAAACTCACGTTCTTAACAGCACTTAAGGGACACAAAGGAACATTACTACCGCTTTCCTGTTCAAAATATTGTAATAAGGTTGCGTTGAGTTTTTTACAACGGTTATTATCTTGTACCGCTTCGCAATAAAACAGGTTCTAAAAAGAACAATTTTCGACAGCAAGGCCTGCTAGTAAAATTTTTTAAGCTTAGAGTATCACAACACAATTCATTCACAATATCGGAAAATAAAAAAAAATAAATGTGGCAACTTTTTTTACAGCAGAGCCACAAATTACCTATAACAGATGCGAAAGAACACCGAATTACGCGTTCAGGTTTCTGTGACCTTCAGAAAGAGTTCATAGACAATCCGCATCAATGTATAGTTTGGGTTATTATTTGTTTGGGTGAAAATAATTTTATTGAAAATTTTGGGTGAAAAAGATTTTATATCATAGTGTGTATTAAAACTACTAAAACACTTTTAAATTGGTATTATATTAACAACTTTTGTTTTTTAATCCAAATAAAAGTTACCAATTTTCTCAATCAAAATATTTGTGGTCCTGAAAAGGACCTTCGTGTTCCCATGTTCGTCAAGGTAGGTAATGGGTAAACGGTAAAAAAACAGGATAATGAAATTTAAAAAATTACAAAAATTGTTCAAAAGTGCCTCCCTCTTGCATTAAACAATAACCCAAACGATCATAAAATCCCCTCCTCACATTGGATAACATATCAGGGGTGACAGTGTCAAAGGCATTAAATATTTTCTGCCTTAACTGCTCCAAGTTTTGAATTTCTTCATGGCCGTAAATTTTATATTTTATGTACCCCCATAAAAAGAAATCATTCACCGAGAAGTCAGGTGAAATTAAACGTCAGTCTAAACAAAACTGTCATTTTTGAAAACTTGTCAAAATTTGAACACACGTTAAATGGACTTGATTTTCCTATGTCTCGAAGTCTGTGGACTTTTCTGTATATATCTCACAGTAATTTAATAGATTGCTCGTCATATTATATCAGCTCGTAGGAGATTAGGAAAAAAATATATTTATAGTATAAAAAATTAATTTATTTAACAAAATTTAATTAAAGATGTGACAAAATAGTTACATTTCTATTGGTTCTATCGGACTTTTTTCGACTATATAAATCTTTATTTTTTGTAAACTTTAATGCATAAAATATTTTCAATCTAATAAATAATTTAATGGTGTAAATAAGAGGAAATTTCTCACATGGGTGGTCAAATTCTATAGTTTTTATTATATCAAACAGCCTCTGAATGTTTTCTTCAGTGCAAAACTCATCAAAATTTAATATAAATAATTTTTCCAGCCTGTAAATAAAAGAACAAATTTTTCCACTTTCATGATCAAAGGCTTTTAAATGGGTAAATAATTTCGAGTTATCCAGAGATTCGGATTCTTTTGCAAATTTTAGACAAATATCACATTGATGTATTTGAAGACCCTTTTTAATGATGTAGTCAAACATAATTAAAGGCATTTTGAGTTGAAAACATTTCTCAGAGGCTGTTTGATATAATGAAAACTATAAAATTTGACCACCCATGTGAGAAATTTCCTCTTATTTACATAATTAAATGATTTATTAGATTGAAAATATTTGATGTATTAAAGTTTACAAATAAAGATATAGGTATATAGTCGAAAAAAGTCCGATAGAACCAATAGAAAGGTAACTATTTTGTCACATTTTTAATTAAATTTTGTTAAATAAATTAATTTTTTATACTATAAATATTTATTTTCCTTATAAATAAACACATTTGCATCCCATTTTAAATAAGATATACAAATTACCAAAACTTAGAAATAACAGTTCAAAAGTTCAACAAAAATCCTACACGCGTTTTTAAAAAGAAACATATAACCACGCACTATGTCATTCCAGCAAGGGAATACGACACAGCATAGGTTTCCGGACTAAACTACTGGTGTATTTACACCACTCAATAGGCGTGTCGGGTTTGCCGAGCGGTTTCCGATGTAGTCGCTTTCTTTCGCATCTGTTATAGGTAATTTGTGGCAGAGCTACCACCTGTATTTCTAGAAGAAAATGTATATTCCAGTTAGTCAGCCCGGCGCCGAATATGTCCACGATTGGCAACAAAGACTTTAAGAGCAACAAAGAGTTTAAAAATTACGCTTTCGATTATGTAACTAAAAGTTTAATTGGTATCGAACATAGGTTGATTTATATTAAAAAGTATAAAATAATGCATATTTTTACTTTCTTTATGAAAATAAGTATATAGTATATTAATAATACTTTTAGAAATATCATAACAAGACAAATAAAATAAAGAAATAATATACAGGGTTTCTCGTTAAAAAAAACATCAATTTGAGTCATAATTTGAAAATGACAGATCCCCGAAACTAGTTACACCACTGGATTCTACGTGAAAAACTCTACAGGATACAATTTTTATCTTATCGATAAGTTAGTTATAAGATTACCAAGATACATAGAAGATTAAAAAGTGCAACATTTTCAATTTCGCCCTGTATTTCAGAAAATACAGGAGGGCTAAGAAAAGTTTGTGTAGTAGCATCTTTAGTTTTATAAGAAACTAGCGTGTACCCGCGACTTCGTTCGCGTCGAATTAATCATTTGTTATGGTGATGATAAAGCAAAGCAAGAATTTCCATTAACATACAAACTGGATAAAATTTTCTCACATTTATGTCAGCATGAGAAAAAACAATATAGTGATATTATTATACAGGGTGAGTCTTAAGTAATGCAAATATTTTCAGAGCTGGTAGATCTCGATAAAAGAAACATATTTTCTCTTTACCATTGTTTAAATAAGTCCAAAATACCCGAGTTATATAAGTTTGAAAAATTGAAAGAAAATATTTTTTTTTGAAAAATTTTGAGATCCACCGGACTTTTTCTGTATTTGCATCCATTTTAGTGCAGTAAACATAGAGTAAAGCTGTAACTATGGTAATATCAGAGATTAAGAATTTATACCGTGGGAAAATTTGCGGTGAACAGGCAGTTCTAAAAACTTTTCGAAAAATATACAGAGAAATTTAAAAGAAAATGCACGATTTTCAACATCTTTTTTAGCGAAAAAAAACTCATAGACGTGTTCCTGGGGTCGAAATATACCACCCCTGAAAATATTTGCACTTATTTAAGACTCACCCTGTATAACTTGGTAATATTTGAGGGGTAGTTTCATCTCGTTGGAATTTGACTTTCGAAAAATCCGTTTGCCAAAAATAAGCATTTTACGTCAAGGAGTTTAAGCAGAATCGTGGTTAATCAATTACCCAACTTTTTGGAACACCTTGTATGATTTTTTAAAAAATTTCAAAATATGTAAAAAAACAAAATAAATTATGCGTGTCCAAGCGTTTTCCCGAAAGACTAACCGTTTTTAAATAACAAATATTGTAATATTTGAGGGGCGTTTTCACCCTCTTGGAATTTGAGATTCAAGAAACCCCTCCTTATCGAACCTTTACACCCCTCAGTCAATCCGTTTGCCAAAAATCAGCTTTAAACGTAGCAGTTTAAGCCAAACTGTGATTACTCAATGGCCATATTTTATGAAACACCCTGTATAAATTTTTAAAAAACCTTGAAATATGTAAAACAACAAAATAAAATATACGTGTTTAAGAGTTTTTCCGAAAAACTCACCGGTTTTTAAATAAAAAATATTCTAATATTTGAGGGGTGGGTTTACCCTCTTAGAATTCGAGTTTCGAAAAATCCCTTCTTATCGAACCTCTACACCCTAGAGTCAATCCGTTTTCCAAAAATCAGCTTTTTAAGTCAAGCGCTCTCAGCAGGATCGTGATTAATCAATGACCAGATTTTTCGAAACACCCTGTATACATTTTTAAAAAATCTTAAAATATGTAAAAAAAACAAAATAAAATATACGTGTTTAAGCGTTTTTTCGGAAACTTGACCGTTTTTTAAATAAAAAAATATTGTAATATTTGAGGGGTGGTATCACCCCCTTGGAACTGGAATTTCGAAAAATCCCTTCTTATCGAACCTCTACACCCTAGAGTCAACCTGTATGCCAAAATTGAGCTTCTTACGTTTAGTGGTTTGAGCAGGATCGTGATTAATCAGTGAGTCAGTCACTTAAGGATTTTATATATTAGTATAGATAGTAAATATAGAAAGTAAAATAGAATATTAGAAACGTAGTATAGAAAATATGTAAATATGTAGAAAAAATATGTAGAAAGTAGTATAGAAAAGTAAGGTATAGAAGTAGCACAGTGATGGTGAAAAAGGCATCTTTGTAACTCTACCCATAAAAAAGAAACCCTGTATAAAACACTCAAAAATGAGACAACCTGTATGTGTCCTCGCTCCGTTTCAAAGGGCAGTAAATTATCTTAGTATTAGAGATAATTAGCGTCTGTCCTTCCTTTTCGGGACACCCACGACGCGACTGTGTCCTTCCCCCGTTGTCAAAGGGTTTCTGGGTCGACCCTGGAACGCTACTTCTCCGCCCTTTCAGCTTGCTTTTCTCAATTTTAACTAATTAAGTAATTAATGTGAAAACGAAACATTCCCGTGGGATGATTCCATTAGCCCGATGCATAATAAACGCAATTTTGACGTGTCGGTGAAGGATGAAGGGGTGCGCTCTGTGTATAGAAGTGAAAATATATACTTTGTTTTTTTCTTAGGTAAGATTTCGACAGACGATGACAGGAAAAATCAGATGAAAAAAAAGTTTCTAATATTTTTTAAGGTAACTAAGGATGGGTTTTTTATATAAATCCGTCAAGCGTCACCTCTTCCTGTTTTTAATCAGTTTTATTGGTTTATTTCAAAAATGACAGATCATATTTCAATATTATTGGTTCAATGATGAATGATGAACCATGACAAACGGACGCCGATGCGTATGAACTCGACTTAAAATTTTTGAGAGTTGTCCTGGAGTTGTCAAACTCTTGCCAAATTATAGGTTATAATTTTGTGACAAAAATTATGTGTATTTCGTGTTTTTTAATACTAAGGGGAGGAAAACTCAAAGGGGAAATTAAGTGTTGACCCAGACCATAGTTTACAGTTAATATTCGGTGCCCAGAGACAGTTTACCAGATATTATGGCCAGAGAGTTGTATTGGCCACAAATAAAGTTTGTATACTATTTTGTATATGATACCAAAAACTGGAATATCTGTAAAATAGCAGCACACGATGGGTGAATAATCATACTGATAAGAAATGCAGGAAGTTGCCTGAGCCTTAAACACGGCTTGAAAGCAGGAAATATTTTTATATATTTTTTTGGTATGTGGTGTTTTTTAAAATACACACTTGCTTGTTTTGTATTAACACATACTGTAATTGTTTTTTAATAAAATAACTCGATTAGATTTTTTTCAATTTTATACAGTTTTTTTTACAATATTTTGAAGTAATCACTTGTCACTCAATTTTTTTTAAATATATCTTTGAAAAAGAAGACTAAGGATGGAGCATATGCTATCCATGTATTAATGCATGGTGGGCAAAAAAAGGACTCTAGGGTGGGGATCCTTAACAGTTCTGTTTGACGATTCATTTGACACATTTGAATTTTATTTTAAATTTTTTGGATTTGTCAGTCTTTACGGAGCTTATTTTATGTTATTTATTATTTATTCTACTACTGATAGTTGTATAAAGGTAGTAAATCTAGATGGAAATTGTGACAGAACTTAAATTAACAGTGACACTATCGCGATTTATCGAAAAAGGCCCTAAAATAGTTGGTTGTGTAGCGTGCCGTAGATCTCGGCAAAAATCGAGTGAAACAATGGAACAACTTTTCGCTAGTAAGTGACTATATAATATACATACGTGTAGTAAACCGATCATTTATGAAATTCACTTAAATTAACTAATTATATATTTTTTCTTGCATTTTTGCTTTTATTTACTACTTGTCAAAGATTAGATGTCAAAGAATTTAGATACGTCAATTTGACATACCTGCTTCAGTAGCGTATCGGATGTTTGTGTTAATAAATAATTATTAAAACTTATCTATTTTTATTATAATAATATGTTTTTATAACAATTTTAATAACAACCAACATTTATTCACAACGTAAAATAAAAAAAAATATTGAGTCTACCCCACGTCTAGCCTACATCATAGTTTTACATTTTTTGCATAAAATTAGAACGGCACTGATAAACCGGAATTTAAGTCGGCCATATTTGAGTCCCATCGCGGTGGACCTAAGATTTTTGATATGCTCCTTCCTTCTTATTCAAAGAAATATATTCATTTACTGCTATGCGCTCCAGTTGTACCAACTTATTTCTTTGTAAAATAAAATGAGAGACACATATCTCACTGTCAAGGATCTTGTCGTTGGACAGACTATAGTTTGTTTTTTGTATGTGTATACCGGATGCGTCTCGAAAGTGGCACCCCTATATTTTTTTATTTTTTCAGATAAAAAAACGAGATTTGGTAAGTTAGTATATGACATAAATTAGGATTGATTGACGTATTCAATTGTTTTTGGCCACTTCCTGTTTCAACTTTTAATTTTTAAATGGCACACTCGGTATATTTCTACTTTTTTCGATAGAAAATAACATTCTGAGTAGAATGACATATCATATGTGTAGCGTTTTTTTAAACCACTACCACTGCGAACGGCAGCTTTTCATCGGAGAGCAGTCGTGGATAAGGTATTTCACTAGAGAGAAAATTAATCAGTAATAATTAACAAAAGATATATAGATATTGGGCGCCAGGCGTGTACAGAGAAAGAAAACACAGTTGTATAATACTTAAAATTAATGACTATATTTATTCATGATGAATTCTGAAGGTAAATAGCATTGTACAATTTTAATAATTATTATAGTGGTTATTTGTTGAGTAAAACTATGTATGTAAATAATATTAAATATGTTCTATGAAAAGACTATGAAAAAATACAATGCGTGTAACGTTATAGAAAATATAAGAAAAGTAGCATTACTTTATTTAAATTGTTAAATTTTATGCGGTGTTAAATCTGATGTGTTGCAACCTGTAGATTCTAGAATCTATGTCTCGTTATTCATCTGTTAATATAGCGCAATAATAATATCTATAGAAAGTAATACTATTACAAGGCGTAATATAATGAAACCTAAAATCTAAATCACATTGTAACTACTGTATCGACATAAATGTTCTTAATAATCTAACCACTAAATATAGTCTGTATGATATTATTTAAAATATACGTTACTGTTTAAGACTGAAAATGTTTTAGATGTTAAAATGTAAAACTAGAACTTAATTATACACTTAGCTGTTCTTTTATGTAACCTTGCTTCAAACAGTAGCAGCGTGAGGTGGTCTAGCATCTCTGTACTGTCTGTCGGCCATCCTGTTGGCCAAAACAACAAAAGGGGCCAAATTGAGGACACCGTGAATCACTACAGCCGTAGCTACTGACTAGGCTTAGAAATGGGAGTGAAGCAGCATGGGACTCAAGCTACATCCACGCTGTGGCACTTATATGTAAGAAAAAAATCATTCTTACTGGGGACACTCGTCCACAGGACATCTGTACATAAGATAATGTCTGTACATAAGACACTACCCGTACCTTGGACACAGTCCGTACTTTGGAAATAGTCCGTACCTTGGACACAGTCCGTACTTTGGACACAGTCTGTACCTTGGACACAGTCCGTACCTTGGACCCTAAAAATATGAAACTCTTGTTTAAAACCAAACAAGGTCTAAGAAACAAAATAAACCTACCTCGAAATACTTCCGAGGGCTCAATAAATAATAAACAACATGTCCTTTCTTCCATGTGACATTCTGGAGGACAAAAGAAAATGGACGCCAACGTGCCAGCAAAACACAAATACAAGTTGGGACATCCGTAACTCTACCCTAAAAATATTCAATAATAATATCGAATCTATAAAAGGTAATAACTCATCTTTACCTGTAGCCTCGAAATAGCAGCTGATTCAAATTATACAGCAAGACTTAAATAATCACCATTTCCAAAAGCTGGGATACAACAGAGCGTCAAAACAAAGTGAGGTTAAGCACGGAGACAGTTGACAGAAGCGATGTTGACAGCGCCTCCACAGAGCGATAACAGGGTTGTGTCAAACGAAAACAGGGTTGTGGACTAGAGAACGTAAAAATTCGTCAAATAAATCATCAGGCCCGAACGATACGGAATCGGGTGACGATATGCCAGACATCATATATTATATATAAAAAAGACATGTAACGAACTAAAAACGTTACATATGTCAACTTTTGATATTCTTGCTTAATAAAACATCTTATTTTAAAATTCAATCTAGAGTGCCATGGCTATGTTAAAAACACTAATTCTTAATCAAGGAGCCTTGGAAAAATAGATTTGAACGTCTAATGTTTTTAGTGTTTTGTCCTGGCCAGTTAGAAAATGCTCAAATCGTATTTTTAATCATATCTCAATTTTTTCAAATGGAACGAGGGTGGCTCATTAGCATATTTGGAAAAAGCATTTTTTACGAATAATTTGATACCACACACTTGGTATTTTGAGTCAAATTGTCGTTATGAACCGCATATTACAATTTCAAATAAACCATATGGGAAAATGTCAAAAGTTGACATATGATATGTCATTCTATTCCAAGTGTCATTTTCTATCGTAAGTAGAAATAGTAGTATATCATAAGTAGAGTAAAAAAAGTATAAAAGAGATAGTAAAAAATACTGAAGGTACCATTTAAAAACCAAAAGTTGTAGTCATTTCCAGTGAAAACGGAAGTGACCGGAAACAATTGAATATGTAATTAATCCTAATTTATGTCATATACTAACATACCAAATCTAGTTGTTTTATCTGAAAAAATAAATGTTGTAAAAAAATTTAAATGTAAAAAGTTATAAGGGTGAGCCACTTTTGAGACGCACCCGGCATACATATAATAATAATTATTGTAGTTTGTAATTACTTACTTTCGTTATGTTAGATGTTATTTTTTTTTGTTCTCTTTGAGTCTTAATTTATAACTGAGTCTTATTCTGTAACCTTTGATCTTACTATTGAAAACTTTTAAAATATCTGTAAACTTCGACTATAGTTTGTAACAAATCAAGGAAGATTTCGACAGACAACATCCAGAAAATGACAGAAAATACGATACGTCTGTGAATTATAATGACACAAAGTCACTGTCACACATCTTCCAGTTGTACAGGGTGGGTCAAATTCCACGCTTTTAAATGGAAACACTCTTTTCTATAGGAGATAGACGAAAACTAATATCGGTGTCTGGAGCTCAATTTTCATCAAAAACATGATGGTGAAAACCGCACATCAATATCTTTTACCGTTTCGGAGGTACGGAGTGTTTTTCAAAAATGTGTAAAAAAATACAGTCGTCACAAAGGATTTACAACACTGCAGTGTTTTAAATCCGTTTCAATGTGTATGTCTCTTTACAAAAATTGTGACGACTGTATCGATATGTTTATGTTATGTGTGTGGATGCCAATGTTGGATATTGGATTATTTTCTTCGCTAAGAATGAGAATAATAAAATTGAAAAAAGAAAACAATAAAAATTAAAATAAAAACTAAAACAAAACGGCCGAAATCTACGTTCAAGTAATAAATTTTGATAAAGCCCCTACCAGGTCGAAACGTCAATGAAATTTTTAATATAAAAAAACCGTTTTTCTCATTATTTACCTGACCTAAAGTTAAGAAAAAATTAAATAAAAAATATAAAATTTTCTACCTATCCAACCCTGAGTATGTTACATTTCTAGAAATATCATAATACTGATGTGGAACTGACGTCATAACACGCGATTTTTGACATTTTTTTAAGCCACACAAATTTACTGTAAAACAATTCAGTTATTAAGATAATATTACTGTAATGTTATGCAAATCTCGTAACTAGAGAAAATGACAAGTTGCGTAAAACTGAAATATAAATTTTCCAGCAAATAGAGGCAGTTCAAAAGGAAGCGCTCAGCTGTGCATTTTTAATAATGCCCTGATGTATCTATCGCGTTGCGGCTGCTGTGTCATTACAGGTTCCATTCATACCGACAGCGAAGTTTCCTGCAATCTTTCACGACGCAAATTTTGCGCCTAACGACGCATTCAGCGTCTATTAAGGTCCATTTGTTTTTGCTTTACAGAAGCGCGGACAGAAATGATAATAAAAGGCAAATAGGTATTAGATTTTTTTCCGAAATGTTATACCGGGTCCAGGCCAAGGCGGCAAAAAATAAACACGATTTTGAGACAAAAACAAGACAAACTTGCGACTAAAAATAGGGAATTCTGAGAAGACAAACTTGAGACAAATTGTTCACACCGCAATGGCAAAAGTACAACATAGTTAAAAGTTTAGTTGTTGCCAATGAGTTTTATTAACCATGTGTGATATCACTGGTCTCCTACTGTTGGCAGCACACGCCATCCACACTGCGCCGACAATTTGTCGTAAAATATACGAACAAAACATCGACACTTTGATCTTTACCAACTCGAAACGAGACATTGAAAAGTCTCCGAATTTTGAAACAAAAATGAGACAAAAATGTCGCCGTAAAACATGAATGTTTCTGTCTTGTCATTGTTTTGTCTGATTGATCTGGATCCGGCATTATATTTTATGATTTTCGGCCCTCTGATGCCAAAAAAATTTGACCCGCTGATGCATAAAAAACGCAACGGAAAAATTTTTGGTGAAGTTTAAAATGTTATATTTTTTTTATTTTAGTCCTATTTCCTTGATTTTTTTTTAGCAAACTATACAGGGTGCTACAAATTCGGTTTGGTTTGGTCTCGGTAACCCTAATAGTTACGAACATGGTTAAATTGGGGCAAAGTTGCGCTTTGGGATGTTCACCAAGATGCCATCAAAAAACTTTTAAAAAGTTGGAAAAAACGAATTTTTTTTTAATCAATTTTATTTTTTTCTGCCGTTACTTTTTAGAAAATCAAAAAACTAATTGCATATTCTCATAGCCACTTTATTAGGGCTATCTGATAGTATTTTTAGCTTTTCAAATTAGCTGATAATTTGTGAGATACAGAGGCCAACTTATTTTTTTTTAAATATGAACCTGCATTTTTTATTTCTGCATTATGTTTTGAAAGAACTCGGTCTCCTGAGTACAATGATATGCCACACTTTATACATTTTTTTGTTTTGGGTACCTTAACAACAACAAAACTATTTAACTATTATTTAAAATAATTTCAAGTCCGACTCTGGTTCTTTAAGTTATTTAATCTGATTATATTCATCGCAAAAATGTTGATGAGCGCTAAAGGAAAATATACCCAACTGAAAGATTCAAATAAATTATATCCAGGTGAGGATTTTAAAGATATTATTTTTAACTTTTTTTATTGTGAATTTGAAATTTCAATGTGCGATTTAATAATATGTATAATATTAATCGTAGTTATTATAATTAAATGAACTGAATAATTTGTGCAATAGGGAGGGTCGTAACCCTTTCGAACATGTAGAACTCTAGAAACTACCGTATGATCGAAAAAAAAACAGCGTCAGCGATGGCTATGAAATGAAGATCGCTGTCATTTTATATGTAAATTTATATGGGAAATGTCAATGATGTCCATTTCATAGCCATCGCTGATGCCGTTTTTATTCGATCATACGGTAGTTTCTGTTAGCTCTACATGTTCGAGAGGGTTACGATCCTCCCTATTCCACAGATTTATTTTTCGTTCAATTTTATTTATAGTTCTTTGAACTTTCTTCTTATAAGTACTTCCGAATTTTAATTATAAAAGACCATAATTATGATTACTAAGTAAAGTGTCTGTAAGTGTGAGAAAAGACCATGATTACTAAGTAAAGTGTTCTTAACAATAGAGTTTTTTAATTAGTATAGAATATTGAAATATAATCAACTTATGTCGAATAATTGACAGATCTACTAAATAAAACTAAAATCATGTGCACTTCCCCGGAAGATCACAACAATGCTATAAAAATCGGAGAAGAACTATTGGAATATGTAGCGGAATTCAATTACCTCGGCAGTTTGATTTCGGAAAAGGCCAATTTGACTCTGAAATTCAACACAGGATTAGCAGCGCCTCAAGAGCATTCTGGAAATTAAAAGATAGGGTTTTCTACAATCATGACTTGAACACAAAAACAAAACTTGCAGTGTACCGAGCAATAATAATTCCCACCATGTTATATGGAAGCGAAACCTGGGTGCCGCACCGCCGACATATGAACGCATTAAACAAGTTGCAACAGAGACATCTTAGACAACTCTTAAGAAAAAAATGGTTCCATCATGTCTCAAACGTATCGGTCCTTGAAAAAGCTAACTGCGAGAGTATTGAAGTCATGATTACAAAGTTCCGCTTAAGATGGGCTGGTCACGTATGCAGAATGCAGGAAAACCGCATACCAAAATCTCTGCTTAACGGTGAGCTTGTAGACGGTAAAAGGAGGCCGGGTGGCGTATTTACATAGTATACTATGGCACAGAACCCCATCGAACGCGGCGGCTCTGTAACGCTAACTGGTATGTAGTTGTAAACCGCCCTTATTTTCTACTACATACTATACTACGGTGCAGAGCCGGTAGAAAGAAAAATGTATTTATGATGCTATTATTGTTGTTTAGTGCCAAAAATTAGTAATACAATATTAAATTGTAATGTGTTATATTAATATTGATTTTTTATCGTTGATAATAATTGACAATTTAGATATACCCACTAAGAAGATATACCCACTTATAGATAGTCCCACTAAGAATAGCTCTCGGCTGTACTTCGGAAAGTATTAGCCGTAGGGCCTACGGAAAAAAATGTTTATAACTAAAGGGGCTATGAGAAATTGCTGGAAATTATTTTCAAGTTTGTAAAACGGCCGCTAGAGGGCGCAACTGCTATGGAAAATAATAAAATAGAATTTCTACAGAATTTTGCCTAGACAATGGGTACTATAAATAATAGTTTCATAATCTTCAGTAAATTTTGGATTTTTTTTGTTAAAACCATTTTCCTCTATCTGCTAAAATAAAATGGTGGGGGAAGGTTAAATATATCTTTATTTAAATGTTAATAACTCCGGACTGGAGGATCAGAATCCAACAAACGAGAGCTCGTTTAAAAGAGCGTTTCTTACTCTATTATACCATAAATATAATAATAAGGTTTTGAACGTAGACGCTAGGGGGCGCTTTCTTACAATTTTTATCAAACATAGCGCGTTTTTTCAAAAAAGTTAAATACGATAGTATATGTAATTTTAGCTGATAGTAAAGAGTAGTAAAAGCTTAAAAAGTCAGCGAAAACCGCATCTTGATATTTTCTTTCAAACCGAGCATATTGGCAAAATTATAATAAATACCAAAAAATAAGCCCTTTCATCTTATTTTTACAATACGGTATCAATAGCCCTCTTGATTATGCCCATTCTAACAAAAAAATAAGATAGAGACAGTTAGTTTATTTTAAAATCGACGAAATACCAGAATACCATAATACCAGATGTATTAATATCTAATAATTAAGATATTAATAACAGTGAAAAAGAAATGATGATTCAGTGAAGTCATGGTAGGCTTTGGAAAAAAGTTGCTTTTGACGTAATAGTATAAACGTCAAATTGTTATTGGATTAACATTTTGATAGTTTTTTATCTTTTGATTCCTTTTTCAAAATGTCAACAACTTCAAATACTTCAAGTAATAAAGGCATTTAAAAGGCAATCAAAAGATAAAAAATGCTGCTAAGACTATCAAAATGTTTCCCCCATGGCTAATTTAGCTAAATTCTTTCAATCAATGGTTGATAATGAATGCAGTTTAAATCGAGAGTCTTATAATTTTCTTCAACTGCGCACATATGTTTTCAAAATTTTCGCTCTTGCCTGCAATACAATCACACATCCCTATTAACCACAATAGCACAGCTATTAGGGTATCTACTGTATACAAAAATGTTTTATCATATTCAGACGACACTAAAAATTGGGAAATCACTTCTTTTGTTCACTGCAAGATTTTTTGCTTTTGAATTTAATTTCGCATATATTGAGTCATTTTTGTTGTTTCTAAAATTTGAAAATGAAATTAGCCTATTTTATTTATTAGGCTATTTTGCAGGCTATTCTCATTCTAGGTACTAACAGGCTATTCATGTTCAACACAGACTAAAAACCAAAATCAAACAAAGTTTTTCACGTAATCACTAGGCGCAGGCACATTAAAGACCACGTGATAGGTCGTGTTTCCTTTTGGTTCTGAGTCTATCTTGAATGTGAATATTTCAATGAAATAATAAAATGTATATCTAAGTTGTCAATTATCAATGATAAAAAATCAATATTAATATAACACATTACAATTTAATATTGTATTACTAATTTTTGGCACTAAACAACAATAATATCATCATAAATACATTTTTCTTTCTACCGGCTCTGCACCGTAGTATAGTATGTAGTAGAAAATATAAGGGCGGTTTACAACTACATACCGTACTGCGTTACAGAGCCGCCGCCTATGGGGCTCTGTGCCGTAGGATACTATGTAAATACGCGGCCGGGTGGACAACTCAAAAGGTACAAGGATGTTTTCCACGAAAACTTAAAGGGTATTAACAAGCAGAATGAGTGGGAAGAAGGGGCTCACAATAGAACGGAATGGAGAAAAATTGTAAAGTCAGTTAACAGCGACAACCAAAAAGTAAAGAGGCAACAAAGCAATGAGATTTTTGAATGTCTGGAGTGCGGTAGACAGATAACATCACGTATCGGGCTTTTCAGTCACAGAAAAGCTCATGAAAGAAAACGCCTTGCGTGACCATCTTCTGATGCGTGTCAAATACCCGTCAGCGAGTAATGGCAGTATGTATGTATGTATGTAGTAGATCTACTAAAAACTAAACTTTAATAATTTATACTTTTCTCTGAAACTAATATTTCCAGAGACTTTTGGCTTTTGGCTAAAATATACGCGACAAGCCTTTACTAAATTATAAAATAAAGACAAAGCTTCTCTTAAGTTTAAGGAAACAGAAAATAAGATTCTGAATAAATTAGGAAGAGAAACGAAATAAAAATTCGAGGTAACGAGGAAAAACCCACAATTGAGGCCATTTTCTTAATTTCCATATCGACGTCGACCGTTCCAACGCCGCGCGGCGTGGAAAACCGCTTTGGAGTTTCCATTAGACGATTTTTATTTACTTAAACCCTCCACCCCTTCCACCACTCTCACCACACCCTACGTTTTACCCCCACCCCCTAAAAATAACATGCCGGGAAAAAAATAATAATTTTGCACTGGCGTGTTATCTCGCGCAGGTTTTTCGAACAAATAAAAAAAATATGAGAAAGTTATTCGTACGTGAATTTAATTTTGTTTAATAACAAAGTCCGTATGGAAACAATTTCGGAAAAAAAAATGTTTTTTTTAATCCGTGAAATATAAATAATTGTTTACAGCCCTTTGTGTAGTTTTTTTGTATTGCCGTGCTTTTTTAATGAATTATTATGGCATTTAAGTTATTATTGAAATAGCTGAGTCGATAGCTCAGTACATCACAGTTGTAGATTGTATGGTGTCCCTTTTCTTGAGGTATAACTCATCATACAGTCTCAGAGCTTTGACAAAAGCCAGTATCTGAAACGGTTCTCCAGAGGTTAGGTTAGGTCCTCCATCTCCGATATCAGTCGTACTAAGGTTTTTTTTCCCCATTTTCCTCACAGAATATGCATTCGCCGTTGTTTCTTAGCTTCAATCTACTGAGATGTTCATTGAGGAGATACTGTCTTGTTAAAAACACAGTGATAATCCGAAGATTGTTCTTAAAAACAAGTAAATCAAGTAAAATCTTTATTTTTCTAGTAGCTAGTTCGTTTTCTTTTTTATCACTTTTTATCCTTTGATGGGCAGGCACCCAGAGTTGAAGGACTTTATTTTTTGCCCAACCCATTAAAAATAAAATAAACAATATTTAAAACATCTAAAATTAAAGGACAACAAAACCTTTACTTTCTGTATACGATATTTTTTGTTTTTAATTTTTACTTATGTTATGTTAAGAACAAATGATCAACTTTCGTTTAGCTGAAATCAGTTATTAGAAAAAAAAATTGTTTTAAAAAGCTAATGTGAAACACGGAAAACACAAGTTTTCCTGTGGAAATGCGTAATTTAAAAGTTTCGCACTTTAGAATAACTGAAATCTGCTATAAAAAAATACATTTTGCGATTTATTTTTAATATTTTTCTGAACATATAAACACAAAAATTTTCCTGCGGAAATAAGCTATTTTCATTTTCTAAGGAAATTTATTAGACTTTAGAATAGCTGAAATCAGTTATATAACAAATAAATATATTTTTGCCTTTTAGAAGCATTCATGAATTGAGGAAAATAAAAATTTTCCTGCGAAAATAAACTGTATCGATTTTCTGAGGAAATTTAATAGACTTTAGAATAGCTGAAATCAGTTATATAAAAAATAAATATATTTTTGCCTTTTAGAAGCGTTTACAAACTCAGGAAAATAAAAAAAAATGTTTGATTTTCATTTTCTATTCATTTTCTATTTTTGTAAGCATAAATACATAAATTATCTTTTTATCACTTTTGAACCAAAAAAAATGTTTTAAAAGTGTCTGAAATGCTAACCAATCTAATAATAAATCTAATAATATTTTTACAAAATCACAGTTAATTATTAAAATATAAAAGAAAACTGCATGATCCAATGATTTTTTGTTTTGAATCAGCCCTATTTACGTAAAGCTTTAATAAAAAACAAGAATAAGTGCAGGTACTTATTCTTCATTCCGAGTAGTTATAGTTTACAAGAACCTATATTATCTATTCTATAAGAATTGTTATTCCTCCGAAAGATGTTTTACCCCACCCAGCACCCCTATTCGCTCCCGGGTCCCGTAAACTTCTAAACTGAAAAATGTATGAAAAACAAAGTGCACAAAATGACATTGACACATTTCCGCAGGAATTTTTTTGTATTTCTTTGCTCGTAAATGCTCGTATAAAACAAATATAAGTTCATTTTTCATGTAACTGATTTCGGCTATTCTAAAGTCAAAGCATTTTTTTATGTAAAATAAAAATAAAAAATTTCCGCAGATACTTTTTTGTGTTTTTATGTTTAGAAAAATATCTAAAACACACCCCGAAGACTAGTTTTGATGTAACAGATTTCGGCCTATACTCCGAAACTATACTATAATATGTAATAAACTATACTAAGTCCGAAAGATGAAAATGACGCATTTCCGCAGGAAAATTTTTGTATATTTGTCCTCCTAACGCACAGTGCTTCGTCCCATGGACAAAAATCGAAAAAAAAGTTAAAATTTACTAATATCTGAATATGTAATTTTATACTTATAGCAATGTTCAACCATCCTGTATATTATTTTTCACAAAAATACATTTTTTTTCACGTTTTTTGTTAGCAAATATTTTCACTAAAAATAAATTTTGCGATCATTATCTTATATCAGTGAAAAGAATAACATTCTAGTAGTTCTGTATATGGAGTTAAACGGTACGTACTTAATTGAAAGCCACTATGGATATTGTTAAACAAGGTATGTACTTTAAGTTTATTTCTGAACAAGTTCGTTATTGTTTAGTTTTTATTTATTTTTTAAGATGATTCTTAAATGGGTATAAAAATTTTACATTTTCAAACTTCAAAAAGGCATTAAAAAAAAACATATCAAAACATATCGTATTTATTGAATATTTTTGTTGCCATATTTATACACTTTTAATTTTTGTATAGTTCATCTGCGTCTGCTTGCGACGAACTTTATTTTATAATACTTTTCAGATGGAGTAAAATTGATAAGCAATGCCGATCTGGTTAATACTTGGCTTCATCATAAGGACAAGAACTCAAAATTATTTATATTTGAAAAAATGTGTTCTTTATTAGATATTGATGAACATTCCAGTCCAATGAGATAACCACTTGTGCCTGAGCCCACTATGTTGGAGCGAAACGTGGCATAAAAAATGTGTCCATCTTTCAATTTATTATAAAACCTCATACCCAAGAAAACGAAAAAATAATATATGGATATGGTCTATTAGAGAGGTAACTATTAACATCCGAACCCCTCATACCAACAAAAAGAACAGTAACAACGCGAAAAAGTAACATATTAGAAAATGATGTACAGAAATATCTTATATGTGAGGATATTTCATCTACCTGTGATTTGGATACTATAAATTTGGAAGATTCTGTCAGCAATGATTCTTCTGAATCAGAGTAGTTACGATCTATGCATTTTGTTGTCCTAAAGTAAATTTATAGTATCTTAAGTTTTTTTAATTAAATATAGCATTAATATTTCTTTTTCATTAAAGAAAATATTTTTTATCTTATATTAGGTTTATATTGTAGGAATCATGTTCTAATGTTATTCCAATTTTTTTTTTTATCACAGGGATTTATTTAATACTTACACCGTTTTCATACTATAAATTATTATTTCCTTAGATGGAACACAGCTCCAACATTTTTATTATTTATAAGATTTTTTTTCATAAACGTGGGACTAAGAACATCATCATTTAGTACATTGAGAGTACTCATCATTTGTGTCAAATAAACCTAGTTTGAATAAATTGCCTACAATAAAAGGGAAGTTTTGCATTTTTGTCCTCTAGAGCCATATGTTCGAAGCACTGTGTAACGCCGTCTAGAACGCATATATCAAGTCATTTTTTATATAACAGATTTCAGCTAAACGAAAGTTTAACCAGATCAACAGAGATGTGATAGCCATATATTTACTAACCTATACAGAGATGCCTGAGCAATACATTTATTTATATTAGTTTGAATAAAAAAAGCCACTTTTATTTTTTGTTTAGAGGCTAACGGTTCTTTCATTATAATTTCCAAGATGTCTCTATTTACAGCAGATTTCTAAAAATTTATTAACACATTTTTAACACAAAAAATAATTTAAATTTAAAGTAAAACGTTTTTAATAATATATAAGATTAAGGTATACATTTTTATAATACAAAATGCTATTTCTGGCGTAAAATTCTGATCCTGAAAGATTGCGGTAAATTACGTAACCTATATGAATGGAATCTGTAATGGTACAGCAACCGCATTGCGATACATCAGGGCATTATTAAAAATTTACGCCTCGGAGGGTCTTCTTTGATGATTCTTTCAACCGAAAAATTATTCTTTAATTTTTTACGTATAACGTATAACGCGAATTCAATCGAGCTTCTTTTTCTTTTAATGAACCTTATTATACGGATTTTTTGCTAAAAAATGTATAAGCTAATAAATATTTAGAAAGAAATAGTTAACAAAAAAACAGTATACAAACTAAAATATGACTATCAGATTAGATTTTTTTAAGTGGCTATCGGCGTGTCCCACTGCTATCTTTTCAGATATATTGTTATCCTCTTCTAATCTTTAGGTTACATTCTTCAGTCCTATCCTTTTCAAAAAGTCTAACACCTTGCCTAGTACAAAGAACCGCATATTTGTCAGGCTGTAAAATGTGTTTTATCATTCCCAGGCTACGTAGCTTCTTTGCTATGCTCTCCAATGTATTTAGAGCACGGACACAATCGCACAGTAGCATAATTGACCTCCGTTGAACCGAGTGCCTTTAGCGCTGCTAAAATGTCTGTGAAGATGGCAAGTGAACGGTGTGTTCTTTTCGGCCATATTCTGAAACTAAAAATAATTCTTACAAAATAATAATATCTCCTTGGGCTGACATTGTCAATTTTCAAATTCTACACAACAGTCAAGCGCGATAGGTTGTCCACTTATAAATATTGTGGAAATTTCCATACTTGGATTGCTAGAAATGCTATCATAGTTTTATACAAAAACGACTTTTTTAAATTTATGTTTTTCAACTAGGTGCCTTATAGATAATCTAGAATTTTAACAATTTTATGTTGTAGGGTTTGAACCACGTATGGTCTGCAAACCCTGACTTTGTTTTTTACTTCTTGAGTATATTTCTCTATTTGTTAAGTCGCACGTTTATAGAACGTTTTGTCTCATATGTCAAATATACCACGAGAGCAATGAGTTGTAAACAAAGAAATGGTAATCATATACTTGCCTATTATGCATAGACATTTCACATAAATAATATAAATTTTAGAGAACCAAAAAATGAAGAAAAATTGTTATTTTTTATACAAGACGATAAAATGGTATTTTCGTCGATGGTATTTTATCGCCGACCGAAAAGGTTAATTAAGAGTTAATTTCGGGAGACGATAACGCAATTTTATCGTCGTGTATAAAATAATATTTTTTTTCCATAGCGTAGAGTTACGTTTTAAAAAATATTCAGGAATTATTATTTCAAGGAATTTATTACGAGTAGAAAAAAAATGTGCTGGATTGGCAGTTTTGGGTCAATATTTTTTAATTCTCTTTCGTGTCGATTGCTGATTGAATTGGAGCCAGAAATGACTCAAAACGAAATAAGTAAGTTACCAACAGATATTCAGGCTGAGGCGACAAACGCCATATCCAAACTACTTCCATTTAAATTCCGAATAACTTATGAAAAGGAATACAAAAATTTTCAAAAACCGAAGCAATTAAAAAACGAAATAAAGTTTTTAACCTATCCTCGCTGTTAAAGTATTATTTAATGTACCCTTGAGGTTAAAGTACTATTTTATCTAGTATTTTTGATAGATATAAGGCAATTTTAACAGTTGCTATGGAAAACAAAATAAAGGCAACACATTGAGAGCCGCCGCGCCGGCAGCAATCGATAATCAGCCTTAAATACCAAGCAATTACCAGAATCTCAGCTTGTTTGACGCCCAGCGTTGACACATCGGCTAGAATGATTTAAAAACGAATTGGAAAATTCAGATTAAAAGTAAAAAACTTACCTAACATTAGAAAACGGGACTTCGATATATTTGCCACAAAGTAAATTCATCTGCCATTTGAATTATTTAAGATTACTTTTAAGAATTTCAAGTCCTCTGTTCTTCTATCTCAAGCTCTTGTTTTTGTGAATAAACACCAAAATAATTGATATTTCTATTTGAACAATAAGAGTATTTTTACAGGCATATCTTACATTTCCCTTTTTTTCAGTTTTGTCAGAGGTTTACTGTTTTGAGCAAAATCTGAAATGAATTGGATAATCTAAAAATATCATCAGTTGATCTGTTTAAATATAGGTCAAACATTGACTATTTACATATCTAATAGAGGGCATTGATTCTGAACTCTTGAAATGCTGCTATAATTGTTCATTATTTAGTTTCATTATTTCAGTTTGCTAAACTGTAAAAAAAGTTTAAAATATAGTAGACGTTGCACTGTACCTAATAGTAATCTGTAATGATTAAAAAATTTACAGTGAATAAAATTAACGTAAGTTTTCTTTTTTTGTAGAAGTTTACAAATTTATACTTATAAACATACAGAATGTGGATAACGTAGGAGGTAGCAATATTGCATTCTATAAAAGCACTATAAACAAATTTTCGGAAAAAAGTTTTCAATATTTTGCGGAAAATGTCAAGAAAAACATAAAAATTTCAACATTTTTTTTTCGTAAAAAACCCAAGGGGGTTTTGCGTCTGAGGCCGAACTACGCACAGCACTTATTTCTGGGACACCCTCTATAAATTTTTGAAAACTAAAAAATGTGGAAATAGTTCAATATGACGGTTTAGATTCTAGAAAACATTATCAACTTTCTTCGGTTAAGATCTAGATTTCAGAAAGAGAGAAAGACAGAGATAGAGAGAGATTATAGTAACTTCTGAAATATTTTACAGAATATTATTTTGTTTGTTCGTTATATCAATTTTATGGCAGATTTCGTATTTTAATTGGAAGTGGTCTAGCCGAAATCGGTTTTTGTTTGGTCGATTAAAAGTTTTTCCGCGGAAATTCGTGGCGGTTGGAAATTCAATTTTCCAAGTCAACTATTAGCGTTTTAGTTTCGGTTTTACGTAACCCATTAGTTTGCCAGTTTGAATAGAGCCAGAAGTTACGTAATTTATATAAAATAACTAGTACCGTTAATTTTTAGGGTAGAATGGACGGATTATGGTAAGAACTTTTCGCCTCCCAATCTAAAGTTATAACTCATCATACATGGGGATTTTCCTATTCTAAGGGGGACAGGGTATTTCCCATCCTCCTTTGACAACAGATGTTCTTCCTCCGAAGAGTCGACATCTACCTCCTAGGAGGTAGATACCCACACCCTTCCTGGTTGGTGTTTGGCTTTGGCCCTTCTTGCCCTTCACATTCAAGGAGCTTGCCTCCGACTGAGGTACCCGTGAGGTGGAGGCTGGAGGATCTCTCACCATTTTCTCCACCTCTTTAACTTGGTCTCTCCTTAGACCTGATACCGGGTGTTATCCCGAATGTATAATAGAGGATATTTTCTATTTTCAAAAAAATACAGCGCCATATTTTAAAGTTTCCCTGGGTCTTTTGTCGTATCCACTCTATTCTTTTATGGTCTCTCTTGGTTATTACCAGCATATATTAGGTTTTATTGAGCGTTGTGCGACCTGCAGTTTCCTTATGGTATCCGTTTTAAGAGTCCACGTTTTGTATGCATATGTCACGACTGGTAATACACATTGGTCGAATGTTTTCTTCTTTAGATAGAGTGGCTTTCTAGATTTGAATACGATTGATACTCTTCCATAAGTAGTTCATGCCAACTTAATTCTTCGGTTGATTTCTAGTAGTAGAGATCCAGAGCTGTGTATTACCTAACCTAACCAAATATATGTATTCTTCTACTATTTCCAGTTTTGTGTTATTTATTAGAATGTCTTTTTTCTCTACTAGTTCGTTGTACATTACTTTAGTTTTTGCTAAATTAATTTTGAGACCTACTTTATTGCTGGCTGTATTTAATTCGTTAATTTGTTCTTGTAGTTCTTATTGGCGATTGTTAATTGGACTATGTCATCAGCGAATCTTAAATGCTTAACATATTCTCCATCTATTTTTAAACTTTTGTTGATCCAGTTGACTTGATGGAAAAGATATAACGCTCATCAGTAATTTGTGTTGGAACCAAAAAACTAAAATTCGTATACATAGCGCAGGAGCAACACTAGATTTTGAAATAAGAAAAGGGGGTAAGGCAAGGGTGTATTCTGTCTCCAATGTTGTTTAATTTATATGTGGAAAGAGCATTCACTGAGTCAATCTCCGACAGTCCCATTGGTTTGAAAATAAATGGCATTCCAATTAATATAAAACAGTGATATTGGCAGACACTGCAAATGATCTCCAAATCCTTCTAAATAAGGTTAACAATGAAAGCTAAAGGCTGGGTTTAAACATAAATACTAGAGAAATTAAATTTATGGCTGTAGCAGAAACAACATTCCGAACACCAGAATTTACTTAAATGGAGAGGTCATCAGACAGGTCACACAATTTAAATATTTGGGATGCATGGTTAACGAAACGTGGGATCCAGATCAGAAGATCAAATGCAGGATCGAACAAGCAAGATCTAATTTTCTGAAACTTCGAAGGTTTCTCATAGATAGAAACTTGAACTTCGGCCTTAGATACAGAAAGGTGAAGTGCTGTGTCTGGTCTGTTTTGTTATTTTGTTATATATTGTGGAAACATAGACACTGAAGTAGCAACAATAAACCGAATTAAAGCCTTCGAAATGTGGACCCTACGACGAATGGTAAGAGTGCTCTAGGTCGGCCGTGTGAGGAATGAAGATATTCTCAGAAAAGCTGGTCTAGAACAACGTGAACTCTTCGAAATCACCAAGAAGAGGAAAATAGCCTATTTGGGACACATAGTACGTGGAGAACGCTATCACTTTCAGCGTCTGATTCTCCAAGGTAAAATAGAGGGGGCAAAAGGGGAACATGCCGAAGGAAGCTATCCTGGCTGAGAAATATTCGTCATTGGACAGTCATACAGGACTTCCAAGCACTCCAAGTCGCTGTAATTAATAGAACCATCAGACGAGGAAGAAAAAGATGAACGCCTACGCAGAAATCTCCAGCCTAGTTGACGGAAGATTTCTTTTAGTGTTGCTGTAAACAGGTTTGGGAATATTGCGTTGCTCTATCGTACTCCTTTGCCAGTTAAGAGCTCTGGGGTTGTTTTATATATCATTACTCTTGCTTTGGCTCTTTTGTATTTATTGGGGAGAGTTTCTATGTAAAGCCTGTCAATACCTTGATTCGCTAGGGCTTCTATTATATAAAATTAAATAAAATTTAATAAGTACAAAATAAATTAAACATATTTAAAAATAAATATTCTATTAATGAAATAATATTTAATTAGGCTCCATTTATTTTATAATGATGGAATATTTTAACATTTAGCTATGTTTTCACTGGGAGCGTCAGTGATATAATGCAAGATACATTAAAAAGGATTTTAACCGACTATAACTTGCCAACTGCCAATTCATACAAGCAAACCATGTTATGAAATTTATTACAAGCTATATTATGTGTCCAATAAAGTTCAAAGTTATTACGTATAATGTGTGTTACGCATAATGAAATTTATAGCACAGCACATTATACTTATTATAGAGGTATATAGCTTTATTATTATGGTTTTGTCACTGTAATCTTGAAATATTTTGAAACATTTTGGGTACTTTGCTTCTCAAACAGTTAAAAAATTTAAAAGATGGAAAAAGTTTTATTTTGTATAACACCACACCGTAGAATCCAGACGTATCAATCAGTTTGTCAGTGGATTTTTACTAGTAAAAAATAAGCATAGCCAACAAGAAAAAGAGATGCTTAAAAAATATACTACTTTATTATACAGGGTTGTTCACCACATACGACACGGAGTATTGTAGCTAAACGATGAGATCTTTACAAATTGTAAGTTTTGGGTTCGATGAAGGACTATTAGAGGTACAATTTAAAAATAATTTTACCTGATACAGAGTGTCCCAAATAAGTAAAAAATAGCTAAGTTTTATTTTTTTAAATGGAACACCCTGTATATTATTACATTTTTAGTTTCTACGATTAAAATAAAGGTAAATTTGATTAAGGTTTATGATACTTAAACCTTACTGTTTTTGAAATATTTTCAATTTTGTGAAATTGCAGTAAAAATTTTAAGGATTCATTTCTTCAAGGGTATCAAAGTTTTTAATACTAAATATTTACTGAAGTTTATTTATTGATCAGTTATTGTGTTGCAATAACAAAAATAATACTACCTTATACAGAGTGTCTAAAAATTTATTTTAAGTAATTATTAGTTTCAAACGGCAATAACTTGTTTAATTTAAATGGAACTGTATATTTTAGGAGAATCAGATGCACAATTTAATTGTCTATCAAATTGTGTTATACCATTTTTTACCTATCCCTTCAAGTTTTTGTAGAAAATGCATTTTCTTATAATTTAGACCTCATTTATCAATATACCCGTGGAATATTGACATTTGAGATTGTTTTTAAAGATGTACCAAATTTTTAAAGAGTACAGATACTAATATTGTCGATATAATTCGTTTATTTCATTAAAAAATAAAAAAAAAAACTGTTTAAATATTTGTTAAAGAGGACCAAACCAATTAATATGATTCCAGTGTTCAAACTACATGAACTGACTGTTTGCGTGGATTAATAATAATTGCTCCAAATACTAAAAAACTGGTTTTTGTATTTGTATTAGACAGTGTGATAAAAAGTAACACCTTAAAAATGATATTTCATTTTTTAATAAATGCTTATTTATAACAACAGAGACTTTAATTGTGATAACTTATTATTATATTGATTTCTGACTCAAATCCACATTTATTTAGAATAATTTATTAACGAACACAATTAAGTATGTAATTAATTAGTATATGGGCGGAAATAATGGTGTTATATTTAATTAATGGTATACTCTTTTATAAAGATTTAAATAGTTTTCTTTTTGCATACAAATGGGCTAGTAATATTATCGTTTTGCTAAAAACGATAATATTACTAGCCTGTACATTTTGTACATTTGTTGCTTTAAAAACAATCTCAAATGTCAATATTCCATCATTTATCGATATAAAATGAGGTCTAAATTATAAGAAAATGCATTTTCTACGAAAACTTGTAGGGATAGGTAAAAAATGGTATAATACAATTTGATAGACAATTAAATTGTGCATCTGATTCTCCTAAAATATACAGGGCATTCCATTTAAATTAAAGAAGTTATTGGCGTTTAAAGCTAGACATTATTTAAAATAAATTTTTAGACACTCTGTATAAGGTAGTATTATTTTTATTATTGCAACACAATAACTGATCAATAAATAAACTTCAGTAAATATTTAGTATTAAAAACTTTGATACCCTTGGAGAAATGAAGCCTTAAAATTTTTACTGCAATTTCACAAAATTGAAAATATTTCAAAAACGGTAAGGTTTAAGTATAATAAACCTTAATCAAATTTACCTTTATTTTAATCGTAGAAACTAAAAATGTAATAATATACAGGGTGTTCCGTTTAAAAAATACAACTTTGATATTTTTTACTTATTTGGGATACTCTGTATCTTGTAAAATTATTTTTAAATTGTACCTCTAATAGTCCTACATCGAACCCAAAACTTGAAATTTGTAAAAATATAATCGTTTAGCTACAATACTCCGTGTCGTATGTGGTGAACAACCCTGTATACTTGTTTCCAATGAGGTTCTGTGGAGAATCCTAGCTTTTGACCACTTTATATTGTGCTGTTTTGGCCAAACATGGTCTGCAATACCTGCCTTCTTAGTTTCACCCTTTTCTAGATGTTTTTTGTGCTCGCTAAGTCTAACATTTAGAGGACGTTTAGTCTCTCCCGTATATGACTCGCCGCATTCACAAGGTACTGGTAGATGTCTTCTTTCTCTTGTTTTGTTGATTCCGGTCTTGTTTTTGTTAGGACGCTTCTTAGAGTCGATCTATATTTGAAGACTAATGTTGTATTTTTTGGCTATTCTTCTAACGTTTCTTTTACATATAGAATAGTCAAGGGAGAGAGAGAGAGAGCATCCTTCTCAGTTTTATAATTTGATATAATTTTGTGTAGGTATTTCTCAAACTAACCATTCTGAAGCAAATCCGTTTTAATATTATTTAATTCAACATTTAGTGATGCTTGGTCACTGCATATGGTGTTTGCTCGATGACATAAGGGTTTATTCATCATTTTAAATATTCCTTTCTTAGTTTTTTTAGCTTCAGAATAGTTTCACTGAAAACTTAAATATTGTCCAGTGTGAGTATCGTCAACATATCGAAGCCAAATTTTAGGTTTGACGACTAGAGAGCTAACAGCATGGGTCTCAAACCATTCCATATACCGTGCTGGCAACTGTTACTTTTGGGTCGGCATTTACATGGTTGGAAGTAAATCGCATAGGGATCTTATTAAGTCGGAATGAGAGAAATGCGACCGACCGACGCGACGCGCGACGGTGTGCTGTTGCGGTGTTGCCGATACACCTTTCCCTACTAAGTAAAGTAAAATCACGATCGCAAACCGCTTATTTTTAAAAGACTTTTTTTTCAAGAGATAACTAGATAAAATCATTAGACATGTTTCTGAGCATCTGAAATGGAATTATAAGGATATCGTTAAGGTGTAATTTTTTTTATAACAAGAAAACGTCAGTAATCGCGATAAGTTAAAAACTCAACTATTTGACACATAACAGGCCATAACTCAAAAACCACTTTAGATATTGAAACTTTTTTTTTATTTTCAAGATCGGATATTTTACAATATGTTTACATAAGAAAAATTCGATAAGGTTGTTTTTTCCATTCAAAAATTGTAAACAATCCATCCATTTACTTTTAGAGCATAGCAATTTTCAGCAATCGTGTAATTTTTTTATTGATAAAGATTTTCACATACTGTCTACAAAGAAAATACAGCAGAAATATTAACAAAGTTCTTGTAAAAACTACAATCTATTATTTCTAATAGATTTCGAAATATCGATTTTTGAATTCAGAGTTCTAATAGCGCGACCACTATCGAACACCCACTCAATTTCACTTATTTTTACCAAAAATGCAAGTGTTTCTAGCTTGCACTTAAAAAAATTCAAGCTATAAGGAAAATTACAACACTTTACAAACGACTCGTTAATAAATAAACAAATTAAGTATCACGAGACGTAATTAAATCGTGAAGCTGAACGAATGACATACACCTATCCCTAGAACTTTAAGTACTGACAGAGGTATTGATTTGGTCGACCGGTCAACTGCGAGAAATCTGCTATATCCCCTTCCACGTCTCTTAGCGATGTGCACAGTTTCTCGGTTTATTTCATACGTTTGGCAACGTGTTTACTGTCCTCTCTTTGTTCAGTACATTATAAATGCATTGTACTCTTCTTACATACAGAAATCTCGACCCAAGACCAACCTTTGCCAGCCCTTAGTATATATATTAGCTATTACAGGAGAGAGCGAGCAACCCATCGGTAAACTTTCATTTTGAGCATAAAACTTATCTTTAAAAGTTTAGAATTGTGCAGACAGTACTCCCTTAAGAGACAGCAAAGTTCTTTCCAAAAATGTTATGTCTGCCATTAATGTAGCCTGTAATGTAGCCATAATCTTATTTGTTTTGCCATTAATGTAGCCATAATCTTATTTGTCTTGACAGTTTTCTACATCAGACAGTTTTCTACAAAGAATTAAGTCCTTAAGACAAGTTTAGTCTTAAGGACTTAATTCTTGAAGGACTTAATTCAACTTCTACATTTAATTTTTTTTACTATCTCCAGTAGGTAAGCGAGCATGTATAACACTAAATATCTCTGAATATTATGTGTGTCATAATTATAAAAATATTACTTAAGGCTGTACTGTTTTCGGGTCCCTCTCAGTGGTCGGGTAAAGCGGGTGTGTGGCCAAAGGAAATATATATTATATTTTACAAATCTGCCTAAGGCTGTTAGCTCGATCCTGTCATGTCAACATGTCAAGCTACAGCCAAAATTGCAAACAGACGAGACCTGCTCTGATTAAGGCTTGATTAAGGTTTGCAGAGTTTCAGCATTTGCCATAAAATAGGGAGCAATTTGTGTTACAAAACCATATAAATTATATGTCACTGTAATCACAAAACTTCAATCTATTTCCGTATTTTAACGGAATTTAAAATTATGTCTTTATTTTCGAGATAATTTAGTCCAAACATTGGTGTTTATCGAAATCGAAATCTTAAAAATAAAGAAGTTGTCTAAAAATGTGCTACAATACGGATATAGTATCATCCTTTATCTTTAATTTCCTTCTTCATTAGTGATAAAAATACCTAGCCGGTTTTACATAAAATGTTAAATGCCGAACGCTTATTTTGCTACTTTTTCGGACTAGTGAAATGAACTCTTAAGAAATTATTCTTCTTATTTAAGTAGAATATTTCTTTCTGTATAAAATACAATTTATCCATTTATTTAATTAGTATTTTGTCGCTTCATCTGCCCAATTAACAATTAACTTTTCAATAAAGTTAGATAAAAATATCTAATAAACTGAAGACCACTCACAAATAACAGAATCAGTATAATTACATCGTTTTTTGGAGTTAATTTACAGTAAATTATCTCGAAAAACTCTCTTATTTCTTGCCTCCAGATTAACTAAATTACGGAAAAGGCAGCAACATAATCGAATGATGAGAATACTTTCGTCCTTTTTGAAATTAAGAAGCTCTCCAGATTAGACAAGTCAACTTGAAGGGGAGTCATGCAGACTAATTGTCCCTTTTTGAGATGGTAGTCTTTATTATTTTTTAAGAGGCAATATCGGAGATTCCGAAGATTGTGCTGAGTAAAAACGGAGAAAGATTAAATTAATACTTATCTTCCTTATGATAGATTAAATCAAATTTTTGTTGAATGCTTACTTACATACTTATTGCCATTACTCGCTGTTGAGTATTTGATACGCTCAAAGATGGTTACGCAAGGCGTTTTCTTTCATGAGCTTTTCTATGACTGAAAAGCCCGATCCCTGATGTTATCTCTCTTCCGCACTCCGGACATTCAAAAATCTCATTACTATGTTACCTATTTCCTCTTTGGTTGTCGCTGTTAACTGAGTTTACAATTCTTCTCCATTGCGTTCTACACTGAACCAAAAGTCAACATAAATATAATGAAAAAGTTCATTAATATAATGGTTTAAATCATTAATTTTGAGCCGATGAACGATTTCATTGGCACAATGAAAAGTAATTCATTAACTCTATGAACTTTAAGTTTATTAAATCAATGAACAGTGTTCATTAATTTGAGGAACACATTCATTGGTACAATTAACAGATTTAATTAATATCATGTACCTCAATCCTTATATTAATGAACCGTATCATTAATACAATGAAATAATTTCATAACCTGTTTAGTTATACATTTAAAAGTCGACACTATTAGTAACTCTTGTTATACCGTATAATCGATGATTAAGATCGCTGTCATTGATATGAAATGTCATTGATAGTCATTTCCCAGGCAACTACCTAAAATAATTCTACTATAAATAGATTTCCATTTGAACAAGCCCTTAGCTACAAAGGTAACAAAATTACCAATAGTGCCGACTTACCTACGAGCACAGTAAATTTTTCCATTAGGGCAATAAAAAACAAGTGCAATAAACTAATAATAATTTATTCAAACTTGATATAGCATATACAAGTTAAAAGTTAAAAAAATGGAATAGACGAAGAGAATAGTAATGTTATTATTAATTTTAGGGTAAATTATAATAAGAAAATTAATTTACCAATCGATATCCTGAGGGATTTCTATAAAAACACCATTTCTTCATTATATTAGCTGTATCGTTAGACTTGATAACGTCTAGACGAATTTGCAACAGGCCTTCCAAGTTGCATCAAGTGGGTCCGATGTTAAATTGTCGAATTTGAGGACTCGAAGGCAGGTCTCAGCATCTTGTTCCGGTTCTAAAAGCGACGTATATCAAAATAATTAAAATGTCAGATATTAAAAGAACATTGGAATGTTTTTCTCCTTTTTGTTTTTTATCTTCTGAAACATATTTGGAAACCACTGTTTTAATGAATACCCACCAGAGATCTCACACAGCGGAATTTGATTTGACATCACAAGAAATTAACTACAATACGATAGGACTTTTATTTAAAATATTTAAAATATTGCAGAGAACACTTCAACAACTCACTCACTGAATAACACAACCACACAGACGTTATTAAAGTGCCAAAGTAACCGATCAAGATGGCCACCGTTTAAGTCCTAATATTTTATTCCTGATATTAATAACCGCGTACATTAATATAATGTAGTGTGTTCCTTGTATTAATAACATTGTTCATTGTCGCAATGTACAACACATTAATCAATGATTTAGTACATTAATATAATGAATATGTGTTCATTAAAGTTTCACCATTAAAATAAAGAACGCATTCATTGGGACAATGAACGCGTTCTTAATATTAATGAAAATCTTACATTAATTTAATAACCAGATTTTCATTATATTGATGAAATTAGATTCATACTATTAATAAATTAGGCATCGATCTATGATTAACAAATCATTATTTATTATATTATTCATTAATATAATGAAAAAAATCTTTGTCCCAATTAAACAACAGTTAATAATCAATGTTCATTAATATTGTGAACAATATTTTTTTCAGTGTATTGTGCGTTGCTTCTTCCCACTGATTCTGCATGTTTATCCCCTTTAAATTTTCGTGAAAAATATCCTTGTACTTTTTGAGTTGTTCACCCGGTTTCCTTTCACTGTCTACAAATGCCGCTCACCGTAAAGAAGAGATTCCAATAGGCTTGCATCCTGCATACGTGACCAGCCCATCTTAAACGGAATTTAGTAATCATGATTTCAACATTTTTGCAGCTAGCTTTTTCAAGAACCGTTACGTTTGAGACATGATAGAGCTATTTGATTCTTAAGAGTTGTCGTCTAAGGTGTCTCTGTTGCAACTTCTTTAATGCGTTCATGTGCCGGCGCGCGGCGGTACGGCACCCAGGTTTCGCTTCCATCCAATACAGCACATCAAATCACATTTACGATGTGTTTACATTATTAGATGTAGACAGAGAATGACACAATTCCCCCGATGTAAATATGCTACGTTTGCACATTGTAGTTCAACACGTATGCACAAAGGTTAAACGTCCGCCTCACAATGTAGCCACAGTATAGCATTTACGTATACGCAAAGTAGGGGAAACACAGTGTACCGTAGGATACACAGTGCTTGTGTATTACGTTTAAACTCTGTTTACACATTGCAGTTGTGACTATCGCGTGTATACGTGTTTATTTTGCTTCGTATATACATCTTGTGCTACATAAAACTACTTCTTATGAACGAATTTAGGAAATAATACAAGTTTTGATGCCTAACTTTTCGTTCTTTTTAAGAAATATTTATTCAATGATACCAATTATATCTTTTTAGAACGAAAATTAGGAAGGCAAAACTTTGTATTTTCCAAAAGTATCTCGATCGTAAGTTCAAGTGAAGTAGCCTTAAAATTGTTCCATTGTTGTTTTGTATTAAATGTACCATTTTTCTTCCATAAAATGGATTAAGTGGTTAAAAAATAAAATTCTTATATTTCTTTATATCATGGAACGCAATAGCGCAAATGACACAATAATAATAATTATTTACACTGCAGAAACCAGAAGTAAGAAAACACTGTAAAAGAACAGAATTTCTATCAAAATGTATTAAAAATATAAGTACCTAGTATAACAACATACTAAAATGGTAAACACTGGTATATCGCCACGATTTGGTGGACCTCGTTTAGTCATTTTTTTTCTCCTCTTTTCCCTCCAAGCAGTTCGTTTATTAGCATACTCATTCATCGAGCACTCTGTTGGACTTTGTTGTATTTTATTTCCAGATTAACAATCTCATCCTTAAATTTTATATGAAACTGGTTATTGAATATTAAACATATCTGTATACTGATCCATCAATAACTTACCGAATATCAGTGTAAGAAGTTCTATAAAGTGTTTAAATCTTTCTTTCTCTGGTCCATTTAGATTTTTATTATTTCCAAATTAAAAAAAAATATATTGCAGAGCTAACTCAGCTAACCTCTTTATCATTATACGAGAATATTTGGAGTTTTCATTCATTGGAGTCAAAATTTGGTAAATTGGGTATCGAGTAAGGGAAGAGTCGCTGCTAAAATATTAATAATACTCTTAGGAAGGTGTAACAAGGTAATTAAAAACTTGTACAGGGTGGGTCAAATTCGACGCTTTTAAATGGAAACACCCTTTTCTATAGGAGATAGACGAAAACTAGTATCGGTGTCTGGAGCTCAATTTTCATCAAAAACATGATGTTGAAAACCGCACATCAATATCTGTTATCGTTTCAGAGTTACGGGGTGTTTTTCAAAAATGTGCATTTTTAACAAATCGCTGTAACTTTTTTGTTATGGAAAATTTTGTATTTCTATGAAAACATTTCCGAAGCACCTTTTTACGTAGAATTTAATTGTTTTAGTATAATTTTTTTAAAATTAATAATTTAAGAGTTATCAACAGAAAAATTGATTTTTTATATGGGACACCCTGTATATTTATAATTTAGTGAAAAGAATTTAAAATTACCTTTCCAAAAATATAACACACTTACTGTAATGCAAAAAAAATCTAGCTGTGAGCATCAATTAAAACGAAAATAATATTTGCTATGAGAGATGCAGAATTTTATAACAATTTAAAATATATTTAACCAACATCAACACATTTAAACTATATCTCATAACAATAAAAATAAATAGCAAACCAGGACATGAGATTTTGCTACAGGTGTTCGACATATCGACCGTCTTCTGTTATGGACAGACGGGGCAGTTTTTGAACATTTCTCGCGGAATTCATTAACTCAGTGTGGGTGAAAGATACCCTCTCATAACTGCTAAGTATTTCTAATTCTTGTCTAGATTATACAGAAGAATAAGGAACCTTTATTCTTCCGCAAATATATCCATAGGATTAGATCCATGGGCATTAAGTCAGGCGGCCTCGACGGCCAACGGCTGGGTTCTTGGTCAGCTATTCAATTATTCTTGAAATTGGCTGCAGAAATTTGCTGATAACTTTAGCATTCAGAAGCGGTGCGTCGTCTTGCTGGAAAAATATGTTTTCGAGTTCCATTAAGGGCATATCATCAATGAGGGGTCCAAAGCCTACTAGTTAAAAGTGGCGAACTTTTGAAAAATCTGTATTTCGAAGGGCATTATAACAAAATATCAAGTATGCTATATTTTTGGAAAGGTAATTTTAAATTCTTTTCAGCTAATTAAAAATATATAGGGTGTCCCATATAAAAAATCAAATTTTCTGTTGATAATTCTTAAATTATTAATTTTAAAAAAATTATACTTAAACCATTAAATTCTACGTAAAAAGGTGCTTTGGAAATGTTTGCATAAAAATACAAAATTTTCCATAGCAAAAAAGTTAGAGCGATTTGTTAAAAATGTATAATTTTGAAAAACACCCCGTAACTCCGAAACGATAACAGATATCGATGTGCGGTTTTCACCATCATGTTTTTGACAAAAATTGAGCTCCAGACACCGATATTAGTTTTTGTCTATATCTTATAGAAAAGGGTGTTTCCATTTAAAAGCGTCGAATTTGACCCACCCTGTACTTACCTTAAAATCTCTTTTAAATTACACACAAACAGAACATTTATATAGAGCTTCCGAATGATAAAACAATAATGGCTGCTAACACATACCACTCCTAGAAAGGAGAAAAGAGAGAGGACACATAAGATACACCTGGTCGGTATGTCTACGCTGAGGCTATCCGCGCGTGCGCACACCTCTATTTCATGCTAGAATGTAGACACAACAGTACATTATTACAAAGTGTCTATATAGATATTTATATTATGTGTATACGTCACATTTTTACAAGGTGTGTACTATAGGCAAAACTATGATACGAAGTATCTCACATACATATGACTTATACATTGTATGTCTCATATACCGACGTCAGATTTCGTAATTTTAATAATTATTTGTTACGTTACAAAAAACTCTTTAGATTCTTGAGTGCATACGGTATACAACTAGTAAACACTGTATCACACAATTCTATCAATATAAACCTGCGTGTATCTCATATGTATATGTTAGAACTAGATGAACACTTAGGTTCACTTTAATATATTTTGTTTCTCATGTGTCTCCCTTGTAGAAACGTAATTTCATTTGGACGTGCTATATGGGATATAACACAGTGGGTATTAATATTGCTCGGTACACTTCTAGTTTCGTATTTGTGATCAATTCATGGGCGGTATACACTTAACCTGGCAGACAAAAACTGGCATACTGAGAATACCTTCATCAAAAATAATTTAATATTTTATCATAATTTGTTAAATTATGATAACCCATTTGTTAATTAGAATATTGTTTCATAATAAATTAAATAATTAACAAATTAAGCTAATTTAACAATAAATATTAATTAATTTGCTAAATACGATAATATGATTACAAAGGCCTAAAATATTAAAAGGAAGTCACTTATGATATTAAATTGTAAATAGAGATAATTAATAACTATGCCGTAATCGATGTAACTGTTACAATATAAAATTTCTGCAGTTTAAATCGTTTTGTAGAACAAGTGTATGGAATTCTAAAAATTACATGTTCTATATTGACAGTTAAAATAAATGTACTGTTTGCAAATGCTACTAGGTATAATCGAGGAAAGTATACGCTTTCGAACACATGTTTATAAATAAATTAAAAACGGTTTACTTCAGGCATATGGACATGTCACATCAAAAGATATCAAATAGAAAACATTTTCATTTTACTTAAAATTAAAATATAAAAAAAGGAAAAACTTCAATATCTTAAATCATAAATACCTAAATGTGATCTTGTTAAAATTTAATTTTGAAAGCCAAAAACTGACATACAGGGCGTTTCAAAAACATGTGCCATTTTTTGTAGGGGGATTCCTCACGTAAAAATATGATTTATTTTTTATATCAACATAGGTCCAATTCTGCTTTGTTTCGTAGTTATAGGGTGTTAAAATCTTCATTTATTTTTGATTTATTATAATTTTCTTAAAGTGCTTTAAGCGATTCAAATGAAATTTTGAGGGTAAAAGTTACTATAAGTGCGACATATTTTAACGCTAAAAAAATGTCGAAATTGTCACCAGGGTCATGCATATGGGTTATCACTGGAATGTTTTTCTCAAAAAAAATCTTGTCAGTTTAATTGATATTTAAATATACAGGGTGAGTTTTCTACGATGTTCTCTATGCGTATCTCGGAAACTACTACAGATAGAGAGTCGGTTAAATAGGGAAAGAATAGCAGTTTGTGGAGTTATAAATATGCGCCTTTCAGATTTTTGAAAATGTTCATGGCTTATCATCTATTTTAGACAAAAAGTTTTTAGATAAATGTTGTAAATAATCACATCCTTAATGAGATTGTGTCCTCCGTTTTTTTCTAAAGCCTGTCATTTTTGACATATGACACAAACATATGTTTTTTTTTAAATGGAAACCATAGTTGGCCGTAACTTCATAAAATGCGCCATTTTTTTAAGCTTTTCAGCGATATAGGCTATAATATGTTAAACAATTTCACTTAGTTAGCCATGGAAACAAGTTCAATCGCCGTTGCTCTCAGAAATCTGAAACTGACACATCCAAACTTTGTAAATTAAAATAAACAAAAATTGTAAACATCAATTTTTCCAATGAAGAAAAGCATGTAGGATTATTGGTTTGCTCCCAGGTTGGCTACCAGAATAAGAACACCGTGTCAACTAAGTGAAATTACTCAAGAAAGATAAGAATTGGCTGTAACTTAATTTTAATAACGTAATTTTTCTAAAAAAAAAACATATTATATATAGCTTATATCGCTGAAAAGCTTAAAAAATGGGGCTTTTTATGAAGTTACGGTCAACTATGGTTTCCATTATAAAAAAACATATTTTTGTGTCATATGTCAAAAATGACAGGCTTTAGAAAAAATCGGAGAACACAAACTTATTAGGGATATGATTATCTACAACTTTTATCTGAAAACTTTTTGTCTAAAATAAATTGTAATGGAATTAGGAACAATTTTTAAAACAGCCAAATTTTTTTTTAAATACCTAGTAAGCCATGAACTTTTTCAAAAATCTGAAAGGCGCATTTTTATGACCCTACAAAACTGCTATTCTTTCTCTATTTAACCGACTCTCTATCTCCAGTAGTTCCCAAGATACCCATAGAGAACATCGTAGAAAACTCACCCTGTATAAAATGTCTATACCTATGTGGCGGATTCATCTCTCCAAAAAAATCCTTTATGGGTATTTCGCCACTACACTGCAAGAAAATCTACAAAATAAAATAGTTATTTTTTGTAAACACTTCTGCGTTAAACCTAAACGGACGCTGCTTGTCAGAAGTTATGTTTACAGTAATACAAATTTGCTTAACAAAGAAAAAAAATGCTTAACGTTTGGGAAAGTTATCTCTTTCCGTCGTCGGAAGCAAAAAAAATACAAAGAATAAAGAAAAAAAAACTATTTAAAATATTTAAATTCAAATATTCGAGAACACTTTACTTTTTTAAAACAGATACGTCTACAAGAAACCGTTGACGTTCTGTTAAAATGACATTATATCAAGTTAAACTTCAAAATTAACAATTATTACCTGATAACAATTACTTAATAAGGTAAAACCAAAAAGCCCCAAACTTTCTCTATGATTATTTTTAAATTTTACGTGTTATGTTTATTTGTGTTATGTTCTTTAAAATCAAAGAAGCGATTGCCACACGTTACTAACATCTACAGATGCATGAGCAATACATTTATTTTTCTTAGATTGAATTAAAAAAGCCGCTTTTATTTTTCTTTTAGAGGCTATCGCTTCTTTCATTATAATTTTGGCGTTATTAAAATTTATTCTGTGCCCTGTGTCCCATGAATGCTGACAAATCTTAGATTTGTGAAAATCTCCCTTTCTTAAATAATCTTTATGTTCTTTAATTCTAACATTTAAGGGTCTAGATGTTTCACCAATGTAAAATTTATCACCTTGTATGTGTCGTATAAAATTGTTTCTATATTCTCTATTCAATAAACTACAAAACCTTCAATATGTTTTGTCTCTGAAATATATTTACTAGTATTTTTTCAGCACGTATTCTGTCCCGTGATATATAAGACGGGATTTGTGTTGGGACATATATAATTCAAGCCAGTTTTTCTGTTTGTGCATTTCACTATTTATGCGAGAACAGCTCTTTTTCAGTTTTGATTTACAAACGGATATAAGAGCTGAAATGGAAAAAGCATTTTTCGATTAACTTTAGCCTTTAGCATATTTGTTTCGGCCAGTATTGGAAAAACAAAGCTGAGTTTTAGTATACAAACATCAAATATATATCAAAAAGAGCGTTTTGGCATAATATCTATTATTTATTGTGTTATTTTTTACTATATTTTCATTCATTTATATAGGGTGATTTATGGAGAATTTTTACATAAAAGCACATGCTCCATCTATCTAAAATATTTTCAGCTAAACAATGTCGCCGCATCATTTAAAAAGTGGGAGAATTTTTCCTTTTTGAAATGAAACACTCGGTATATTATTTTTTTGAACTACTTTCATATTCCATAATTTTTCTATTACACTAACCTATACTTATATCTAATAGTTTTTTTAACGAAACGAAAGAAAAAATCAAGTGGACGTGTTTAAAGTTGAAATTTGTTTTATAAGTTAACGAAAGTCGATACATTACTTCTGTCTAAATAAAATAATTAGAATAAAATAATTATTATACAGGTAATTCGTTGTAAAATTGCGCAAATCTTTGTTATTTTAAATGCAACTCTATGTAAATTATTTAAAAAATGAAAAAAGTAATAAAATTGCTTTTCAACGATATACCGTATGATCGACGGCGTCAGCGATGGCTATGAAATGAAGATCGCTGTCATTTTATATGTAAATTTATATGGGAAATGTCATCGATCGTCCTTTCCAAGCCAACTGGACGCCATTTTTATTCGATCATACGGTATAATGTTCCTACACCTAAACTTTCCAGTTTCTTTAGTAGAGCTATTTAAAAATTAATAATTCCTATTGTTATAGTTTCATTTCAAGAATTTCGTTACCATGACAATTTTAGAAATTTAGTAAAATCCAAAGTTTGAATAATTGTCATGGTAACAATTTTCTTTACAAAACAATTATAATAGAATTATTACAGAAGGTTTTGGTATAGGAACATGATATGTTGTTAAAAAAAATTATTTGTGTTTCGATTTTTTAAATAATATACAAAGGCTTGAATTTAAAACAACAATGATTTGAGTGGATTTATAACAGACGGAAATAATTATTCTTTCTGACCTCCCTGTTTGATATCACATCAGTTGAAAAGTAAAGTAAATATTTGAAGTTAACGTCTCCTTTTGCTGCCAGGGCTAATCTGGACGGGGCCTACTTTGTTTACGCGGAATCCGAACCGCGGTCCTCTGCCATAGCATGGTCAATGGCCTACCGACTAGGCAAGTGTCAAAATCGACTCTTACTCACGAGATATCCGATTTCATCCGGCACCCTTAGCTTACATCAGTTGAGTTCGACAGATCGAATATGTCGACTTTCCTTAACCTACAAAACAAATTTAGCTTTCAATATGATGCATTTTTATAATTTAACCACAGCTTATTCAAGATTATGTTTTTGTCAATTTTACACGTTTCCATTTTTATAAAAAAAAAAAAAAATTAATTTTTTTTTTTATAAACCGTTAGGGATAGGTATAGGTTAGTATAATAGAAAAATTAAGAGATATGAAAGTAGTTTCGAAAAATGTAATAAAATACAGAGTGCTCCATTTAAAATAACAAAGATGCTACCACTTTTAATATAAAACGTTAACACTGTAATGCTGATAATAATTTAGATAGATGGAGCAGGTGCTTTTATACAAAAATTCAAATTTTTAAAAAAATTCTATTACAATATTTTCTCCATAAACATCTAACGTACCATGGCCGTATATCATCCTGCATATATCCCTCAATTTTTCTAAAGTTCGAATTTCAGACTTATGACCACTTTTAATACCTAAATACATATCTGTGCGACGGATACAGCAAAATAATTGAACATAATATTAAAGTGACATCTCTATATTTTTCAGTCCCTTTTAAACTTTTCACCGTAACTGGCAAAGTACATCAGACGGAATTTTGAAATTGAAGCTCCTGAAAAGGAGTTTTGTATGAGAAATTAAATGAATAGCTGGAAAATTTTATTTCCAAAGAAAATTTAATGAGATGCCCGCAGTTTATATTAACATTAATATGATATGATATACGTGTCGTTACAGTAAAATTTTATATGCTAACAAACAATTCTTTTCATTTTCCTGATAATAGATAACGTTAATTAATTTAAAAATAATTCTAAAAGGAAAAACACACACTTCTACAAAAATAAAAAATACATCAAGTTTTGTGGTCACGCAAGAATACAACCTTGCTATGAATAATGGGCGATATCTTTACCCAATTCAAAAACAATTCTGAACTAGTATTTCATAAACGTGGCAATGTCAACAATTGAAATATCTTATAGGGTTATTTTTGTTCAGTTTCCTTCAGCTCGATGGGTACGAGCAATTTACTTTTATCGCTTTAACCTTTTCTTAGGGTCAATATTTATTCCCTAGAAAGTAGGTTTAGTAAAAATATTACAAAAGAATATTTCTAGCCGTGTAGCTATCTTTGTTTGAGGAATAATACGTTTCATTATAGTATAAGTAAATACTGTTAATACTATTTGTTTGATATAAACGGTTCTATTAAAAATATCAATATATATATATATTTATCAGTAATTTCTATAAAAAAAAAATTCTAACTCAATTTTTTCAAATAGAACGAGGGTGGCTCATTAGCATATTTGGAAAAAGCATTTTTTACGAATAATTTGATACCACACACTTGGTATTTCGAGTCAAATTTTCGGCACGAACCGCAAGTTATAATTTCAAATAAACCATATGCGAAAATGTCAAAAGTTGACATATGATATGTCATTCTGTTCAGAGTGACATTTTCTATCGAATAAAATAAAAAAATACCGGGGGTGTTATTTAAAAATCAAAAGTTGTAGTCATTTATGATGAAACCGGAAGTGACCGGAAACAATTGAATACGTCAATCAAATCAATTCTAATTTATGTCATAGACTAATCTAGTTTTTTTAACTAAAAAAATAAAAAAGTTATAGGGGTGAGCCACTTTTGAGACTCACCCGCTATACATATGAGGCATTTCAGAAAAGTAAAAAGGATAGAAAATTCACTTAGATCCATTTTGACATAATTTATGTCTTTAATATTTTTAGGGGTAGTATATTTCAACCCCAGAAACACGATTACAAGTTTTTTTTAACTTGGAAGTTTATTTCGTTTTTAGTTAAAATACATAATTTTTTGACTTCTTGACAACATAGGTAGTAGAAAACATTTTTTTGGAAATTTTCAAAGTAAAATAACTCGGTTATTTTAGATTTATTTGAAAAACGGTAAAGAGAAAATATATTTCTTTTATCGAGATCTACCAGCCCTGAAAATATTTGCACTTATTTAAGACTCACCCTGTATAATGTTCACCCTTAGATATATGTTTGTAATAATTTATTATTAACGAAATATAAAATGTGTCTCATATATGTAGAAGTTGTGAATAAGGAATCTTTATAACCCAAGTAGCAAAATTACGTTGTTCAACGTAATCACAACGTCGCCAGGAGCAACCCAACGTTGCCGGACAACGTCGAATCGACGTCTAAGCGACCCATATTTGCACCAAAATGGTGGATGTTTTTAGGGTCGCTACAACGTCGCCAACGTTGTTTGAGGTGACGTAGTACGTCGTGTTCTAAAAGTTGTTTTTCATGCCGATTCGCGATATTTTGAGGTTAGAGTTAAAAATATTAGTCGTCAAATAATACTATATTCAACCATGGGGAACCAAAATGAAGAATGATGTATGAATTAGAAATGTAATATATTATGCTCCATTAAGAAATAACTAGGTGAATTTAACTTCGACAAATCCGCAAAGTTTTGAGATGTCGGCAATTGAAATTCATCAACGAAGATTAGTTTACTGTTGAAAGTGACCATGATACTTCGAAATATGGCAAAACCCCTTTTTTATTTCCTAGTTTTAATTTTAAAATTATAGTTTACTTGGTTAACCTAACTTTTTTTGTTTAAGTTTGAGACAAATATAAGAAATCTATCAGAAAAATTACAACCCTAACAGATACAGTTTTTTAACGAAATTCGCAGTATTTTGTGGTTTCTGATATTTTATTCGATTCGTCCACAACGCACGAAAAGATAAATCGTATTAAAATGGCGGAGTTGCCTAAGGCAACATTTAAAATACCAATATAGTACATAAGGTGCGGTAACCGACCTTTGGGTCACCTATGTCAACTTTTGGTTCAAAAATTGACACCTGCTTTGACGAAATAGGACCTCTGAACTCTACCGACATCTAGGAGGTAAATAAGAAAATTTCTTCTTACAGTGCTCTTTTTCACCTAGGAAAAATGAAGAAAGCTGGGTCATCCTTTGGTGGTGGTAATCACATACGCGTTAATAAGATCGCTGACATTAGATCAGTATTTCTATTTATTTATTGTTAAAAAAGCCGTACAGGAAGTATTGTTGATCTTGCCACGTGCATCAATCGGCAGCCCTTTTATACCACACGATGATAATCCTTTTAAAAGCTGGTTTACAGCTGAATGGGATATATTATTTTGTACACTCCACTGACTTAAAAATGTTTTATTTTTTGGTCGAAAGGACGTCAGGATGAATTTCAGTTGACTGCTTTTCTGGAGGATCATTATTCTCATAGTATTCCTCTGTTGTATGGGCTTCAGGTGTACTGTTATTTATTTCTATAGTATCCACTGATGATAAGCTACCACTAGTAGCACTATTACTTTTCAAAATTTAAAAAGACGTTCCTTCGATACATGATTGCGAGGATGTGGATGACAAACCTAAACTCGTTATTTCCACTTCATTTTTCGGACTCTGACTTCCTCGCTGATTTTTTCTAAATACTTTTTCCATTTTCTATAAAAAGTTGTAGAGTATTTATATACTTTTTTCCTATACATCTTTTTTTCGCTTCACACAGTAAGTACCACAGAAAAAAAACCTAACCAATTGCTCTGTGACAGTACAGTACAGAATTTTTTAAGGTTAGGTGTAGATAGTTCCGCTTCGACAACAAAAATCGATATCGTCGCGCTCGTCGTCGTAATCCAACGTAGTAATTGGTTATAATTTTGATGTTGCTTTGGGTCGTTTAATGAAACGTTGTATTACGTTGTAGTTAGCATGTACTTACACTCGTAAATAAAAGTTACGTTGCACAACGTTGTACTACGTTTGTTATTCTGTAGTACAATAAACATGCCTTCTGGCGACGTAATGACAATGGTATAAAACCCCACTTCTAACAACGTTGTGCCCTACAACGTTTACCAACGTTGTTAAGGATCAAAATATACAACTGTTTAATTGCAACGTCGTAGCGACGTTTTGGCTACGTAATTTGAGGTTTGGCTAGGGCAGGGAAAAGTACCAATTTCAACGTTGCGCGTAGTCAAATCTAGTCGGAAGTCGGAATTTTGTTACTTGGGAATAATGATAAAAAAATTGTAGAATCCTAGTGTATCTATCATTATATTATCACGTTATTATAACTAAATAATAGAAATGTTACTAGATTATGTAATTTATACGAAAATTATAAAATATTTTTTTAGAAGACCTATCTGAAAACATTTGAAGCATTAATACAACCTGAAAACATACAATGTTACACAAAGCTACAAATTACAAGATCGCATGCTGTTTTAATTCAGAAACCTTTCCAGAACATAAACCTTCGTACCAACGAGTTAATTCTATGTCGAACAACAATTATTTCCAGTCTACAACATAATAAAAAGACAGACCGATATTCTTGCAGAAAATGGGCTAAAAATAGAACAGGAAAGCCGGAAAAAATAGGTCAAGGAAAGGGCATCATGTTTAATGGAGTCAAATTTAGACTGAAATTTAGCGGCAACCGGATAAAAACGCTTGTGTGTGAGAGACATGTAATATATTGAAGGAGTCGAGTCTTTGAAGGCGAAATAAAATTAATTGCCCGGAGGAGATTTTCGAAGAAGAGTGCTCGGTCACACGGTTTGTTAGTTGAGATTGTTCGGGTAACAGACAAGGCAAATTGAATAAAGTTGGATTGGACGTGATAGATTACATTAATTTAAAAGAAATATACTGTGCCATGTTTATTTAATTAATATTAGAGTAAAGGCAGATTCATATACAGGGTGTTTCAAAAAAACAGGTGCCATCTCTTGTGGGGAGATTCCTCACATAAAAATAGTATTTATTTTTCATATCAACATAGGTTGTTGATATGAACATAGGTTGTTGATATACGTTTGGTAGCTACAGGGTGTTAAAATCTTAATGATCTTTCGATTTATTATAATTTTATTCCAAGTACTTTTAGCGATTCGAATGAAATTTTGAGAGTAAAAATGACTATAAGTTCTACATATTTTAATGCTAAAAATGTGTCGATAAATACATCAGGGGCGAGCATATGGGTTAACACTGGAATATTTTACAAAAAAAAGCATGTGCGCCACTGACTTCTTTCTTTTGATATCAAAATTGTGTAGGTCGTTTAATGCCAATTAAAAATTATCTCTTGATATTTTGTCGAATTCGGCCTTCTTGATGAGATAAACGCAATTTTATTAATCACAATTAATAAAATTAAAATTATAATCAAATCAATAAATTATACATTTTACCTAATTAATTGATTATGATATTATTATTTTTAGTTATTATTACTATTAGTCCAATCTAGAGAAATTTGAAATAAAAATTAATGGTATTTAATATAATTGCATATAAACTAATTTTAAAAAATTTTTAAATTCTGTAACTATATAAAACTATGCATTTCCATACCCATGTTTATAAGAACTTTTTTCATATTTTTTGATGATGAATCAATTAGTACTTACTATCGCAAGTTAATGATATTAAAATTTTTAAAAGGTTGCTGGATCAAGGCAAATTAATAAAATTGCGTTTATCTCATCAAGGAGGCCGAAATCGACAAAATATCAAGAGACAACTTTTAATCGGCATTAAACTGCTTACGCTATCTCGCTAACAAGAGAAAGAAGAGTCAGTGGCGTACATGTTTTTTTAGAAAAATATTCCAGTGATAACCCGTATGCACGTCCCTGATGAATATGTCGATCCTTTTTTAGCTTTAAAGTATCTCGTATTTATAGTAACTTTTACACTCAACATTTCATTCGAAACTCTAAAAGTACTTAAAAGAAAATTATAATATATCGAAAAAATATTAAGACTTTAACACCCTGTAGCTACGAAACAAAGCAGAATCAGACCTATGTTAATATGAAAAATAAATCTTATTTTTACGTGAGGAATCTCCCCACGAGAGATGGCACATGTTTTTTGAAACACTCTGTATAGGTTGTCCGACTAAGAATAGCTCTCGGCTGTATCTCGGAAAGTATTACCCGTAGCGGCTGCAGAAAAACATATTTATAACTAAAGAGGCTATGGGAAATTGCTGGAAATTATTTTCATGTTTGTAGAACGACCGCTAGGGGGCGCAACTGCAACAAACAAATAAGAAAATGGAGTTTTTACACAATTTTGCATAGATAAGGTGTACTGTAAGTAACAGCTTCATATTCTTCAGTAAATTTTGAATATTTTTTGTTAGAGCCATTTTCCCCTATCTACCAAAATAAAGTGGTGGGGGAAGGTTAGATTTGTTTTTATATGAATATTAATAACTCTGGACTGGATGATCGGAATCCAACAGGCAAGGGCTCGTTTAAAAGAGCGCTTCTTACTTTATATTGCACCATATAAAAATAATAATAAGCTTTTGAACGTAGATGCTAGGGGGCGTTGTCTTACAATTTAACAAACATTCCGCGTTCTTTTAAAAAAATTAAATGCAATAGTATATGTGATTTTAGCTTATCAGCTAACTATCGTAAAGAGTAGTAAAAGCTTAAAAAGTCAGCGAAAACCGCATCTTGATATCTTCTTTCAAACCGAAGATATTAGCAAAATTATAATAAATACCAAAAAATAAGCCCTTAATTACCTTATTTTTACAACACGGTATCGTAGCCCTCTTGATTATGCCCATTCTAACCTAAAAATAAGATAGAAACAGTTAGTTTATTTTAAAATCGACGATATACCAGAATATCATAATACCAGATGTATTAATATCTAATAATTAATATATTAATATAATAATGAACAAGAAACGATGATTCAGTGAAGTCATGGTAGGCTTTGGAAAAAAGTTGCTTTTGACGTAATAGTATAAACGTCAAATTGTTATTAGATCAACATTTTGATAGTCTTAGCAGCGTTTTTTATCTTTTGATTGCTTTTTCAAAATGCCAACAACTTCAACTACTTCAAATAATAAAGGCGTAAAATAAATAAAAAAATATTAAATAAATATTATACATAAAAGTATTCTGGTACTTCGTCGATTTTAAAATAAACTAACTGTTTCTATCTTATTTTTTTGTTAGAATGGGCATAATCAAGAGGGCTACTGATACTGTATTGTAAAAATAAGGTAATTAAGGGCTTATTTTTTAGTATTTATAATAATTTTGCTAATATCTTCGGTTTGAAAGAAGATATCAAGATACGGTTTTCGCTGACTTTTTAAGCTTTTACTAATTTTTACTATTAGCTAAAATAACACATACTATCGTATTTAATTTTTTTGAAAAAACGCACTATGTTTGATAAATTGTAAGAAAGCGCCCCCTAGCGTCTACGTTCAAAACCTTATTATTATTATTTTTATGGTATAATATAGAGTAAGAAACGCTTTTAAACGAGGCCTCGTTTGTTGGATTCTGATCATCCAGTCCGGAGTTATTAACATTTAAATGAAAGTAGATCTAACCTTCCCCCACCACTTTATTTTAGCAGATAGAGGAAAATAGTTCTAACAAAAAAAAATCCAAAATTTACTGAAGATTATGAAGGTATTATTTATAGTATCCATTATCTAGGCAAAATTCTGTAAAAAATCTATTTTCTTATTTTCCATAGCAGTTGCGCCACCTAGCGGCCGTTTTACAAACTTGAAAATAATTTTCAGCAATTTCTCATAGCCCCTTTAGTTACAAATATTTTTTCCGTAAGCCCTACGGCTAATACTTTCCGAGATACAGCCGAGAGCTATTCTTAGTGGGACACCCGGTATACGTGAATTGCGAAATGTGAATTGCGAATATAGCAAAATAAAAGCTTTTTTTATTTATGTAGTTCAAATAACAAAATTCGTAATGAATTCTAGGGATATTTCTGTTTTTAAACACATGTCGAAAATTATTTTTATAAGTATATTTTTTTGTGTAATGGATGAAACTACCTATTTTTGGCGGATCTATTGCTATATATTTATCAGTAAAAAACAACAAAAATAATATACATAGGGCAATTGGAACATGTAAAATATGTAAAGAGTGACAACAGCGGGGAGTATATCATAATTTAGTGTAAGAAATAAGAATTAACGATGAAAAAAAAATAGAAACTTCCTCCCCTATAAGGGATTTCAAAAAAAAAATAAATTACTAAAAACACAATTTATTTAAAGATTTTCTATGTAGAAAGTGCGTTCAGAAAAAGTCTGCTAAAAATGCAATACTTGCAAGAGTTTTGCAACAAGACCAAAACCAAGACTACTTATTAAAAGCAAGACCAAAACCAAAGGAGGTTGTAGAATGTTTACGAGAGGGCGCGACCTTACAGATCTATCGTGTGTTTCCCTTTCTTGAGTTATAACGTGTTATAACTCACCATACAGTCTCAGGGCTTTGACAAAAGCCAGTATCTGAGACGGCTCTACAGAGGCCAGCTCTCCATCTTCGATATCAACTGTACCAAAGTTCATGGCACGAACGGTTGTCGTCTCGGAGCACTCAGTGATGAAGTGTTCTGGCGTTTCCCCATTTTTTCCACAGAATCTGCATTTGCCGTTGTTTTTTACCTTCAATCTACTGAGGTGGTCGGTAAGAAGACAGTGTCCTGTTCAAAACCCCATGACAACCAAAGATTGTTCTTACTTCACAGTGAGACACCCTTCGATGTAATCCCTATATTCTTTTTGTGTAAATATGATTTTACTTATTCCGCTCCAAAGACCCATTAAATCGGACGATTTTTTCGCCATTGATGATGAGGTTTCATAGTGCACGAAACGTAGTCAAAGTATCATGAAAAAGTAGGGCTTTTCGAGCCCCATCTACATTCCGAATTTCTTAACCTCCGATCGTTACAACTTTTCCTGACGCGTTTCATTCGTCATAGCCTTGAATTTTTACTCCCATCGCGCGTAAAGAAATTTCACTTCAAAAACGGAAGGAATACAATTTTTTATTTCATATTATTAATGCAATAGTACGATTCATATTGATTTTAAATCATTTTTAATCTAGTAATACCTAAATCACGCAGTAAACCACATCAATATATGCTGAGATATTTAGGCGGTACATAAGGCACTCATGAGTACAAAGGTATCTCTAAGACTTGTCTGAAAATTCGTTGAAACTTGAAACTCTGAATGAAAGGAACAGAATTAAACTATTCTGAGTTCCAGGCCGAAGCTGGTGCAAGGCACAGGTATAGTATATAGTATCTGCATTCGCCGTTGTTTCTTAGCTTCAATCTACTGAGGTGTTCATTGAGAAGACAGTGTCCTATTAAAAACCCCATGACAATCCTAAGATTGTTCTTACTTAACAGTGAGACACCCTTCAATGTAATCCCTATACCCTTTTTGTGTAAATAAGAGTTTTTTTACTTATTTATAAATCTTCTTTTTTATTAAATCTTTCTTTATTTCTCCGTCCCAGATTTTTTTATCTTGCTACCAATCAACCAAAAAAAAGATACATATATTTTCTCCCTTTTTACCGTCATGTTCCATTTGTTCTGTCGTTTATCATTCGTTCGCCCAATCCGAAGACAGATTGACGATCGAAATCCATCAGTATTGGTGCAAAACCGGATTAAGAAATGGGGAAAGCCGATGCGCGTCGAACGTCGGCCGTTGGGGAAAAATCGATGAGAAAACAACCGACGGCGTGACGTCACTGACAGGGGGATTGTGCTACGTCACGGATCGAATACCTATTTGTCGCGGGCATGTCGGTATTTCAGGTCGGTAACGATAAATTTTGTTCGTATTTTTCTTTATCACAGTTATCGGTTATATTCTTCGTTGCTTGTAAGAGTTTGAAGACTTTTAAGACTCTTCCTGGGCAGAGCTCAAGTAGCATTTTTGGGCACATTTTAGGTAATGTTTCTAATAATCGTGTTTGTTTCCTGACACAAAATGGAAACGGTATGCTACAAATAGGAAACATTTTCGAAACCTATATATATTATGCTAATAAAATCCTTAAGTGACTGACTCACTGATTATCGTGATCGTGATCCTGCTCAAACCACTCAACGTAAGAAGATCAATTTTGGCATACAGGTTGATTGTAGGGTGTAGAGGTTTTTCGAAATTCCAGTTCCGAGGTTCCTTCAGAGAAGGGATTTTTCGAAATTCCAGTTCCAAGGGGGTGAAACAACCCCTTAAATATTACAATATTTTTTTATTTAAAAAACGGTCAAGTTTCCGAAAAAATGCTTAAACACGTATATTTTATTTTGTTTTTTACATATTTTAAGATTTTTTAAAAATGTATACAGGGTGTTGCGAAAAATCTGGACAATGATTAATCACGATACTGCTTAAAGCGCTTGACGTAGAAAGCTGATTTTTGGAAAACAGATTGACTTTAGGGAGTAGAGGTTCGATAAGAAAGGATTTTTCGAAACTCAAATTCTAATTCTTTTCCCTCAAATATTAGAATATTTTTTATTTAAAGACCGGTGAGTTTTTCGGAAAAACTCTTAAACACGTATATTTTATTTCGTTGTTTTACATATTTTAAGATTTTTTAAGAATTTATACAGGGTGTTTCATAAAATATGACCATTGAGTAATCATGATTCTGTTTAACGTTTAAAGCTGATTTTTGGCAAACGGATTGACTGTGGGGTGTAGAGGTTCGATAAGGAGGTAGTAGGTTTCTCGATTGTTTTTTCTCATGCTGACATAAATGTGAGAAGATTTTATCCAGTTTGTATGTTAATGGAAATCCTTGCTTTGCTTTATCATCACCATTACAAATGATTAATTCGACGCGAACGAAGTCGCGGGTACACGGTAGTATTTTATATGGCTTTATAACATGTGTTTCCAATGTGGTGGCACTAGCCGTTTCCTGAAATGTTTCGATACGGAATCAAAACTTTTTGAAGAAATGTTTCGAAACATTTTCTGCAATTTGTGTCCAAGATGTTCCCGTTTCCAGCAGCCACTGTTTCTAAATGTGAAGAAACAAAATACCAAACTAAGATAGTCTATGCCTGTGTGTGGATTTCAAAATAAAAACAATCATCAACAATGTCGACCTCCGCCATAATTTTTTTGTCTTAAAATCTTTGTTTTTATGTTTTTTCGTACAAAAAATGTGACAAAAGCAAATTCATCGTTTAAATTAATAATGTACTTTCATATTTTTAATGCCCCTTATATATATCATTATTATTTATTGCTACAAAATATTTTTGTTTAAAATATAGATTTTTATTTTTTTCTATATCATGGTTCTGAAAATAAAAATATATAAATCAATGTAAGTAGAACGCGTTCTTATGAGTTTAAAAGCTCAACAACCTATAAAGCATTTTTTTAGTTAATATTATTTATTTTAGTTATTTATTTATTTAAAAACGCTATCACTAGCCAACATGGTGGAATTTTAATTCATTATTTTATAAAATTGACACGGAGTCGGACACAAATCATCTACATTATATCATATTTGTGTCTAAGAAGGGAGAAACTTGGGTTTCTAAAACGAATCGACAATAAACCGAAACTTTTTTTCCAAAATGTTTCGGTTTAGCGCTATCTGTGTAGAAATTTCGAACTAGTCATCTGTCAACAACGCCAATCAGAACTTCTGGTCAAAATAATTAAAACATTTTTATTTACGTATTATAACACAATTAAAACATAAAAACATGTATTCCATTGTGGAAAAACGAGCAAAAAGCGTTTGCTGGTAACATTTTTCTTCGGTCTCTTGTTGGGTAGTGGCTGTTATTACATTTATTCCTAAAACAAATCTCTGTAATGCGTATAATAAATAATTATAAAATCGCATAAGAAAAATATCTGTATTGGTACTCACCATATGTCCTTCCTTCTGCTTTCTTAAATATAGTACTATAAAAACTTGAAGAATGCCTTAAAGGCAAAAACTGCAGAACAAAATCCAAATAATAGTAAGGTTATGTACTCATATATGACAGAATACCAAATAAATTAGGGAAACTTTTCATGCACAAAACAGGTATGAAATCACATCTGTTTCTTAAAAATTTCGAAAAATTTGTGTCACTAAGATCTTTATTGTTACAGCTTATGTAGCGAAACCATATTTTGGTAAAATGTTTCGAAACAAAAATCGATTTATGTTACGAAATATACAGGGTGGCGCACCTCATTCGCCTCGGTTGATTATACGAAAACGGAAAGATGTAGAAACAAAATATTTTATGGGTATATGTGGGGAGGCAATGTGCACAATTTAAAATTATTTTAAAATATACAGGGTGTCTCAGAACTAAGATCCATACCAAAGTTATATTTTTTCTTATGGAACACCCCGTATTTTAATTTATTTTTGGATTCTTGGGCCCAAAAAAAGGCATTTATTATAGGGGTTAAATATGTTTAAAATCTTTGGTTTTTGAGATATTTAAAGATATTTAAATATGCATGCTACAAAAGAATGGATTATTAACACCCTGTACATTACTTTTCAGAATTAATTATTGTGCTGAGTTTAAAGGTAAAGAAATAAACTTTACTGAAAAATGTTATTGTTTCCTTAAATTTATACAGGGGTATCAAAAATTGGTGATCTATTTTAAGGATTTATTTTACATAAAAACTTTGTTATTTCAAATGCAACGCCCTGTATTTTTTAAATAAATCGAAGCAGATTCAAATGCTCTTTCAAACTATATTAGGGTTTCATATACCTATCTATCTCAGATTTTGAATAAAAAGCAATTTTTAAATAAAATGGCAATCAAGATGGCTGGTATCGCCATGGCAATTTTCAAGTGACAGTTAGTAACTATTTTCAAAATCGACATATAGACTTTATTTAAATCTATACCAATTTACTTTTATTTAATTGACCTACAATAGTTTAATAAATAATATTTATTAATATGTATTTATTATTCTATCAAGAAAAACGAACAAGTAGTTCTTTGTTTTATTTTACGATAACTTGTAGATATATGATTTTTTTATAAAAGTGTCAATAATATATAGAGCAAATTCAATTTCTTCACTTCCAACGACAGGTTTCTGCCTAATAGGTTTTTTATAAACTACACTACCAATTCTGCAAAATAGGAAATTAGACAAGTAATTTTTCAAAGGAAAGCTTACCAGGAAGATTCCTATTTGGATATCTTTGAGCATTAGCTCTTGACGCCAAGAAATAATTTTCCTCACAAAACAAAATCACTAGTAACTAGTAACATATCCATTCGTTCCACCAGCAGATACATGTGGCTTTATTTCTCTTCATAAAATAAAGAATACTTACTTATTAAAATATTATGGGTAAATTTTAGTAAACTGTTTAAATAATAATGTCCATACACTAATGTCGATTTTGAAAATAGTTACTAACTGTCACTAGAAAATTGCCATGGCGATATCAGCCATCTTGATTGCCATTTTATTTAAACATCGCTTTTTATTCAAAATGTGAGATAGATAAGTATAGGAAACCCTAATATAGTTTGAAAGAGCATTTGAATCTGCTTCAATTTATTTAAAAAAATACAGGTTATTGTATTTGAAATAACAAAGTTTTTATATAAAATAAATCCGTAAAATAGATCACTAATTTTTGGTACCCCTGTATAAATTTAAGGAAACAATAACGTTTTTCAGTAAAGTTTATTTCTTTACCTTTAAACTCAGCACAAGAATTAATTCTGAAAAGTAATTTACAGGGTGTTGATAATCCATTCTCTTGTAACATGCATATTTAAATATCTTTAAATATCTCAAAAACCAATGATTTTAAACATATTTAACCCTTATAATAAATGCCTTTTTTTGGGCCCAAAAATCCAAAAATAAAATAAAATGCCGGGTGTTCTATAAGAAAAAATATAACTTTGGTTTGAATCTTAGTTCTGAGACACCCTGTATATTTCAAAATAATTTTAAGTTGTGCACATTGCCTCCCCACATATACCCATAAAATATTTTGTTTCTACATCTTTCCGTTTTCGTATAATCAACCGAGGTGAATGAGGTGGGCCACCCTGTATATATAAAAAATGTGACGAAATTTTTTCGCAATGTTTCTCAGCAGAGATTTTGTTTCGATTTTGTGTGCCCTCTAGCGGCCATTTTACAAACTTGAAAATAACTTCCGGCAATTTCTCATGGCACATACATATTTTTCCGCAGGTTCTACGGCTAATGCATTCCGTGATTTAGCCGAGAGATATTTTTAGTGTAACATTCGGTACAACACTACTGTAAACATAGTAGCATAAAAGAAAAGTAAGATGATCACACATAAAAACCTCTCAATATTGTAACCAGCAAAGACAAACATAATTTTCCCAGCTACTTTTTATTCCTGAAAAAATAAAACAATCCTCTCCTGGTAATCGATTAATTCAATTCCCCACCACTCTAATCCCCCTTCCCCCTTTCCCACTCTTCGCTGACCGGTCAACGGCATTCTTGAAACAATTTAATGCATAATTAAGTGTCCAATTGGATTAAACGGCTTTATTAATGTGGATTAGGCTTAAGGGGTTGTTTTATGGAGGGCATTTGCAGCGGATTACTTGACAGTCCGGAAACCGAAAAAGTTTGTTGGAGTTTTAGAGCAATTGCAGTTTCTCATAAGCCAATAACCGGAAATTGAACGGAACAGACATCCCTATAACTTTTGTAGTGTGTATTTATAGAGAGTTTAAAAACTAGACAAGACACACACACAAATATTTCAGTGGAAAGCAATATAAATGAAATAATTCATAATTTAATATAAAACATATATAGGGTCGCTTTTTTGTATAGAAACGGTCGATTATTAGGTAAAATATAGGAGGTACCGCAAAAAGTTAAATACAAAAGTTATAGGATTTTTAAATATCTATTAGTGAGTAATAAATTTAAGTATACAGGTTCGTTCATAAAGTCGTGGCACATCAAAGTTTCATTTTTTAAATATAACACCCTGTATATTATTTCATATTTCAATTCTTTCTTTAATTCTGAGCAAAAATCGGAATACACACAATGTACTTCAAAGCAACCGTTCCCGAGTTATTGACTTTTGAAAATATCACTTAAACAATTCGCTTTAATTAATTTCGATGTGTTTGGTTTGATTTAACGATGCCATTCTGCCGAAACTGTGATACTGTTGTAATGGAGGGTTTTTAAATTCCTATTAGCTGCTAGTAAATTTAATTATACAGGGTCGGTCATAAAGCTGTCTCACATCAAACTTTTTTTTTTAAATGAAATCCCCTATATATTATTGCATATTTCAAGTGTTCCTTCAATTGTAAACAATAATCGTAATACACAATGTACATAAATTGAAGAAGTGAAATTTTAAATGAAAATTTTGTAATTTCTAGACTTGCTATACTCTCATTTTGCTGTATCACAGTTTCGACAAAATGGCATCGTTAAATGAAACTGAACATATCGAAATTAATTAAATCAAATTGTTTAAGTGATATTTTCAAAAGTCAATAACTCGGAAACGGTTGGTATGAGGTACATTGTGTGTATTTCGATTTTTGCTTAGGATTGAAGGAAGAACCGAAATATGCAATAATATACAGGGGGTTCCATTTAAAAAATGAAACTTTGATGTGCCACGACTTTATGACCGACCCTGTATACTTAAATTTATTACCCGCTTATAGATATTTATATACCCTATAATTTCTATATTTAACTTTTTGCGGTACCTCCTATATTTTTTATTATTTTATTTTCCATACATAAAAGCGATCCTGTATAAAACATATTATTACTAAAAAAAAGCGTTCTTCTATTTTTTTCTTAGCAAAAGTCTTGATAAAAATTGGTATTTTTTATATCCTTCATAAAAGAGCGCCAATTTATAAAGGGTTGTTCACCCCATACGACACGGAGTATTGTAGCTAAACGATTAAATTTTTACAAATTGTAAGTTTTGGGTTTGTTGAAGGACTTTAGAGTAGTGATGATGGGATAATTCGAGGGAAAATTCGCTCGAGTACTCGATTATTGAAATAACCACTCGATTATGAACGATTATCATCACTCGATTATGAACGAGCTATGCAAGTGACGAGTTACCAGCGACGAACGCAAGCGATCATAGAATGAAATAAATTGAAATCCGATTTTAATGTGACATACTCGATACAAAGCCGAGCGCATTTTCTACATATACATTGCAGGTAACAAATTTATTCGATGTTATCCGTTGCGTTACAAAATGTTACGATCTACATCGACAATACTTCAAAGTAAACTAAATCAAGCGATTACTCGTCTCTTGCTACTTGCCATTCATCACCGAAAGAATATACATACATGATATACACGATGTGTATGTGCTCTGCGCACGCAACTTACTGCTTGGCGTTACCAGTTGCAAGTACAAGCGACAAGCGACGGGCGAAAAGCCGTATTTTTAATACGAGCGAAATTTCGCTCGAGCGATCGCTCGATTATTGAAATCGCTTGAAACTCGAGTATTCGATTATTGAAATTAATCGTTTGTTCCCATCACCACTTCAGAGCTACAATTTAAAAATAATTTTACAAGATACAGAGTGTCCCAAATAAATAAAAAATATTACAGTTCTTTTTTACATTACTTATTACATTACTTTTTTTTTTAAATAGAACAAACACCCTAAATATTTTCAATACGAAATATTTACTGAAGATTATTTATTGATCGGATATTGTGTTGCAATAATAAAAATTATACTAATTTATACAGAGTGTCCAAAAATTTATATTAAATAATTACTAGCTTTACACGGCAATAACTTGTTTAATTTACATGGAACACCCCATATATTTTTTTATGAAACTACCCAATGACGAGAAGTATTTAACTTTTCAAGAGATTTATATGCAATGTCATCGTAAGTGAGAAAGAAAAACTTTATTCGAAAAATCTCCAAGTTTAAAAACGGGAAAATATTATTCTGCAAAAATCCAACGACAACAGAGAAAATCCATATCGCATATAGGACAGTCATCCTTTAATAATAAGCCCGTCATTAATATCAGTTAAGACAAATCCCGGAGGAACATGGCCGCGTTGTTATGAACTGCATTTCTGGACTCACATAAATCAAGACGACGCTTTGTTTATACGCTCTTTCAAGCCCCCCATACCCCCTCCCACCCCCTTCCACGTTACTGCCCTTTAGACTGTCTCCGGGGATTTCCCCACCTCTATTGCAATTGATTTCTCCCTGGTAGAGATGTTACTCTTTAAAAAATATCGATATAAGTTGCAAACCGTACACACCGCGCCTGCACACTGAACACTGCACACTGAAATTAGTCACATCATAAATTGAGTCAATTAAATACATACACATGTTATATTATACAGGTTGTCCCAGGCTGAGCGTGCATTAGAAGTTTCTAGATGTGAGATCTATCAATTAAAAATATTTTCAATATGGCGGTACTTCCGGAGATGCCGGAAGTTGACAGCCACTTTCTTATTTTAAATGGATACCCCCATTTTTATTACATATATAAATTCTCTGTAAAATTTTATGAAGTTTGATATCAAATACTCTATATCTAACATTAACCGTTTTTGGGAAAAAAATATTAAATATTATAATATTTTGGAGGAAAAACTGCCTATCAAAAAAATTTGTATAGCCTAAACGTGAAATTAAGTGATTACCACATCCACTGTGACATAAAGAGAAGACATGTAGCTATCTATTTCAAAAATTGTTTAAATGTCATATAATATTGGCCGTAGCTGTCATGGAATTGGGAGATTAAAAAATTATCATAAATCATTTTTTTCAAATGGAAACCCACTTTTTTTATTTCATTAGAGAAAAGGTTTTTCAATTCGTTACTTTTTGATTTATACACGTTCTTATACCTAAAATAAGTCGTTTTTGAGTTATTTAAGATTTAGTTTTAAAGCCTAAATTTTTCTTAATTTATCTAGCTTCCTTTGACGTGTCAAACCATCAGAAAAGTTTATTTCCTTCTTCTAATATACAGGGTGGTCCGAACTGTATTCCGGAAACTTTAGCAGCATATTCTGCAGACAAAAATAAGTAAAAAAGTTCGTATAAATATATGTCCTAAAATACTTAGTTTCGGAGATACAGGGTGTAGAAGTTTCATTTTTATTACGATTTTTTCGAAATAATTTCTGAAGCAACGTAAATATTTGGATGAAAATTGGTGTTTGGGAGTTTTTTAACATGAGAAATTTGATTATGATGTCAATATGACTCCTATTTATAGGGGGCGCCACCTACATGTGTTCTAACTGTTTTGAGGAAAAATAACGTTTCTCTCGTCCGTACTTCGTATAAAACTACTGAGTGGAAAAATATACATTGCCGTGATTTTTACGTAAAAAATCTCTCTTGGTAAAAATCGCTACGAGCAACCGTTCTCAAGATACTTAGAATGGAAATAGTCAATACACAACACTTTGAGTAGATATAGTTATTTGACTGAAATAATAAGTCTAATTTTTATTGTTGTCAATCCAATAATATTGTATACTAGAAGTTTATTGTAAAATACCTTATATCGACTGTCTGTCAGAACAAATTAAAAACACATTTAAGGGTCATATTACAAAAAAACGGAAAAAATAAAAATTGCAACTTGTGTTGCAATTTTCATGTATTTTAAAGTTTTATATGTGGAATGCATAAAACGTAGTACATGCTAATGTTTCAAGTATGTACTACATTTCTGAAGTTTATACTACACTAATGAAGCATTTACAATTCTCCGTAGCATATGCTACAATTTTAGAGGTACATGGATGAATATACTACGTTTTGGAAGTATCTGCTAGTTTAATAGTATTTGCTTCAGTTTAAGTGAAGTTGGTGTATGAGCCACTTCGGCCACTGCAAGTTAAGTGATTTTTCTTGTCAAAATGGCAGCTTTCATGAATGTTCGCCATAGAAAAGTGTATAAACAAGGAAGGGTCTACGATGATGAGATATATCGTAAATTATTTAGGTAATTATCATGAATTGTGCAGACTTTTTTCCTTTTATCAAACAAAATTTGATAATCCTCAAGAAGAGTAACAAAGAGCAATTGTTCGTCTTTATGATGGTCAATTTCGTTTGTGGCTTCGGAATCAGATAAATCACTCATTTTATTTTTATACAAAATTATAATTTTTTACGACTAAAAATGCGAATGGTTAAATAGCAAATAACACGCACGCATGACAGACGTCAAACGAGTTCTAACGCGATTTTTTCGTAGTAGATATTCCATTTCAGTAGTAGGTGCCGTACGGTGAAGCAGATACTTTTATGTACAAGCAAATACTATGAAGTATATACTTTTTGGTGAAGTAGTAGCATCTACTACTTTTTATGCATTCTAGTAGCGTTTTTAATGATTTTTAAGCAATTTGTAGCCAAATTATTTGACTTATTAATATCTCTTTCTAAATTAAAAATGAAAGTTGCCATCTGTCAATTATACGAGAAAAAACAAAATGCTGATATTTTGGTGAGTATTTGAAATACCCTGTGGAGTATGTTAACAAAACAAGGAATTTAAAAATCACTTTATCATCTAAGTGTATCTTTTCTCGATAATTTCTTTTTTGATTCATCTCAATAGCTTTTTTTGGAGATATTGATTTTTAAAGGACACAAGTCATAACCCATAAAGAGACAGTTCTTTTCAAAAACAAAATGAAAGAATAAAAAAGATCTGAAATCCGGCATAATATATAACATTCCTTGTACTAAATGTCCTAAAAGCTATGTTGGGCAGACTGGTAGATATTTAAAACAAAGATTAGTAGAGCACATATTAGAGACAGTCCATAACTTCGATTTTGACAATACCACTATTTTACAAACACAATCTAATTATAAGAAAAGATTATTTGCAGAGATGATAGAAATCAAAAAAAAAACAAAAATTGCGTTAATAAAAGAACAGACGTAGAAAACCTGAGTACAGCATGTTCTTTCAAAAATTAAATAATATAACTTGAAAATAATGGTTTAAATCCAAATAATATTTTTATTTTTATGTTTCTTTTTTCAACTGTTCTTTATCTCCAGGTAAAAATTATATTAGTATTTTATCAACTAGAATTAGTTACTCTCTATATACGGTCAACGTAGGTATATCTGCACTGCTAGACTGTGAAAAGAAAAAAATTTCGTTATAATTCTCTGTACCTAATATCGATGTTATGTTTTTTTAAATATAAGTGTTTTATGTGTTTTATAAGAAAAAAAAAAGGATATATACCACTCCCCTCTATACCATCCTTGTATTAATGGATATGACTAAGAAAGTCCAGATTTAAATGTGAGTAACATATCTTTGGCTTTATGACGAAAAGGCGTATCTCGATTTTTGGCGATTTTGAGATATCAACGTCATGACATACCCATTGGGTCATTTTTTAATACAGCGAATTTGCGCATCTCAATATTATACCTTTTTCATTTTATATTCGTTTAAAAATTTGCCCCATCTCAAACACTAGAATTCTTTGTTATGATGAAGAGACGTATGTTGAGATAGGGCGCTTTGTTATATCAATTATTATACCAATTGTTATACTACAAGAAAGATGGCATTTGAGATAGGTTCTTTTGTTTTAAGTTATGAAAACGCGTACGAGAGAAAATGACATATTCTGCCCAATTATTTTTTGATGGTTGCTTGGTACAAAATAAAACTTCTATCGTGGCAGCAACTCTCTTTTACAGTGTGATTTTGAGTCTGATTTTTTTGCCACAAACCATGATCAGAATGAGTTAGATCCAAAAGATTGTCCGAGAATAAATGACCGAAGGAAAATTGACCGAAAGCAAATCATCGAAACGAAGATTGCCCTAATGGAAAAATTCCCGAAATCATAATTTCCCTAAGAACATTTAGCGAACCAGAAAGTCGCCCGAGAAATACAATTATTTTTATCTCATTATCATTATCAGGCAATTGTCATTTTTATTCCTGCCAATTTCTGGAAAATTTTATTTATTGTGCTTATCATCATCCGGTATAAACACGTAGAATGGAAGTCGAATTTGTTTTCAGTGAACAAGGTTAGTCCACAGTTATTTGTATCAAAAAGGCTCAGATAAAGAAACAAGTTTTGTTTATGTTTAGTTTGGTTTTTATTAAATGGACCGTGTGTTTATGCTATACCAAAACTCGACATTTTGGGTAATTTTTATTTCTGTCAATAATTGTAATTCAATGATTTTTCTTTCCGGGCAACTTTTTGGTTAATTTTCTTTTAGATCAAACTGTTTTCGGGCAATTTTACTAAATCCGTTGTATTTCTCATGCATTGAAAAAAACAGGCGAATTATTTATGCCCAACCCCAGCTGTTACCGGTAATTCGTGAAAGTTATAGAACAGTAACCCTAAAACAGTAGCTAATTCTTTCAGCATCACATTTTAAACTAAACTCAGGGCCAAAACCTATAATATTACGAAAATATAAAGATCTACAACCCTTTTGCACTGATGATAAACCTGTCATTCAACTCAATTAACTAAATAATTACTAAAAAAAACAATATTAATAAGAGTATTTAAATTTATTATTGACTTTGCTTCTAGAATGAACATTGTCTTTGTTTTCAGTTGATTTAATCCAACGCCAATAAAAGTGTTTAAAAAATTGTTTCTGATTTTTTGATGATTTCTAGATTTTTTCTTGTATGTATCTAAAGTGAATATTTTATATATTTTTTCGTTATTAACACTTTACCATCATTTTTAAATTTATTTTACTGGGCGTATGTAATACTATTCGGTCGGAAGTAAATTTATTATATTAAAACAAAAAGGCCTATCCCTATTAAACACCTAAGAACAAATTATTAATTAGAATTTACGCTCAATTTATTTTTAGAACGTTACCTCAATGTCTCCTTTTAAGTGTTAATACAAAAAAACTATTAAAAAATTAAAGACTGTACATTAATTGGCCGAACAAAGTTAAGCGATTTTCTTTAAATTCTGCCGTGAAAAGGTAAAACCTAGTAACCCATTTTTTAGAAGCTTGCAGGGGTAATTAATAGTATTTCAAGGTATCGCCATAAGAATAACAATAAAACTAGATTTTTGTTTTATAACTTTTAAGGGGTTTTGTAGCATGATTTTTTTGTATTTTCGGTTATTTTTCTCATATATACCGTATTTTAAAAAATATTGGACTTACTACTTTTTTCTGAATGAGTCATGACATTTTATTATGGAAAAAAATAGTAAGTCAAGTTACTATTTATATATTAATAAAAAATAATAACTTTACAGAGGAAAAACGGTATAAAATATTCTACTAACTTTTTCCACGTGTGACAACAACCAATAATTATTTTCTTATTTTACTTATATTGTTCTACAATGTTTTTCCAATTTAAGTTCCTTCCGCACTATTTATTTGGCGAGAAAAAACGATCGTTGGATAGACTTGCTAGGTTATTCCATTTGAATATTGGTTTCAACCAGTTGCATTTAATCAGCTGAATCCGTAACATCGTGTGGGTGGTCTAATGAGTGATTAGTGCTTAATTTGTTTTAAGTATGGAGGCTAAACAAAACATATCCCAGGAATTAAATGTTAACGCTGATAATAGGGGAAGATCAATTCCAACTAACAAAAAAGACTACCATTTTTAAACAACATATTAATTCATTTCAACCGCAAGTATCCCATTATAACATCTCGCACGTTCCTAACCGGAGATATTTATCCTCAGACTTGAATGTAACCCAAATGTGGAAAGATTTCTGCGAAAAATAAGAACCTGTTTCATATGAAAAATACAGGCATGAATTCAATCTCGAGAATATTGGATTTGATCAATCTACTCAAGACGACTGCGATGTTTGTACTTTGTGGAAAGAATACGAAAAAGATTGTAATAAAACTGATGAAGTTGGTACTGCTGCTTGTTCTATCTGCATCACCTATAACATGCATCACGAATTAATTATACACCGAAGCAAGAATTGTCTATCAAGCCGATCATGACGGAAAGTTTGATCAATCTTACAGACTTTACTTTGTAGACATGCAAAAAATATTGTTATTGCCAAAGATGTCCTTGAACTTCCGTTTTTATTAGCAGTTTGGTTATTTTCAATGAAACCTTTGCAGCTCTAAACAAGCCATTTGAGAATATCTGAGTTTTGTGGTACGAGGGTATTAGTGGCCGAAACGCAGAAGATGTTACTTCCAGCTATACTGTGCAGTAATACAACGTACGTCTGCTGACATTAAAAATTACATATTTTGGTGCGATAACTGTAGCGCGCACAATAAAAACTGGAAGTTATACGCAGCACTAACATGCATTGTTAATGCCGAATGGGGCCCAAGATCGATAACACTAAAATATTTCGAAGCTGGACATACCTTTATGAAGGCCGACACAGTACATGGACAACTTGGTAAAGCATGGAAGAAAAAAAAATAATATTTATGATATTCACGATTTAAATGAATTAATACTTCAAACTTCTCGTCAAAATAAAACTTTGTTACTAAACTGCAATGAGTTTTACCAGTTTAACTGAGTTTTATCAGTTTAAAGAGGGCTATCGATAAAGGCGCAAAAAACATTTTCCAAAGCTAAGCGATGTAAAAATAGTGGAGTTTAGAAAGAGGTCGAAAACCATGTTTTATAAAAAAAGGCACACAGACAGCGAGTTTTTGTCTTTCGATTTTTTAAGGCCGAAGTTTGATTTATCAATGCCTCAAACTAGATAATCTGATAGAGGTGTCAATGATGCGAAAAAAACAAAAGATACTTACCGACTTGGTTTCAAAAATGCCTGCTGTAAAACGGATTTTTTGGGAAAATTTATCGACGAATCAAAATTAACATGAGTTAAATATATTGGTCTATTTATACAGAGTTACAACAAAAACTGTTTCTTTGTCGTTCCATAGACTTTTTCCTTTGTTAGACTTACTTGTTTATTTGACGTTCGTTAAAATGTAATATTGAAACTGCTGAGTTACCATTTTTTTAGTAATAAACATGTTTTAATTAAAATATATTGATACTGCAGCTGCTGAGTTACCATTTTTACCAATATAAACATGTTTTATTTAAAATATTATATCGATTATGTTTTTTTTTCTCAAAGTATGGGCCTGGTTGGTATGTAAATAGACTCAATACGTTTTACCCATTGCAAGAAGAATATTCATTTTTTTTACTTTAAAGTGGAAGAACTTAGTAAGTTGGTACACTTACGTCGAACCTAAAAATAAATATACTAGTTTGTTCCGTTTTAAACTCGACTTGCTACATTTTTCCTTTGGAAAAGGTAATATTATTGGACTTACTAGGAATTGTCAAAGGCTGTAAAATATTTATCTTTTGGAATTAGGACACAAACGGCCTATCACCACAAAGGAAAAATATAGTAGATTCTGATGATAATAAAACCTAATTTTGACAGTAAGTGACTTACTAGGTTTTGCCTATGCACGGCAGAATTGCTCTCCTGAAAAGTAGCAAAAATCGAGATATGCCTTTTCGTCATAAAGCCGACGATATACATGTATTTTATTTAATTGTTAACATTAGGGTAGTTTTACCAATTGTATATGTGTGGAATTCCACTGAATATGTTTTTTAAGTTGTTTATTAAATTTTTTAAAAATTTTTTGATTGTATTTTTGCTCTCTTAACTTTGTAGTGTCCTGAAGATGCAAATAAATTTTGCGAAACGTCGACAAATTTAAAACAAAGGACTTCTGTTGATTTTTTTCGATCCTAATCCAATTAAAAAAACACAGTATGATATAACAAGTTTGGAAAATTTTTGTTTTTTTTTAAGTTAATCCCAATTTTTTCTGCGAAAAAATGATGATAAAACAGTTTCTGTTGATTATGATTTATGATTTCAGTCTAATAACTATTTAGTCAACGTGTTTAATTCATGTCAATAATGGCAGGTATTGATAATTTAGATTCCAACTATCTCGAGAACCATTACTCGTAACGATTTTTACTAAGCAACCTTTTTTTACGTAAAAAACGTCGTAAATATATATTTTTTTACTCGGTAGTTTTATATAGGTACGGACGAAAAGTTATTACTCTTCAAACCAGTTAAAAAATATGTAGGTGGCGCCCTCTACAAGTATGAGTCTTATTGACATCAAAATTTCTCATATCAAAAAACTCCCAGACACCAATTTTCATCCAAATATTGACGTTACTTCATAAATTATTTGGAAAAAATCAAAATAAAAATGAAAATTCTACACCCTGTATCTCCGAAATAAAGCATTTTAGGACATATTATACGAACTTTTTTACTTATTTTTATCTGCAGAATATGCTGCCAACAGTGGATGAAAATTTTCAGACCCCCAAATTTGAACTGAACTCTAGTTTTTATTCGATTAAAAAATATCGTGACATCGATATTCACAAACATCCCTACTTGAGCCACATGCCACACAATTTGTTTGGATAGGCGGATTTATACTAGAATTTCTTTAGACCATGAACAACGGCTTAGTTTTCAAATTTTAAAGTACGGGCACGCTATTGATGGATTTATTTATACTTAAGTGGCGTGTATATTGAAAGCATGCACGAGTTGGGTCATGCGAGAACAGCGTGGTTTCATGGAACGTATATGTCGAACATTGTAATACTTATCCTTAGAATTATGTCTAAATAGGTCTAGAACCATAGACATGAGTAAAAGATAGACCAGCATTATACAGGGTGAGTTTCCTACGATGTTCTCTATGGGTATCTCGGAAACTACTGGAGATAGAGGGTCGGTTAAATGAGGAAGGAATTGCAGTTTTGTGGGGTCATAAATATGCACCTTTCAGATTTTTGAAAAAGTTCATGGCTTACTAGATATTTCGAAAAAAGCAAATTTCGGCTATTTTAAAAATTGTCCCTAATTCCATTATAATCTATTTAAGACAAAAAGTTTTCAGATAAAAGTTGTAGCTAATCACATCCCTAATGAGATTGTGTCCTCCGTTTTTTTCTAAAGCCTGTCATTTTTGACATACGATACAAACATGTTTTTTTTTTAAATGGAAACCATTAGTTAGCCACGACTTCATAAAAAGCTAAATATAAAAGAGTTATAGCCAATTTTTATCATTTTTAAACAATTTCACTTAGTTAGCCATGGAAACAAGTTCAATCGCCGCGCCGCGCCGTGCCGCACAGTGTTTCCATCATATGGGATAATGGGACAAAAAGCATTACGTTCTCGAAATTCGACTGAAATTTCGTATCTGGGGGTCTTCGAGGTCGGGGATCACGAATTTGAGCTCAAAATTGAGTTCTTGAATTTTTGGATAAAGTATTTTCCAGATTTTTTGGAAAAATATTGAAATAAAGCAGGGGGAATTTGTTTTTTGCCAAGATTTAATTTGATAAAGATCGATTTTACCCCTTCAATAAACTTCGGGATACTTAGGGAAATCTGGATACTTTTAGTTTTCCAGAAATTAAAAAAAAGATACTATTAAAATCCAGTTAAAATTTCTCTTGAGTGTATTCTTTACTTGGATGTAAAAGTTAATTTCACCTATGACATTTTTAAAAACTCTGGAAAAGTTGACTGTTTTCCCTTAAACGACTCATATTTTCCTCTAAAATATCTTCCTCTAGGTTTAAAAATGTTTTTATTTTCAAAACAATCATGTGTTCTTTGTCCTTTGAACTACTTAATAGCCACTCTTCAAATAATATATTTTTGGGTATCTCATAGAAAATATCTAAAAATTTAATAACTAACAAGGGGGCAGATTGGGGCAAAAACAAAAAGTTGCATAACAAAGAACACTGGTGGAGGTAGTATATTACGAAAATTCGTGGAGGACATACGAGGACATTAAATAGAAAACAAAAATTAAAAATATGCAAATAAAAATTTTTAAAAGTTTGTTACCAGCAATTGCGTAAAACCGGCGAAATAAAATACATACCTGTATAACTACAATCCATAGTTAGGCACTCGAACTAAATATTTAATAAATGCAGAAAAAATAAAGTTAATCTGCTGTACTCACAAATCTTAATGTACTGACCAAAACCAAATTATTTCTCTTATCAGTTCTAAACAATGATTCCTTATTATTAGCATTGGAATTTGAAATATTCGGCTTATTTTTAGTTCCTTCAACTATCTTCGATAAAATTTAATAAATTTTGTTTATTAAAAGCAAAGTTTTTATTTTACATTTTGCCCATTGGGCACAACACTGTGCGCCGTTGCTCTCAGAAATGTGAAACTGTCGCAATCAAACTTTGTAAATTAAAATAAACAAAAATTGTAAATATGATTTTTTCAAATCAAGAAAAGCATGTAGATACTCGCGCATCAATAGGGTAGTTCCAACATGACTTTCATTATGACCCCCCCTATAATGAAAGAAATGTTAAAAATTATTTATATCATAATAATGCAAACTCAGGAGTAGGAAGAGGTGGACCAATTGCATGGGCCTCCTCGATTATCTGACCTATCCATTTTAGATTTTTTTATGCGGTATCGTTAAAAATAAGGTTTACAAAAAAACTTATGAATTAAGAGAGGCACTCGAAGTGGCCGTACGAGAGAAGTTTAATTAAGTCGACCGGTCCTTCTGTGAGAATAGGTAGTAATTGAGTTTTAAAAAGATGCAAAACAATGGCTGATTTTTTGAACATTTTCTAAAATAACTTAAAGTGTATGTAGTGATATTATTTTTTTTTAAGTTTTAGTTTGTGTAATGTAAATTGTAAAGAACCGTTTAATAATATATTCTGGCTTTTTATAAGTTATAAAGCATAACAGAATAAAAATGCCATGCAATTTAAGTGAAATTAGTCAAGAAAGATAAGAATTGGCTATAACTAAATTTAACCTAACATGTCTTGAAAACCGTTTTCTAAAAAACGTAACCTTCACCAGTCAAAGTATCATCGAAAATGTATGGCCAAGAAAAGTTGAACCAATAATCCTACACGCTTGTCTTCATTTGAAAAATTCATATTTTAATTTACAAAGTGTAGATGTGGCAGCTTTACATTTCTAAGAGCAAAGACGATTAAACTTTTTTCCATGGCTAACTAAATGAAATCTATTGGAGATTTCCCATTCCAGGTTACGGTTGGGGTCTTCCAGGACTTTCAGTTCTGCTTTATGTTGGTTTTCTGGGAAGCAGAACGGTTCTGGTCCAGTTGGTGGAGTGTTCGCTGCCTTTTTAGATAGATCATTTGCTTTTTATTACCTGCTATTTCTTGGTGGTTTTCATTACCTTCGATTTCTTGGATTTTCGCATCCTGATGTTTTTCTTTTGGTAACTGCCATGTAGCCTCGTTAGATTTCTCTACAACTTCTTTAGGAATCAGATTTTCAGTACTTATCGACTTCATTTTATCAGTTTTTACAAAAATAAATAAATTCCTTTAATAACACTGACTTTTAAGCGACTCGACTTTGACCTAAATAAAATTAAAACAGTTGCGTTGCGCGGATATCCAAAATATTCTGCACCAAATTCAAGTTTAACTGTCAGTACAGACCATTTCCCCACCAGTAAATAATAGTTCCAAAACATACACTACGGGCCGCGCCACGGTGGGGTATTAGCATGAAAAAGGTGATCGAAATTCGAAAAAGCAAATGTGTTTAAGATTTCCCAAAAAAAGATAAATGATAAGTTAAATCATGTCTGCCATGAATGGCGTTGCTATGGGTGTGTTTAGTTGCATACATTTGTTTCAACGAAACGTCAAAGTTGTTACTTCTCACAGGTAAGAGGTAAATGGCTAAATTTTATGTTTAAAATTATAAATTGTTGTTATCCTTGTGCTCTTTTTACGTTTATATTATTGTTTTGATTGAAAATGGCTCAGCAAGCTGCAGGTATGTATTCTAGAAAAGCGTATTATTTATTTTGATATTCTCTATACTAACGATTTTTTTGCAACTAAAAGTTAGGCATTCAGAAAATTTGATTAAATTTGTGACATTTTTATTATACTTAGAAATTTAGTTGCGCATTTCGAAGAATTCAGCATATTGTCTATATACGTTTTACTTAGTAAACATTGGGCTTTCATACAGTAAAATAAAATACTGCGACTTTTTGCGACTTTGCTGATAAAATGAAAAAAACATTCTTGGTTTCCTCTAATTTGCCAATCAGTGATATACTAATGCGAGGTGTAAACCGCGATGGCATTGTTGTGTACAAAGCTATCGCATTAGTGCCATTAGCAGTATAGAACAATTTGGCATTAGTAGCGACTTTAGTGGTATGGGCATTGGTCGCGGATCAGTCGTAGCACTAGTAGTATTAGTTGCGATATTACTACTGGCATTAGTGGCATTGACCGTGGAAACACTGGAACAGTGATTTTTCTTTCTTTTTTTAGAATCGACGAATTATCCTTTATTTTGTTCATATTATTTCCTCTTTAATTGAAAATAGCAATAATTTATATAAGGTCTACATAAAAAAATTTCGATCAACTATCTGTGTCAAATACCCCACTGTGGGCTGGTTCTACAAGGCAAGTATATACCAGGTATAACCAATTCTCGGAATATCTATGAAAATTTCCGTTCAATAAGTATAAAATGCTCGGGGAATAAAAATTAAAAAAAATGTTCGGTGAAATTCTTTAATAACAAAGTTCTGGAACAAAATCATATTTAAATGACTATTTCACATTTATCTTACATATCTAAAAACTAACAAACATAAATATTAGAAAAAAAGTACAGAATCATCTTAAGAAAAAACACATTTCAAAATTTTGAAAAATTGGCGGGTAATATCGGACACAAAAAAAATGTGGATACTGCCGCAGAACACAAAAATTTCAACACAGATCGCATTTGTAATAAATTTGATCTATTTCAACGCCAGAACAAGCTTCATGGGTCCTGTTCTCATGACAAACGATACAATAAGTTTCCTGGGTATCCTTAGTCTTCTCTTTATGTGTTCTTTGCTTCTTCTGTTCTTGTGCAACTGTTTTTTTTCAGCGAGAATTGCACATTTTGACTTAAATTTTTTCTTAACTCTATTAGCTTGGCTTTTATTTTTTTTCCAGCTCATTTTTAAATGGAGTAGAAGTAAGCACTTCGCTTTTTTCAGCACATCTTAATCTTGAAACAATTTTACGTTTAGCTACATTAGGGGCGCGAAAAATTTCCTTAAAAACACCACTAACACTTTTTTCTGAAATTGTATTGGTATCAGAATTGGGATTTATTTGTTCAAAATAAGGGAAATTAGTTTTGGAAGTTGAAGGTTTGTTAAGATTTGATGGAGTTTTTGATAAAGTAGATATGTGTGGAAATTATAGCACTTTTCTAGCTGTTGTCTTCATACAATCTTCGTCCCATTACCCAGGTACTTTGTTGTTAATAAAATTTGGCATTTTAAATATTCTAGAACAAAATATTGAAATTATTTTGCGTTCGGTCATACCCGACATGATTGTGTCCGGTAACACCCTACGTGCACCTTGCAACGAATTTACTATCAACAGGTAAGTAGTTAAAATGCAGGGTGCCTGTACCTATTTTTTATATTCACTATTCATATGTGCATGTACTGTAAAGAAGGCAGACACTAAACACTTACCAATTAAGAAAAATATGTCATCAAAGTTTATTGTGTCCACGCCGAAAACATAAAATATTACATATATTTTTTAACGTCTAAAGGATGATTCACGGTACACCGGACCGTAACCGAGCCGGGCACGTTTCGTGAAGTAGACACCGAGCCACGTCCGGGCCTTCTGTTTATGCTACACCGAGTTGATAACGGGGCTCGTATTAGTTCTGCGTATATTATAAAACACAGTCCCATAGACACACGAACAATGCCAAAGTTCTCGCAAGTGGAATTGGTACCAATTATAGTTGATGAAGAAAGAACAACACCTGCTCAAAGGGCAAGATGAAGGACCTATCTTTTTCATTACATCCTTTCATTGTCCAGTTTTATGCATTTCCTGTCATTAAATACTGCTGTAAGATTCACTACCTACTACAGACATGATAAAAAGTGTACTTTGTTTATACCATAACTGCAGATTGCATTCATGCTTTCCGCAACGTGGCGGGAACGGAGCGGATCCGAGAAAAAAATGTACGCCGACATTTCTGGGACGGGACACGGACGAGTTCCGGTGAAGCTCGGATCGTGCTCGGCCTGGCATGAATGTATATGTGTAAAGAACACTTGACAATGTTTGGCCGTGTCTTCACTGACGCACGGCTCGGACCCGTTACGGTATAGCGTGAAGCATCCTTTAAGGAAGTCTAATAGAAAACTATATTCGTCACTCAAAGATACGTTTTTTTAGTTTTGTTCTTTGTTTATTGTTTCGATTTCAGTTGTTGTTATTATAAAGTCTTTAATTATGCAGATAAATAATAATATAGAATATTAAATTGTGATAAAAAATAATTATTCAAATAGGTCAACTCAAAATCAAAGCCCGTTTCGATATAAAGATAAAAACCCTAATATTTCTCTCATTCTTAGAAATAGATATCCATAACTTTATATCGTTGGAAAGGGTTAAACGCCAGCATTTTTTTAAGTTCATAGCCAACTACGATTTCCATTTAAAACAATATATATTTTTTTATATTTGACAAAAAGAACAAGCATAGAAAAAAGCTTACTACGCCACTGGATTGTGCGTTAAGAACGTTTTTACAGAATTTTATTATTCCGTGAAATAAAAATGTTATGAGCAATTTTCAAAATGGTAAAAATTTAAAAAGACCCCGTATCTCTGTTGGCAGTGAAAATATCAACAGGCGGTTTACCCCATTAAACGTATCTCAGAAATCGAGCCCATGACATCTATGTCGGTTTTGCACAATCTAGTCAGGAAATGGGGTTTCTTTGTTAAAACAGACTAATTTTGACCACTCTGTACATTATGCATATCTGCTTAAAAGTGTAGAATTAGTGTAAATAATGTATTGATTGTTGGAAAACTAAAAACTAAATGTGTAATTTTAGTAGTTTTTTACTCCGGGCTTACCTTATCTATGAGCACTTTTAATTGCCGAACGTTCATATCGTATTTGGTAGTTTCTATGTTCACTTTCTCTGTAATTTCATTTTTGCATTTTTCCAGCCGTTGGGTATCTTTTCGTAAATCCGCTATTTCTTGATCCTTTCTGTCGCTTTCTCTGTTCATCTCATTAATTTTATTTTCCTTCTCTGCCACTTTAATAGACAGGCTGTTTATCTAGATTAGAATTTGTTTTTTAGTTTACTATGATGCTATGATATTAAGAACTGAAACAATTTACTTGACTTTCTAGGCTTTTATTTTCTTTAACTAAATCTTGCTTTTCCTCTGTAAGGGTTTTGATATCTTTCGCCGGAACTCGTCCGTGCCCAGTCCCAGAAATGTCGGCGTACATTTTTTCTCGGATCCGCTCTCTTCCCGCCACGTTGCGGAAAGCATGAATGTACTTTTCCTGGTGCCTCGACTGCAATCTGCAGTCATGATATAAACAAAGTACACTTTTAGTAACTATTAGTGAATCTTACAGCAGTATTTGACGACAGGGTATGCGTAAAACTGGACAATGAAAGGATGTAATAAACAAGATAGATCCTTCATCTTTTCCTTTGAGCAGGTGTTTCCCCTGTAGGTGTTGTTCTTTATTCATCAACTGCAATTGGTACCAATTCCAATTGCGAGAACTCTGGCATTGTTCGTATTAAATCTTCGTATGTCTATGGGGCTGTGTTTTCTAATATACTCGGAACTAATACGAACCCCGTTATCAACTCGGTGTTGCATATACAGAAGGATCGGACGTGGCTCGGTGTCTACTTCACGGAACGTGCCTGGCTCGGGCACGGTCCGGTGTACTGTGAATCATCCTTAAACCGCTCAAAGTATTCAGTTCAACTGAATATACAGGGTGGTCCGAACTGTATTCCGGAAACTCCGGCAGCACATTCTGCAGATAAAAATAAGTAAAAAAGTTCGTATAAATGTATGTCCTAAAATGCTTAGTTTCGGAGATACACTGTGCAGAAGTGTAGTTATTTTTATTTCGCTTTTTTTCCAATAATTTATAAAGTAACGTCAATATTTGGATGAAAATTGGTGTCTGGGTGTTTTTTTTGACATGAGAAATTTGATTTTAATGCCAATATGACTCCTATTTGTAGGGGGCGCCACGTACATATGTTTTAACTGTTTTGAAGAGTAATAACTTTTCGTCCATACCTGTATAAATCTATGGGGCGAAAAAATATACATCTCCGTGATTTTGTACGTAAAAAATATCTCTTGGTAAAAATCGCTATGCGCAACTGTTCTCAAGATATTTAGGGACGAAAAGTTGTTACTCTTCAAACCAGTTAAAAATATGTAGGTGGTGCCGTCTACAAATAGGAGTCATATTGACATCAAAATCAAATTTGTCATGTGAAAAAACTCCAAGACACCAATTTTCATTCAAATATTGACGTTACTTCAGAAATTATTTGGAAAAAATCGAAATAAAAATGATTCTTCGCCCTGTATCTCCGAAACTAAGCATTTTATGACATACATTTATAGGAACTTTTTTACTTATTTTTATCAGCAGAATGTACTGTCGAAGTTTCCGGAATACAGTTCGGACCACCCTGTATGTTAACACGTGCATCAAAATAGTTAGAAAAATCATATGATGGAAACGACAAAACGACTAATAACAGAAAAAGATGACCGTCCGATGGTACCCGCTGTTCGGTGCTACCCGACTTTCCTCTATCCAAACAGTACAAATAAAACATTGTACATCATTCAGCAGCAATTAACTTTTACAATATTCGTTTCAAAATTCTGTATAGACTTCAACTTCATCATATTGCAAAAGTTGTGATTCACCGGACATGTAACGTAAAGATCTACTGTAATAAAAAATACAAAACTGTTGTTACTTAGTTCAGTCTAGACAGTGATTGATATTGGCATTAACTAATCGTGTATCCTTGCCCTTAAAGTTAGCTACAAGACCGCTTCATATTGCTCCAAGACCAAACTACATTATACAGCGCGTAAATTTAATTAGGGTTGTAAAGTTTAGAGCCTCTCCTAACTAGTTTCGTTAAGATTAAACCCATGTTTAATAAAAACAAATTAGTTCAAACTGTAAAAGGAAATTAGTTCTTTGGTGAAAATGTGTCAGTTAACAAACAAGAAAGAAAGTAAACTAGGATTCTTAGTGATATCTCCACTCAGATGCAAAAAAACGCAACGAAGAAATTTTTGGTCAAGTTTAAAGTGTTATATTTTTGTTATTTTTAGCCCTATTTTCATAATTTTTTTAGCAAGCTGTGTATAATTATATCAACTTTAATTCGTAAACTCAGTTTTTTATAAACTTTAGTATTTGGTATTTTATACAGGGTTAATCGATAGGTTTTTTACCTTAACTTTAAAACGCCCTGTGCAATAATTCCGTTTGTAAATTTGCCTAAACTATAATTTTACGGTTAGAACTATGTCTCTTGAGCATTTTGTTTTTTGGATCATGTCAATACATACCTTGGTTAATTTTTAAGAGCGAAATAAACTTGCCACTAACAATTTGCAATTTTTTCAATTATCATTTCTTTTTGAAGTTATTTTTCAATATGACAAGGCGGCTTTGGTGATTATTGTGAACTATATACTAGTATGAACTGCCCATCATGTTCGACGTTTGGGAAATACTTGGCAGGAGGGTTAGAGGTCGTGAAGCGGGTATCATAAAATAATTAACTAGAAAGAAGTGTCAACTCTGTGTTAAATCGTGGAAACACGATACGGCACCGAAAGCCTTCGTTGTCGTCTGGAAAACTAATTTTCCAATTGACAAGTTGACATGATAAGAAGATGATGGCTTAATTTTCATTTCCGTTTCCGGTTATTCAATGGCGGGCCCTCTTCTCTCTATTTTCTGTTCATAAATAAAACCAAAAAATAATTTATTCACATATATTTATTTGAAATATGGAACAACGTGACTAAATAAATATAAAAATATAGAGGATTGTATTGTTTCAATAACAATTAGTTAATTATATGCACTTTTAACGTAAATTAGTTAAGGTATAAGTATGACTTACAGTAATTTGTAAATAAACAAAGGTATTCGCAGACTTCAAGGACATAAAACGGACACAGGAACATGAAAACGGGAGCCTTACACAAACAAAAACCTGAAAACAGAAAAACAGATTTTTTTAAACCAAAACTAACAATGTAAAAAATATGAATATAAAATATAAATATACTAGGTCTATACTAAGATGCATTTTACCGGGACATTTAACAAAACTTGAAAATAAAATAAATATGAAATAAACCTAATTTCCCTTTTACATTTTAAAATAAAGATAAATAGGTATAAAGAACAAATTTATCAACTAATATGTATCTTATAGATTTATTGTATTATAGATAATAAACCACACATACTGCAGATAATTAATGTGGGTTATAGTTAAAAATGATCTTACCTTGCAGTAAATTGTTTCCATATTCAAAAAAAAATCTATTTACTACCTATTTTTCATATATATGGGACATACCTACTACTGCAGAAACGTCATTTTCTCCAGGATTTTTCATGTAATATATATTTTATATACTTTATTACCTTTATATTTATAAATTTCAGCCGAAATATTAAATTGAACTTCCAAAACGAAACTGTATAAACGGAGTGAATTAAAATGGCGTCGAATAGATTTGTTCGATTTGTTCTAGAACAAATCTGAAGTTGTCTCTGAAACTCTGAAATCTGTCAATTCTAAACTGTGAAGTTAGACAATAGTTAGACAGAAACAATGCTGTCCTTGTCTAGGCGGCCATACTTGTCGTGAGTGGAATGACAGGAATGACACTAATGACTGTTTCCAATTTTCCTATTTCACTGTAACCCCCCTGGCGGGTATCAACTACATTAAATGAACTTCGCTTGGTTCTTACAGAAGAATGGGAAAGCATTACGCAATATGATATATGCAGCCTCAATGACAGTATGAACGGACGTGTATAGACAGTTATAGCAGACAAGAAAGGCATACAAAGTATTTTTTACAATTTTTTTTTCTATTTGCATACTTGAGTATTGCAGATGTTTTCTTTAATATCGTTAGTTCTGTTATCGTTATTAATGTTTATTAAAAGAATGACTGTATCGTTAGTATTTAACTATTTTTTTTAATTTGGTATAGAGTATCTAATACAGCAGAAATATGACGTTACGACAATAACCACCAAAACCATCTCGTCATGTTAAAGAATTACATCAAAAAGTAATGATAATTGAAAAAATTGAAAATTGACCATGATCAGTTTATTAAGCTTTTAAAAATTAACCAAAGCATGTATAGACATGAATCAAAAAACAAAATGCTCAAGAGTCATGGATGTGACCGTAAAATTATGTTTTAGGAAAATTTACACACGAAGTTATTGCACAGGGTGTCTTAAAGTTAAGGTAAAAACACAACCCCTCAATTAACCCTGTATAATATGCTAATTACTAAAGTTTATAAAAAAATTGTTTTTGAATTAAAGTTTATATAATTATATACAGTTTGCTAAACATTTTATGAAAATAGGGCTAAAAATAACAAAAATATAACATTTTAAATTTGATAAAAAAATTCTCCGTTGCGTTTTTTTTTGCATCTGAGTGTAAAATGTTCAATCAAAGACCAAATTATATTTTAAAATAATAACCTGCGGTGCACTTTTCAAGTAGAATCTATTTTATTTTACAATATTTATATCTAAAACCAAATTAAAACAAACTTGAATACTAACGATATAGATACTTGTTATTCCAGCAACTTCAAATGAAATATATCAAATTTCCCCAACTGGAAAATTCCCAGAGAATAAAATACGCTGTTTTATATTCGTGCCACAATAAATGTTTGAGTTAAAACTGCGTTTTTAAAATAACCGTGCATTTATAATTCACTTTCCGCTATTGTCGTTAACTGTATACGTTTTGGAGAGATACAGTTACACGGTGAATATTAAATTTTGTCATCCTAGCTAAATACGTTTTAAATTTTAATTCAAACATTTAAATATTTGAATATTTAACGAATTGGTAAATTTGTCAAGCAAATTATATTTGATATAAACTACTACCTTTTGTAGTTTGGAAATTGTATATTGTATTGTGTCCCTAACCATCTATTGTGTCTACCTTTCTTGAGTTATATACAGTTTCAGGGCCTTGACAAAAGCCAGTATCTGAGACGGTTTTACAAAGGTTAGTTCCCCATCTCCAATATCAGTCATACCAAAGTTTCTCAGTTTCAGTAGCCAAAATAGCTTCATCGACAAAGCATTTAAAAAACAAACAAAAGCACAAAAATATACAAATAATAAAAGATTTAACCAAGCATCATACAATTCAAAAAAATTACATTGCACGACCGAATAGAACATGCATTCCGTGACGAAATTTACAAAACGACATTGCAGAACACTTTAAACAAACGTATCAATAAAAAGCTGTAAATGTTCAGATGTAAATGTTTCAGAGTGATGGTTGTTCAGGCTAGAGTATATATTATTAAAAAGGTCGAACATAGCATCATTTGTGCAACTATTACTTAGGAATCCAAATTGATGGGTAGTAAGTACTTTATATTCAAGGAGAAAAGATAGAAGCCTTTTTTTAACCAATCTTTCAATGATCTTAGATAATGTGGGCAGGAGTGCAATTGGGCGATAGTTCGAAGCTTGATCTTTATCTCCTCCTTTATGCAGAGGAATAATTATTGCTGTCTTAAGGCAGCTTGGAAAAACTTCTTTTTGGAATGACTCGTTAATTAAAGTAGTAAGATGGATTAATGTGCCTTCCGGAAGTTCAGAGAACATTTTGAGAGTAAGCCCATCAGTCCCAGATGAGGATTTGTTTTTAATGCTTTTAATTGTATTACGGAGCTCATGTAGTGCTACGGGCGTGAAGAAGAAACTGTGTAAATTCTCATTTGCTTTAGGGATATATGAAAGTGAAACATGGGAAGGAGTTATGCAGCAGTGTTTCCAAAAAAAACTATTCTTTTTTGTAGATTTTCTTAGAGTACAAGTATCGAAACACCCATAGTACTTTTTTGAAAAAATGAATCCGCCACAGAGGTATAGACATTCTTTACATAAGATTGGGTGGCAGCGGTGGGGTTTTAAGCCTTACAGAAAGTTACTTATATTTTTCACAAAAAAGTTTTCACTTATTCTAACCAGTGTTTTCAACTTTTAAGAAAAACCATATTTAACGGCGAACACATGTAGACCTTTAATTTTCTACTCTGTAAAATATTCCATTATACAAAAGCTTGCGAACTTAACATTATACTTATATATTTAAAATAAGTACATATTTATGATGTAGCCTTTCATTTTTATCATTAAAACTGTACGTTTTAAAGAGACCAGAGTTACATGGCTGAATATTAAATTTTGTCGCTCCGGCTAGGTGTACGCTTGTCCAAACAAAGAGCGTGCTCTTTTGGGTCACGTCTGACGATATTTTCCACGACATATTTGTAAAAGCATACTTCCACCCTTGCGCCCGATCGATATCTACCTAGGGTTAGTCTGTGGGGTGGCTAGAACAAGCAACAGTTGTCATAAGGCAACGACTGGCATAGTAATTTATTAATTGGGCTGACTTATAGTGCCCTAGTTGTGTCTTTTCAAATTAAAATTGACTGATGATAGTGTAGGTTTGATTAGTTATGTCTAATTACCTAATAATTTGAAATAAGTCTAGGATTTTCTGTACTGGAAAGAAATTTACAAATTAAAAAAAAAATGTGTGTACACTATGTGCGCATATTTGAAGTGAAATTTCTTACTAACATCCAATAAAATTGTCATTTGAAAAAAAAATACGGACAAGCTGAAGGGATAAGAACATTCTCTATAAGTTCGCCTAATGATTTTTTTTATAATTTTATTATTTTCGGACTAAGCGGCCGTTTTATGAGCCCTTTGGGGTGGTTTTAAAAAAGTTTGTTTTACAGCAAATTGAACCGTGTGAAAGGTGTTCATAATAAATGGACAAGCAACTTTTCCTCGTGATTTTTTTTGTAGCTTCATTATTTTTGGAGATAGCCCATGAACAAATTGGGGTAGTTTCATAATTTTTGTTTAGTTCTACAAATTTACCAACTTAAAGGTGTTCATGTTAAAATTACATGCAAACTTCCCTATGATATGTATTTATTTCCCCAAAACGAAACATGGAATTTATCAAGTGAATGAATATTTCCAATAGCACTTGTGAATTTCCGGAATAAAAGACATTTAAAGCTATCACCACTTGTTAATGATCTGGGCGCTATCTCCAAAAATAGTCAAGTTACAAAAAAAGTTCATAAGGCAAAGGTATATGTACTCTTATTTTGAACGAGTTTCCTAGGGTGAATTTCCTGAAAAAAGAGTAATATTGAAAACTACCTTAATTTGTTCATGAACTGGACTCTATCTCCACAAATAATGAAGCTACAAAAAACATTCATGAGGAAAAGTTGCTTGTCCATTTATTATGAACAACTTTCATACGCTTCAATTTGCTGTAAAACACACTTTTTGAAAATCACCTCAAAGGGCACATGAAACGGCCGTTAAGTCCGGAAATAATAAACTTATAAAAAAAATCATTATGCGAACTTATAGAGAATGTTCTTATTTACAATTTGCGTTTAATTATTTTGTTGTAGTATAGTTTTAAAAAAACCACCCCTATTGCTCAAAAACCGCAAGGGGAAAATTTCCGATTTTGTTAATTTTACACTCAGAAGACAGTCGCTGACAAACTCTGAAAAAATCAGCTTGCCCGTAATTTTTCTTTTCACTCTCTAATACGGCGATACAATTTTACTGGATTACTATTAAATTGAAGGATTTGAAGGACATGTTTCAAAAAAATGGCGCCGGGAGGCACGTATATCCGCCCATACTAAAATATGTTAATATCTCGAAAACTGCGACTTTGACTGATTTTGATGTTATTACAAATTTTGTTGCAAATATTATTCCTAATCTTAATTTAAAAACTGCGTTTCGCTAGCTACTGTAATTTTGGAGTTAAGATTTTTTTAAATTTTTAACCCCCTTACCAACCTCCCACCCCCACCAAAAACTAATGGCCAGATTCTCGGGTGCCACAGTATTTTTGTGCCAAATTTGGTTAAAATCGGTTCAGCGGTTTTTGAGTTATCGTGTTACAGATGACAGACGGACAGACAGACAGACAGACAGACGCCATGAAAATATTTTGTATTTAGGTCATTTATGACTCAAATAACTCATTTTGAGTGAAATTAAAAAAACTTTTTTTTTGCCGATCCTAATAGCCTACCATACCTATTAGTATGGTCAGCTAAAAATGTAGTTTAAAATGTTGAAAAAGTAATAAACTAAAAAAAATATTTTACGCATAAAAAATAGTCTTTTATGTGTAACAAATAGTTTTTTTATACGTGTGTACACTTAGATGCAAAAAAACGCAACGGAATTTTTTTTTTAATTTCACTTTCAAATTTAAAGTGATATTATGTATGTTATTTTTAGCCCTATTTTCATGAATTTTTTAACAAGCTGTATATAATTATATCAACTTTAATTCATAAACTCAGTTTTTTTTATAAACTTTAGTATTTGGCATATTATACCTACAGGGTTATGCGAGGGGTTGTTTTTTTACCTTAACTTTAAAACACCCTGTGCAATAACTTCGTTTGTAAATTTGTCAAACTATAATTTTACGGTCATAACTATGTCTCCTAAGCATTTTATTTTTTGATTCATGTCAATACATACCTTGGTTAACTTTAAATGAACTTGCCACCAACAATTATTATTTGCAATATTTTCAATTATCAGTTCTTTTTGAAGTTATTTTTTAATATGACAAGGCGGCTTTGGTGATTATTGTGAACTATACCGGGTGCGTCTCAAAAGTGGCTTACCTCTATAACTTTTTTATTTTTTCAGATAAATAAACGAGATTTGGTATGTTAGTATATAACATAAATTAGGATTGATTGGTGTATTCAATTGTTTTTGGTCACTTCCTGTTTCACCGGAAATGAATACAACTTTTGATTTTTAAATGGCACCCTCGATATTTTTTTACTTTATTCGATAGAAAATGACATTCTGAATAGAATGACATATCATATGTCAACTTTTGACATTCTCACTTAATAAAAAATTGTATTTTAAAATTCAATCTAGGGTGTGGCTATGTTAAATGGCTATGTTAAAAACACTAATTCTTCATCAAGGAGCCTTGGAAAAATAGATTTGATCGTCTAATGTTTATAGTGTCTTGTCCTGGCCAGTTAGAAAATGCTTAAATCGTATTTTTAAGCATATCTCAATTTTTTCAAATGGAACGAGGGTGGCTCATTATCATATTTGAAAAAAGCATTTTTTTACGAATAATTTGATCACACACTTGGTATTTCAAGTCAAATTTTCGTTACGAACCGCAAGTTATAATATCAAATAAACCATATGCGAAAATGTCAAAAATTGACATATGATATGTCATTCTATTCAGAGTGACATTCTCTATCGAATAAAGTAAAAAAATACCAGGGGTGCCATTTAAAAATCAAAAGTTGTAGTCATTTCCGGTGAAACCGGAATTTATGTCATATACAAACATACCAAATCTCGTTTTTTTTTAACTAAAAAAATAAAAAAGTTATAGGGGTGAGCCACTTTTGAGACGCACCCGGTATACTACTATGAACGGTCCATCATGTTCGACGTTTGGGAAATGTTTGGCAAGAGGGTTAGAGTTGGCGAAGCGGTACCATCTTCGTTAAAGGAACTTCGCTTGGCTCTCAAAGAAGACTGAGAAAGCACAACGCAATATGATATATGTATGATGCAGACTCAATCACAGTATTAAAGGACGTATACAGGCAGTTACAGCAGCCAGGGAAGGCAATACAAAGTATTAGGGTATTTTTTACGATTTTTTTTTTCTGTTTGTATACTTGAGTATTGCAGATGTTTTCTTTAATATCGTTAGTTCTGTTATCGTTATTAATGTTTATTAAAATCAGGACAGTATCGTTAATATTTATCTTTTTTTAATTTAGTATAAAGTATCCAATGCAGCGTAATATGACGCTACGACAATAGTTCCAACCAAAACCATCTCGTCATGTTAAAAAATTACATCAAAAAGTAATGATAATTGAAAAAATTGCAAATTGATCGCGATCAGTTCATTTCGCTTTTAAAAATTAACCAAAGTATGTATAGACATGAATCAAAAAACAAAATGCTCAGGAGATATGGTTCTGACCGTAAAATTATATTTTAGAAAAAATTGCACACGAAATTATTGCACAGGATGTTTTAAAGTTAATCTAAAAAAACAACCCCTCGATTAACCCTGTACAATATGCCAAATACTAAAGTTTATAAAAAACTGAGTTTACGAATTAAAGTTGATATAATTATATACAGTTCGCTAAAAAAATTATAAAATAGGGCTAAAAATAACAAATATATAACACTTTTCAAAATTTGATCAAAAATTTCTCGGTCGCATTTTTATTGTTCTCCGTTATTTTTTTTATTAAATTTACAAGGCGAATATTCGCAAAAATTAGATCAGTTTCAATATTCCTGCCACCGAATTTTACGCTCTGTATTTTTTTGAAACCGACCAATAACAACTATATTCGCAATTCGCATTTCGCAATTCCCGTGTATATGTACCTACCTATAATGTTAATGTTAAGCAATAAAACGAAAATTTCGTGTTTTTAATTTCACTAGTGAAATTAACAGCTTCATATGAGAGGATAAAACTGGCATTATTGTATGATTGTGGACAAACAGTTATATGAAATTGTTTTTTTTTCAAACGTCACAAAAGCATTAATTTTTGCGACGTGATTGACAATATAAAAACGTCATTTTAACGCCTAGGCATAAAAGGAAAGCACTTTTAACTAAACCAAACCAAACTAAGCCTAAAAATACGACAATATTTTATTAAACTGACAAAGTGTCAAATTCAACGAGTGTAACCATAGTTTCTCGATATATAGGGTGAGTCTTAAATAAGTGCAAATATTTTTAGGGAAAGTATATTGCGACCCAAGAAACACTGAGTTTTTTTCGCGATTTTTTTTTAAATTTGGAATTCTTTAAAAAAAATGGATTTTTTTAGTTATGAAAACATGCTGTTTTGATAATATGACAACATAGATAGTAGATACCCAGAAAAGACCCAAAAGAATACCCACAAAAGACCCAGTGGTTTTCAAATTTTGAGCAAAAAATATTTCTTTTTGGAAATTTTCAAATTAAAATAACTCGGTTATTTTGGACTTAACGGTAAAGCGACTTTAATCGAGACCTACCAATCCTGAAAATATTTGCACTTATTTAAGACTCGCCCTGTATAATTACTTACAAGATATTATTTTTAATTGTTTTTGTAGTATTTGCAACGTTTGAAATTTTTTAAAAATATATTTGTGACGTTTAAAAAAATAGCATGTTCTATTCGGAGTAAAAATTATTTTTTCTGCCTTGCCTGTAATGTCCAACGTACCGGGTGGCCAACTAAGAATGGACGCCGGCTGTATCTCAGAAACTACTTATCGTATAACTTTGAGAAAAAAATTCTAATAAGTAAATCGAGCAAGAGAAATCGCTGGAAATTATTTTCAAGTTCGAAAAATGCCCGCTAGGATGCGTTTCTTTAAGAGCCAATCAGAAAACAGGGTTTTTCTCAAAAATATGCAGGTGAACAGGTATTTTAAATATTACTATTGTAATCATCGAGAAATTTGTAATTTTTTTGACATAGAGTATTTTGCTCTATCTCATAAAATAAAGTGGTGGGGGAAAGTTAAATTTGCTTTTATTAAAATAAGGATAACTCTGGTTTAGGTTACGCGATTTAAACAAACTAGGGCTCGTTTAAAAGAGCTTTTCTTCCTTAATGATCTCTAGTATAAATTTTCTTTCCACAATTTTTTTCGTTATAGCTAGAGGGCGCTGTTTGACATCATAACAAATATTGCGCTTTTGCTTAAAAAAATTAAATGGGAGGCTATATTTCTCTTTTCACAGTTAAATAGAGCACAAAATTTCCAAAATATCAACGCAAACCGCAACTTTCTATCTTCTCTCTAACCGGAGATATTAAGAGAACAAATCATGTTAGGCTGCCGCTTAGGATTATATGGTCTAAAAATTATAGTAGTAGGCTAGGATACAAAAAGTGATAAATTGGTTACGTCAAAATATCAAAACATATATTTTCATTTCATTTTAGTACCATTTAATAATTATTTATCTATGTTCGTTCTTGATTCGACCCCATAAATTAAAACCCAGACATATTGAATCCGATGACCCAGCTGGCCATGGAAATATGCCGCTCCAGCGTCTCTATATACTAAAGTAAGTGGTATCCAAGAAGTCCCACACATTCATAGCAAAATAAGCGGCACTACTGCCTCAACTACACCAACTGCATTCATGCTGATGAAATTGCAACAAATGCAAATTCATCATGATGGATCCTCTAACAAAATTGGCAATTCATTTCTTAGAAATTATGAATAGTTCATTTCATTTAGATAATTAAAATACTAAAAGTCTAATCATTTGCCATCCTAGATTTCCTGCGTAAAAATTTACCGACCAACGGTCTTGGTGCTAAACTACTTGCATCAAGGGTAGATTTGGACCAGTAGTGCATATTGTTAAGATTCGCACCTTCGTTCGGTGCTACATTAAAAGTGACACAAACGACATAAACTTTATAATATAATAATAAATAACACAAACAACAGGTAAAACACGAAAACAAGCGAAATCAAGGACGAACATGCATTAATAACTAAATGACGTTACATCAAATAAACCCCTAGTTTTCGACAATACGAAATTCGACCGTTTTCTGTTAAAAGCAATATAGTTGCACAAAATTCCTAGAAATTTTAATAAAATTTTTGATTTTCCGACTTTCGTACATTTTAATCTGAGAACTACTTACGTATAATTAACTAAGAAATTCGTAAAAATTATATGGATGGATGATAATGTTCACACAATAGATCTTTAAGGTCGCGGTGACTAACTCCCCTCCTAAACATGATACTGTTACATAAGCACGTTTAAATAAATATGACATCATTTTTTTTAAGAAAATGCCCGAAATTGGGATGCATGAAAACTGAACTTAAATGTTTTGATATTTTGACGTAACCAATTTACCTCTTTTTGTTCATTAGCCTACTACTATAATTTTTAGACCATATAATCCTAAGCGGCAGCCTAACATGATTTGTTTTCTTAAAATCTCCGGTTAAAGAGAATCTTCGCTCTAACCGGAGAAGTTTCTATCTAGAAACTCTAAACGCAAGTTTCTATCTAGAAACTTGCGTTTTGCGCTGATATTTTGGAAATTTTGTGCTCTATTTAACTGTGCAAAGAGAAGTATAGCCTCCTATTTAATTTTTTTACGCAAAAGCGCAATATCTGATATGATGTCAAACAGCGCCATCTAGCTACCACGAAAAAAATTATGGAAACAAAATTTATACTGGAGATGATTAAGGAAGAAAAGCTCTTTTAAACGAGCCCTAGTTTGTTTAAATCGCTTAACCTAAATCAGAGTTATCCTTATTTTAATAGAAGCAAGTTTAACCTTCCCCCACCACTTTATTTTATGAAATAGAGCAAAATAGTCTGTATCAAAAAAATTACAAATTTCTCGATGATTACAATAGTAATGTTAAAAATACCTGTTCACCTGCATATTTTTGAGAAAAAACCTGTTTTCTAATTGGCTCTTAGAAAAACGCCCCCTAGCGGGCATTTTTTCGAACTTGAAAATAATTTCCAGCGATTTCTCTTGGTCGATTTACTTATTAGAATTTTTTTCCCAAAGTTATACGATAAGTTCTTTAACAGATGTTCTTTAACACAAAAACCTACTCGGTAAAGTTGAAAAAAAATAAGTAGAACACCTCCAATTTATCCCCTAAAACAATAAGATTAATTATGAATTGGAAGCCCTTTTGTAAGACTAGTCGCAATTCAGGCCCTTTTTAAGCTTTTAGCGTTCATCTTCTTTGTCTGGATTCGGTTCTCGCCGTTTTATCACCTTTTTAACCTTTAATTTATTTCCCAACTGATTTTTAGCAAAAAGTATTCGTTCGAGTCCGCTTATACCTTCGCACAGAAGAGCATTTTATTCCAAAACATGGCCAAAAATATGTTTTGTCTTCTTTTGAGTTAATGTACAAGGTGGTCGCAATTGGTCTGTTTTACCAGAGAAAACATATTTCCTGACTAGATAGAGCAAAACCGACATAGATGTCATGGGCTCGATTTCTGAGAAACGTTTAATGGCGTAAACCGCCTGTTCATATTTTCACTGCCAACCGAGATACGGAGTCTTTATGAATTTTTTATCATTTGGAAAACTGCCCATAACTTTTGTATTTCCCGGAATAATAAAATTCTGTAGAAACGTTCTTAAGGCACTTTTTTAAGCACAATCCAGTGTCGTAGTCACTTTTATTCTATACTTGCTTTTTTAGTCAGAAATAATAAAAAATATAATTTTTTAAATGGAAATTATAGTTGGCTATGAACTTAAAAAAATGCTGGCGTTTAACCCTCCAACGATATAAAGTTATGTATGTTTATTTCTAAAAATGAGAGAAATATTAGGTTTTTTATCTTTGTATCGAAGCGGGCCTTGATTTTGTGTTGACCTATAGTTGCCTAATTATTTTTTATCACAATTTAATATTCTATATCATTATTTATCTGCATAATTAAAGACTTTTGAAAAGGTAAATCAACATTCTATATTAGTATTACCAGTTACAATTAAAAAGCCAGGGTTACAACTGCACTATTAAATGGATAATTTAGAGAGAATTGGATTGGAACAAGGGATCCTATATCTTGGCCTGCTAGGTCCTGTGATGTAACTCTTATTGACTTTTTTATGGGGGAAATTAAAAGGCCTTATATATAAGGGAAGAACCATTGGGACAAGAGAAGAATTACAAAAGACTACTAGGCAAGCTTTTGGACACCAGTTTGCCTAATAAATTATACATATATTACTATGCGCAAAATATGTTTATTGTGTATTCAATAAGGGGGTGCTCAGTTTGAACATCTTTCATTATTTTTTTTAGAAAACTATATTCGTCACTCAAAAAATACTTTTTTTAGTTTTATTCTTTGCTTATGGTATCGATTTCAATTGTAATTACTAATACTTAATATAGACTGTTAATTTACCTTTTCAAAAGTCTTTAATTATGGAGATAAAGAATAATATAGAATATTAAATTGTGATAAAAAATAATTAAGCAAATAGGTCAACACAAAATCAAGGCCCGCTTCGATATAAACATCAAAAACCTAATATTTCTCTCATTCTTACTAATAGATATCCATAACTTTAGATCATTGGAAAGGGTAAAACGCCAGCATTTTTTTAAGTACATAGCCAACTATGATTTCCATTTAAAAAATTATATTTTATATTATTTCTGACAAAAAGAGCAAGCATAGAAAAAAACTGACTACGCCACTGGATTGTGCCTAAAAAAGTGCCTCAATAACGTTTTTACAGAATTTTATTATTCCGCAAAATAAAAAAGTTATGGGCAATTTTCAAAATGGTAAAAAATTAAAAAAGACCCCTATCTCTGTTGGCAGTGAAAATATCAATAGGCGGTTTACGCCATTAAACGTTTCTCAGAGATTGAGCCCATGACATCTATGTCGGTTTTGCTCTATCTAGTCAGGACATAGGTTTTCTCTGTTAAAACAGACTAACTTCGACCACCCTGTAAATTAAAACTTACGACCTAGAAAAATCAAAGATTTCGTGCTATAAACTTTCGTACGACTGATATCGGAGATGGAGATTTAATTTCTGTAAAACCGTCTCAGATACTGACTTTCATTAAAGCCTTAAGACTGTATGATGAGTTATAACTCTTTATATCTCAAGAAAGGGGGACACACAATAGATCTGTAAGGTCGCGGTGATTAACACCCCTCCCACACATTCTACAAGACTGTGGGCAATTTTATTTTTCAGGATCAATAGGAATAGAGCTCACTTGAAAAAGTTTTTGTTCCTTAAACTATAGCTCATTTGACAAACTGATTATTTAGCGGTAAAAATAAATAATAAAACTAACGTTTCTTTATGTATCAATTTTCGACTTATGGCCAGTTTTAAGACCAAAATACTCTTTTGTTTGCCTCGAGGGGTGTATTTGTATAAAAAATATTACTTATACAGGGTGGGCCAAATTGGACGCTTTTAAAGGGAAACACCCTTTTCTATAGGAGATGGACAAAAACTAATATCGGTGTCTGGAGCTCAATTTTTGTCAAAAACATGATTGTGAAAACTGCGTATCGATATCTGTTACCGTTTCGGAGTTACGGGGTGTTTTTCGAAAATATGCATTTTTAACAAATCGCTGTAACTTTTTTGCTATGGAAAATTTTGTATTCTTATGAAAACATTTCCAAAGCATCTTTTTACGTAGAATTTAATGGTTTAAGTATAATTTTTTTAGAATTAATAATTTAAGAATTATCAACAGAAAATTTGATTTTTTATATGGGACACCCGGTATATTTTTTAATTCATTAAAAAAATTTAAAATCAACTTTTCAAAAATATAGCATACTTGATATTTTGCTCGATTCCTCTTAGAGATTTAGATTTTTTAAAAATTTGCCCGCTTTGAATAAGTATAGGCTTTGAACGGCGCCGCGTCGGCTGTAATGCAAAAAAATTCTAGCTGTGAGCAGCGATTATTAAAAAGAAAATAATATTTGCAATGAGAGATTCAGAATTTTATAACAGTTTAAATTATATTTAGCAACATTAACACATTTAAACTATATCAACAATAATAAAAATTAATAGCAAACCAAGACCTGAGATTTTGCTACAGATGTTCGACATTACGACCGTCTTCTTTTATGGACAGACGGGACCGTTTTTGAACATTATTCGCGGAATTTATTAACTCAGTGGGAGTGCAAGATAACCTCGCATAACCACTAAGTACTTCTATATCAGCTATTCAATTATTCTGGAAATTTTCTGCAAAAATTTACTGATAACTCCAGCGTTCTGAGACGGTGCCTCATGTTGCTGGAAAAATATGTTTGCGAGTTCTATTAGGGGCAGATCATCAATAAGGGGTCTAAAGCCTACTAGTTAAAAGTGGTGAACTTTTAAAAATTCTGTATTGTATGGAGACTGTAACAAAATATCAAGTGTGCTATATGTTTGAAAAGATAATTTTAAGTCCTTTTTATTTAATTAAAATATACAGGGTGTCCCAAATAAAAAATCAATTTTTCTGTTGATAACTCTTAAATTATTAATTTAAAAAAAATATACTTAAACCATTAAATTCTACGTAAAAAGGTGCTTTGGAAATGTTTTCATAAAAATACAAAATTTTCCATAGCAAAAAAGCAAATAAAAAGCAGCCATTTGTTAAAAATGCACATTTTTGAAAAACATCCCGTAACTCCGAAACGGTAACAGATATCGATGTGCGATTTTCACCGTCACGTTTGTGATGAATATTGAGCTCCAGACTCCGATATTAGTTTTCGTCTATCTTCTATAGAAAAGAGTATTGCCCTTTAAAAGCGTCCAATTTGACTCACCCTGTACACTAAAAAAATAATTTGTGAAATATGTTTTTACTGTCAAGCGACTGCCAGTGACTGTATATGTCTGTCATATAATAATTATAGTCAACCGATGTCAATGACTGTCAGCGCCTGCCAAGAAAATGTACATATACAACTTAATAAGTATAGCTAGAGACGTGAGAAATATGAAATAAGAGACGCCCCTCGATGCGCAGTGGACAGCACACAAATTTGCTTTAATCAGATTTGTCGTAGCGTAACTGCATCTCTCTTCCGTCGAATGCGTTCTCTGTCTATCGTGTGCGCGACCGGTGCTATCCCCAAGTCTATTCCTATATTTGTCAAACTGTAATTCCAACAGTGAGACACCCCTCGGTTTGAGTGTATAAAAAAACAATACCATTTAATAAATTCATCGTCACGTAATATCAAACATTTACGGAATTTGCAAATCCTCTAAATCGCCACCGGTTATAATTTTTTCTTTTTTGATTAGATCACGCCAGTTTCCCACGTTAAAATTCAACCAATACGTTTCACCTTTACGCTCGAAAGTTCAAAGTTCAAGTTTCGCGCCAAAGCCTCCTTGGTATCTTGCCGTGGCGGGGAGGATTATCGTTGGCAAAATAACAGGGGGTTAGAGGGTAAGGAGGGAGGCTTTTGTCGGTGGTGGAATGTAAGGATAAGGGAGTACAAAGGTGATGAAAACATCGTGGGAGGTACATTGACACAGGAATTTAAACGTTAAGCTTGAGAGTTTTTATTATTTATTGATGTTTATTTTTTAAATTTTTTCGAAGGTATGCTTGTAGATTGTATGGGAGAGTTAATCATTTACTAAAATATTTCGATCGTTAATTTATTTAGCATCAGTACCAATCAATAATTTTAAAATCCTCTAATACAGTATAGCTAACTATTTGAATCATTGTTGATTGTTCCATATTTATTATCATCATCATTTCCAGCTTATTCAACTATTTCCAATTATGGTGTAGCCTTTCTCACTATTTCGATACTCTCTTTGTAGATGGACCCATTGTTGTCTATTGTTGGCTATGCGGGGCCAAGTTATCCTTATCACTGCTATTTTTTTAATATGATAGTCCCATCTCAGGTTTGGTCTTCCTCTAGGTCTCTTAATTCCTCGTGGGTACCATGCTGTAATTTTTGTGGTCCATCTGTTGTTCGTCCATCTTATCATATGTCCTGCCCATTGCCACTCGAGGGATTTGATTCTGTGGATGACATTTATTACCTGGGTCTTTTGTCGTATCCACTCTACACTTTTACGATCTTTCTTGATTATTCTCAGCATATTTCATTCCATTGAGCGTTGTACGACCTACAGTTTCCTTATACTGTCCGTTTTAAAAGTCCAGGTTTCGCATGCATAGCTCATGACTGGTAGTACACATTGGTCGAATGTTTTTTTTTAGATAAAGTGGCATTATAGATTTGAATATGATTGAGTTTCGTCCATAAGTACTCCATGCTAACTTAAATATTCTGTTGATTTCTAGTAGTAGAAATCGCGAGCTGTGTATTAGTTGTCCCAAATATATACATTCTTCTACTATCCTTAGTGTCATTAATCAGAAATATCAGAATACCTTTCTGTCTACTAGTTCGTTGTACCGGGTGGCCAACTAAGAATGGACGCCGGCTGTATCTCAGAAACTACTTATCGTATAACTTTAAGAAAAAAATTCTAATAAGTAAATCGACCAAGGAAAATCGCTGGAAATTATTTTCAAGTTCGAAAAATGCCCGCTAGGGGGCGTTTCTCTATGAGCCAATCAGAAAACAGGGTTTTTCTCAAAAATATGCAGGTGAACAGGTATTTGAACAGTAACAGAATCATCGAGATATTTGTAATTTTTTTGATATAAAGTATTTTGCTCTATCTCATAAAAAGAAGTGGTGGGGGAAGGTTAAATTTGTTTTTATTAAAATAAGGATAACTCTGGTTTGGGTTACGCGATTTAAACAAACTAGGACTCGTTTAAAAGAGCTTTTCCTCCTTAATGATCTCCAGTATAAATTTTGATTCCACAATTTTCTTCGTGGTAGCTAGGGGGTGCTGTTTGACATCATAACAGATATTGCGCTTTTGCGCAAAAAAAAAATAAATAGGAGGCTATACTTCTCTTTGCACAGTTAAATAGAGCACATATAATAATAATAGCTCCCGTATATAGCGTTTAAACGCCTTGGGAGTAGCAAGGTACAGCTTGCCATACTAGAGCCGTTCGGTATACATGGAATGTAATGTGGCTAGCACTACGCTTCAACCGCCTATTATTACCTCAGAATTGTGAATCCCAAGTACTCATTTAAGGCTGAGTCGACCTAGGTACCCAAACTATTTTTATTTTAATAAAAATAGTCGGCTGATGAAATGTCGGATGTGGGAATCGAACCCACACCTTGAGATTTGTAGACGAGAGCCTGTACCTCTACGCCACCGGGCACTTTTAAATAGAGCACAAAATTTCCAAAATATCAGCGTAAACCGCAACTTTCTATCTTCTCTCTAACCGGAGATATTAAGAGAATAAATCATGTTAGGCTGCGGCTTAGGATTATATGGTCTAAAAATTATAGTAGTAGGCTAGGAAACAAAAAGAGGTAAATTGGTTACGTCAAATTATCAAAACATATATTTTAATATCATTCTAATACCATTTAATTATTATTTATCCATGTTCGTTCTTGATTCGACCGCATAAATTGAAACCCAGGCATATTGAATCCGATGACTCAGCTGGCCATGGAAATATGCCGCTCCAGCGTCTCTATCTACTAAGTAAGTGGTATCCAAGAAGCCCCACACATTCATAGCAAAATAAGCGGCACCACAGTCTCAACTACACCAACTGCATTCATCCTGATGAAATTGCAACAAATGCATTTTCATCATGATGGATCCTCTAAAAAAATTGGCAATTCATTTCTTAGAAATTATGGATAGTTCATTTCATTCGGATAATTAAAAAAGTCCAATCATTCGCCATCCTAGAATTCCTGCGTAAACATTTACCGTCCTACGGTCTTGGTGCTAGACTACTTGCATCAAGGGTAGATTTGAACCAATAGTGCATATTGTTAAGATTCGCACCTTCGTTCGGTGCTATATGAAAATTGACCCAAACGACATAAACTTTATAATATAATAATAAAAAACCAAACAACAGGTTAAACACGAAAACAGGTGAAATCAAGGACGAACTTGGATTAATAACTAAATGACGTTACATGAAATAAAAAAAAATAATCCTTAGTTTTCGACAATACGAAATTCAGCCGTTTTCGGTTAAAAGCAATATGACGACACAAAATTCCTAAAAATTTTAATAAAACTATTCATTTTCCGACTTTCGGACATTTTAATCTGACCACTACTTACGTATAATTAATCAAGAAATTCGTAAAAATTATGTGGATGGATGATAATGTTACATAAACACGTTTAAATAATTATGACGTAATTTATTTTAAGAAAACGCCCGAAATTCGAATGCATGAAAACTGAAGTTAAACGTTTTGATATTTTGACGTAACCAATTTACCTCTTTTTGTTTCCTAGCCTACTACTATAATTTTTAGACCATATAATCCTAAGCGGCAGCCTAACATGATTTGTTCTCTTAATAAACATAGTCTATTAATTAGCGTCGTACAGTGTAGATGTGTGTTGAGTCATCAGTCTAGCAAGTAGGTCAAACGCAGTGATCGATTTTTAAAAATTTATTTACGAAAAGTATAAATTATACAGAGTATCATATATTACATATACATTGATTTTATAATGGCATATGAAATACAGCAAGCATTGAAAGTCATTAAGCAAGAAATTGTGCAAAGCAAAATCGAAATTAAATCTACGATAGAAGCCCTAGAAACAAGAATATTGTTACTGATCGAAACGGCAAATAACAGAATTAAATATTTGGAAAAGGAAAATACAGGCCTGCAGAACCGAATAGAGATACTTGATCGTATTACTAGGAAAAATAACATATTGGTTTTTGGATTGGAAAGCAGTGAAAAAAACACACCAGAAGAAACTTGCCAAAAACTTGGTGAGCTCCTAGATATAGATCTACAAGTCGCGGACCTAAACAATTATTATAATTTAAATAAATCAAAGAGTGTAGTTAAAGTAGAATTTATATCTAATTTAAAAAAAGTTGAAGTTCTTAGGCAGTGTAGAAAATTAAAAAACACTGGTGTGTCAATCTCACAAGATCTTACTGTGATACAAAGAGAAGAAAACATGATATTAAGAAGACATTTAAAAAAGGCAAGAGAGAAAACCCTATCAACAAATCCTACATTAAGGGGAATAAACTGTACATTGAAAATAGATCGTATGCTGTTGAGGACTTGAGACAAAATTCAGAGGAATTAGAAATAATAACTAACAATAGTGCACCCTCAACTCCAGCTCCTATGAGCGAAAGAAAACTACTAGAGAAAGAATTATTAGGAGAAGAATACAAGGACGATAGGATCCAACAGCATAGTGAGGCACTCTCCAAGAAAACCAGCAACGAAAACAATAGTGTAATTCTTAGTGTCACACCTATAAACAAATCTAAGACTACTCAAAAAGTTCCTGATCAGATAACAGCAAGACGTTTGAGATCAGGATCTCAGTCGGGTATTTATAAGTATTAGAAGTTTTATTGGTTTGTAACTGGATTTGTATGATGAAATGATAATATATATTTTTTCGGTATGTTAAACACATAAACACATAATATGCTTTAAAAATAATTGATAAGTAACAAGACTCATTTATCTCATTTATTATTAAGTATACATATCTTTATCAAATGGATGCGTACTTAAAAGATTTTGTAATATCGGAAAAAGAATGTATTGTAATCAGTGACAGTGCCGAGTATTTCTATAATATACAAGCCTTAAGTGTATTTTTTTTCTTAATTTTTTTATGTTTTTTTTTTCTCTTATTCTAACACTTGTACTATAGAAAATTTTTATTTATATTTTATGTAGATTTGATATAATATTAAGTTGATTATTTTGTGTTGAAATATTATATTATTGATTCTCAAATCAATCTCAAATTGTCATGTGATTTTGGTTGTATGCAATGCAATCGTTTTTTTTTATTATTTTAACTTGTAAATTTATATGTAGTTTTTAATTTGACTTATTAACTAGTATTATATTTTTTATTTATAATTCAAGCACATATATTTATTTAATTCAAACATTTAACTATTTCAAATCAAGCTACTTTGATAGACACCCCGTACAAGTTTTCGGACTTCTGGGGTCTTTCAATTTATTTCTTGAGTTCGAAATTGATTATTTTGTATTGATTTTAAATTTAAATATTCTATATGATGAATATATTTCTTATTTTTTAAATGATGAAAAAAAGTGTAAAAACAAATGAAAATATACACCGTTGCTTTTTTTATTATTAATTAACTACTTTATTTATGCTGTCCTAAAATTGAAAAAATGCAGTCACTGCAGAACTGAAACGGTGTACATTTATTAAACAAATTATGTCTGGCAGTTTGTAAATATTTGTATTAATTAGGTTACTGTTATGTTATTTAACATAAGAAATGTATTTTTTTTTGTATGACTTGAGAAATAAAGATTATTATTATTATTATATCTCCGGTTAGAGAGAAGATAGAGTTGCGGTTTGGCGCTGATATTTTGGAAATTTTGTGCTCTATTTAACTGTGCAAAGAGAAGTATAGCCTCCTATTTAATTTTTTTGCACAAAAGCGCAATATCTGTTATGATGTCAAACAGCGCCCTCTAGCTACTATGAAGAAAATTGTGGAAACAAAATTTATACTAGAGATCATTAAGGAAGAAAAACTCTTTTAAACGAGTCCTAGTTTGTTTAAATCGCGTAACCTAAACCAGAGTTATCCTTATTTTAATAAAAACAAATTTAACCTTCCCCCACCACTCTATTTTATGAGATAGAGCAACATACTTTATATCAAAAAAATTACAAATATCTCGATGATTACAATAGTAATATTTAAAATACCTGTTCACCTGCATATTTTTGAGAAAAACCCTGTTTTCTGATTGGCTCTTAGAGAAACGCCCCCTAGCGGTCATTTTTTGAACTTGAAAATAATTTCCAGCGATTTCTCTTGGTCGATTTACTTATTAGAATTTTTTTCACAAAGTTATACCATAAGTAGTTTCTGAGATACAGCCGGCGTCCATTTTTAGTTGGCCACCCGGTACATTACTTTAGTTTTTGCTAAATTCATTTAGAGACCTACTTTATTGCTGGCTGTTTTTAGTTTGTTAATTTGGTCTTTCACACTTTTTGTGTCATCAGCGAATCTTAGATGGTTTAGATATTCTCCATCTTTTTTTAATCATTTGTTCCTCCAATCCAGTTCAATCCAGGTCCAGTTCAGTTGACGGAAGATTTCTTGTAATATTGCTGTAAACAACTTTAGGGATATCGCATCTTTCTGTTGTACTCCTTTACCAGTAGGGACTCTGGTGTTGCTTTATATATCATTACTCTTGCGTATTTGTATAAAGTTGTCCTTAAATAAATTAATTTTGCGAAATCACCCCCAAAAATGTTCTACTTTACTCAAAAAAGACATGTAATATGTATTATTATGGAAAGGTATAATTCTAAACAGCTATTCTGCTGTATCTCTCCCTCATTTTTTTCACAAGAAAAAGTAAAAAAAAAACTCTCTATAGCAATGGAAAACATCGAAACAACGAGAAAGAAGTAAATAGAACCCTAAGGTACAGAAAGTGGCAACAAGGGAATAAAGAGTTGGGATAGAATAAAAGCAAAAAAAACAGCAAACACCTGCTTCAGTCAGTTTTGTATTCAGGATTCTTTCTGTCCTGATGTCGATAGCGTTTTAAAAAAACTCCTTTTGTTTATATTGTCTTATTTACATGGAGAAATGAGGTCAGAGACATATATAAAAGAAATATTGGATGACATTTAATTGTAAAAACAAAATAAAGCTTTCACATTATTTGCATTTGTATTGTACTTTCACAACTTTCATTTTAACATGTTATTTCTTTAAGTTTAATATACTTTAATATAATTTAATTTTTAAGTTAACATAAAATCTTGAAAATTAACTGAACATAACATCAATGGGTTTTGATTGAAGAATAATTAAAATATATTTGTGTTATTCTTGTATTTTTTTCATCATTCTTGTGCACAGGAGACACATTTTGTAATAACAATTCATATCAAATAAACTTTTAATCGCGTCATTAAGTTTGACCGGCACAGCGTTGCCCACATTTACACATTTTCTTTTAACCAAAATATTTTAGAAACAAAATAAATTAATTATAAATATCTAAACAGTTATTATTTACATTAACAAAACTGACCTTCTTAAAGGCACTTAAGGGACATAAAGGGCCATTACTACCGCTTTCTCATTCAAAATAATCTAATAAAGTTGCGATGAGTTTTTTACGGCTATTAAGCTATCTTCTACACTTTGCACTAAAAGATGTTCCAAAAAGATCAATGTTCGAGTGCAAGGTCTACTAGTAAACATTTTTAAGCTTAAAGTATCACAACACTATTTATTTAAACCAAAAACTCGTGATACAAAACTAAAGTGTCAAAACGAATGACAATGTCAGGAAATAAATAAATAAATGTAGCAGCTTGTGGATTTTTTACACCAGAGCTACTACCTGAATCCGCAGCGCGAAATTTAAATTCGAGTAAGTCAGCCCGGCGCCGAATATGTCCATGGTTGGCAACAATTAATTTAAAAATCGCGCCCACGATTACGTAGCTAAAAGTTTAATTGATATCAAATATAGTTCCCGTCTGGATTCTACGCAATGGTGCATTTTACAAAAAATATTTTTTTTTATTTTTTAAATTTCCCTTTCAGTGACGAAATACACAGGATTTTTTCAAGGTATATAGTGGTATAAGTAGGTTGCCAACTTTCTAAATAAAAAATAGAGGACGAGAGGGTAAAATATTTTTTGGCAGAGGCAAAACATTTTTTGAAACATAGCCGAAATATCTAGAATTTACCTAAAAATTATGTGAACGGTATGCGATTGATGGACTTTCTTAAAAATATTTATACTCAAAACTTGTTAAAATAAAACAAACCATTTTCAACAAAACTTTTATTCAAAACATAAGCTAACAGTAAGTAAACATAAAATAGCTAAACATGTTTATCTTTTCCACAAATATTTCTTGTACATAAATATTTCTTTATTTCCTTTTCTGTACAAACGAGTGGGAGTAGCGAAAGATACACTTTAACAATTTTTATCTACGTCAGTGAGTTAAGAAGCTCTTAACTGACGCATTTTGAGTGAGTTAAGAGCTTCTTAATTTTTCGCATTTTCATTACCGCACTCCTTGTCTAGATGATTACCAAATAGAAAAAAAAATTGTAAAACAGTTATTTTGCACTAAATTGAAAAAATATGTTATGAGTACCTTTTCATTTCCATAGTTGTGTACTTTTTTTTAGGTGCGCCACTTTCATACTTAGAGTATGTATATTCATACTTCTGTTTCGATCTTGCTGGAAGCAATCCAGAAATGGCTCTGAAAGCCTCTTCTTCAATGTCAGAGGGAATTCTTTCCGAATCGCCCATTTTTTAAACTAGTGACATCAATATTATTTACTGTCATATTGACATTGCCATGCATGGTGTTATTTGAACAAAGATATTAAGGTAATTGATTTTTAGGATAAGTATATACACACCCCGGAAAAGTCTAGGGATATGACAAGTTTATCCAGCCATCGTCAGTAATTTTATTATTTGCATTTCTGATATAATAAAATTAAAATAAACAAATAGTTTACAGGACGTATTGGAAATGAAAATGCGAAATTTACCGAATTTTTCAAATTTACCTTGATTTTTATTGAACTACAAAATTGAAATTGAAAAATACACACATTTTTTTTTATTCTAAACTGTGAATTAAAAAAAAAGATAAAACCAATTTTACTTAATAAAGGGTATAGCCTCCTCTACTGTTCATTACAGCCCTACATCGTCTCTCCATGCTCCTGATCAGGTTGTCGATCTCTTCTTGAGGTACAGCCTGCCACGCTACATTCACGGCCCGAACCAGATCCCTACGAGATCCCCCATTTTCAAAATTCTTCTTTGGACCGTATCCTATACGTGCTCGATGGGGTTGAGGTCAGGAGATTGTGCCGGCCAGGGTAAGATGTTTAATTGATGAGCATTGATAAATTCACTTACCACTCTGGCTGTATGAGGCCGTGAATTGTCATGCATGAGAATGAAGTTTCTCCCAAAATCATTGGCATATGGTAACACGATAGGCTCAAGGGTTAAATCACGATATGTGATTCCTGTTAGAAATCTTTCAAGAAAAACGAGATCAGTTTTTCGGCCTAACTGGACTCCTCCCCAGACCATAACTGTTCCACCTTGATAAGGGTGCACTTCCTGAACATGATCCAACCGAATAAGATTTCCCGGTTCTCTCCATACCCTAAGGACTGTTTGACACGGGACAATATTCCAGCCTAAATTGTATACAATTCGTTGCGCGCGCATTTTTAGTCAAATTGCATGCAATAAAATAGAACATGTTCTAAATTCTTGCATGCAATTAGCTGAACATGCGCAATACATAATTACATTTTTCTGATTTTGTAAGGTTATGTTTATGTTACATTTGTTTGTTAAGTTGATTTAACTTACTTACTAATTACAGTCAGTAAAAGCCTCACAATCGAACAGAGCAAACATAAACAATTAACTTAACAAAAAAATGTAATATAAACATATAACCTTACAAAGTCAGAGAAATGAAATTATGTATTGCGCATGTTCAGCTAATTGCATGCAAGAATTTAGAACATGTTCTATTTTATTGCATGCAATTTGACCAAAAATGCGCGCGCAACAAATTGTATACAATTTAGGCTGGAATATTGTCCCGTGTCAAACGGTCCTAATCATGTATTGTGACATACATACATATCTCTTGCATACAATATTTTATAAAATATAATCCAAACTACTTTTCAGTTCTTAAATTTAAGTCCCGTGTCAAACGGTCCTAAGCCTTCTCGAATCCGGATGAATTCCAAAGCGTGACTCATCCGTGAAGAGAACATTGGCCCATTGTTCATTCGACCACTGAACATGATCTTGAGCCCACAAATATTGTACCTCTCGATTTCCTCTCGTTTACAGTTGAGCTTTCCAGGGGCGTCTGCTTCTTAAGTTGACCTCTATTAATCTATTGCGAACAGTGTCAGGACTAACGGTTACATTATGTGTTTCCTGGAGAATTAAACTAAGCTCTGGTGCTGTAAGAGTCGGTCGGCGTCGAGCATTTAATTGTAAAAAATGATCTTGCTGAGGGGTAGGAATGCGATGTCGCCCTGTGTACCTTTCAGCAACATCACCACTTTCACGGTAGCGTGCACTTAATCGCGATATTACACTTGCGTTGCATTTAATGCTCTAGCTACGTCGATTTGGCGCATTCCAGCTTCGAGCATACCCATGGCCCTTAGCATTTCGTCTCTGTTAAGATGTCTACGCTCCATAATGTCGTTTAATACTAAACAGAGTTATTTGAATGAATTCTGGCCAGTTATCATAAAAACATAGCCAGTACAGGTTAAATTCGAACAATTGATGCTAGGTGCTTTTTATACATTTGACAAAAAATGCACAAGCACTTCTGCAAATATCCCAAATTTAGAAATAACTAGTGTGACTACTTCGTTTCAATCGAAGTAGAAAGAATCGGCCTACAAATATGTGGTTGTTTATTCAAAACATCTATTTTTAACTTTAATAAAATGATATCCCTAGATTTTTCCGGTGTGTGTAGTTTATATAAGTACAATAATTTTTAAAATTCATTGTGTGTTTTTATAGTTATACATAGATAAAATATTGTACAATACACGCGAGTTAACTCCATTAAGATACTTGTGTGGTTACACACAAGTTAACAGTTATGCTGTTAACTCACTTGTATCGTAAATATCTATTAAAGCATTGTGGCAATAGATGAATATTTTTTAGATATTGAGTTTGCTTGTAAAAAAAGAGGACTTTTCCAATATGTGAGGGAATAGAGGACAGTGAGATCAAAAAGAGGACTGTCCTCCGGAATGGAGGACGGTTGGCAACCCTAGCTTAATATGCCTTGTCATAATTTAGTACGAATATATTTCGAAATTCGATTACCAAAAGGGCAACTTTATCGATCCCATAACCTCAACTTCAATAGGCGCCCTTTGACCCCATTTCCGCGTGCCAATAAAGTACAAAAAGGGGCCTTTTCGTAGGCCCTTTAGGCTTCGGGGATGCGAAATTCCGAACGTAGTGGCCCTCGAAGAAGCAGGTGTTTCCTGTTTTCCAACTTCCCCCATTTCTTGTGTCGCTCGCTGCTCTTTTCTTTGTCCCCAAAATGCTTTATTTACTGTATCGTCGTGCTTTTTCTTTGTCTGGTTGCTTTTTTAATTTTGCTTTGGGGAATAATAAGTTAAAAAAATCATGATTTCTAACATTTGAATTAGATAAGATACTTCAGAGATAGAGTTAATAGAGATCTTTCAGATAAAAAGGCGTTTCTGTGGTATTATATTATTCGATCACATTCTTTGATAGATGGTTATTATTAAGTTTGATTAACGTCATATTTCTTGCTGTTGTTAAAGTATCACACTTTCCGATAACTATAATCAGACTTTCCGGAGCATTGAACTAAATAAATGTTTTCTATGAATGTGCAATCTTCTGTATTAAAAGGCAAATTTTTGACATTAGTGCAAAAACACTTTGGCATTAATGACGAGTTTAAGTAAAGAGAAAAAAATTGTAAAAATTTGTCAAATCTTGGAAGGTAAACCAAGTACCAGTACTGGGCACCTCGCAGCAACATTCCGGAAAAGAGTTTTAAGTGAAGAACGAGAACCAGAGACCTCCACGAGCAAAAATGAAAATAGAATTCAAAAGACTACTAGAAATACTAGACTACTGGAAATAAAGTTACTACTAGACTACTGGAAATAAAGTTTGTCCATCAATAATCTTAGTAAATTTTTCAAACTGCGACATTAAAATTAAAATGATCTGTGAAAGCCAAATGTTAATATGACACCCAAAATCTCATTCAAATTGGAATTCTGGTTGGAATGGTTCTTAAAATATCTGAAAAAATGTGTTTATTTTTTTAGTTTGATGTAAATTGTAGTGATGGGAAAAACTGATTAATTTCAATAATCGAGTACTCGAGTTTCAAGCGATTTCAATAATCAAGCGATTTCAATAATCGATAGCTCGCTCGAGCGAAATATCACTCGTATTTAAAAATACGGTTTTTCGCCGTCACTTGTTATCCTTGTAACGCCAAGCAGTAAGTTCCGTGCGCAGAGCATATATTCTTTCGGTGATGAATGGCAAATAGCGACGTAGGTCATGTCGATGTAGGTCGTAAAATTTTGTCCCTCAGGTACGCAACGGATAACGTCGTATAAATTTGCTACCTGCAATGTATGTAGAAAATTTGCTCGACTTTTTATCGAGTATGTCACATTAAAATCGGATTTCAATTTATTTCATTCTAGGATCGCTTGCGTTCGTTACTCGTAACTCGTCACTTGCATCGCTCGTTCATAATCGAGCGATGTCGGTTATAGCCTAAGAGCTGACGACATATTTAGAGAACATATTTTAGGCAAGCTAGAATAACTAAATATGTATAGTTTATTAACTGGTGAACCCAGAATCCTAAGTCTGGCTGGGAGATTGTGGGTATTTCGCTACTGCGCAACCCATAACATTTGCAAAAAAATAAATCCAAAAAACATTCTTTAGGCAACTTGAAATGTGTTTATTGTTAAATTTTAGCATCTATTTAACCTAGAAATAAGTATGCCAGACTTTTTTTTCGGGTTTAAAGTGTAACCCGACCGTTCCAAATATATTTAATTATTATACCTGGAAAACATACTTTAGGTATTCTAAAATTTTTACAGCGTGTTTATTAGATGATATTAAAAAATATGTGTTAATTGCCAGACGAATTCAATGGGATTTAATACTTGCCAGACGCGAATAAAGATTTTAAATGAGCGCGATAAGAAAGTCTTATGAGTATATATAAGCGCGAGAAAGATAGTTTATTGAGACCCGTCGGCAGCCGATGCGGCTGACGTAACAGCATTTTGGAGTCGTAAAAATTAAAAAAAAAACTAATATTGAATAAATAAAAAGAAAAATTTTTTAATAAAAATGTATGATTAAAATCCTTTCAATAAGAAGACTTTTTAATTTAAGTGTTTTGTATCTGAAACAATAAAAAGACGAATAATTATTTAAAAATTAGCATAATATAAAATATATTTTTTTCAAACGTCACAAAAGTATAATTATTATTATACTTTTGTGACACATTTTATTATTATTAATTTTTGCGACCTGATTGACAATATAAAAAAGTCATTTTAAGGCCTAAGCATAAAAGTAAAGCACTTTTACTTACTTTTGAATCTATTTAGAAAGATTAACAATGGTACTTTAATGAAATTCCAGAATACTTATTTTTTTAGTACTGTACATGGTACCCTCTTGTCGGGACTACGTTTTCTGGTAAAACCACTTCTTTAAATTTTAAACCATGTTGTTGGCGCACTTTTAAAAATTCTTTTCATTTTTGTAGTCTGCCTTCATCAAAAACAATAACTTTGTCACTAGTAACTTTTTTACAAACTACACAACTTAAATGTTTTTTATTCATTGTGATTTAGTAGTTAGTAGCGAAATTAGTAGTTACTAAAATATTTATTTGCAGTAATTATTCTAAACTATTTACACTATGCACGTCAATATTTAATTTATAAATATATATTTGTACATGGTAACTTAATTCCAACAAAATAATCTCTGAATTAAAAGCCTGCAAATAATTGAAATGAAACCGAAAAAAAATTGCTTTTATGAAAATTTGAAGTACTCCAAAATACTGTTACGTCAGCCGCATCGGCTCATCATCGGCTGCCCACGGGTCTCAATAAACTATCTTTCTCGCGCTGATAGATACTTATAAGACTTTTTTGTCGCGCTCATTTAAAATCTTTATTCGCGTCTGGCAAGTATTAAATCCCATTGAATTCGTCTGGAAATTATATAACACATATTTTTTAATATCATCTAACACGTATAATACCATCTATCATAAACACGCTGTAAAAATTTTAGAATGCCTAAAGTATGTTTTCCAGGTATAATAATTAAACATATTTGGAATGGTCGGGTTACACTTTAAACCCGAAAAAAAAGTCTGGCATACTTATTTCTAGGTTAAATAGATGTTAAAATTTAAGAATAAACAAATTTCAAGTTGCCTAAAGAATGTTTTTTGGATTTATTTTTTTGCAAATGTTATGGGTTGCGCAGTAGCGAAATACCCCCAACCCCCCAGCCAAATTTAGGATTCTGGGTTCAGAAGTTATTAAAGTTTTTTTTTTTTTGTTATTCTAACTTGCCTAAAATATGTTCTCTAAATATGTCGCCAGCTCTCCGGCTATTATTTCAATAATCGAGTACTCAAGCGAATTTTTGCTCGAGTTATTCCATCACTAGCAAATTGTCTCCAATGAACTTATTTTGATTCCAAAAATATGTAGTAGTTCTATGTCCACGAAATATTGAGACCCCTGTATACTATTTTTTGTTCATTTTTGTTATCACAGGCGATCAAGGAAATCAGTGTAAAAAACAAAGACGATTAGATAATCGAACGTCGCTGATAAGTTTTCAACAAGAACGAAACGAATTTACTTATCCACCTACCTTGAAACATCTAAGTTTTTCACAAAGACAGTCGACATGGCAGTAATGGCGTAACTCTAAATTCAATCGAGGTCCGATAGAACCGAAAACGCATTAGCTCTGCTCGGTTTCCTTTTCAATAAGATGCCCTGGACCCGTTCCAAACTAAATTCGATAAACGGCGACATCTACTGATTCTTTTCCGCGACAATAAAATCGGAGTTCTACTCGGACCGTGGCGTCGTAAACATGCGGGATACCCCTTTTACGTAGTTCGTGCAACGATATCCTCAGTGTCGGCGAACGAGTAATGTGCTGGCGAAAGTCCCCCCGGTATTATTTGAAGCTTGAAAAATGGGGGGGAGATCCAGACGGGGACAATTAACTCAAAAGTTTAACTTTTTTATATACTTGATAGAAGGGTTAGAAGCCTGGAATAAAAAGATTAAGGAAGCAACATAGTAACAAACTTAGACAACAAACTTGGATTAAATGCTGACTTAAATTTCCGGTTTGTCAGTACCGTTCTAATTTTATTTAAAACGTATAAAAAGTGATCTTTAAAAAAAATTAGTTATGTGCATAGACACATTCCTGAAGTAATATTTTATTTGTACCATTCTCTAATTTTTGTGGTCTAACTGTTGTCCATCCTTCTTGCCAGGTGTCCTGCCCATTGCCATTTGAGGGATTTGATTCTGTGGATGACTTCTATTACCTGGGTCTTTTGTCGTATCCACTCTATACTTTTACGGTCTTTAGTGGTTATTTCCAGCATATTTTGTTCCATTGAGCATTGTGCTACCTGTAGTTTCCTTATAATGCCCGTTTTAAGTGTCCAGGTTTCGCATGCATAGGTCATGACTGGTAGTACACCTTGGTCGAATGTTTCCCAACATACCAGTAAATATATCTATAAAATTTACGATATGAAATTGTTTTTTGTTCATATTATTAGAATGTTTTTTTAAACGACATAGACACATAAGAAAGACAGTAGTTCAAGTAAGTCAGTGTCAAAAAAATCCCCCTTTACGTAGTTCGTGCAACGATATCCTCAGTGTCGGCGAACGAGTAATGTGCTGGCGAAAGTCCCCCCGGTATTATTTGAAACTTGAAAAATGGGGAGATATCTAGACGGGGACAATTAACTCAAAAGTTTGACATTTTTATATACTTTATAGAAGGGTTAGAAGCTTGGAATAAAAATATTAAGGAAGGAATATAGCAATAAACTTAAGGGAAACGCGATGGTGGATTAAATGTTTTCTTAAATTCCAATAATACACTCTACAAAAAAAAACACAACGGAACATTTTTTCATCAAGTTTAAAGTGCTATACTTTTTTTTGCTTATAGCCCTATTTTCATGATTTTTTAGCAAACTATATAAATCTATCAACTAACTTTAATTCATAAACTCAGTTTTTTATAAACTGTAACTAGTATTTGGCTTATACTGAATAATAAGCCAAATACTGTAACTAGTGTTTAGCTTATTATACAGAGTTAATTGAAGAGTTGTTGAGTTTACCATAACTTTAAAACACCCTGTGCAATAATTTCGTGAGGGACTTTTCCTAAAACATTATTTTCTGTCAGAACCATGTTTCTTTAGCGTTTTGTTTTTTGACTCATATCAAGACATGCCTTGGTTAATTTTTAAGAGCGAAACGAACTTGCCACCAATAATTTGCAATTTTTTGAACTATCAATATTTTATGATGTTATTTTTTAATATCACGAGGTGGCTTTGGTAGTCATTGTCTTAGTGATTAGAACTCTATATTAAAATTTTAAAAAAATGTTAAAATATAAAGAAACAGACTTCCTTTTAATAAATATTAGTAATACTAAAGAAAAATTACTGTAATAACTAAGTGTACAAACAAACAAAAAACTTGTAAATAATACTTTGCATTGCCTCCCCCGGCTGCTATAACTGTCTGTAGACGTCGCACAGTGGGGTATTTGACACCGATAGTTGATCGAAATATTTTTATGTAGACCACGGGGGTGTCACTTGTATGGGAAAACAGGCAACAGTCAAATTTAAACGTGCCAGGACCAACGACAAAGAAAGCAACATCTGCCAGGCATTGGCTTTCTTTGTCACTCACATTGCTTAAATCATGATACCGCGGCCATTTTGTCAACAAAGAAGCTGGCCGGCTGGCCGGGCTGTCCTGGCAAGTGATTTAAAACGATTTTGCTTTTTTACAATATTAAATTACCATTTGGATGTATTTAATGCGATTATTCAGTTAACTGGTAAGTCAGAAATTACACACAAATACTTTATTCGTAAATACAACTAAGATGTAAACGTATTTTTGTATTTTTAGATTTCAACTCTTGCAAAGACCCGCCGATAGAACTTGCCTGGCAGCGTACCTGTTTAATTAAACGTATTATTTCCTGATAATAATATCAAAACACGTAAGTACCTCTATAATTTATGATGAAAAATGATTTTGATTATGTTTTATATTATTTAAATACTTTATAACCTCAAATAATAGTAAGATCCTTGTTTATATCGCACAGCCCGTTCAAAACTGTATTGTCTTCAAAAAATGTTTACAGAACAAACAATTATTACAAAAACAATGTCCTTTTAATCTGATTTATACCTCAGAAGGATGCCAGTTAAATTTTTATTAAATCAACATTACATTATTTGGCCATTAATATGCAAAAAGGAGCATATTGCGTTAACTTAAATTTTCTTTTACTTCTCCTGACAATGTTCTCTATATTCTCTATTTTGAGTTAGTAAACTTTTGAACGGGATGTGCGATATATAAAATACATAATATATCCAAGGGTATGATCTGATAAAAGTATTTTTTGATGCATTTTTTGGTTGTTTATGCACATTGGCTTGGTTTATGTTTTATTCAGCTTATATTTATTTGGTATAACAGTTTTTTTTGCCTTTGGAATGGCATGCATTGAGGCTAGATAGTGTTTCATTAGACCATTAAAGAAATTTAAATTAGCATATATTTTTTGTGATGTTAGTGTGTTATCATGATACAGGTAGTTGTATCATAGTGCCTTATGCATGTTATTTACCTATTATATACTTATGTATTATCAGTAAATAGATGATAATATACTACTAAAATGTCTTTTTAATAGTATGTTTATCTGTCCAATTCACTAGTTATTTGCAAAATGTATTTTGAACTAATTTAAGTCATTAATTGATCATCTTTCTTTTTCAGGTTCCGGGATATTCTTTTTCATTGTTAAAAAATATATATATTTCAATATTATTGTAATATAATCGCAGCTCTAAAAATAAATGATATTGTTTTACTAATGTTAATTTATTTCCTATGAATTTCCCTCTGAAAATAATAAGTCTTTAATAATATCATTGATTTGCTGTGTAAAGTTAATAGACATATTTTTAATACATTAAATTATATTAAAGTAATAAAAGTATGTTTATTAACTTTAAACAATAAGTCAGTGATACTTATAAAAATATTTTTTTAAAAATTTCCCCTCTTTTAAGCCCCGCCCCTCCAATTCCCCTCAATTTAGCTAGTACCGCCAGGCGACACCAGGTGGCGTCTGTTTCCATTTTTTAACATGAAGTTAGCATTTCTTTAATGTACCTATTCTCTGATGTAGACCTTATATAAATTATTGCTATTTTCAATTAAAGAGGAAATAATATGAACAAAATAAAGGATAATTTGTCGATTCTAAAGAAAAGAAAGAAAAATCACTGTTCCAGTGTTTCCACCGTCAATGCCACTAATGCCAGTAGTAACATCGCAACTAATACTACTAATGCTACGACTGATCCGCGACCAATGCGCATACCAGTAGAGCCGCTACTAATGCCAAATTGTGCTATACTGCTAATGGCACTAATGCGATCGCTTTGTACACAACAACGCCATCGCGGTTTACACCTTGCATTAGATATCACTGATTTGGAAATTAGAGGAAACCAAGAATGTTTTTCTCATTTTATCAGCAAAGTCGCAAAAAGTCGCAGTATTTTATTTTACTCTTTGAATAAGAAGTCTAAGGAAGGAGCATATCAAAAATCTTAGGTACACCGCGATGGGCCTCAAATATGGCCGACTTAAATTCCGGTTTATCAGTGTCGTTCTAACTTTATTTAAAAAATGTAAAACTATGATGTAGGGTAGACGTGGGGTAGACTCAATAATTTGTTGTTTTATTTTACGTTGTGAATAAATGTTGGTAGTTATTAAAATTGTTATAAAAATATATAATTCTAATAAAAATAGATAAGTTATAATAAGTATTTATTACCACAAACATCCGAGACGCTACTGAAGCAGGTAAGTCAAATTAACGTATCTAAATTCTTTGACATCTAATCTTTGACAAGTAATAAATAAAAGCTAAAATGCAAGAAAAATATATAATTTAGTTAATTTAAGTGAATTTCATAAATGATCGGGTTTACTACACGTATGTATTATATAGTCACTTACTAGCGAAAAGTTGTTCCATTATTTCACTAAATTTTTGCCGAGATCTACCGCACGCTACACAACCAACTATTTTAGAGTCTTTTTCGATAAATTGCGATAGTGTCACTGTTAATTTAAGTTCTGCCACAATTTCCATCTAGATTTACTACCTTTATACAACTATCAGTAGTAGAATAAATAACATAAAATAAGCTCCGTAAAGACTAACAAATCCACAAAATTTCAAATCAAATTCAAATGTGTCAAATGAATCGTCAAACAGAACTGTCAAGGATCCCCACCCTAGAGTGCTTTTATGGTGCTTTTTCCGCCCACCATGTATGAATATATGGATAGCATTATGCTCCTTCCTTAGTCTTCTTATTCAAAGATTTTACTGTATGAAAGCCCAATGTTTACTAAGTAAAAGGTATATAGACAATATGCTGAATTCTTCGAAATGCGCAACTAAATCTCTAAGTATAATAAAAATGTCACAAATTTAATCAAATTTTCTGAACGCCTAACTTTTAGTTGCAAAAAAATCGTTATATAGAGAATATCAAAATAAATATATGTTTTTGTGGAATACATACCTGTAGCTTGCTGAGCCATTTTCAATCAAAACAATAATATAAACGTAAAAGGAGTACAAGAACAACAACAATTTATAATTTTAAACATAAAATTTAGCCATTTACGTCTTATCTGTGAGAAGTAACAACTTTGACGTTTCGTTGAAACAAATGAATGCAACTAAACACACCCATAGCAACGCCATTCATGGCAGATATGATTTAACAGCTTATCGTTTATCTTTTTTTGGGAAATCTTAAACACATTTGCTTTTTCGAATTTCGATCACCTTTTTCATGCTAATACTCCACCGTGCGTCGGTCGGTTCATAATGTTAACGAGGCTGCAAATATATTGTGAAATGTTTTCCCATTCATCTTCAAGGACCAAGCGAATATTTATAATTTCGGCCATCTCCATCAAGATCAGTGACTTTTGCTCAATCTTCGACACTAAGAACCATATTAAATTATCCATAACAACATACATTCACAACAATTCAAGGGATAATCGAAATATTTGTAACACACTTTATTAAACTATACTAATTAATAAAATGTTTACATAATTCCCCATTCACAGCCAAACGATAATGATTGTGAAATTCACGCCTAATACAAAACTGTTTAGGGGAGAATCTTTAGCATTCCACCGTTGAGGTGTCGTTTTCAGTCCATCTAAATTTCTGTATTATGCCTATAAGGACGGTGTTTGAGTGTGCTCTACAGGAAGAAGTCGTTCGGTGGAAGATCCTGTGGTCTTTTCCTACTGTATCCCCAATAAACGGGAGTCAATGTTTTTCTTTTCTTCAACATGAAGAATATTCAAGTTATTGTTATTTTCTTCCTGTTCAATTATTTTTTGTCTTCACACTACCATGTGCTTAATACCTTAGTGCCTTTAGCTTCAAACTTCCGGTTTATTCTTTAAACTGTTTACGTATTCGGTGTAGGTTTTCCGGAGACTGAGCTGCGAACATATCTAACACAGCGGGAATACTATTTCCAGCAAAATGCCGTTTAACCGTCGTAACTTTTTCCGAAATTGAGAAATTCATAATTATTTTATAAAAAATTACTCTGTTTGGTACCTTCAAATTTTTGTAAACAAAATGTGACATCGAATTTGACAATAACACAATCACATGTTTGCTGGTATTGTAATTGTAGCTTTGTCTGGGCCGTATTATAAATTTTACTAATTTGAAGATAGATTTTTGCAAATAACTTTTAAGTGACTATTCCAAATGAAACGAAATTCTACACAAAAGTACAACTTTAACGCCTTTTCAAAGAAGCCTAATACAACTTTTGTATAAAATTATCTGAGGAGATAATACTCAACCTTTTCAAAATTAACATGGAATTGCTATCATGATCGCTATCATTTCAGATCATTCGGACAATCAGTATCACAAGATTGAAAAAAAAACTCTCATTTCACTAATTAATAATAAATGAGAGTTTCACTTATCCTCAACTATTAACCTTCTGAAAATCTCTTGAAAGAAAAGCACAATTTTCTTCATCTCAACAAACCATAAATACCTCTATCCGATTATTTCGACTCAATAATTTCAATATCTCGAATTATCTTTCTGTTATTTCTTTCCTTATAAATCTACCGTTATCTCCCCAACCTGATTTAGCTCAGTGCGGAAAAAATGACATCGTCCAACGACAAAATAAAAAGGCATCGGCCGTAGCCGACTCTGGTTTCTTTTATCCGCGCAAAGCTCTGGACATTTTCCAGGAAAATTCCAGCAACAGAGACGTTTTCTATAACTCATTCTCCGCGACGCGAGTTCTATCCTATAAAATCCGAGTTATTGCTATTTTGGTAGTGTTTGGTGTAGCATAAACAATGCAATTTTTCTTTTTCTGCAGTCGAATTTTTCTGCACCTCGAATATTTGTTGGTCCGGTCCTGTAAACGTAATAATTCTTTTGAAGGTAATTGTTAAATATTCATGAACTGCAGATATTTTGATGCAAAACTATCATACGGTATTGATAATGTCGTATTGAGTAGTTATTTTTTTCCGATTTGGAATGATCATCTACAAAAAAATATCGAACTGACAATAGTATTCGCGGTATATCACGTGTTTACTGTTCGTTACTCGATCACTCGCAGGCCTCGCTCATACCACATACATACACAATAATTCAAAGAATAATCGAAATATTTGTAACACAAGGAACTTTATTAATACTTATTAATAAAATGTTTACATAATTCCCTATTCACAGCCAAACAATACCCCAAATGGTTGTGAAATTCACGCCTCACAATACAAAACTGATGTTAAGGGGAGAATCTTTAGCATTCCACAGAGGTGTCATTTTCAGTCCATCTAAATTTCCGTATTTAATATGCCCATAAAGACGGTTTTTGAGTGTGCTTCACAGGAAGAAGTCGTTCGGCAAAAGATCCTGTGTTTTTTTTTCTACTGTATCCTCAATAAACGGGAGTCAATGTTTTTCTTTCCTTCAACATGAATATTCAAGTCATTGTTATTTTCTTTCTGTTCAATTATTTTTGTCTTGACACTTCCATGTGCTTAATACCTTAGTGCCTTTAGTTTCAAACCTCCGCTCCGGTTTATTCTTTAAACTGTTGACTTATTCGGTATAGGTTTTCCGAAGACTGAGTTGCGAACATATCTAACACAGCGGGAATACTATTTTCAGCAGAATACCGTTTAACCATCGTAACTTTTTCAGAAGTTGCGAAATTCATAATTATTTTATACAAAATTACTCTATTTGGTACCTTCAAATTTTTGTAAACACAATGTGACATCGAATTTGACAATCGCACAATCACATTTTTGCTGGTATTTTAATTGTATCTTTCTCTGGGCCGTATTATAAATTTTACTAATTTGAAGGTAGATTTTTGCAAATAACTTTTAAGTGACTATTCCAAATAAAACGAAATTCTATACAAAAGTACAACTTTAAGGACTCTTCAAAAAAGTCTAATACAACTTTTGCAGAAAATCATCTGAAGAGATAATATTTGACTTGATTATTCAAAATTAACATGAGATTTCCTATGTCCCATCGTCCCATCCCATGCCTACCTTTCCAGATCAGTCAATCAATAATTATCTGTATGTACCACAAAATTGAAAAAAAAACACTCACTTCACTAATTAACAATAAATGAGAGTTTTACTTACCTTCAACTAGCACTCTTCTGATAATCTTTTTCTAAAAAAGCACAATATTCGTCATCGCCAAATCATCCATCTCAACAAACCATAAATACCTCTATCCGATTATTTCGACTCAATAATTTCAATATCTCCAGTTTTCTTTCCGTTATTTCCTTCCTTATAAATCTCCCGGTATCTCCCCAACCTGATTTAGCTCAGTGCGGAATAAATGACATCGTCCAACGACAAAATAAAAAGGCATCGGCCGTAGCCGACTCTGGTTTCTTATATCCGCGCAAAGCTCTGGACATTTTCCAGGAAAATTCCAGCAACAGAGACGTTTTCTATTACTCATTCTCCGCGACGCGAGTTCTATCCTATAAAATCCGAGTTATTGCTATTTTGGTAGTGTTTGGTGTAGCGTAAACAATGTAATTTTTCTTTTTCTGCAGTATGTACCTACAATATTTGTTGGTCCGGTCCTATAAATGTAATAATTCTTTTGAAGGTAATTGTTAAATATTCATGAACTGCACATGTTTTGATGCAAAACTATCATACGTTATTGTTAATCTCGTATTTAGTATTAATATGAAGAGAGAGTTAAGAAAATATGAAAATATACAGGGTTGTTCACCACATACGACACGGAGTATTGTAGCTAAAGGATTAGATTTTTACAAATTGTAAGTTTTGGGTTCGTTGAAGGACTATTAAAGCTACAATTTAAAAATATTTTTACAAGATACAGAGTGTCCCAAATAAGTAAAAAATATTATAGTTGTATTTTTTTAAATAGAACAGCCTGTATATTATTCTATTTTTGGATTCTACGATTGAAATAAAGGTAAATTTGATTAAGGTTTATCACACTTAAACCTTACCGTTTTTGAAATATTTTCAATTTTATGAAATTGCAGAAAAATTTAACGCTTATTTCTCCAAGGGCATCAAAGTTTTTAATACTAAATATTTACTGAAGATTATTTATTGGTCATATATTGTGTTGCAATAATAAAAATTTTACTACCTGATACAGAGTGTCCAAATTTTTTTATTAAATAATTACTAGCTTTAAACGGCAATAACTTGTTTAATTTAAATTGAACACCCTATATATTTTACATGAATCAGATGCATAATGTAATTGTCTATCAAATTGTATTGTTCCATTTTTTACCCATCTCTTCAAGTTTTCATAGAAGATGCATTTTCTTATATTTAGACCTCATTTATCACTATACCCATGGAATATTGACATTTTAGCTTATTTTTAAAGATGTAACAAATTTTCAAAGGGTACATATACTAATATTGTTGATATAGTTCGCTTATTTAATTAAATAATAAAAAAAAACTGTTTAAATATTTTTTGTTAAAGAGGACCAATTAATATGATCCCAGTATTCAAACTACATTAATTGACATTTTGAGACATTCATTTTCATAACTTATTATTATATTGATTTCTGAGCCAAATCCACATTTATTTAGAATAATTTATTAATTAAAACAATTTAAAAGTATGTAATTAACTTATTTTTGTTTTTTTTTTGGTAGGAAATAATGGTGGTATATTTAATTGGTATACTCTTTTACAAAGATTTAAATAGTTTTTTTGTATGCCAATGGGCATGCAATATTTACCACCTGTACATTTTGTACATATTATGGTGCTATAAAAAAATCTGAAATGTCAATATTCCATGGGTATAGTGATAAATGAGGTCTAAATTATAACAAAATGCAATTTCTACGAAAACTTGAAGAGATAGGTAAAAATGGTATAATACAATTTGATAGACAATTACATTGTGCATCTGATTCACGTAAAATATATAGGGTGTTCCATTTAAATGAAACAAGTTATTGCCGTTTAAAGCTAGTAATTATTTAATATAAATTTTTGGACACTCTGTATAAGGTAGTAAAATTTTTATTATTGCAACACAATATCTGATCAATAAATAATCCTCAGTAAATATTTAGTATTAAAAACTTTGATACCCTAGGAGAAATAAAGCCTTAAAATTTTTACTGCAATTTCATAAAATTGAAAATATTTCAAAAACGGTAAGGTTTAAGTGTGATAAACCTTAATAAAATTTACATTTATTTCAATCGTAGAATCCAAAAATAGAATAATATACAGGGTGTTCCATTTAAAAAAATACAACTATAATATTTTTTACTTATTTGGGGCACTCTGTATCTTGTAAAAATATTTTTAAATTGTAGCTCTAATAGGCCTTCAACAAACCCAAAACTTACAATTTGTAAAAATCTAATCGTTTAGCTACAATACTCCGTGTCGTATGTGGTGAACAACCCTGTAGATATAATTATTACCATCTTTCAAGGAATATCATCATCATTTTCAACTTATCCAACTATTTCCAATCATGATGTAGCCTCCCTCGCATTTTAGTTCCTCTCTTTGTAGTTGGACCCGTAATATCATCAGATTTGGTCCCATCACAGGTTTGGTCTTCTTCTAGGTCTCTTAATTCCTCGTGGATACCATGCTGTAATTTTTGTAGTCCATCTGTAGTCCGTCCTTCTTGCCAGGTGTCCTGCCCATTGCTACTTAAAGGATTTAATTCTATGGATGACATTCTTTTTTAGTATCCACTCTATTCTTTTAGGTCTCTCTTGGTTATTCTCAGCATATTTCGTTCCATTGGTCATTGTGCGACCTGCAGTTTCCTTATAATGTCCGTTTTAAGTGTCCAGATTTCGCACACATAGGTCATGACTGGTAGTATATACATATCGGTCAAATGTTTTCTTCTTTAGATAAAGTGGCATTCTAGATTTGTATTATCGAATTGAATATTGGGAATCGGTACCTCTATCCGATGAATACCTGTGCCCCGCAGCAGCTTGAGCAGGTCCATGATAGGATGGGAACAGAGTTCCTCCGGTTCTAGCCTTATTTTCTCAAAAAAAAAGATCACTTGCAGTCCAAAACCTCGCAGTGGCATATTATGTGCTCTGCTGTGTCAGGATCTTTACCGTAAAGTTTTCAGTAAAGGCTTCCTTGACAGAGCTTTAGCTTGTTCCAGGTCCGTCTGGTTGCTTGTCCGTCTGGCTTTCGAAGCAGAAGCGTCTCGAACTCCAACAAATCTCCCTCCACTCTACCTTCGTATGTAAATAATAGTATCACTCACCAGGGTTGCCACAAGCTACAGAGTTGTGTATTTTGTTACATATTTGCTTCAATGATTGCACAGCTACACCACAATCGCCTGAGCTACACATCTTGAGAATTTAAATATTTCGTATAAACAGTAAATCAACTGACAAAAGTTGAATTTTTTGCTTTTAAGTTATCTAAGGGTGTATTCCGTTGCTTACCTTGGTTATGGTTTTATGTTCCGTTTCTATCCGTTTCCTGAAAGTTTTCTTATTACGTATCATGGTTCCTGAAAAATTCGGTTATAACTGTCACCAAACTAACCAGTGCGAGAAGGCTGGTTTTTCTGGTTTTGTTTGTCAATCAATGTCATTTAACTGACAGAATATTGGAAGTTCGAGTAAAATTCTCATTTAATTTCTAAAAATTGTAATAATATTTTGTATTTACATCCCAAAGCAATGGAGGTAGGCAGTAAAGGTAAATAAATTTCATTAACTAAATAGAATGACTTTTTAGGACCATTTAAACTTATCATGCAGCCATTGTTTCTTAAAGTCAGGAACATTTAAAGAAAACATGAAAAACAAGACAAGAAGTAATCGTGAATGTTTAGTAAGCTATAAAAATATAAATATTGATTAGATTTGTTTATTTATTATTGATCTGTTTTAATATTGGACCTGCAAATCTTCACTTGGGCTGTCTAACGAGTTTAACAGTTTATTAATAAAGTACTTTTCAATATTAAACTCTATTGAAAAGAAGAAGCAAACGTAAAGCAGAGAATAGGTACATTAAAAAGGCATAAAAGATAAATTTTATAATAGAGGTATTGAAATTTAGAAAACGTCAACATTTGACGTTTCCAGTATTTTACCAAACCGTTCCGTATCAAACCGATGTTTTTCAGGAACCGCTCTTTACCGTAGTTTACCGGTCTGGTTCGCCTGGTTTTGCTACGGAATACTGCCTAAGTTAGTACATCAAAAGAGGCCGCAAGTGTAGATACTTTAAATTTTGAACTGACTAATATCATTTTCCGTCATCAATGTTCAGGTGTTCAGTAAAATATCAAAGTATGAACTGAGTCATGAGTAAAAGACAATAGTCATTAGTTAAAACGGTAAATAGATAGGATTGCTTAACCCCATAAATAATACATAATACGTACTTTGGCCAAACTTCACGGTAAGGTCGCGATGATTAACTCCCCTCCTAAACATTCTACGTCACTGTAGTTTACAGTCTCACTTCCTTTCGTTTGAATAGGTAAATATTATTCAATTCCTATTTCACTTCCCCCTATGTCCGCAAAGACTGTATCAATTCCTATGGACAAATTTGGCCGATTAAACAGTACAGAATAGTTTACAGTTTTTAAACAGAATTAACCGGTCTAATTTGTCCATAAAATCGTTACTTTGGGGGTTTCAATTTGACGTCACTGCAATCCTTGCCGGCATGAGAGGAAATGAAATGGGAAATGAATATATTGACGTATACAAATAAGGCTGTATTCCGTTGCAAAACCAGGCGAACCAGACCGGTAAACTACGGTAAAGAGCGGTTCCTGAAAAACATCGGTTTGATACGGAACGGTTTGGTAAAATACTGGAAACGTCAAAAATGTTGACGTTTTCTAAATTTCAATACCTCTATTATAAAATTTATCTTTTATGCATTTTTAATGTACCTATTCTCTACTTTTACGTTTGCTTCTTCTTTTCAATGAAGTTTGGAGTTTAATATTGAAACGTACTTTAATTATAAACTGTAAATAATAAAAAATTAACTAATGAGACGCTTCCGCGTATTGCACGGTCTTAGGTATCTTCATTTTAGATTTATCTATACCTTATGATATTAAACATAGAATTTTAACTATACAGAATATAGAAATAGCAAGGTAATGACATGTAATGACTCTTCAACATTTTTGAAACAATATTACGAAAATATACACCAAAGAATATCGAAATATAAGAGAATATAAAATAAAATTTCGTTTTCTTTTCAGTGCATCTCACAACTCCGGGACTTGCAAGTTTAATAATATCTCCATCAGTTCCCGGAGAATATTCTGGGAATGTGCAGAAAATGGAGGATTGTGGACCTGGAGTTTTCCAAACTTTTGTAAAACAGTCTTCGTTGACGTTCAATTGGACATCGAAGCCCGACGAATATGTGTCACACTCAAATTTGTCATTTCGGTAAGTGAAAACGAAGATTTCTTTCTCTGAAAAGTTATACAGAGGTATTTACTAGGGAGGGGTGATAATGTGATTATCTATCGATCGTTAGTTATCGATGTATCGTTAACTATAGAATTATCGAGTGGTGTCTCACTTCACAGGCGAGGGCACAAAAAGTAATTTTTACTCCGAATAGAACATGCGTTTTTTTTGCAAATGCCACAAATAATTTTTTAAACAATTTCAAACGTTTGAAATAATATAAAATATTTAAAAGTCATACCTTGTATGTAATTATATATCGAAAAACTATAGGTCCGCTCGTTGACTTTGACACTTTATGTCAGTTTAATAATATATTTTCGTAAACTCTGTTTTTTTTTCTCAGGTAAGATTTCGACAGACGATGACAGAAGAAAAGCAGATGGCAGTCCCATACCAATCTACTTATTTTACTAAAAAAAGTTTCTAATAATTTTTTAAGTTAACTATGGATGGGTTTAAATATAAATCCGTCATACGTCGTCTCTTGTTGTTTTTAACCTGTTTTATTGATTTATTTCAAAAATGACAGATCGTATTTCAATTTTATTGGTTTGACGGAACGATGAACGACAAACGGGCGCCAATGCGTATGAACTCGCCTTTAGATTTTTGACACTTGTCAAAGTATTGCCAAATTATAGGTTATAATTTTGTGTCAGCTTTTGTCAAATACCCTGCGTTTTGGAAGATGATGCATTTTGATTCGTGTTATTACGTGTGTTTTGTGTCTTTTGAAGTCAAGTGGAGGAAAAATCGAGTGAAAATTAACTCAGCACAGTTTATGGTTAATACTCGTTGCCCAGGCAGAAAGTCTTATACACCAATAAAGTTACCATCAATAAAGTTCGTATACCATCTCGTCGTAGATAAGTGCATCTCGAATATGGTAGAAGGACCATACTAAACACATACTAAAAACTGGAGTAGCTGTAAAATATCGACATTACACGATAGGTAAATAATGGCTTTTAGTACTGCAGCTGCAGAAAAATAATGTCAAAAGGTACTAGTTTAAAAAATTAAGATTAAAGTTAATTATTAACCTTTAAGGTATAAAAATTATTATTATTAATAAAATAGTTTGTTTTATTTATGTTGTTTTATTTATTCCCGCGGAATATTACAAATTTGTATTTGTACATAAGTTATATTGATAAATATAATCATAAATGCGGGTAGTTTCATAAAGCTTGAAAGTAAGAAATAGTTATTTTTTATATTTTTTTGGTATGTGGTGTCTTGTTCTTGTTTGTTTTGTATTAACACATAGGTACCGTTTGTTATTAAATTAAATAACTCGATAACATTTTTTCAGTTTTCTACAGTTTTTTTTTACAATATTTTGAATAGTTTGTTTTATTTATGTTGTTTTATTTATTCCCGCGGAATATTACAAATTTGTATTTGTACATAAGTTATATTGATAAATATAATCATAAATGTGGGAAGTTTCATAAAGCTTGAAAGTAAGAAATAGTTCTTTTTTATATTTTTTTGGTATGTGGTGTCTTATTCTTGTTTGTTTTGTATTAACACATAGGTACCGTTTGTTATTAAATAAAATAACATTTTTTCAGTTTTATACAGTTTTTTTACAATATTTTTAAGTAATCACTTGTCAGTAGTTGTCAGTCAAATTTTAAATATATTAATTTCCTGCTAGGCGTTCTAGTTATACCAACTTATTTCTTTGTAAAATAAAATAAACTACTTTGTAATTAAAATGACAGACATCTATCACTGTCAAGGATCTTCTCGTTAGACAGACTTTACTTTTATGCTTAGGCGTTGCTTAGGCGTAAAAGTGCTTTACTTTTATGCCTAGGCGATAAAATGACTTTTTTTATAAAAAAATAATATTTTTGTGACGTTTGAAAATAGTTATTTGTGTACCAAGGCCGTAAAGTTGATGTTTTTTGGCCGAATCTGAAATTTGCGGTGCAAGGAAATTTCAGGAGAGGACAAAAAAGATCATACGGCCGAGGTGCACACAAATTTTTTTAAGCGAGTGTCTTTTGAAGTAAGTAACAATTTTTTTACAATTTCGTATTGGCGGCTTCATAAATTTCAGCTGGATTGTCACTATCACTGTTACTTATATTTTCTTTTTAACAACTATTTTTTATCACAGTATATCCCGTATAATGGGTTTTTTATTATTTGTTAGTTATTTATTTTAAATTTCATTTCACTGATAGAAACGGAAATCTTGTAAATAAACAGCCTAGCAACGGAACCTTTTCTTTTGTTTTATGGGTAAATAATCCAAACATGCAAATTAAGTGTGTCTAGTAGGCCGCCTTTATAATTTGACAATCTTAATATCGGATGTGGAAATAACTCAAATAAGTAAATTAAATATGTCTAGTATAGGCTGCTCTCATAATGACTTTGTTTGCAAAAGCGGCCAAAAAAGATACACTTTCGGTACGGTAATAGATCCGTAAAACTTATAAAAAGAATATAAATATCTGGATTATGACATTAAAACTTCAAAATTTTGATTATGACTAGTATTAATTTTTGATTAACGGCAAATTTTTTGCTGATTTATTATGTTAAAGAAGCAAAGAATCTATTTCGTTCAATGCTACGGAAAAGGTAATGAAATTGCAATAAATAGCAATGACATTTTATTGACTTTCCTATAAAAATATCTCTTATTGCTACTTGCTCTTTATTAAATTTGTTTCGTACCTACCCTACATCCAAAACAACAACACTTCTCCCTTCTGAAGACAGTTTACCTTTAACCAAATTTATTATTTGCACCGTTCAATGGAAATATTGACTTTCCGAACCCATATTTCGCTCGCTGTATGTAAATTTGCCAACATGTCAAATCGGCCGCCTCATGAAAATGTAGATCAAACATATCGTTTCCACGTAAATACGAAATTTGAAAGGGGGAAATATTCAATGTCGCCGTTTTTTCTACACCGTTTTATATTAATGGTTCTATCAAATTTCCATACGATTTCTTGTCTCCGGGTTATATACTAAGTTTTGAATATCTCAGATGTTAAAAATAGAAGATGGTATATTATGGCATAGAAAAAAATAAGATCATATATAACATAGAAAAAATGAAACGCCTCTTGATGGTCTAGGGGCTGTGAAACATGACTTATAAAATTGTGTATGACAAAATGCTTGTGATATCTGGTACCCGCACAAAAAACATTGACAAATAAGCTATTATTACTGAAAATATGAATAAGTTTGTAAAAATCTGAAAATTTTTGGGCTAAGGAATGTGTGCCTGGTTTTTTTATCATCATAAAATATGCCAAAGTTCCAAAGTGTGATAGCTGTTGATTCTATCTTTTTAATGAACTTTGAAACATAAAAATATATTAAATTTTAACCTTTAGTTATTAAACAAAATTTGTCCTATAAATAGCTGAATACACACGTAAATACTTATTGGGAGCAATAAATTGTACCAAATATTTGTTTTGGTTTGGTTTGGTTTGACGATTTATCTACGTTAAGGCAAATCTATCAGATAAATCTTAGTGATGACACTAATTCAAAGTTTTATTGAAACGAATTATCGTTCAAAGTTTATCTGGGTGTTTATTCGTTGCGTCTGTGTCGTTTATAAATATTTACTCTTAAATTTGTTATGATTTATCTGTGATCGTTGATTTTTCGGAAATCCAAAAAATCTGAGCGATTTACTTGTTACTTGTAGATGTACTTTCCTTTCAGTAGTTCCTTTTTTCAGTTCTTACCCTAGTATCCTACAGGCAGAAATCTACGCTATCGAGAGATGCGTACAACTTATCTTAGATAGGAACTATCGGAAACAAGAAATAGCCATCTTATCTGATAGTCAAGCAGCGTTAAAGGCGATCAACTCAGTATCAATCAATTCGAAATTGGTCAAAGAATGCATAGAGAAGCTGAATAAATTAGGCAAAAAAACAAAGTCCTCCTACACTGGGTGCCTGCTCACCAAGGGATAGAAGGCAATGAAAAAGCAAATAATCTAGCTAGGAAAGGAGCGAACACTCCACTAACTGGACCAGAACCGTTCTGCTTTCCAAGTGGTAACCAACTCAAGGCGGAACTCAAGGACTTGGAAGATTCCATCCGCTACCTGGAATGGAAATCTTGCAATGGTCTAGGACACTCGAAGAAGTTTCTGAGGGCTTATGATCAAGAAAAATCACAGATCTTCCTGGGTCTGAGTAAGAACAATCTTCGGATTGTCACGGGGTTTTTAACAGGACACTGGCTCCTCAATGAACACCTCAGTAGATTGAAACTAAGAAGAAATGGCGAATGCAGATTCTGTGGGGAAGATGGTGAAACACCAGTACACCTCATCACTGAGTGCGCCGAGACGACAACCATTCGTGCCATGAATTTTGGTACGACTGATATTGGAGATGGAGAACTACCCTCTATAAAACCGTCCCAGATACTGGCTTTTGTCAAAGCCCTGGGACTGTATGATGAGTTATGATTCAAGAAAGGGGGACACAATGGATCTGTAAGGTCGAAGTGATTAACCCCCCTCCCACTCATTCTAAATTCTAAAATTCTAATTCCTTTCAGTCAGTACTCTACGATTATAAAATGACGCCGAGGGAATAAAAAGTGGACAAAGTGGATTTAAGACCTTTGGTTAAAATATGCCTATTAGGAAAATAATTATACCATAGGTGGCTTATAAAGCGGTTGCAAAAGGATGATTCTGATGATTTTAAAAAGTTCCAACGCATAGATGAAGATACTTAAACATTTATTATCGTTGTGAGGTTGTTTCCCATTCCTTAACTTTCTACAAAATATCCTTCGATAATTTGCGACAGATTTGTCTGCCATTTTAATCGCTGTGTTAGTGTACTAGGCGAAATTTTTTTTATCGTCTTAAATTATTTGCCAAAATTCAAAATCAGCTATAGCTCAACACACACGAAGAGTTCTATCCGCCGGTTTGACCGATGTATCGTCGAATTGCAGAAATTGTAAAGAAAAATCTGCTAGTTTGTCATCAAGAAAATTTGAATTTTTGCAGATTAATTGCTGAGGAATGATTTGGGATGATAATTTTGCCTAGTATACTAACACAGCGATTAAAATGGCCAGAGAAATTTGTCGCGAATTATTGGAGGATATTTTGTAGAAAGTTAAGGAATAGGAAATAACCAAAACTTTCTTAACTTAGCTGATTGAAGGGTTATTTATATTTTTAATAAATGTTTTAACTACGCTTATGGTGTAGGCGGTGGCATCATACTAATTAATTACGAAAAAATCGTATTAAAATGTTAACAAAGGTACAAAATTGGTATTGACGTATAGCACACATCAAGTACATATAATAGAAAAATAATTATTGAATTCAATAATAAAGTTAAGAAAACGCTAAAAAGGTGAAGCGGACTGTTTATTTACCTATGAAACGTAACTCCTGGCTCTTTCTTATCGCTGCGGCTTTTATATTTGAAAGCTGAATAACTAATTGCCATTGTAATAAAGTTTATACAAAGTTCACTATACACAAACTATTAAAAATCGCTAAAATTGTGTCGCTGATGACCAGCTTATGACTCATTCGTCGCCATCAAAAAAATGGCGTCTAATGTCATCAATTCTGCTGCAGCCCGTATATGGGCGTTACATGTCCTTATGTTGTTATATTTCTTTAGTCATTGTTTTAACCTAAGGTCTTAACCCATTTTGTCCTCTTTTTATTCCCTCGGCATTATTTTATAATCGTAGTACGGAGTACGGACTGAAAGGAAAGTACATACGGGTAACAAACAAATCGCTCAGATTCTTTGGACTTCCGAAGAATCGACGATCGCAGGTAAATCATACCAAATTTAGGAATAAATCTTTATAAACGACACAAACGCAACGAATAAACACTCAGATAAACTTTGTACGATAATTCGCTTCAATGAATTGAGTCATCAATTTGAATTAGTGTCATCACTAAGATTTATCTGATAGATTTGTCTTAACAATTTATCTAACAACTATTTGGTACAATTTACACTGAACCAAAAGTCGACATAAATATAATGAAAAAGTTCATTAATATAATGAATTAAATCATTAATTTTGAGCCGATGAACGATTTCATTGGCACAATGAAAAGTAATTCATTAACTCTATGAAATTTAAGTTCATTAAATCAATAAACAGTGTTTATTAATTTGAAGAACACATTCATTGGTACAATGAACAGATTTCATTAATATAATGTACCTAAACCCTTATATTAATGAACCGTTATCATTAATACAATGAAATAATTTCATAACTTATTTAGTTATACATTTAAAAGTCGACACTATTAGTAACTCTTGTTATACCATATAATCGATGATAAAGATCGCTGTCATTGATATGAAATGTCATTGATAGTCATTTCCCAGTCAACTACCTAAAATAATTCTACTATAAATAGATTTCCATTTGAACAAGCCCTTAGCTACAAAGGTAACAAAATTACCAATAGTTCCGACTTACTTACGAGCACAGTAAATTTTTCCATTAGGACAATAAAAAACAAGTGCAATAAACTAATAATAATTTATTAAATTCGATATAGCATATACAAATTAAAAATTAAAAAAATCGAATCGACGAAGAGAATAGTAATGTTATTATTAATTTTAAGGTAAATTATAATAAGAAAATTAATTTACCAGTCGATATCCTGAGGGATTTCTATAAAAAGACCATTTCTTCATTATATTAACTGTATCCTTAGACTTGATAACGTCTAGACGAATTTGCAACAGGCTTTCTTAGTCGCATCAAGTGGGTCCGATGTTAAATTGTCGAATTTGAGGGCTTGAAGGCAGGTCTCAACATTTTCTTCCGGTTCTGAAAGACGTATATCAAAATAATTAAAATGCCAAATATTAAAAAAACATTCGAATTTACCTTAATAATCAGTTCCATGCCTCGACTTGTTACTATGTTTTTCTCCTTTTTGTTTTTTATCTTCTGAAACATATTTGGAAACCGCTGTTTTAATGAATACCCACACCAGAGATCTCACACAGCGGAATTTGATTTGACAACACAACAAATTAACTACAATACGATAGGACTTTTATTTAAAATATTTAAAATACTGAAGAGAACACTTACCGCTCTAACGAAACTAAAGCCTCACTGAATAACTCAACCACACAGATGTTATTAAAGTGCCAAAGTAACCGATCAACATGGCGGACATTTAAGCCCTAATATTTTATTCATGAGATTGATAACCGCATACATTAATATAATGTAATGTGTTCGTTGTATTAATAACATTGTTCATTGTCACAATGTACAACTCATTAATCAATGATTTAGTACATTAATATAATGAATATGTGTTTATTAAAGTTTCAGCACTAAAATAAACAACGCGTTCATTATATTAATGAAAATCGTACATTAATTTAATAACCAGATTTTCATTATATTGATGAAATTAGATTCATAGTATTAATAAATCGGAAATCGATCTATGATTAACAAATCATTATATTAATGAAAAAAATCATTGTCCCAATGAAACAACAGTTAATAATAATGTTCATTAATATTATGAACAATATTTTTTTCAGTGTATTGCTCCCAAGAAGTTATGTTTGCTTTCAGCTATGATATTCGCTCATGAAGTCTATCTCCGAAGCGTTAAGACTTGGAGAGAAAATTCAGGTAGTATTTGAGGCGGAATATCTCAAAAACTACTAATTCTACGTAAAAAAATGATAAAGACCATTTTTATAGGTAGGTAATTACCTAATCTTCATTTTTTATTCCAAAATATTTGCGAAAAACTGATTTTTGGGTCATTTAGGCCAAAGCTGGCCGAACACGGTGTTACGATTTTTCCCCTAAATCTACACAATCCGCCTAAAAGTCATGGTCGATGAATTACGCCGACACTTGGGTCTTTTCGTGTCCTTATTTACTGTACTAACATGTATAGTCTTCAAATTTTTCCTTATACTTGTGCTTGTAGTATAAGACGGTACTCGTATTACTTGCCAAATGTCATAGTTCTAGCCCATACAGCACATCAAATCACATTTACGATGTGTTTACATTATTAGATGTAGACACAGGGTGACACAATTCCCCCGATGTAAATATGCTACGTTTACACATTGTAGTTTAACACATATGCACAAAGGTTAAACGTCCGCCTCACAATGTAGCCACAGTATATCATTTACGTATACACAAAGTAAGAGATTACAATGTGCCGTAGGATACACAGTGCTTGTGTATTACCTTTAAATTATGTTTACACATTGCAGTTGTGACTACAGCGTGTATACGTATGTATTTTGCTTCGTATATACAGGGTCCGGCAATAGTGCGTCGGGCATCTGTAGCTCCAAGAATAAAAAACTTAAGAATTTGGTATAAGTGCAAACCTAAAGTATGTACCAGGATGTATTTCAGGAAAATATTTTAACTTCTATAGGGTGGCTCAAAAAAGTGTGAGGACCTGGATGATTTTTTTTAAATGGAATACCCTGTATATTATTGCATTTTTGGATTCCTTTCAGATCATTTTACATAACCCTAAGATATGAATAAATATATTTCGATAGTTTCAGAGATATTAAAAAATAAATAAAAAATATATATTTTTCAGCCCTTCTTAAAAAAATTATTAAAAATACAAGAACTGTTCTGAAATCAAAACTATATTAGATATTTACTTTAGATGGTCTGTACTTACTTTGCTATAAATATGAAAATCGTAAATCATACAGGATGTTCAAAATTCTACGCCAAACTTTCTAAAATATAAAATAATTTTTCTTTGTTTTTTTAAATGGAACACCCTGTATATTATTTTTTCAATAGATGGAAAATTAAAAAATAAACATTTTTTGTATTTATAGTATTTCAAAATTTTTAACGCTTTCGCAGATATTTGCGGTTTTATATTTCATATGGCATTTTCCACAGTAAATTTTTATCAAAGCCACCTAATGATTTTTTCTCGTATTTTACCATTGAAAACGCAATATGAATTAATACTGCGTGTATCTGCGAAACCGTTAAAAATTTTGAAATACTCTAAATACAAAAAATGTTCAGTTTTTAACTCTCCATCTAATAAAAAAATAATATACAATGTGTCCCATTTAAAAAAAAAAACAAAGAAAAAATATTTATATTTTAGAAAGTTTGCCGGAGAATATTGAACATCCTGTATGATTTACGATTACCATATTTATAGCAAAGTAAGAACAGACCATCTAAAGTAAATACCTAATATAGTTTTGATTTCAGAACAGTTCCTGTATTTTTAATTTTTAATAATTTTTTAAGAAGAGGTGAAAATATATATTTTTGATTTGTTTTTAATATCTCTAAAACTATCGAAATATATTTATTCATATCTTAGGGTTATGTAAAGTGATCTGAAAGGAACTGAAAATGCAATAATATACAGGGTGTTATTACCATACCAATTAAAAAAATCATCCAGGTCCACTCCACACTTTTGAGCCAACCTATAGAAGTTAAAATATTTTCCTGAAATACATTCTGATACATACTTTAGGTTTGCTCTTAAACAAAATTCTCAAGTTTTTTATTCTCGGAGCTAACAGATGCCCGACGTACTCATTGCTGGACTCTTGTGGTAGATAAAACTACTTCTTATGAACGAATTTAGGAAATAATATTAAGTTTTGATGCCTAACTTTTCGTTCTTTTAAGAAATATTTATTTAATGATACCAATTATATCTTTTAGAACGAAAATTAGGAAGGCAAAACTTTGTATTTACCAAAAGTATCTCGATCGTAAGTTCAAGAGAAGTAGCCTTAAAATTGTTCCATTTTTGTTTTGTATTAAATGTACCATTTTTCATCCATAAAATGGATTAAGTGGTTAAAAAATAAAATTCTTATATTTCTTTATATCATGGAACGCAATAGCGCAAATAACACAATAATAATAATTATTTACACTGTAGAAATCAGAAGAAGAAAACACTGTAAAAGAACAGAATTTATATCAAAATGTATTAAAAATATAAGTACCTAGTATAACAACATACTAAAATGGTAAACACTGGTATATCGCCAAAATTTGGTGGACCTCGTTTAGTCATTTTTTTCTCCTCTTTTTCCTCCAAGAAGTTGGTTTATTAGCATACTCATTCATCGAGCACTCTGTTGGACTTTGTTGTATTTTATTTCCAGATTAACAATCTCACCCTTAAATTTTATATGAAACTGATTATTGAATATTAAACATACCTGCATATTGATCCATCAATAACTTACCGAATATCAGTGTAAGAAGTTCTTTGAAGTGTTTAAATCTTTCTTTCTATGGTCCATTTAGATTTGTATTATTTCCAAATTAAAAAAAAATATATTGCAGAGCTAACTCAGCTAACCTCTTTATCATTATACGAGAATATTTGGAGTTTTCATTCATTGGAGTCAAAATTTGGTATATTGGGTATCGAGTAAGGGAAGAGTCGCTGCTATAATATTAATAATACCCTTCGGAAGGTGTAACAAGGTAATTAAAAACTTGTACTTACCTTAAAATCTCTTTTAAACTACACACAAACAGAACATTTATATAGAGCTTCCGAATGATAAAACAATAATGGCTGCTAATACGTACCACTCCTAGAAAGAAGAAAGGAGAGAGGACACATAAGATACACTTGGTCGGTGTGTCTACGCTGAGGCTATCCGCGCATGCGCACACCTTCATTTCATGCTAGAATGTAGACACAACAGTCACTTTACAAAGTGTCTATATAGATATTTATATTATGTGTATACGTCACATTTTTACAAGGTGTGTACTATAGGCACAACTATGATACGAAGTATCACACATACATATGACTTATACATTGTATGTCTCATATACCGACGTCAGATTTCATCATTTTAATAATTATTTGTTACGTTACAAAAAACTCTTTAGAATCTTGAGTACATACGGTATACAACTAGTAAACACTGTATCACACAATTCTATCAATATAAACCTGCGTGTATCTCATATGTATATGTTAGAACTAGATGAACACTTAGGTTCACTTTAACATATGTTGTTTCTCATGTGTCTCCCTTGTAGAAACGTAATTTCATTTGGACGTGCTATATGGGAGGTCAATGAAAAATACCCTAAAAATTTTAATTCCCCTGAAACTGTCAAAATGTGCGTTCTTTGCGGCATAAACGGTCATATCTTTTTTTTATGTTAACTTATAGAAGTTTGTTTTTTCATAGCTTCAAGTGACTCTAGACTGTAGACCTGAGTCACGGCCGACTCTAAACGGGCCGTGAACAAGGAGCCCGCGCACTGTTGCCACATTTTAGATAGTGGTCTACTTTAATTTCGAGGCGTAAACGACTTGAACAATGATTTAGTGCCTCAAAAGAGAACAAATAGAAAAAAACTATAGTAACATAAGGGTAACATATTTATAGAGCCTCGAGCGGTAAGTATTTCTTCGCTTCTCTGTTAATATTTTGGCAGTTCCTGTAATCGAAAAATACAATGAATAGATAATAATGTTTTTATTAAAACCCCACTGCGTTTACAAATACTTCTCATTTGTCAATGGGGTTCATGTACAATTAATGTTACCTAACCAGAATGATTGTAATAACAAAAAGGATCTATTTCTAGATAATAATATTTACGTAAAAGTATTTTTTGTTAAAATATTAAAAATAAAATACGGAGTATGTACTTTACAATTAAAATATACAAAAAAATATAGCAGTGATGGATCAAATCTAATTATTATACCGAATGAACGAAAAAAAAACGGCGTCATGTTAGCTTGGAAATGACAATCGATGATATTCACCATATACCATTACATATTTAGTGACAGTGATTTAAACTGGCTAAAATTATCAAAATTTGGATATATAAAAGTATTATCTAAATTTTTTAAATTTCGCCAATTGTTAATAATATTTTTAAATAAGGGTACAAAATCGTAGCTTACAAATATTTTACTTTGAGGATAATTTCGATTAGGAAAGAAAGTTGAATTTTTAGTTAAATTTGAAAACATTGAACGATTTATTCTATGGTTATCTGTTATTACGTCTAAAACTGTAAAGCCACATTTTTGAATTAATGTTATGACATTTCTGGTAATTGGTGTCATTTCCGAGCCTTTTATATTGTGCACAGGTGATAATTTGATTACTTCGCAGACATTTCCAAAAGCCGAACAGATCATAAAAGCTAAAATGGTTGTAGCCAAGGAGTTGTCGTTGGAAGAAACACCTACTAATTTTTTCCCCTTATAATCTAACCTTTTACTTATATATATTTCATCAATTAAAAGGACAGCAACTTTTTCATGGGGTTTTAAAGAGTTCGAGATATAATTTAATTAATTACATGCAGTTCTGTCATTATCAGTAGATTTAGAATACACAGTAGGTGCGACATCAAGACTTGACGAAAGATATTGAAGATATCTCTTTGTTGGTAAATTTAAATAGTCCCGCAATAAATCGTATGCGCAAAGGGAAACTGTATATAACATAAAAGACATAATTACAGTGTCAGATGAATATCGTTCTTTCTTTAAAATCAGTAACTTCAATTGATCAATTAAAGGTTTATGTTATTTAAACCAGTTTTGTGATCCTCTGAACTATCTTCCAACCTTTCTGGAGTAATTTTACTACAAGCTTCATTTAAGCAACATAAACCTTTCTCAATTAAACATTTGAATGATTGGTCAACATTATAGGAGGGGTTCCTTGTATCTCATTAACAGATTTTCTAACTCAGACCATCTAGTTAGTTTCAGATTAAAAGGTAAAATCCAACTTAAATCGATATATTTTAATTCTATTTCATTTAAAAATACTTTAATCACCATATCCTGATTGACTGAAATTTGATTGGCTATCGAAACTGGTTCTTTGCTTAAATTAAGATTATAAAAATGTATTTTATTTGCTGTATTTTCGATATCTGTTACAATTTTTGGTTTTCCAACAATCAGAAATATTAATTTTACTATTATAACTGTGGATTAGATCTTGAAAATTATTAATTATATCTGATGTTTCAAAAATGTCATTTAAATGTTCTTGTCGATCTATAACTTCCTTTCGTCTTTCATCTGGGCTTTTTCTAGGCAGTGGTACTTTTTAGATAAATATTGAGGTAAATTTGGAAAAATAGAAGGGACAGCTTCAGGCCTTAATCTAGTTTTTGTAGGTAATTTTTTTAAAGTACCATCTGGTAAAAGAAAATTGTCCTCCCTAATAATATCACTTTCAGGAAAATGCAAACCACAAACAACTGAATATTTTGAAGGAGACCAATTTTCCCGTGGTATGGCTTTCAACCACTTACCTCTTAATACATCAGTTTTAGGAATCTGAAATGTAGATACAGATTACCCTCCAGCATTTATAGTGCTTTTATAATTGGATTTACATCCAGGGACACAACAGGTTTTCGTCATTACTTCAAATTAAAATTATACGTATGAACACTTAAAACACAAATAGGTACTTAACTATTTAAATAACAAAAACACCTCTCACATAGATATACAAGTTTAAGTTAACACATAAACACGATTATTTTACCGAATATATGGAATGTTTTTTAATAAACCTTATAACTAGCACATCTGTAACACTTCGCAAACGGAATATATCACTTTTTAGTTTATAACACTTTATATTATAAGTTCTATAATTATTATTAGTTAAGAAAGCATCAACAACCGGCCGGTAAAATATGCATAACGTTAAAACTAATGTGGCGCGATAGCCCACTAAGCCTTGTTGCCGTGATTTCCTATTTCACGGCTTTTTCAATACAGACGGCTATGCCTGAGTATATAGTTTTAATTTCAACTCGACACCTCCACGCGTTCCCGAGATAAAGGGTCTTGACAGACAACAAAGTGATGCTATAAGGGTTCCGTTTTTTCCTTTTGAGGTACAGGACCCTTAAAACAGAATCAATATGCTTGCATAACGTTATTTTAAAAAGCTGGAGGTGAAAATACAAACAAAACTACACTTTCAAACTCTTTTATTGTCCCAACTAACAACGCAAGCCTCAATTTCCTCGGGATTGTCCGTCACTTTGGCCAGGTCCGTCCTGCTGTTCTTGTGCGCCGCGTCCCACCATTGTCTCTCCGCGGACAGATGGACAATGAAAAAAACCGCCGTGCCGGCGTATATGGCCGCCGCTATAATGAACATCGTCCTCCACAGGTATTTGTCCGTCTGGAAACAACAGGAAACGGCATTTAATTGGGGCTGGTTTTGGGATTTTTTCTCTTTTTTTCGCAACGTATGCTTTGAAAAGAGTGTTTAATAGAGCTAGGCCTTGTTACTGTGTTATACAGGGTCCGGCAATAGTGCGTCGGGCATCTGTATATCCCAGAATAAAAAACTTGGGAATTTTGTTTAAGTGCAGATCTAAAGTATGGACTAGGATGTATTTCAAGAAAATATTTTAATTTCTACAGGGTGTCTCAAAAATTAGGGAGTGGATCGGGATGACTTTTTTAAAATGAAACGCCCTGTATATTATGCATTTTTTGGCTTCATTTCAGATAACTTTACATAATCCTAAGATATGAGTAAATATATTTGGATAGTTAGCAGAGATATTAATAAATAAATAAAAATATATAGTATTTTTCAGCCTTTCTTAAAAAAATTATTACAAATACATATACTGTCCTGAAATCAAAACTATATTAGGTGTTTACTTTAGATAGTCTAAACTTGCTATCGTAGTCTTACATCATACATGGTGTTCAAAATTCTACGCCAAACTTTCTAAAATATAAAATAATTTTTCTTTATTTTTTTAAATGGATTATTAGAAGATGAACATTTTTTGTATTTACTGGCCATATTATTTTATATAGCTCTTTCAGCGATAAAATACGACAGAAAAATCACTGCCATAATGAAATATAAAACCTCGAATATCTTTTAAAATACTCTTTTTTGTATTAAATGTTATTTTTTAATTCTTCATCTACTCAATAATATATGGGGTGTTCTATTTAAGAAATGGAAAAAAAAATACTTTATATTTTAGAAAGTTTGGCGCAGAATTTTGAACATCCTGTATGATTTGAGATTACAATATTTATAGCAAAGTAAGTACAGACCATCTAAAGTAAATAGATAATATAGTTTTGATTTTAGGACAGTTCTTGTATTTAAAAAAATAAAAAATATATATATATATTTTTTATTTATGAATAGCTCTGAAACTGTCGAAATATATTTACTCGTTTTATAGGATTATGTAAAGTTATCTGAAAGGAAGCCAAATATACACAGTGATATACAGGGTATTCCATTAAAAAAAAAATCATCCCGATCCACTCACACTTTTTTGAGCCACCCGGTAGAAGTAAAAATATTTTCCTGAAATGCATCCTAGTACATACTTTAGATTTGCATTTAAACAAAATTCAAAAAGTTTTTCATTCTAGGAGCTACAGATGTCCGACGCACTTTTACCAGACCCTCTATGTTCAAAATGTCCAATGTTTCTAACAAAAGAATTTTATTTAAAATGTAAATATTACTATTACACTTGGGGTTTGGAACCTTTAGTATGTTGGAACAGCAAAATAAAACACTAATTTCCCACAATACACCATAACACTCACTATTAAACACTGGCAGTATTTAAAAAAAGTGTTTTGATGATCCTTGGTTAAAGTGATATCATTTTCATAAAAAAACTATTTAAAATACCAAAATATAACTATGACAGATACATTTTTATAAAGTATTCAGCGGAATACTGGGATACATTTAAATTGATGGCATATCAGCAGTAAAACAATAGCCAAAAAAGTATGAATATATAAAATGTGTTGAATTATCATGAAAAACAAACTAAAAAAGTAAAATATTAATCCATTAAAAAAAAGAGAGAAAGAAACGAGGAAAACTACTCAAAAAGTAGTGACAAACAAATAACAGGAAAATGTTTGAAAAAAATATAAATAAATCATTCTTACCTGATCGATGACGACGAATTGTACAAGCAAAGGTGCCAGAATAGCCAACCCTTGCCCTATGCCATTCGATATGCCAAATAAAACTCCTGAAAACGAGGCGAGATGTCTATGTGGTTGACGTTATGGCCACAGAACATGGCCCCATTTAAACTGATAGCCACAATGAGCAGTATGGCTATACCAATAGGTGATTTTTCGTAGGCCAGCCATATCAAAGCAGCAGATGGTAAGAAGGAACCTGGAAAGCAATAAAAATAATAATAGTATTAATATAATTATTATAGTATACAGGGAGCTTCAAAACAAATGCGAAAAACTTCAGGGGGTAATTTCTTGTTCAAAATAAAGGGTAGTTTGCTTCATAAACGTTGGGTCAAAAGTCAACCATTAGGGAGATATCGCGGTACAAAGATGGCGGAAAAATAATGTTCTTATTTTTTATCTTGAAAACGAAAAGAGATAGACTAATGACATTTTATGGAAGCATTACTGTTATGAAAACACACTTTCTGGTTACCAACGAGTGCTTAAAAGCAGCCATATTGGGAACAGTGAGAATTTTCCGAAAAGTGCTTAATATTTAAAAGACCCTGAACTAGAGTAGTTCTGGTCAAGAAACCAAACCTACCGAGTTAATCGTGAATTTAAAAAAATATATATATTCACACTATTTTCGCATAAAAAAATAAAAAACAAATAATTAGAATGCTCTAATTAGAAGGCAAAAAAAGACTGCTGTTACTTTGTTTGGTTCAACAGACTGTAACTTATATTACATGAAAACTTAATCCCAAAACAACATTTACAAATGATATTGGAAATTATAGAGATCGTTTTGGTAGTTCTGCCTTTTGTGTTGTTAGATCGAGATATATTCTGCGAAGAGCTTTAATAAAACTTCAAATCTGATACATTACGAGACATCAGACTACAATGCAGCACTTAACTAAAATTGCTTTGGTTATGTTTAGTATCTTTGCGTATTTATCTTCTAGGGATATTACTTGGACTTTCTACTTTTTTGGTATAACTAAGAGTAATATTTATCTCCTTTTATTCAACAATTTTTTGTTTTAGCAGATTTTTTTTCACGTGCTGTACGACAGAAAAGTAATACGGCCTAAACACATTCAACTACCGGGTGCGTCTCATAAGTTGCTCACCCCCTATAACTTTTTTATTTTTTCAGATAAAAAAACGAGATTTGATATGTTAGTACATGACATAAATTAAGATTGATTAACGTATTCAATTATTGTTTTGGTAACTTCCTGTTGCACCGGAAATGTCTACGTCTTTTGATTTTTAAATGGCACTCTCGGTATATTTTTACTTTATTCGATAGAAAATAACACTCTGAATAGAATGACATATCATATGTCAACTTTTGAGCTGCTTAAAAGAGCTCCTTAAAAAAATCATACTTAAATTATATAATTATATGTTAAAAACACTAATTTTTAATCAAGGAGCCTTGGAAAAATAGATTTAATGTTTTTCGTGTCTTGTCCTGGCAGGTTAAAAGATGCCCAAATAGCATTTTTAATCATATATCTTAATTTTTCCGAATGGAACGAGGGTGGCTTATTAATATATTTGGAAAAAGCATTTTTTTACGAATAATTTGGTACCACACACCTGGTATTTCGAGTCAAATTGTCGTTATGAACCGGATGTTACAATCTCAAATAAACCATATGCGAAAATGTCAAAAGTCTGACATAATATAAGTCATTCTTTTGAGAATGTCATTTTCTATCGAATAAAGTAAAAAAATACCGAGGTTTCCATTTAAAAATCAAAAGTTGTAGTAATTTCCGGTGAAACAGGAAGTGGCCGAGAAGAATTGAATACGTCAATCAATCCTAATTTATGTCATATACAAAAATACCAAATTTCGTTTTTTTAATCTGAAAATTTACATAAATACATTACATTTTATTGTTCTATCTGTTTGGACTTGATGTTTGAGAACACGTGTGTATGTGGATGTATGCATGTTGTATGTATATAGTATTAACATATAATATGGTATTACACCATGCGTCGTCTTATGGAGTTTGCTGGTGGTCGTATTATGATGTGCAACCAAAGTTTTGTTAAATATACTATATTTTATTATTGTTAATATTGTCAATGGTATCCTTTGCTGCTACATGAAATATACAGGGTGTCCCAGAAATAAGTGCAAATATTTTAACTGGTAGTATAGTTCAACCCCAGAAACACGCCTATGAGGTTTTTTTCGCGAAAAAAAAAATTTGAAAATTCCAAATTTTTTTAAAAATTTTTTGGATTTTTTTTTAGTTTTTAGTTAAAAAAACATAATTTCTTGATAATATGGCAACATAGGTATTAGATTAAATTTACAAGAAAGAAAATCCAGAAAAGATCCAGTGGTTCTCAAAATTTTAGCAAAAAATCATTTTTTTGGAAATTTTCAAAGTAAAATAACTCCGTTATTTTGGACTTATTTGAAAAACGATAAAGAGAAAATATGTTTCTTTTATCGAAATCTACCACCCCTTAAAATATTTGCACTTATTTCTGGGACACTCTGTATATCTGAAAAAATTAAAAAAGTTATGGGGCCACTTTTGAGACGCAACTGGTATACAAGAAAATTTAAAAAAAAATGCCCAATTTTTAACATATTTTTTTGCGAAAAAAATCTCATACGCGTGTTCCTGGGGTCGAAATATACCACCCCTAAAAATATTTGCACATATTTAAGACTCACCCTGTATATGTAATGAAAAATTAAAATTTTCACCAGTTTCATTTGCATTTGTTTCAATAATAATTATAAAGTATAATTTGAGAGTCGCGCGCAAAAAAAACGTACTTTGTACGACTTCAAACAGTTTTTTTTGTGTGCAAGACTTGCCAGAGTCTTGCAACAGATCCAATATAGACTAGGCCCTCAAGGTCAAGACCAAGATTACTTATTAGACTACAAGACCAAGACCAAGGGAGTCTTATTCTAGCATTTGCTTAACACTAAAGCTTGATTTTCATGCATCCGTTGTCCGACGATACGTTGATACGATATTAATTTTATTGGTAGAATTTAAAGACTTTCATTGGTTAGAAAATAACGCAGTTTTTAAATTTATTGCATTTTCATGCCTCCGTTTATCGGATATATGTTGGTGTTATTTTATATTTTCGTTTCCATAACGATTTTGCCATTTTACTTATATTTTTATTAAGGTTACATTAAATTTGTCAAAAAAGTGTCAAAACGTCCGTTATCGTATGAACGGGTCCGTTGATGGGCTGAAGTAAAATATTTACGGATGAAAAGTGGCGCGAAAACGCTATGACCAATCAGAGCACCGTCGGACCATCGTATCAACGTATAACGGATGCATGAAAATTAAGCTTAAGCCGACATAATGTCTGAAGGATCTAGTTTGAAAAAAACCTTACCAACTGCATGGAAAAGCCTTCTTGAAGTCTTTCGTGATGTATATCCTTTCAGAATTAAATAATCGGCAAGGGGGCCGTATAGAACAGTCAAAACTGCAGCCACGACATACGGCGCTGAAGAAAACAATCCATTCTAAAATTTTACCAAAGAAAAATTACAATTTTCATTTTATCTATAAAAACTATATTTATCATATTGTACCTTTTCGATATCTATATCGGTGACTTTACTAAGATAGGTTGGTATTTCTGTAATAAGGAACGTGCTGCCCCATGCTTCCCCTATAGCTCCCGCTACGATAGCCCAGTAAGGCATGGAAGTCATGATGGCCATCCATGGAATTTGAACGTTCTAAAAAAATTACACGATATTATCGCCTATTGGCAATCTACTAAAGATTAAATGTTTTCTTATAACGAATAGCAAATGCTCGTGTTAGACAGTATCGTTGATAAAGAACATTATACAGGGTGAGTCTTGAACAAGTGCAAATATTTTTAGTGGTAGTATATTTCGACCCCAGAAATACAATTAAAAGGTATTTTTCGCGAAAATAAATTTTTGGGTTTTTTAAAATTTTTAGTTAAAAACATAATTTGTTGATAATATGGCAACATAGGTAGTATATTAAATTTACAAGAAAGAAAATCCAGCAAAAATTGATTCTCAAAATTTTAGCAAAAAATCATTTTTTATTTGGAAATTTTCAAAGTAAAATAACTCGATAATTTTGGATTTACTTGACAAACAATAAGGAGAAAATATGTCTCTAGAATCGAGATCTACCAGCCCTGAAAATATTTGCACTTATTTAAGACTCAAACTGTATTGATATTAATAATTTAAAATTAATTAAACAAGTCTCAAATTATAGGATTAGATGCATAAGAGAGCGTCAAAATTAATAAATGTAAAGATAGTATGAACAGAGACAATGGTCCAATTCCTTCCAGTTCTCTGTTCTCATTGCTCTAGTTTCGGTAATTAATTGTTACGCTCGGTTACGTTAATGTGATTCGCTTGGCTAGTTTTTGTCATGCCTACTCGGTGTCAATTGAGCGCTTATATGAACGCCCAATTTGTAGATATTAGTTTAGTTTTAATCATTTGCTGATGATGCTAACATGGACAGAGAAACGCGCGTCCAGTGCAAAAGTAAAAGAGTTTAGTGTATAGTGGTGAATTAGTGTTTTATTTGGCGGCAATAACTTATTTAATGTTACTTTGAATGTGATAGACAATGATTCAGTATTAAAACTAAAAGAATTTCGGATTTCCGTTGTTTTTATTTATTTTTGCTTACACAACGTTTCGGTCAGAAGCGAGGTCAGAAGTATCACTGCCCGTTATCAAGTATGTTAACTAAACTAAATCTACTACCTGAAACTACTGAGCTTATACCAAGCATTCACCAGTAAATTAGTTGGTTTCAGTCAAGCCTGAGGTTCTCCACTAAGAATATCTGCATTGCAGCGTTTTATGAGTGGTTGCTATATTGTTAAAATTTCCTTTCTTGGATTGTTATGTTCTTGATGATACGTTTATAATCTGGAATGGAACAGATAAACAGTTGCATTCCTTTCTCAATCATTTTAATTCACGGAATGACTCAATCAGATTCACGATTGAGAAAGAGAAAAACTTCTGTGACAATATTTAAATTTTCAGTCGAACCATTCTGAAGCAACCAAAAGAGGTATAGTTAGTTAAATCATTATGTCATAGAGCAATGTAGTATATGCAGTGACCAAGAATCTCTGAATTCTGAACTAAGTAATATTAAAACCGATTTCCTTCAAAATGGTTATTCTACAAAATCCCTCGACAATATTATATCCAATTGCAAGTCTGACTCATTGGTGCGTCAGCCTAAGGAGGATGCTTTCTCTCTCTCTCTCTCTTGACGATTCCATATGTGAAAGGAACATCGGAGAAGATCAGGCGAATAGCTAAGCAGTATAATATTAAAACTGATTTTAAGTCTAGGACTACTCTAAGAAGTATCCTAACTAAAACAAAACCGGAATCATCAAACCAAGAAAAAGAATGCTTCTACCAGATACCTAGCGAGTGCGGTGAGTCGTATACTGGAGAGACAAAACGTCCTCTACATGTACGACTTGACGAACATAAAAAAACATACGCAAGGAGATGAAACAATGAAGGTGGGCATTGCAGATCATGTGTGGTCCAAGCACCACAACGTAAAATGGTCGGAAGCCCGAGTTGTCCACAAAGAATCCCATTGGAAAAAGCGCAAATTTAAAAAGAGGCCGTATTCATTTCTAACAATAATAAAATCTTTAGCAATCCAAGTATGGAAATTTCAACAATGTCAACCACTCATAAAACGCTCCAATGCAGGTATTCTTTGGAGAACCTCATGCTTGACTGCACCCAACTAATTCACGGGTGAAGTGCTCGGCTCAAGTATATAAGCTCAGTAGTTTTAGGATTTAGTGATACTTCTGACCAAAACGTTGTCCGAAATTCTTTTAGTTTTAACTTATTTAATGTAAACGAAACAGTTTGTATATTTTGCAAGCACCAGATACATTCGTCTGTCACATCCGTTTGATGTGAATCACTTTGAAAACTATTTGAAGGCTGACGAATAAATATAACAATCAATTTATCGTTAGGATATTTAGTAAACATATTATTAGAATGCTACAAAACGTGCACCGTTTAATGGAAACCTTCAAATTTGTACGCCAAGTCGAATAAGACCCTTCGACAAGAACTATGATTGATGTTTGTTGTTCCTCTATCCATTAAATTCCGGAAATGTTGGGGGTAAAAGAGCTCGTAAATTTGCAACGTATTTATCCGTTTGGAAAATTTACAAATGAAATCCAACATACATCGGAAAAAATGTTTTTAAAAAATTGCTTTTTTCTCGGTTTTTGATCGGTTTATTACGCTTGGGAGCTTAAAATCCATCGATACAAGAATATTTTATAATGCTTTTTGGAAAATTGTGTAATTGCTGAATCCGTATTCTCAAGAGTATTTAGAAAAAAGAATAAAAATTCCAAATACATACTTCCCAAGATTTTTAGCGAAAAAACGAATATTCGGAATTTCAATTTTATTGGGAGTTTAACCCTTTATAGGTGAATGGTCGCTAAATCGACCACTTTAATTTGACCAACTAATCAGTCGCGTGGAAGTATATTATCGCTCAGTTTGTTTGCTATGCTTATTTCTATGCGCGTCTTGGTCATTTAATCAACCATATCTATATGTTAGCCGAATTAGTGCGAAAAGTTAGCGGTTGAATATTCGACCAGTGAGCATTGGTGACACTGAGTTCGCTGTGTATCATATTGTCGTCGTAGGGACTAATTGTCGTCTAAGCATTTTCTATGCATATTTCGTGCGATAAAAATTTAAAAATATAGAAACAAATGTATCCGTAAAGGTTATTTCTTTTTATTTAGTGCACAAAATTTACGGCTTGAATGATATTTTCTAAAATCGTTAACATATCCTGTATATTTTCAATCATTTCTCATAAGATACGAGTTTCTCGAAAAACAAAATTTGGTTTACTTGATATGAGCATATTTTTGACTAGAGAGCTAACAGAGATAATGAAAATAAACTTACTCTTTTTTTTACATTGGATGATACATATCTACAGTTTATACATTATACCGTGCTGGCAACTGTTACTCTTGGGTCGGTATTTACATGTGTGGAAGTAAATCGCATAGGGATCTTACTAAGTCAGAATGAGAGAAATGCGACGGAGTGCTGTTGCGGCGTTGCCGGTACGCCTTTCTCTATCAAGTAAAGTAAAATCACGATCGCAAACCGCTTATTTTTAAAAGACTTTTTTTTCGAAAGGATAACTAGATAAAATCATTAGAAATGTTTCTGAGCATCTGAAATGGAATTATAGGATATCTTTAAGGTATCATTTTTTTTATAACGAGAAAACGTCAGTAATCGCGATAATTTAAAAACTCAACTTTTTAACACATAACACGCCATAACTCAAGAAACACTTTAGATATTGAAACTTTTTTTTTATTTTGAAGATAGGATCTTTTACAATATGTTTACATAAGAAAAAATCGATAAGGTTATATTTTTTTCCATTCAAAAATTGTAAACAATCCATCTATTTACTTTTAGAGCATAGCAATTTTCAGCAGTCGTGTAATTTTTTTATTGAAAAAGATTTTCACTTACTATCTACGAAGAAAATGCAGCAGAAATATTAAGAAAGTTTTTGAAAAAACTACAATCAATTATTTCTAATAGATTTCGAGATATCGATTTTTGTGTTTTTGAAAAAACTACAGTCAATTATTTCTAATAGATTTCGAGATATCGATTTTTGAATTCAGAGTTCTAATAGCCCCACCACTGCCGAAAACCAACTCAATTCCACTTATTTTTACCAAAAGTGCAGGTGTTTCTAGCTTGCACTTAAAAATATTCAAGCTATAGGGAAAATTACAACGACTCGTTAATAAATAAACAAATAAAGTGTCACTAGACGTAATTAAATCGTGACGCTGAACGCATGATGTACACCTTTCCCTAGAACTTTGAAAAGTACTGACAGAGATACTAGCTTTTTTCGTTTTCCTGTTATTACCGATTCTGAACCGTCCTAGAACTCTGCAGCGCATGCGCAAATGAAATAATGTCTTCATATTTCCTTCTGCGCATACGCATCACAGTTCTAGGACGCCGGACGGTTCAGAATCGGTAATAACAGGAAAACGAAAAATGCCACTGATTGGGTCGACCGGTCAACTGCGGAAAATCTGCTAAATCCCCTTCCACGTCTCTTAGCAATGTGTTTACTGTTCTCTCTTTGTTCGGTACATTAATAAACGCATTGTGCTCTTCTTACCTACGGAAATCTCGACCCCAGACTAACCTTTGCCAGCCCTTAGTATACATTAGATCATTACATATTTTCTACTTGCTTTAACAGTCTCTGGTTGAAAAATCGACCACCACCCCCCACTCCCTTTTCAGTTAACTTTTTAAAAAATGTTGTTAAGAAGATATTATGCTCTCCTTTGTGCCAGTTTATATATTTTTGAAGTCAATTTGATCAAACTAGAAAATAGTTGGTCTATAAAGGGTTAAGAGCTTCCAAGGAGCCAAAACCACTACTTGTAGCACTATTAACTATATATTTTTGACACAATTTGCTAACACCTTAGCTAATAGGTACAACACTGTGTGTCATATTATGTTTACAAAAATTTAAGTACAATGTTATAATGTTTTCTTTTTATATGTTTTTTAGTGTAGAAATTAAATAGAAGAAGTGTCGGTAATATTCTTAGGTTATTCGGCTTTTTCCAAAAATCTTCTGAAGTATTTGGAATTTTTAAACTTTTAAGGTAGCACTTTGATGAACACCAAATTGCATAAAAATTTGCCTCCATTTAACCGACCTCGTAACCTTTTCTTGCAACGAGATTCCAATCATGAGGCTCGAATCTGGGACACCCTGTACACTTACTTTTAAATTGTCATCTTCCTGTCCAAGAGAACGTTCGATATACTCTTTTTCTTCTAAACCGATAGACTTGTGAGTGCTTGGACTGTCAGCTCCAAATAGTAGCCAAAACACGCACCAAACTAGTCCTAGTGTTCCAAAGAAATAAAAGGAAGATGGCCAGCCCCACCACGACGAAGACAAGTATCCTGTTATGGGCATAGAAATGATGGTACCAACACTACAACCTGAAACGATGTATATTCCACTTCAGTTTAATCCAATACGCATTATAAGTAATAGTCCTGCAAGGCTAGTAACATTAAATTTACAAGAAAGAAAATTCAGTTGGTTAGATCGAGTGGTTCTCAAAATTTTAGGAAAAAAATATTTTTTGGAAATTTTCAAAGTAAAATAACTCGGTTATTTTGGATTTATTTGAAAAACGGTAAAGAAAAAATATGTCTCTTTTATCAAGATCTACCAGCCCTAAAAATACTTGCACTTATTTAAGACTCACCCTGTATTGATATCCACACTAATTTTTATCTAAATATAGATGTTAGTTTTATTAGAGAGAGAAAAGAAATAGAATTTATTTGGAAAAAATCGAAATAAGAATGAAACTTCTACACCCTGTATCTCCGAAACAAAGCATTTTAGGAAATAAATTTATATGATTTTTTAAAATTATTTTTATCTGTAGAATATGCTGCCGGAGTACCACCCTGTACCCTGTATACTAGCCTTATAGGTGTATTACTTATAAACAAAAGATGTTATCGTGGGGACTGTGATAAAAAAGAACAAAATTATTGGGCAAACGTACAGTAAGATTAGCCATGAAACATGACTAAAACATGACTAGTTACCAAGGGCGTAGATAAGGGGGGTACTGGGGGACAGTACCCCCCTGACGCTTGACGAGATACGAGAATTGAAATAGTCATTGACTATGAAAGGATTTTTTTTAATTAAAATCCGACATAAGAACACTTTGTATGCTTTTAATTATGTTGATTTATCGTTTATAATATGTTCGACCTAATTAAAAGCACACAAAGTGTTCTTATTGGCCAGGACAGATTAGTGGGGTTAACTCTAATCAATATCCATAAAGATATTGAAATAAATGTTGATGCTGTTATTGATAGGTTTTCCAAACAGCGTACTAGAAAACTTGATTTTGTTTTGTAGTTTTATTTATAGTTTATAGTTTTTATAGTTTTTTGATAGTTTAGAGTTTTTTTATGGTTTATAGAAAATTAACTAATAAACGTCGTTGTTTCATTTTTGTTTATGTTATTTACAAATCTATATTTTAATTTTTGTGTTATGTTTTTATATCTTTTTGAAGACAAAAAAATCGCCGTCGTTTTAATTCGACAAAAAAATTCCGACGGTGATTTTTTTTGCGACTTAATCATAGTACCACCCCCATAGCATACACCTATCTACGCCCCTGCTAGTTACTGTGGGTTTGCCCAATAATTTTGTTCTTCTTTTGTATTACCCTTGTAAGAATATATAAACAAGGGTATTACTTATATACAGTTCATACCAAATAAATTTTTAGTCACGTAATTAAGCTTGGCCGGCACAAAGTACACTTTGGCCGGCACACTTTTATATATTTTCTTTTAATCAAAATATTTTAGGAAACAAAAATAAATTAATTATAAATATATAAACAGTTATTATTTACATTAACAAAATTCATCTCCTTATTAGCACTTAAGGGACGTAAATGACCATTACTACCGCTTTTCCGTTCAAAATATTCTAATAAAGTTGCGATAAAGTTGTTTACGGCTATTAAGCTATCTTGTACACTTTGCACTAAAAGAGGTTCTAAAAAGAACAATTCGAACTTAAACTGCAAGGTCTGCTAGTAAACATTTTCAAGCTTAAAGTTTTACAACAATATTTATTTAAACCAAAGACTCGTAATACAAAACTAAAGTGTCAAAACGAATGACAATGTCAGGAAATAAATAAACAAATTCGGCAACTTGACATTTTTTACAGCAGGAAATTTAGGCTGTATTCCGTTGCAGGCGAACCAGACCGGTAAATTACGGTAAAGAGCGGTTCCTGAAAAATATCGGTTTGAGACGGAACGGTTTGGTAAAATACTGGAAACGTCAAAGGTTGACGTTTTCTAAATTTCAATACCTCTATTATAAAATTTGTCTTTTATGCATTTTTAATATACCTATTCTCTGCTTTTACGTTTGCTTCTTATTTTCAATGGAGTTTAATATTGAAAAGTACTTTATTAATAAACTGTTAAACTCGTTAGACAGCTCAAGTGAAGATTATTTGTAGGTCCAATATTAAAACAGATCAATAATAAACAAACAAATCTAATCAATATTTATAATTTTATAGCTTACAAAACATTCACGATTACTTGTTGTATTGTTTTTCGTGTTTTCTTTAAATGTTCCTGACTTTAAGAAACAATGGCTGCATGATAAGTTTAAATGGCCCTAAAAATTCTTTCTATTTAGTTAATGAAATTTATTTACCTTTACTGCCTACCTCCATTGCTTTTGGATGTAAATACAAAATATTATTACAAATTTTACAAATTAAATGAGAATTTCACTCGAACTTCCAATATTTGCTTGATTTCTGTCACATAAATGACATTGATTGACAAACAAAACCAGAGAAACCAGCCTTCTCGCGCTGGTTAGTTTGGTGACAGTTATAACCGAATTTTTCAGGAACCCTGTTCCGTAATAAGAAAACTTTCAGGAAACCGATTGAAACGGAACATAAAACCATAATCAAGGCAAAGATCACGGTAAGCAACGGAATACACCCTTAAATTCCAGTTAGACAGCGCGGCGCCGAATATGTCCACTACGATTGGCAACAATGAATTTAAAAATCGCGCCCGCGATTACGTAACTAAAAGTTTAATTAATATGAAATATAAGTAAATTTAGTTTTACATACCTGAATACACTGAAGTGTTTAACCATGATCTTTCTTCTGTTGGTGCCCATTTACCCAACATACTGTGCGTTAAGGGTATGATAAACCCTTGAGCAACTCCTTGGATTAACCTACAAACTATCACACCGGTATCACCAAAATTCACTGCTACCGTTGGTATAAGTATTGAGCAAAGAGAATCGACTAACATTGAGGTAGCCAGAACCCATCTTGGACCGAAGGTTAAACCAATATGTCCGGCCAAGAATTGCAAAGCTGCGTAGCTCCAGTAGAATGAGGAGAGGATAACTCCAGTATTTTTCCAAGAGAAAGTCTGAAATAGAAACAGAGTTAAAAATATTTGCTTTGATGTTTGTCCAGTAGGCCGCTGGTTTTAATTTTGGTGGTACGATCTGTGATTGTCACAGCTACCGCTAGATGGCGTAGAGCGTCTAGCACTCTCGCCATAGTAGTACTTATTGTACTCAAATGCTATTCTCTGCTTTTCGTTGGTCAGATCGAGGGTTACAGCAAAGTCGGCCTGACGATGGAGAAAAATCTCCGAAACCGATCGTCGAATGGCTGTTCCCTTCGGTTTGATGAACTTAATGCAGAGAATAAGCATACATGGTACAAAGAATACAAGGTATGATCGATAGCGGCTCCAATTTCGTTCAGTTCGCGCATACCACCTGTGACGTCACTAGGAAAATAATGAATAAATAAAAAATAAAGAAAGTTGACAGGAGATCTGCATTTTTGGGGTTATGGTTAAGAATTGTGTATTTTTAAGATTTTTCGTACCTTAAATTCTTTAGGCATAGCCGTAGAATAAGGGTAAAAATAATATTTTATACAATTTGTCGAATATACATATACATATAACCATATTAAATGTATGTTCACAACAATATTATATTTCAGAAATCTGCCTAAGGCTTAGCCCGATCCTGTCGTGTTAAGCCACACCCAAAATTCCAAACACACGTGCTTTAATTAAACCTTTATCTTTAATTTCCTTCTTCATTTGTTAAGTTACCTAGTCAGTTTTACATAAAACGTTAAATGCCGAACGCTTATTTTGTTACTTTTTCGGACTAGTAAAATGGACTCTTAAGGTTAGACACAGCTAATTTTACTGGGTAGCAGCGTTGATTGAAGAAATAAGAAGAGGCGCAATCTTATGGGCGATTTTGTGGCACGAAACCTGTACGAAATATAGCTGGCGATACAGTCGCCGCTATTCAACCTGTCCGAGATTCAATTTAGCTCTGCGCCGCCGCCGCTGCGCGCTGATTGTCATTTACAGCGCAACAGATAAAGAAAACTGTACTGTAGTTCTGCTTTCAGTGGACAGAGTGGGTGGTTTCCGGAGACAGTGTTGCCAGAACTACGGATTAATCCGTAGATTCACGGATTTTGGGCACAGTATTTTAATATTACGGATTTGCAATCATTAAACAATTTAATATAATATTATATGATTAAACAAAGAACGGCGTCAGAGTTGGCTTGGAAATGAAGATCGCTGTTATTTGATATGTAAAATATTACGGTACATAGTCGTCATTTCCAAGAATTAAACGACTTTTTCCGATCATACGACATATTCAGTACCTATAAAAGAATTTTTATTTTTGTTGTTTATTCTATGTTTAACACGAATAAATTTTCAATACATACACGCGGATTTTTCATCCAAAGATATTTTCGTCAAACATATTACAAATATTACACATTTTAATACGGCAACAGTGTCGCTTTCAGTTCCACACCGTGTTCGATATGTCTTCGCTGGCCGAATTAGAGAAAACAAGTGTTTTATGCGTTGACCGCAGAACCATTAGGGGCTCCACCGTACAGCACTTGGGACGTAAGGGGAAATAAAATCAGCCTTGTCGCGAATTTGTCCATTAGATTGAATATCTTCCCAATTTTTTCAATCAATGGTTTCGGCATGAAAAACTGTGCAACTTTTTTCGGGGTACCTATTCTGTTTCTCAGGTTGATACAGCTAAGTCTCCTAATTTAGATAAATACAGCGATAAGCTTACTCGAGTTGGTCTCGTTGGGGTTGAAATAAACTTATCAACGCTTTTCGCTCTCTTAAGGATAATTTTTGTCCATTAGACATCGGGGAATTGACCCAACTTTCCGTTTCTTTTTTTTCCTTTTTCGCTTTATTATCGATATAAAAATGGCTCTCCTTTCAACTTGTGGTTTCTTGCTCGTTTACCCAATTAATGGTAATTTATTATTTAGACTTAGGGTTCTCAACCCCCATTAACTTTGATAAAATATTTATATAAAATTACGAACGAAAAATATAGTTTATCCAAATTTGACACTGTTGAAAGGAGAAATATTATTGCACCAACAACTGACATCTTAAAATTTTAATGTGTATTTTAAAGTTGAATATATTTTGTTTGAATAGCGCCAACAGAATTCTAATTCATAAGGAAAGCAAAGTAGACATCAGAAACTATAGACCAATAAGCCTACTACCAAACCAAACCAAACATACAATATATTCACAAAAATAATAAACAACAGAGTACAAAACATGCTAGACGCTGCACAACCACGAGAACAAGAAGGCTTTAGAAGCGACTTCAGCATGATTAATCACATACATACACTAAGAAAAACTATCAGCCGAGCAAAAGAATACAAACTTCCACTAGCCATAGCCTTTATAGAATTTTAGGAGACTTTCCACTCGATATATCCTAAGGCAATAATAGAAGCCCTAGCGAAACATGATATTGACAGGCCTTATATAGAAACTCTCACCAATATATACAAAGAAGAATATAAAACAAACCCAGAGTTCCCAACTGACAAAGGAGTACAACAGGGAGACGCTATATCCCCAAAACTGTTTAGAGCAACACTAGAAGAAATCTTCCGTCAACTGTACTGGACCAATAAAGGATAAAAAAAGATGGAGTTGACCATCTAAGATTCGCTGATGACATAGTCCTAATTGCCAATAGTACTGAAGAACCACAACCACAAATTAACGAACTAAATACAGCCAGCAATAAAATAGGTCTCAAAATAAATTTAGCAAAAACTAAAGTAATGTACAACAAACTAGTAGACAGAAAATAGATTCTAATAAATAATACAACACTGGAAATTTGGGGCAATTAATACACCAGCTCGGGATCTATTATACCAGAAATAAACAGAAGAATTAAGTGAATACTTTAAAAGTTTTGATTTTGTAATTTGCAAAGTCGACATATTTTTCAATATAAACTATTACTGTTTTTCTGTAAAACATCGACAACAAACTGTTCTTTTTTCTAAAATATCGTCAGAAAAATATCGATATATCGAGAATTTACAATAGCAGAACATAGATTGTAACATCTAGGTTTCAGAAACATCGACGTACTGTTTGCATCCCTAGTTCCATTGAGTTACTAGACGTCTTTTTCAAGTCGTTTGTTTCTGTCTGGTAGGAAAATCTGTTTCAGACTTTGTTAAACAGCAGAAATAAAGAATTTTTTAAGGAAAAATTCCGACAGCGCCAGTAAACATGCATAGTGATAATGGAAGTCGTAAATTTCCACCCGATGGCAGGTTTATATTCCTTTTTGGGAGCTTTCCAGCAACTTTTCTCCCTTCCTCCCACTTTTCCATAGAGAAAATCGAAGTGTGCATTACCGTTTTTTAATAACTATTAAGATGAATCGGTCGCTTATTCATAAGAATCGAAATTTTTAAGGTTTTATTATGGAGTTAGGCGAGGATTGTACGAAACTTGGGACTTAAATCTTACTTTAGCAGCTCTTTTTCATTGTGAATGTAATTCTTCTTGACCTATATTTTAACTAAATTTGATTTAGATTTATTATTAGAAAATGTGTTACAAACACTTAAGAAAGTGCATAATTTTTTGCATAGATATATGAATCAATTTTAGATGGAATGTAAATATTTTTTTTCTACGACTGCTATGTAAAACGTTAAAAAACGCACGCTAAAGTCAATCTGAAAGTGACATTTTTCACACACCGTGCGCAAATTTTGTAGTGTGAAATCTTTGCGCACGCTTACTCTTAGTGCACACAACATGTGTCAATTTTAACATTTTTAACCTCCAATATTTAGCTGAAACGCCAAACCAAAGATAATTCTACTACGAATAGATAACCCACGTAAATGGGACGGCTGGAACCGGCCAAAAGACATCAATGCACACGTAAACTTTAATATTTCGTGCGGAAACCCTCGTGAACGAGACGGCGTTGCCAATTACTGTATTTTAGAAGACATCTATTTAGTTAGAAAATTATATTGAATTTAGCATTTATCTTTAGAATTTTTTTGGAAATTTGATACAAGTTAACTTGAAATAAAAAAAAACTAAAACTAAACATATTTTAATAGATAACACTCATTTTTACAAAAAGCTACATAGCAACATTTGACAATCAAAGAAACAAATTAAAAATTTGTCGAGTCAAATTTAAATTTTTTTAAATGAAAAGAAGTTTTAAATATATTGACTTATAGAGGAAAAAAAAAATTATGTATTTTTCATTTTGATATTTATAGTATACAGAGTGTCCCATTTTCGTGTGTTTTACAGGGTTTCTCATTTATGAGTAGAGGTACAAAGATGAGGTTTTCACTATTTAGTATTTTATTATTTTTTCGTTTGATTTGCCTTCCTATGGGATTTCTAAAAATATAATTTAGGTAATCTATATTTATTTTTATAAATAAGGTAAACAATGCATTATATTTAACTTTTTCACATACGCGGCTTGTTTGAATTGCGTAATCAACACAATCGAATAATTTATTCGACTTCAAATTTTAGATGTTGGTTATTCCACGCTTCTGTGTGTAAAATTATTGCACAAGTGCATCAACAATTTCTGTAACTCTGATTGACAGCCGTGTTAGTTTATTATGATTACACCGTGGAAAGCATAATTACCTGATTAAATAAAATAAAGTAAAATAATAATACTCTTTTAAACAAGTTTATTCATGTTAAAAAGTTAAAAAATGCATTTTTTACCTTGTTTGTGAAAATAAGTATATTATTATAAGTAATATTATATTTGTAGAAAGCTCATAACAAGGCAAATAAAATAAAAAAAAAATATATAGGGTGTCCCTTTAAAAACTACCGAACTTGAAACAAATTACATATTAACATTGGTTTATAATTTTTTCCAATTTCGATAAAACTATTAAAAGACAGAACATGTGTGATACATTTAATTTGTATAACAGAATAAAAATGTACTATACAGGGTGTTTCAAAAAACATGTGCCATCTCTTGTGTGGAGATTCCTCACATAAAAATAAGACTTATTTTTCATATCAACATAGGTCCGATTCTGCTTTGTTTTGTAGCTACTGGGTGTTAAAATCTTAATAATCTTTCGACATATTAATTAATTTATTAATAATAAATTAATTTTCTTCGAAGTACTTTTAGTGATTTGAATTAAATTTTTGGGGTAGAAGTTACTATAAGTGTTACATATTTTAATGCTAAAAAAGCGTCAATAAATTCATCAGGGACGTGCAAAAAACATGTGCGCCTCTGACTTTTTTTTTGGCATCAAAACTGTGTAGGCCATTTAATGCCAATTAAAAGGCATCTCTTGATATTTTGTCCAATTCGGCCTCCTTAACGAGATAAACGCAATTTTATTAATCACAGTAATTAATAAAATTAAAATAAAAATAAAAAAGTAATAAATTATATCTTTACCTAATTTATTATTAAATCTTATTACTATGTCATTATTCTACTAGTAATAATACATCAAACTAATCCAACATACAGCAATTTCAAATAAAAAATATTGGTTATTAAGATAACAACAAAAAACCTAATTTAAAAAAAATTTAACATCCTGTAACTCTAAAACTATGCATTTCCATACCCATGTTTATAGGAACTTTTTTTCATATTTTTTGATGAGGATATCGTTTTGCGTTTATCTCATCAAGGAGGCCGAAATCGACAAAATATCAAGAGAACTTTTAATCGGCATTAAACTAGTTACACTATTTCGCTAACAAGAGAAAAAAAAGTCATTGGCGTACATGATTTTTTAAGAAAATATTCCAGTGATAATCCATATGCACGTCCCTGGTGAATATGTCCACACTTTTTTGGCTTTAAAATATGTCGCATTTATAGTAAATTTTACCCTGAAAATTTCATTCAAAACGCCAAAAAGTACATGGAAAGAAATAATATAAGAAAACTATAATAAACCGAAAAAATATTAAGACTTTAACACCCTGTAGCTACGAAACAAAGCGGAATTGGACTTATGTTGATATGAAAAATTGATCTTATTTTTACGTGAGAAGTCTCCCCACGAGAGATGGCACATGTTTTTTGAAACACCCTGTATAAATACACTTTAAACATAGTGGGTGTCCCATTTAAAAAATATAGTTCATACCAATAACGGTGACATTTGGCAACTTATGACATTCTTGATTATAATAAACAATAAAACTTGACTAAAGACCCTAAAATTTGTTTTTTAATGAATGTTCTATACAAAACTAGAAAAGTGATAGCCTGGCAAAAATGGGACAAAATAAAATGCTAATACTGTACATTATTTACATCAGACAACAAGTAATTACCGGTTAAGTTTGGTATCTAAAAACGAAATCTACAATTATTCTAAAATTTATGCTAACAAATTAAATCATTTTATTTTACTAAACAAATCACAAATAAGACAATCTAATTTTTCATAATAAACAAGATTTGGCGGTAACAGTGTAAATAGTAAAAAGGGAATTTTTTGCAACAAGTAACTAAAATCAATTTTTTTGGGGGATGAATTGTTTCGCATCCCCAGATGAGGCGGATCTCGATTGTAAAGCAGAACCATCACAAAAAAGGCCTTAAAATATCTCATTAACGGGCTCAAATGAACTAGTAAAATTGTTATTTCTGTAGGGTAGATATGCTAAAATTCTACTTATTTTTTAAACTTTTTAGTTTTTGTTTGTCAGTTTTTTAACTTCTTTCCATTTGCAAAATTTGAAGATATTAGTAATAATTAAATAATTCATTAAAAAAAGTTTGTGTGGGCAGCATGTTTTTCTTACTACCTAACCAAATCGAAATCTCACTTTTCGCAATAATTTTGCTTTTTATTTTAAGACCGAAATATTCTTGTTCTTTATATTCATTAAACTATTTTTTCGACAAAATAAACATCTTTTGGACTAAGTCCGAGATTTCTGTACATGACACAATTAGGAAAAGTCTGTCGACCTCATAATTTTTGTTCAGTAAAAAGTTTTTTTTGGATCAAGTTGATGAGCAATAAGGTCTTGGTTATGAAATTTTGAACTGCACTCTAAACAATTAAACTTATCTTGCATTTTTTTAGAAGATATCCAGCATAATATTCAGTCACGCCTCTGCTTACCCGAATTTAAAATCCAGCGTTCGCATATACTTCGATTTTTATAAGGGAACCTAAACATTTTTAAATTGGGATTGTCCCTCCTTGATAGTCTGCAATTGTAATATTGACATACATTGTCTTGACATATTTTTAAAACACGAAAACTTAAATCAAAATATAATAATTCAAAATAATAAAGCAAAATCCACAATTCAAAATATAAAAAATGAGCACACCACGAAGCCTTCACAACGAGGTGCGGGGGAATACGGAAGGCTTTGATGATCGCCGTCGGGCCGCCGCGTGTGCCGGTAGCATTTGGCGTACGATTTGGCAACATAGTCAAGGAAGGAATCGCTTTTTAACGTTGCGGCGCCTCGATGGATCCCGGCTCAAAAAGCCGGGCTCCTTTTTGGTTCCAAAAATTTTACACGGGATGGGTTTTCTATTGTGTTAACTATAATATTCTTTGGCCAAACGCAACGCAGCCGTCAGAAAAGTGTCATCATTACATCGCAAATTATTCCACAAAACTGGCAAAAACTGAGTCAGTCTGCTGCTAATTTGTAGTCGTAGAAAAAATAGCGTAAAAAACTCATTCGAAAACTTCTTTGTACACTCGTTCGACTTGTGGCTCTTGCCTGCGGTTCGAGCCAACAAACTGTCGAACTCGTTTGCAAAACGCCGTTTTCGAAACTCGTTTAATATACTATTAACGAATATGGAAATATGATAAATATACCGGGTGTTTCTCAAAGCTGGCTCACCCCCTATAACTTTTTTATTTTTTCAGATAAATAAACGAGTTTTGTAATATGTGTTTTGAGTACATTAGTATATGACAAATTATGATTGATTGACGTATTCAATTGTTTTCGTTAACTTCGGGTTTCACCGGAAATGACTACAACTTTTGATTTTTAAACAGGCCCCTCTGTATTTTTTCACTTTGTTTGATAGAAAATGACACTCTAAATAGAATGACATATCATATGTCAACTTTCAACATTTTCGCTTAAAAAAAGTATTTTAAATTTCAATCTAGTGGCATGGTTGTGTGCTAAAAACACTAATTTTTAACCAAGGAGCCTTGGAAAAATGCATTTGGTCGTCTAACGTTTTTAGAGTCTTGTCGGCCGGTTAAAAGATGCCCAAATCGTACTTTTAATCATAATTTAATTTTTTCAAATCAATCGAGCGTAACACTTAGCATATGTGAAAAAATCATTTTTGCGAATAATTTGGTACCACACATTTGGTATTTCGAGTAAAATTGTCGTTACATTTACGGTCATGGCTTTCTAAATAGAAATTTACAATTTTTGCAGTTTTTCACACAAAATCACTTATACCGTATGATGGAATAAAAACGGCGTCAGCGATGGCTATGAAATGAAGATCGCTGTCATTTTATATGTAAAATTATATGGGAAATGTCATCGATCGTCATTTCCAAGCCAACTGGACGACGTTTTTATTCGATCATACGGTATTAAACTAACAAGATGGCAATAATAACTATGAAAAGGAACTTTGCAAACACTTAAATTTTTAAAACATATTTTAAAATTTGGAAGAATCCGATTTTAATAAGGATACGGGCTGCAGCAGAATTTGTGACATTAGACGCCATTTTTTTTATGACAACGAATGAATCAACATATGGTCATCAGCAACAATTTTAGCGATTTTTAATAGTTTGTGTGTAGTGAACTTTGTATAAACTTTATTACAATGGTGATTAGTTGTTCAGCTTTCAAGTGTAAAAGCCGCAGCGATAAGAAAGAGCCAGAAGTTACGTTTCCATAGGTAAATAATCTGTCCGCTCCACCTTTTTAGCATTTGCTAGTTTTCTTATTGAATTCGATAATTATTTTTCTGATATTATAAAGGGTTTCCCAATAAGAACGCTCGATCTTTGACAACAGCGCATTGCAGGGTCGACAGTCACACACGTGTTATCTCTGCCAGGAATATTCAGTAAGCCCTGAATTCCTGTAAGCCTTTAATATAGAGCGGTATACAACCGAAAAAGGTGTCGACATTGTGAAATTTTATTACCAAATTACTGTGAACGGTGAGCGGTATAGAGCTATGCTAAGAACATTTTTGTGGCATACAGTGGGTGGTATGAATCTTAGAAACATGTGGTTTCAACAAGACGGAGCAACGTGTCATACTGCATCTGAAACAGTGACATTATTGTGTGATTATTGCATGAGCAGTTCGAGGGATCTGTTATATCGCGCAATGGCGACGTCATTTGGCTGCCAAGATCATGCGATTTAACTCCGTTGGATTTTTTTCTGTGGGGTTTCCTTAAATCTCGTGTTTATACCAACCGACCACGAACTGTTGACGCCCTTAAAGCCAACATCAGACGAGAAATTGCTGCGATTGAGCCACATTTGTGCAATCAGGTCATTGAAAACTGGACTCGCAGAATTCGACTCACCAGGCAAAGCCGCGGCGGACATTTAAGTGACATAATTTTTAAAACATAATGTCACGATATATGTTTTAAAATAAGTGACAAATTATGTCCATATTTGAACTTTTTATTTTATTACCTTTTAAAGATCGAGCGTTCTTATTGGGAAACCTTTTATGTACTTAATGTGTGCTATACGTCGATACTAGTTTTGTACCTTTTTTAACATTTTAATGTGTTTTTTTGTAATTAATTAGTACGATACCACTGCATACAACATAGACGTAGTCAAAACATTTATCAAAAAATATAAATATCTCTTCAAACAGCTAAGTTAAGAAAAATATGTGCCACGGCACTGTTTGGTGACATCGTAACAATTTGCTCTCGGGTGTTATTTGTTCTTGGATTCGTTAGTCATTGGGAAAGTGTTATCTGTCCCTTTAATGGTTGTTTGTAACAGATAGCAGCGCCCTACAGCGGATGCGCTCCAAAACAATTATTATTAAGTTTTAGCGGGAACCTGGGCTTTTAAATCTAAATATATTTCCTTTATCTATGATATTTTCTTTGTTGTGTTACATATAAGGATATAAACATGTAATGAATAATGTCTACAGTTATATATGTTACAGTAAAAGGAAATCAGTGTTTGTTAAAATTACTAGTAAAAGCTCACATTCACTGATTTGCTAAGACTGCACCAGTAAAAGTTCAATAGCTATTTTTGAAGCCAACTTTTACTAGTGAATGCTAGCATTTCCTGGACGATAGCAGTGAGTTTGAAAGATTCAGTTAGCGCGGTTGCCACATGTTGTAAAATATAAGGATAAATAGGGATAAGTTGAATAATAGGCAACATAAGGATAACATTAAATTGAGCTAAACGTTGGCAACATTGACAGAGACCTGGCGTAAATTCGCTATGTTTTTTTGTGGTTATGTGTAATTGTTTTATTATTGTTGTCAAAAAAAAAGTGCGGTAGAAAAAAATAGAAAAAAAAGAACTGTGCGGTATTTTCCCTATACTATGGAAGAAATTTTCTGTGAAAAATTAAGGTAAAATATGCACTCTCTAGGCAAGCCTGTAATAGTGCTTGTCTTTCATTTTTTCAATATGATGAAGTCATAGCAAAAGTTAAGCATGAAAGAGAAAAAGATATTAAGGACCTAATGACTATGAACGTATTAAACGTCTTGATATGCTTAAGGTAGCGAGTTTGAAAAAACGAATAACTCTCGTTGAAGAAAATTGGGCATACTTTATTTTGTCCACAATGAAGAATTTTATTAAAAAAAAAACTTGTACCAATAAGTAATCTTATATTTATGAATGTTCTTTTAATTGTTTTGTACACTTTAAAATGTTTAGGATGTTTTCCCTTTTAATATTTAGAAGGTTATAATTTGTCATTATTTTCTATAATTTTTAATAAATATACTGAAAGAAGTAAATTGTAAATTTAAGATATGTGGATCAGCTTGAATATTGAAGTGATCCAATATTCTTAATAGTTTTATTTGTTCTGGCTTTCACCAACATTCTTCCTCACCACAGTATAATAGAACAACTTTTACTGACAACCTTTAGTAAATGTTACTTTCACTAGTGAATGTTAGAAATTACTAGGAAAAGTGGACAAATCTCTTTAAAATACCACATTCACTGGTCCAGTGCGTAATTGCTAGCATTTCCTAGTGAATGTTAACAATCACTGACTTTCCGACTTCACATGTCATATTATGTCACATCACTGTCACATAATATACACAAAAATATGACAAGAAATAAAATGCTTTGTACCTACAGGAACATCGCTGTTACTTGAAGCAGTTGGGTCTGTCATAGCTACTATAGCTACTGAGAGAATCGTCCTCACAGCGTATGTTATAGCTAACATAACGAACAGGAGTGTCATCTGAATGTAGCGTACTTTGATCCATGATTCTATAAAAAATAAAATTGTTTAAATTATTTTTTTATATTCAATGAGTTAATAAATAATACTAAGAATATACATGGTTGTTCACCACATATGACACGGAGTATTGTAGCTAAACGATTGGATTTTTACAAATTGTAAGTTTTGGGTTTGTTAAAGGACTATTAGAGCTACAATTTAAAAATATTTTTACAAGATACAGAATGTCCCAAATAAATAAAAAATATCAAAGTTGTATTTTTTTAAATGGAACACCCTGTATATTATTACATTTTTAGTTTCTATGATTAAAATGAAGGCAAATTTGATTAAGGTTTATCACACTTAAACCTTACCGTTTTTGAAATATTTGCAATTTTGTGAAATTGCAGTAAAAATTTTAAGGCTTCATTTCTCCAAGAGTATCAAGGTTTTTAATACTAAATATTTACTGAAGTTTATTTATTGATCAGTTATTGTGTTGCAATAATAAAAATAATCCTACCTTATACAGAGTGTCTAAAATTTTATTTTAAATAATTTCTAGCTTTAAACGGCAATAACTTGTTTAATTCAAATGGAATATCCTGTATATTTTAGGAGAGTCAGATGCAAAATTTAATTGTCTATCAAATTGTATTATACCGTTTTTACCTATCCCTTCAAGTTTTCGTAGAAAATGCATTTCCTTATAATTTAGACCTCATTTATCAATATACCTATGGAATATTGTCATTTTATATTGTTTTCAAACAACAGCAAAATAAAATTACACTAAATCACCACAATACACCAAAACACTTTTACTTTTACACTGGACGCGCGTTTCGCTAACCATGTTAGCATGCTCAGCAGATGATTAAAAACTGGTTATAAACAGTTTATAATCATTGGGGGGATTTAGTGTAATTTTATTTTGCTGTGTAACACCAAAGGTTCCAACCCTCAACTGTAATTTAAAACAACAAATGCACAAAATGTACAGATACTAAAACGATAGTATTATAAAATAGTATACCATTAATTAAATATACCACCATTATTTCCGCCCCAATATTAATTGATTACATGCTTAATTGTGTTAGTTAATAAATTATTGTAAATAAATATGGATTTGAATCAGAAATAAATATAATAATAAGTTATGAAAACAAAGGTCTCTGTTGTTATAAATAAGCATTCGTCAAAAAATCAAATAAAATTTTTAAGGTATTAATTTTTACCACACTGTCTAATACATTAATGTAGTTTGAATACTGGAATCATATTAATTGATCCTCTTTACCAAATATTTAAACAGTTTTTTTTTTATTTTTTAATTAAATAAACAAATTATATCGACACTATTAGTATCTGTACTCTTTAAATATTTGTTACATCTTTAAAAATAATCTAAAATGTCAATATTCCATAAGTATATTGATAAATGAGGTCTAAATTATAAAAAAATGCATTTTCTACGAAAACTTGAAGAGACAGGTAAAAAATGATATTATACAATTTGATAGACAATTAAATTGTGGTTCTGATTCTCATAAAATATACAGGGTGTTCCATTTAAATTAAACAAGTTATTGCCGTTTAAGGCTATTAATTATTTCAAATATTTTTTTAGACACTCTGTATAAGGTAGTATAATATTTATCATTGCAACACAAAATTTAGTAAATAGAAATACTTAAGTACAATATTTGGTTTTAAAAACTTTAATAGGCCTAGAGAAATAAGCATTAAAATTATGACTGTATTTTGACAAAAACCTAAATATTTCAAAAACGGTAAGATTAAAATACGGTAAACCTTAATCAAATTTACCTTTATTTTAATCGTAGAAACTAAAAATGTAATAATATACAGGGTGTTCCATTTAAAAAAATATTACTTTGATATTTTTTATTTATTTGGGACACTCCGTATCTTATAAAAATATTTTTAAATTGTAGGTCTAATAGTCCTTCAACGAACCCAAGACTTATAATTTGCAAAAATCTAATTGTTTAGCTACAATACTCCGTGTCGTATGTGGTGAACAACACTGTAGAAGCAGCTTTAAGTGTAGCAATGGTGGTGTGTTTTCAAGCTGACCCTCTACCCTAGCATGCATAATACAGGAAGGCCTATATTTTAATAGCTTAGACGTATTTAGGTATAACCGTAGAATAAGGGTGGAATTAATCTTATATTATTTGTCGAATATAAGTACTATAATATATAATTAAATGTAGGGTTAGGTTGTTTATGTTAGGTTAGTATATGTAATTATTAAATGAATTTTTATCAAGAATTGCTAACTTTGAGGCTAACACACTCGGATGCAAAAAAAACGCAATGGAAAAATTTTTGGTCAAATTTAAAGTGTTATATTTTTGTTATTTTTAGCCCTATCTTCATGATTTTTTCAGCAAACTGTATATAGTTATATCAACTTTAATTCGCAAACTTAATTTTTTATAAACTTTAGTATTTGGCATATTATACAGGGTTAGTCGAGAGGTTGTTTTTTTACCTTAACTTTAAAACACCCTGTGCAATAATTTCGTGTGTTGATTTTCCTAGATTATAATTTTACGGTCAGAACCATTTCTCCTGAGCATTTTCTTTTTTGGATCATGTCAATACATACCTTGGTCAATTTTTAAGAGCGAAATGAACTTGCCACCACAATTAATTTACAATTTTTTCAATTATTATTTCTTGAAGTTATTTTTCAATATGACAAGGCGGTTTTAGTGATTATTGCGAACTATACACTACTATGAATTGCCCATCATGTTCGACGTTTGGGAAATGCTTGGCAGGAGGGTTAGAGGTTGCGAAGTGGTATCAGCTTCATTCAGAGAGCTTGGTAGTTCAGTCATTGGGGATTTTTGCTTGGAAAAAAGTCCGGAAGTTTTGAAACTTTGCAGGTTTATAGGTTTTGGGCTCTCTAATTAAAATTCATAAAATGCACATTTCCAGACTTGTCGCCGATGCCGCCATCTTGCCAATATGGCGCCCAAAATCGGTATTTTGTAAATATCTCGAAAACTATGCGTTTTTCGCAAAAATTTGAACACAGCAAATTTACAATTTTGCGTAAAATATGATATAGTCGATTTTCCGAACTCAAATGTCGATTAGGGTTCACTAGAGGTGGGTTGTAAAATCGCAGTCCGCTACTTTGTCACAGCTCCACGAACGTCGCAGTATGTGACTGCTCCAGTTCCAAGAAAATCGCAGTGACATTTCGGAGCAGTTTACAAGTTTAGGACATCTGCGCTCGTGAGTAGCAATAGGAGCAATAGCAGGCAATAGTGTAAATTCTGAAAATGCTCCTAGCCCCAGGTAAAGTACATGGCGCGTTTATTTTAACGTGGTCTCCCCGGAGGCCTACTCCACTAGGTAAATTAAAAGCTTTAACTTATCTGCACAAGCCCGACGGACCTGGCTCATTGATGTCAAAGTCGATCGTGTCTGCTGCTGGGCTCATCAGGGAGGACTCTCAATTCGTCCAACTCTTCATCTTCAGCCGCCAGAGGGATATCTACAGGCAAGTCCAAATCCTCTTCATCGGATTCGTCGAGTGATACTTCAGTGACATTGTCACAAGATTTCCCATTGCAGTATGCACAAATCATTGAACATTTTAATCCTGCTTTTCTAGAGTTGTTGGTTTTGCATTTACAGGATAAAAATGCCAATAGGGATTTTGGAGCTGGATCTTTCAACATTGTGACTGGAGTAATGCCTGTTTTTGTTTTCTTCCAACTCCATTCTTCGGCATCTTTGGTACAACCAATGCTGAACCTGGTAGTAAGTTCGCAATGAATGCTGTCCAGCACGACAATTAACTATTCATAAATTAATGAGCGAATTAATAATACGCCACTGTTTCATGACAAAATTGAAGAAACTAAACTAAAACTAGTTTTAGTGAACCCTAATCAACATTTGATTTCGGAAAATCGACTATTATATACTGCGGCTGAAGATGAAGAGTTGGACGAATTGAGAGACCACTCTGATGAGCCCAGCACAGCAGACACGATCGACTTTGACATCAAAGAGCCAGGTCCGTCGGGCTTGTGCAGATAAGTTAAGGTTTTTAATTTACCTAGTGGTGTAGGCCTCCGGGGAGACCACGTTAAAATAAACGCGCCATGTACTTTACCTCTTGGATGGTGTGGAAACAAGTACACATTTTCAATAATTAAAATTAATTATTCATAAATTAATGCGCGAATTAATGATACGCCACTGTTTCATGACAAAATTGAAGAAACTTAACTAAAACTAGTTTAAACGGTTAACTTTAGCGAAAATTTTCATAGAACCTTTTTTATAGGAATTTTTTTTAACTCTTTAATTTTGTTTTCTTCAAATTTTTGCGAAAAACGCATAGTTTTCGAGATATTTACAAAATACCGATTTTGGACGCCATGCGCCATCTCGCCAAGATGGCGGCGCCGGCAGCAAATCTGGAAATGTGCATTTTGTGAATTTTAGTTAGGGACCCCAAACCCTATAAACCTGCAAAGTTTCAAAACTTCCGGACTTTTTTCCATGCAGGCTCCTTTTTTGATCCCCAATGACTGAACTATGGTCCTTAAAGAAGAATAGGGAAACATAAAGCAATATGATATATATGCAGCCTCAATGACAGTATGAACGGACGCATACAGGCAGTTATATCTGCCAAGGAAGGCAATACAAAGTATTAGGATATTTTTTACAATTTTTTTTTTGTTTGTATACTTGAGTATAACAAACTTTTTCTTTAATATCATTAGTTCTGTTATCGTTATTAATGTTTATTAAAACCCGGACTGTACGTTAGTTTTTTAAGTTTTTTTTTTAAATTTAGTATAGAGTATCCAATGCAGCGTAATATGACGTTACGACAATAGTCACCAAAACCATCTCGTCATATTAAAAAATTACATCAAAAAGTAATTGAAAAATTTCAAATTGATCGTGATCAGTTCATTTCGCTCTTAAAAATTAACCAAAGCATGTACCTATTGACATGAATCGAAAAACAAAATGGTCAGGAGTCATGGTTCTTACCGTAAAATTATATTTGAGGAAAATTTACACACGAAATTATTGCACAGGGTGTTTTAAAATTAGGGTAAAAAAACAACCCCTCGATTAATCATGTATAATATGCAAAATACTAAAGTTTATAAAAAACTGAGTGTACAAATTAAAGTTGATATAATTATATACAGGTTGCTAAAAAAATCATGAAACTAGGTCTAAAAATAACAAAAATATAACACTTTAAATTTGACCAAAAATTCTCCCCTTGCGTTTTTTTGCATCTAAGTATATAATCAAGATAAGAAATTAGACAAATGATTAGACAAAAACAATAAATAATTATAAAATATAAAAAACATAAAGGAGCTGATTAGAAAATCACTATCTGTGAAATATGTGAAAGTCATGAATACCTCAGATAACATATTTCTGAATATTATTTATAATTTTCAAAGAAAATATAAATTTGTATAAAACATAAAAACACTGATTATATTGTAACCAAATCAATAAGTAATTTTTAATACACCACATACTCGAAATACTCTAATTTGAACAATATTTTTAAATACAACTTCAATATATTCTATAGATAAAAAAGTTTGCAACTGTATAAAATCAATTAAATATTGAATTTTTAATTTTAATTAATTATAAACAAACATCAGCATTTTCAATTTAAAAGTTGTGTTATTCTGCCAATAATAATATAATTATCAATAAAATCTATAGTAATATATAAAATCCTTAAGTGACTAACATACTAATTAATCACGATCCTGCTTAAACCATTCAACGTAAGCTCAATTTTAGCATACAGGTTGACTCTAGGGTGTAGAGGTTCGATAAGAAGGGATTTTTCGAAATTCCAGTCCCAAGAGGGTGAAACCACCCCTCAAATATTACAATATTTTTTATTTAAAAAACGGTCAAGTTTCCGAAAAAACGCTTAAACACGTATAAATATACGTACATATTTTAAGATTTTTTAAAAATGTATACAGGGTGTTTCGAAAAATCTGGCCATTGATTAATCACGATCCTGCTTAAAGCGCTTAACGTAAAAAGCTGATTTTTGGAAAACGGATTGACTTTAGGGTGTACAGGGTCCGGCAATAGTGCGTCGGGCATCTATCTGTAGCTCCTAGAATAAAAAACTTAAGAATTTTGTTTAAGTGCGAACCTAAAGTATGTGCCAGGATGTATTTCAAGAAAATATTTTAACTTCTATAGGGTGGCTCAAAAAAGTATGAGTGGACCTTGATGATTTTTTTTAAATGGAATACCCTGTATATTATTGCATTTTTGGCTTCCTTTCAGATCACTTTACATAACCCTAAGATATGAATAAATATATTTCGATAGTTTCAGAGATATTAAAAAATAAATAAAAAATATGTATTTTTCAGCCCTTCTTAAAAAAATTATTAAAAATACAAAAACTGTCCTGAAATAAAAACTATATTAGGTATTTACTTTAGATGGTCTGTACCTACTTTGCTATAAATATGAAAATCGTAAATTTTACAGAATTTTCAAAATTCTGCGCCAAACTTTCTAAAATTTAAAATAATTTTTCCTCGTTTTTTTAAATGGGACACCCTGTATATTATTTTTTCAGTAGACGGAGAATTAAAAAATTAACATTTTTTGTTTTTAGAGTATTTCAAAATGTTTAACGGTTTCGCAGATATTTGCGGTTTTATATTTCATATGGCATTTTCCACAGTAAATTTTTATCAAAGCCACCCAATGATTTTTCTCTCGTATTTTACCATTGAAAGCGCCATATGAAATAATACTGCGCTTATCTGCGAAACCGTTCAAAATTTTGAAATACTCTAAATACAAAAAATGCTCATTTTTTTAACTCTCCATCTAATAAAGAAATAATATACAGGGTGTTCCATTTAAAATAACAAAGAAAAATTATTTTATATTTTAGAAAGTTTGGCGTAGAATATAGACCATCCTGTATGATATACGATTACCATATTTCTAACAAAGTAAGAACAGACTATCTAAAGTAAATACCTAATATAGTTTTGATTTCAGAACAGTTCTTGTATTTTTAATAATTTTTTTAAGAAGGGCTAAAATATACATATTTTTTATTTATTTTTTAATATCTCTGAAACTATCGAAATATATTTATTCATATCTTAGGGTTATGTTATATTATTCATATCTTAGGGCTATATTAGGGTTATGTAAAGTGATCTGAAAGGAAGCCAAAAATGCAATTATATAAAAAAAATCCAGGTCCACTCACACTTTCTTGAGCCACCCTATAGAAGTTAAAATATTTTCCTGAAATACATCCTGGTACATACTTTAGGTTTGAACTTAAACAAAATTCTCAAGTTTTTTATTCTAGGAGCTACAGATGCTGACGCACTATTGCCAGACCCTGTAGAGGTTCGATATGAGGGGATTTAAGGGGGTGAAACCACCCCTCAAATATTAGAGTATTTTTTATTTAAAAACCGGTGAGTTTTTCGGAAAAACTCTTAAACACGTATATTTTATTTTGTTGTTTTACATATTTTAAGATTTTTTAAAAAATTATAGAGGGTGTTTCATAAAATATGACCATTGAGTAATCACGATTCTGCTTAAACTGCTTGACGTTTAAAGCTGATTTTTGGCAAACGGATTGACTGTGGGGTGTAAAGGTTCGATAAGGAAGGATTTCTCCGAGGGTTTCTCGAATGTCAAAATTCCAAGAGGGTGAAAACGCCCCTCATATATTACAATATTTGTTATTAAAAAAACGGTTAGTCTTTCGGGAAAACGCTTGGACACGCATAATTTATTTTGTTTTTTTACATTTTTTTACATATTTTTCGAAAGTTAAATTCCAGTTTGTATGTTAATGGAAATTCTTGCTTTGCTTTATCATCACTATTACAAATGATTAATTCGACGCGAACGAAGTCGCGGGTACACGCTAGTAATATAATAAATTAAAGTATTAAATTTTAAATATTTTGCCACTCTGTGCAATTCTACAATCGACTATAATAATTAGAAATCCAGCATTTATTATATACAATAATTTATTCACTATACTGTAATTATTTCTAATAAAAATAAGGAGTTGTAACATAACAATAAATTCTTTTTAATATTCCGTTTAAAAATATACAGGATGTTTCAAAAAATATATGCCAACTCTCGCGGGGAGATTCCTGACGTAAAAATATGATTTATTTTTCATATCAACATAGGTCCGATTCTGGGATAAATTCATCAGGGACGTGCATGTGGGTTATCACTGGAATATTTAAAAAAAAACATGTCCGCCACTGTCTTTTTTTATATTAAAATTGTGTAGGTTTAATGCCAATTAAAAGTTATCTCTTTATATTTTTTCGAATTCGGCCTCCTTGATGAGATAAACGCAATTCTTTTAATCACAATAATTAATAAAATTAAAATAAAATTAATAAATTATATATTTTTGCTAATTTATTATTAAATATTATTACTATTAGTTCAACCTACAGCAATTTCAAATAAAAAAAATAACGATAATTTTTTTTTAAAGGTTGCTATTAGATTTGGACCAAGGCAAATTAATAAAATTGCGTTTATCTCATCAAGGAGGCCGAAATCGACAAAATATCAAGAGACAACTTTTAATCGGCATTAAACTGCTTACACTATTTCGCTAACAAAAGAGAAAAAAAAGTCAGTGGCGTACATGCTTTTTTTAGAAAAATATTCCAGTGATAACCCATATGCACGTCCCTGGTGAATATGTCGACACTTTTTTAGCTTTAAAATATGTCGCATTTATAGTAACTTTTCCCGTCAAAATTTCATTCGAAACACTAAAAGTACTTGGAAGAAAATTGTAATAAATCGAAAAAATATTAAGACTTTAACACCCTGTAGCTACGAAACAAAGCAGAATCGGACCTACGTTATTATCAAAAATAAATCTTATTTTTATTACGTGGGAACTCTCCCCACGAGAGATGGCACATGTTTTTTGAAACACCCGATAAATTAATTTTAGAAACTCTATTTTTATTCGTATCTATTTCACGCTGCCCTAAATTCTTTTTTAAAAAATATTTTAACTTTAGAATAGATTTAGAATGATTCTAATAGTTATTTAGGTCTCAAGGGAATTATAAGGGAGTTTATTTTTTATTACCGAGGGCCTATGGCACGAGGAACAATAATTCCTCGAGGTTATTACTACTTTATAATACCCTTAGTACATATACATTGGTACAATTTTATTTGTTACTGAATTTAGTATATTTTGTTCCATTTTAAAACGACACAAATATTTAGGTTACTATTGCATTGATTGACCTGTTTATAAATTGACGGTTGTTTTCAAATCTAGTTTGGTTTGGTCTTTTGTCACACGTTTGTCACACGTTCGAGTACGTTTCCATTAAAATGGGGGAAATATTAAAAAAAGCTGAAGAAGCACGACAAGCATTAGTTCAACCTAAAAGTGAATCCATTTATCAAAAGGAATATAAAAGATACCTTCAGTGGCTCGGACAGAAAAATATTGTTGCAGGTGATGTCGATGAAACTGTTCTCTTGTAAAAGGTATAGCCGTATTAATATGGGAAAGCTGGCCGCCGCGGATTTTTTGACTCGCACTCAGGTGATCGATTTGGTGTCGAATTAAAATAATTCACCTAAATTTTTAGCTCTTCAATTCAAACGGTTTTCGAGATTTTCAAAAAAACCTGTTTTTTTCAATTTTATTTTTATTTTTATAGAAAAATTCAAAATTAATTAATGATGATTTTTTTCTAATTCTTAGAAGTCTAAGACAATCATATAAAGATCATATAATAATATGAATTTATTTTTTAGAATTTTTTGAAGTGGTGGAACAATATGAAAAAAATTAAAACTCACTTTTTTCTAAAATCTTCTCGGACTCATTTTTTTATAATAATCTTTATGTTTATTTCTGGCAAGGATGTATTTTTAATGAAACATTATTTTCTACTCACTTTTTTAAACTAAACAAAAATATAAGTTAGTTAAAACCTTTGAATAAGAAGACTTAGCCCACGGCCACACAGAAAGCGTTTTTTGCGTTTTTAGCGTGAAGCGTCTTTAGCGACTAAAACAAAATAACAGGATTATATAGGAGTGGCCACACCAAAAGCGTGTAACGTTCGGCGTGTCTCGCAAAAAACGCAAATGAAAACAAACCAGTTTGTTTTCTGTAGCGTCTTTAGCGTTTTCTAAGATGAGACCCCGTCATAGGCGGACGTTATATTTAATAATACAATAAAATAAATTAAATAGTACGCATTTTTTTTTCATTTTAGGGTACTATCTAAAAATATTTTTATATAGAACATCTACTGTTTAGGAAGATTCTATTAAATTCAAAAATTTGCAGAAAATGTTTGAAAAAGTGTAGTTTGAAATGTTGAAAAAGTAATAAATTAAAGGAATATTTTCTTACGCGTAAAAAGTGTTTTTTTTTAACAGAAACAAATAGTTTTTGACGCGTTAAAAATAGTTTTTTACGTGTAACAAATAGTTTTTTACACGTCAAAAATATTTTTTTTGGGTAAAAGCGTTTTTTACTAGAAACAATAAGTTTTTGACGCGTAAAAATTATTTTTTTTACGTGTAACAAATATTTTTTTTTGCGTAACAAAAGGTTTTTTACCAGAAACAATAAGTTTTTGACACGTAAAGAAATAAATTTTTACGTGTAACAAATAGTTTTACACGTAATAATTTGATTCACTTTTACAAAATTTGTATTAAAATATCAATATTTTTTATAAACACGTGGACTGCTCACAAATACACGTCGCGTCACTACGTATTTCTAAGCGGTTAACACGTTTAATTACAACGAACTCGTGTGTCAGGGACGTCTCACTAGCTCGTACGTCACGGCCTTGAATTTTTACTCCCAGCGCGCGTAAAAAAGTTTCACTCCAAAATGTTTCATAAATCATGTCCTAAAATTGCATTAGCAACTAGAAATGTTTACTATTCTATTATATAATTATAATTATTTATTATATTATATTATAATTATAACAAGTACTAACCACAACAATACTACAAAGTAAAAAAACTATACACATATAAACTAAAATTTGTAAAATAAATGGCAAATAATAATTATTATTTTTACACACACCACTGGCACTAGCAGCAGATTGTGTTTGTCTCCGAATATATGCCCCGGCCCGTCCACAATTCAATCCCAGCATCTTTTATCTTCGTTTCTTCAACGCTAACGGCGCCGATCTCGCCTATCTCTTTCTCACAGGATTGATTGTTGGACGGGCCGGGAATCCACTAGCATGCGACGTTACTAATTGACATCTTGATAGAAACTGCAGACCTGTCGCGTCTTTTGCGTGTTTTTAATGGACACAAATCGGAAAAAGCGCTTAAAACGGTAAAATCGCAAAAAGCGCTTGAGACGCAAAAAGCGCAAAACGCTAAAAACGCTTTCTATGTGGCCGTGGGCTAAGGAAGGAGCATAATGCTATCCATGTATTCATGCATGGTGGGCGGAAAAAGGACTCTAGGGTGGGGATCCTTGACAGTTCTGTTTGACGATTCATTTGACACATTTGAATTTGATTTGAAATTTTGTGGATTTGTCAGTCTTTACGGAGCTTATTTTATGTTAATTATTATTTATTCTACTACTGATAGTTGTATAAAGGTAGTAAATATGGATGGAAATTGTGGCACAATTTAAAATAACAGTGACACTATTCGCGATTTATCGAAAAAGACTCTAAAATAGGTGGATGTGTAGTGTGCGGTAGATCTCGACAAAAATCGAGTGAAATAATGGAACAACTTTTCGCTAGTAAGTGACTATACATATAATATACATTCGTGTAATAAACCGATTATTTATGAAATCCACTTAAATTAACTAATTATATATTTTTTTGGATTTTTGCTTTTATTTACTACTTGTCAAAGATTAGATGTCAAAGAATTTAGATACGTCAATTCGACTTACCTGCTTCAGTAGCGTATCAGATGTTTGTGTTAATAAATACTTATTATAACTTATCTTACAGTTGAGGGTTGGAACCTTTGGTGTTACACAGCAAAATAAAAACACTAAATCACCACAATACACCAAAACACTTTTACTTTTACACTGGACGCGCGTTTCGCTAACCATGTTAGAATCATCAGCAGATGATTATAAACTAAAGTACAATCTACAAGTTTATATACTCGCTCAGTGGGCACCGAGTGGGCGTGGCAAAATCTAGCCAACCGAGTCAGAGCCAACTGAGCATAACAGTTAGATTTCCGCCACTAGAGTAGTAACAAAGAACTTGAAGGAATTGGACCGTTGACTCTGTTCATACTATCTTTACATTTATTAATTCTGATGCTTTCATATGCATCTAATTGCCTGTAATTTGAGACTTGTTTAATTAATTTTAAATTATTAAGATCTATACAATGTTCATTATCGACAATATGTTCGGCAACGCAAGATTTATCCGGTTTACCATATCTTATCTGAGCTAAATGTTCTTTAAATCTAGTTAATATTGATTTTCTAGTTTGCCCAACATATTTCTGATTACAATCTTTACAAGAAATTTCATAAATACCCGACCTTTCCAGTGGAGGTGTTTTATCCTTTGGATTACCTAATAATTGTTGTAATTTATTATTAGCACTATACACAAGTTTATAATTTACATTCTTCAAAATTCCTTTTAGACCACGGGATAACTCTCTATCAAACGGCATCGAAAAATATTTAGACGTGTCTTTCTCCACTTGAAAAGTCGAATTTTCAGAAATCATTAACCTATACCTACGTTTTCTAATTAATTTATCAACTAGTGAAGGAGAATATCCATTACACTCAGCTACATTCCTAATGTAATCTCTTTCTATTTCATATCTTTCTTTGGAAAGTGGGAAACTAAGTTATCTATGAACTAGGAAATTTAAACTAGCCATTTTATGTTCAACACTATGATGTGATTCATTAGGAATATATCTGCGTGTGGTCGTATTTTTCCTATAGATATCAAATTCCAGGCAATTATTAGTATTTCTAATAACTAATACATCTAGAAATGGTAATCTGTCGTTGTTCTCAATTTCATGCGTAAATTTAATGGAACGCAAACGATTATTTAACTTAGAAATAAAATTATCTATGGTGTCTGAATGTGTGTCAAAAACAGCAAAAATATCGTCCACATACCTAAACCATACTCTTGGAAAATACTCAAACTGATTCTTAGCCTCCACTTCAAACCTGCTCATGAATAAATTAGCCAAAAATGACAATGGATTACCCATTGCTGTACCTTCCCCTGTTCAAAAAAGTTGTTATTAAATTGAAAACAATTTTGTTTCATACGTAACGATGTAAGCTCAATATATTCACTCACAGTTTTGTTGTCGAGACCATTTGCGTTCAGTAATTCCTTTAAGTAGCCTAAAGTATGTGGAATTGGAACACTTGGGAACAACGAAGATACATCAAAGGAGACCAAAATTTTAATGTCATGCAATGTTATATCTTTAATTTTGTTAATGAATTCAATTTTTCAACAAATTTTTAAGAATGTCAATTATAAACTTGTGTATGGTGCTAACAATAAATTACAACAATTATTAGGTAATCCAAAAGATAAAACACCTCCACTGGAAAGATCGGGTATTTATGAAATTTCTTGTAAAGATTGTAATCAGAAATATGTTGGGCAAACTAGAAGATCAATATTAACTAGATTTAAAGAACATTTAGCTCAGATAAGATATGGTAGACCGGATAAATCTTGCGTTGCCGAACATATTGTTGATAATGAACATTGTATAGATCTTAATAATTTAAAATTAATTAAACAAGTCTCAAATTACAGGCAATTAGATGCATATGAAAGCATCAGAGTTAATAAATGTAAAGATAGTATGAACAGAGTCAACGGTCCAATTCCTTCAAGTTCTTTGTTCCTACTACTCTAGTGGCGGAAAACTAACTGTTACGCTCAGTTGGCTCTGACTCGGTTGGCTAGATTTTGCCACGCCCACTCGGTGCCCACTGAGCGAGTATATAAACGCTCAACTTGTAGATTGTACTTTAGTTTATAATCATCTGCTGATGATGCTAACATGGTTAGCGAAACGCGCGTCCAGTGTAAAAGTAAAAGTGTTTTGGTGTATTGTGGTGATTTAGTGTTTTTATTTTGCTATAACTTATCTATTTTTATAACAATTTTAATAACTACCAACATTTATTCACAACGTAAAATAAATAAAAAATTATAGAGTCTACCACACGTCTACCCTACATCATAGTTTTACATTTTTTCAATAAAATTAGAACGGCACTGATAAACCGGAAGTCCGCCATATTTGAGGCCCATCGCAGTGGACCTAAGATTTTTGATATACTCCTTCCTTAGTCTTCTTATTCAAAGGTTAAAACAGAAGATTTTAGAAAAAAAATGAGTTTTTAATTTTTTTCATATTGTTCCACCACAAAAAATTCTAAAAAATTCCTGAGTGTAAAGAAGTATAAAAGACATTTTCTGGCGATTTTTAGCGAGTGACATTTCAGAAAGGTTAAAAAAATGAAGATTTTAATTTTCTTTCCTCCGCTAAAAATCGGCTTTTTGCATGTTTAAGAATCATGATCCTATTATTTTTTCATGTCTTAGACTTCTTAAAGAATTAGAAAAAATCATTAATTAATTAATTTTGAATTTTACTATAAAAATTAAAATAAAATTGAAAAAACAGTTTTTTAAAAAATCTCGAAAACCGTTTGAATTAAAGAGCTAAAAATTTAGGTGAATTAATTAATTAATTTAGGTGAATATTATGATTCGACACCAAATTGATCCCCTGAGTGCGAGTCAAAAAAGCCGCGGGGACAGATTTCCCATATTAATCCGGCTATACCCTTTATTATATCGTATGATCGAATAAAGACGGCGTCAGCGATGGCTATGAAATGAAGATCGCTGTCATTTTATATGTATATGGGAAATGTCATCGATCTTCATTTCATAGCCATGGCTGGCGCCGTCTTTATTCGATCATACGGTATGTGACATTAACGATGTAAATAAATTATTATAGTAGTTAGATGAGTATCCATTTTTATTTTATATTACTTAAAATCTCTGTTATATTTCATGGATGTTACCTATAAAAAAACAGAGGGATTTATGGCATTTTAATTCCCGTTAATAATGTCCCAAAAGAATTATGATTCTAGTTATAGTTAGCGTAACCAAGGCGATATATTCTTATATTAATTCAGTAAGAAATAAAAATAGTAATAGGTATAATAATAAATTAACACTCGAGAGCCTGTTTTAAAAATAAGCCTTCATTATTTCTTAAATAGAAACCAAACAACTGGAAATGTTGTTTTTTTTTCTACGCAAAATTTGTGAGTACGCCACTGGTTACTACAATACACTCTTTGTGGTTGATTTTCCAGATTTTATCATTTTATTGAATTATTCGTTTGGGGAAATCTATTTTTATTCATGGCAAGTAAGATTTTAAAAATAGCAGTTTAAAACTTATAAGATACATGTTTTTTAGGCTACGTTATTCTGAAAATTTCCCTTTCTATTAAATAACAAAAACATTATTTTTTGAATGAACACTTTATTTTTGGTACATCCAAAAGAAATAATATAATATTATAATTATAGAGAAAAATAGTATTCATTAAAACTACTCAATCTTATCTATTTAGAAATAAATATAAAATGATACAAAAATATTTTCTAGTTACTTACTTTTCATTTTCTGTATTTCACCAATCCTGTCTGATGAAATCAAACTTCGTCATTCATAATAACAATTCACTAATACATCTTTTTTACTGGAAAAACACAATATTCAGTATTATATCACATCTAATTATCTACTTAAATCGTTTTTAAAAAAATCTCACTAAATCCTAGTTGAATGTAATTTTACTTAAGTAACTTTTGATAAAACACAATCGTGCTAATCCTTTTTGCGCTATTCTTTTACGATATTTGCTTTTCGCGTGGTAAAATTCTTATCTAAAGTGCCTAATTTTTGATAATCTCTTTTGAAAAAAAATCTGCTCCAAACGTACTGTGGTTATTTATTTGAAAATGAGGTTAAGTTTAAGTTGGTTTAAGCGCAGATGGCTTATTTCATCTAGCGAACCCTGGTAGTTATCGTGGGAACGTACAGTTCGAGGCTAGTAGATATTTATAGAATATGTTTACTAAGTTAAAGGTTTATACGCCAGCTGGCAGCAGGCGTTTAGTAATTTCCTCGTTTATATATTCTTAAAGTTGTCCGTTGTCCAACCGACTAGACAAAATGTGCTGCTAACTGGAGGACAAATCGTGAACCTTTCGGGGCGGAGTCAAAAATATCGATTATTTTCGTTTTTTTTTCTCAGAGTAATGTAATAATATAGCCCGGGTTTCTGTGAACTTTAATAGTGATCAGCTGATTAAGAAATTTAAACGAAACTTTTATTTTATTGTAAATTGTGGATTATTTTTGACTGTTATTTTAAGAATTCTAAACCGTATTAACAAAGAAATTATTATTTCGATATGTTGGTACATTATTTACAATTTATGTTAATGCTAATTGGCTGTTAATTAATATTTAAAAAAAAGTTACATACCTATTTTAATTTGATTTAATGCAGGTTTGTAAAAGAATCATTTCATTCTTAGATTATTTTATTCTAAATTGAGTGCTTTACGAATTTTACGATATTTTTTTGAAAACAAAACTTTTACATTTTTGATGCTAACTAATTGGCAGGGTATTATTGGTATGGAAATTAGCAAAGAAAGAAAAGAATTGGCAATAACTTGTAATTTTTCGAAAAAAACATATTATACCTATCGCTGAAAAGCTTAAAAAATGGCGCTTTTTATGAAGTCATGGCCAACTATGGTTTACTAAAAAAACATATGTTTGTGTCATATGTCAAAAATGACAGACTTTAGAAAAAAAAACAGAAAACACAAACTCATTAGGTATGTGATTTTCTACAACTTTTATCTGAAAACTTTTTGTCTAAAATACCGTATGATCGAATAAAAAGGGTCAGCGAGGTCAGCGATGGCTATGAAATGACGATCAATGATATTTCCCATATAATTTTATATATAAAATGACAGCGAGCTTCACTTCATAGCCATCGTTGACGCCGTTTTTATTCGATCATACGGTAGATTATAATGGAATTAGTGACAAGTTTTAAAATAGCCAAAATTTGTTTTTTTCGAAATATCTAATAAGCCTTGAACCTCTCCGAAAAATCCGAAAGGCGCATATTTATGACCCCACAAAACTGCAATACTTTCCCCATTAACCGACTCTCTATCTCCAGTAGTTTCCTAGATGCCCATAGAGAACATCGTAGGAAACTCACCCTGTATAGTATTTTGAAACTAACTATTATTATTATTTAACTAGTTTAATTTGATTAATAAGGCTAGATTAATTTAATTTCAAAAAATTTGATCAGCTTTTTTTTCGTATATTCTGCTACCAGAAAACCAAGATTATATGATAACGCACTTTTCAACGAAGTTGAAGGAAGATAATAGTGTATCTATCACAATACTTAATAGAACTACTACAATTATTACAAGAAAAACAAAAAGAAGAAATACCCAAATACCGCTTCACCTACTACTCAACTACAAAATAAACGAATATAATCTCTTAAAAACACTACACAACTACTTATTCTTGTATTCTACACTGAACAAATTATCAAACTTACTAATATATCAAACAAAAAGAAAAAATAACAAAATTATCCCTTCACCTTCAGAAAGAAAAAATACCTCGAAAATTATCTAAACAAACATTTTTATTTCTTATCAGTGAGAAGCATCGGCCTTGTCGGCCTTGAAGAATTTGTCGAATGGTCGAATTGTATAATTGCCAGCTTTTATAGCATATCTAATAGACAAAAAGTATCTGGTCGATTAGTAACCAATTGGCAGAGTCCGAAAATTATCGATTTTTATTTTCTCTGTTTTTATTGGTAGCTTCAAAATTCAGAGTAACAAAAAATATTTTTCTGTAGGGAAACCGGTCCTGCCATCTAGTAGTCTTAGTCCATAAACGTCTTAGGTTGATCTACTTTAAAAATATATATACAAGGGTAATTTAAAGGTAATTTACATTGAATAAAAAGATTCGGGAAGGAGCAATGACTAAAGAATACCAGGACTAAATATAATAACACCGGACACTAGGCCGGGGCGAAAAAAAGCCAAATTTTTTTTTCAAATAATTATATGTCATAGAGAAAAAAAGTTGTGTGGTGGGTCAAAAATTTTTGGGATTTTTAAAATGATTTTTAGCCGCGCCCCTGGGGGATGAAAGGGGTATTTTTTATATTTCAATATTTTTTGACGTCATATCGAAAAGGCGATTTTATTAATGATAAAAATAAAGCAGATTTTTTTTATTCAGTTTACTTAATTTTTTAACCCCGCCCCGCTAAGGTAAAATATATCGTATTTATGGCTGCACCAGACCAGAAGTGCTAGATGAATATCTCGTCCGCCGCGCCGCAAAAAAACGGTTTTCGGGGACATCAAGGAACCACGCAACCGCATCCAAATAAAAACTATTTTTGCTAGTTATGGAAATTCATATTAAAAGACCACTGTAATGGTTGATTTGGTTGCTTCACACCAACTAACTACCGCTGCGCCATCTCCTTGCAGACCTAGACGGACACACTAAATAGGACCTTATTATGGACCTTATTCTTACTCTGGTCCTATTGGATCTATGCTGGCAGCCAAGGGCGGATACAGAAATTTATTTTAGGGGGGACCCAAATAAAAATAAAACAAAATATGCCTTTTAGGGCGCCATTTTTAACCCAAAAGCCTAATATTTAACACAATTTACAGATTTTAGAGGGCCCGGACCCCATGGGCCCCCCTCTGTATCCGCGACTGCTGGCAGCATGTGAATCGAGACCAGTTGTAAATTTTCATAAAATAGACACAACTTTATGTCATGTCGATGAAAAAGAGCTTAGCACAGACCAGCAATATCTATACCGTATATGTGTTGCTGTCCCGAGATGGAATCTGCCCTGACAGTTTATCTGAGAAAGATTCGGGAAAGATGAGTCATGCAAGATGACTAACAACGGCAAACCCATTACTGCGATTATATATTTCCAAAGACTTGCCTTCAGAAAACTTAGTTTTACTGTCTACGTTTGTCTTGCAAGTTTATGCTCTTGTCTGGTTTTCTATAAAGACACAGCCCGGCTCTCAGAATGGCTCTGTGCATTTGTGGCAATTAGAACACAAATCAAGACAGTTTCCTGATAAAATGAAAACTATTATCAACCAGATAATTTCTAGAAATGGCTATTTTGCCCACCCCGAGAATATTCTTCTAGTGATGCTATCCGATGAAAGACCACATATCAGAGAACTCAGACTCAGACGAATTTTGATAGCAAGAGAAGCACCGCCCAGACTGAGGGTATTTAGAGTTCCCAAAATAAATTTCTAGGCCCAGGAATATACAGAGTTGATCGATTGGAGCCAATGTAATGTCACAGGGCCGCCTCTGACAAAGCACATAAGTGATCACGATTTGAGAGAGGCAATATTAAAGCAAGGCCTTCATAATTCCCAAAACAATCAAATTTTCATGTCACACTCAGGCGGTCGAGCGCTGTGTGAAATTAGTGACTAAGGTATCTAGTAAGGTATTTGGTGAAGAATCAAGAGATAGCTACATTCATGTCAAACTAGAAGCAAGAAGTTTTTTTACTAGAATTTGAAACCAAAAACAGCAGTATTTTCCGAGTAAGAGACCGAAAACAGATTAATAGATCGAAATTTGTATAAAGGGAGGAAGAAGGGGGCGCCACAGTGATAGAAAATGCAATTCTAGCAGTTCAAAATTATGTAGGCAATTCTGGTAATGTTTTTATTAATAAGGCAATTCTGGTAATGTTTAAATTAAATAATAAGTATATTCAAGTTCAAAATATTCATTTCTAATTTACTATACAGCATTGTCCATGTAAATGATAAGATAAATATATTTTGTTAATTCTGAGTCATTCTAAAGCACAATGGATAAGTTTTAACACTATTACGGCCATTAATTTTGAGTTTGATATTTTGACATTTTCAGAGGGGGAGGGGCGCGGTCAAACTCATTTTTTTTTTCAAAACGAAAAAAGCAATTTAAGTTTTAATCAAATCCACACACTTTTAAAAAGTATTGTCAAGACTTAAATATAGGCCAATCTTGCCCGGTTTACATCAAATTGGGAAAAAATCATGTAAAATATAATTCTAGTAAACCAATTTGATGTAGATTCAAGGGAATCGTTCGCGTATACGTTGACCTGAATATGTTCTTATGATAAACATTGTTAATTAAACAATTAAAATCAGGTCGATGTAAGCGTGGTGTTTCAGGGCTAGCTCGTACTAAATATCGGTGCTGGAAATATACAAAGGAGATTTTTGAGCACGTACCCGCCGATAATTGGGACGAGCGGAAAAATATAAAATAGTGTGCTGAAGACAGGAGGAGGTAGTAGGTTAGTCCATCGATGTGAGTCGTATTATACAGTTAGTAATTCGCGTCATCAGTCCGTTAGCAGAAGACAGCGCAGACTGAAGATGTTCCTGTAAGTACTTAGTTAACTAAACCATTAAGTCTTGGCATTCCCCAAAATTGTATTATACTGTGAACTTTATGTTAAATAAATGTGTATTTTGTTCAATGGTTGTTTTGATTGAGAGAGAGAACCTGGTATAGCGACCCTAGCAAACAACCCCTCAGCTAGGTCGCGACATATGGTGGAGGCCCAGCCACGCTTTTAAAAGTATGACAAGATAAAAATCCAAAAATGTTTTTTTCGCCCCGGCCTACCCGACACCCAGATTGTTACCATACCTCCAAACAGTGCCGTGGCATATATTTTTCTTAATATAGCTGTTCGAAGAGATATTTATATTTTTGATAAATCTTTTGACTACGCCTATGGTGTATGCGGTGGTATCATACTAATTAATTACGAAAAAAAAACGTATTAAAATGTTAACAAAAGGTACAAAACTAGTATCGATGTATAGCACATATCAAGTACATGTAATATCAGAAATATAATTATCGAATTCAATAAAAAAACGCGCTAGAAAGAGTACAATTCAGCAGTTTGCCATAAGAAGAGGTTTCTTCACAAATCAATGTAGATTTTAGTTTTAGTTCTTGTCTAGCTATTGTACTTGTAACATTCAATTGCTGTTCCGTAAAATAAATTTAAGTTTATTCCAAAATTTGTGTTTTTTAAAAATACATCTTTCTGGGACTGAAACGTAACTGGCGTTACATATCCTTGTATTCTTTAGTCACTGGGAAGGAGCAAAAAAAATAAGATACGCTACTGAAACACCTAAATACACAAGTAGTAACCTTTGAGTAGTAACTAAAAGCGTAATTAATTCAAATTAAATTATTTAAAATAGCTATACAAAATGTCATTTTCTATTTTCAATACTTTTGAATAAATATTTTCTATTTTGTATTTTAAATAGAAAAAAATAAGCCAAGTTCTATCTTAAAAAGAAAACAATGATGAAGTAAATTTTTAATATATGATCAGAGAGTACAGCTAGGTACTGTTTTTGGATATGATATCGTTTTACAATGATATTGTACTACAAAATTATTGAGCAGGATGTTTTCCCGCCACATCAAATATTTGAATCATACTACTTAGAGACGAAGACGTATGCACTTTTCAGCAAATTTTTATTTATTTATGTGCACTTGATCGGCGTGGTATTTATTACAGGCACAGAGCACAGGTAACATAGTGTTCAATGGTATCTGTGGTTTTTAATAGAATTTATTTCTTTAATTAGGGAATTTTTCCTGGTACTCTTTTTGTACTATCGTTTTTCTTCAACTCTGTATAAAAAGTGCAATAAGAATACTGAAATAACTGAAAATGATAAAGTGTTAATAATAGAGAATACTGAATCCCATTTCCTAACCAGCCAGCTGGTGGGACTAACCCCCCTTGCTCCCATCACCCCTAGTTGTGCCACTGATTATTATCATCATTTTCAGGTTATTCAACCATTTACAATTATGGTGTAGCCTCCCTTACATATTTAGATACTCTCTTTGTAATTGGGTTCATTGTTGTCTATAGTTGACTATGCCGGCCCAAGTTATCCCTGCTAATTTTCTAATGTCATGGTCCCATCACAGGTTTGGTCTTTTTCTAGACCTCTTAAAAGATTAGGTTTCTATAGAGAAATTAGATGTCATTGTATAAAACTATACATAGTTAAGTTGCAAAAAATGTTCAAACCAAAACACATATACTTGGGCATACGAGGCTTTGGGCCTTAAGCTAAACATCGACAAAACCAAAATCATGTGCCCTCCCCCAGAAGATCACAACAATGCTATAAAAATCGGAGAAGAACTATTGGAATATGTGGCGGAATTTAATTACCTCGGCAGTTTGATTTCGGAAAAGGTCAACATTGACTCTGAAATTCAGCACAGAATTAGCAGCGCCTCAAGAGCATTCTGGAAATTAAAACACATGGTTTTCTACAATCATGACTTGAGTACAAAAACGAAACTTGCAGTGTATCGATCAATTATAATCCTCTCTATGTTAAGGAGGGTCCACATTTAGTAACATGTTATATAACATTGCTATTTAACAAGCTACATGTAACATGTTAAAAAACCGGGAGCCGTCCACATTATAGTTTTCGTAGTCATGAATCGTTTTGGCGAGAAAGAGATTCAGCTCGCAGCAGCGGCGTGCGTAATTATTTTTGAACTAAGGGAAAGAAAGTCGAGAAAAAAAAGCGGTTTTGAGTCCGCCATAACCTACCAGCAAGATCTAGATACAGTTGAACTCAATTAGCTTATCATTTCAATACTTGCCTCGGCTGTTTCTCGTGGTGTGTTTCTGTCTTTTAAAAATATTAATAATTTACAGTACGTCTAGTCTGCTGGATCTGTGTCTATGAAAGGAATACGGACAAAAAACATTTAAATAAACAGCAATATATTCTATACGTCGATTTGACGAGTGCGTCACCGCAAATCGCTCCGCCCCACGGTGTGGTATTAGCATGCAAAAGGTGATCGAACTTCGAAAAAGCAAATGTGTTTAAGATTTCCCAAAAAACGATAAATGATAAGTTAAATCATGTCTGCCATGAATGGCGTTGCTATGGGTGTGTTTAGTTGCATTCATTCGTTTCAACGAAACGTCAAAGTTGTTACTCCTCACAGATAAGAGGAGTGTGGCTAAATTTTATGTTTAAAATTATAAATTGTTGTTGTTCTTGTGCTCTTTTTACGTTTATATTATTGTTTTGATTGAAAATGGTTCAGCAAGCTGCAGGTATGTATTCTACAAAAACGTATTATTTATTTTGATATTCTCTATACTAACGATTTTTTTTGCAACTAAAAGTTAGGCGTTCAGAAAATTTGATTAAATTTGTGACATTTTTATTATACTTAGAGATTTAGTTGCGCATTTCGAAGAATTCAGCATATTGTCTACGTTTTACTTAGTAAACATTGGGCTTTCATACAGTAAAATAAAATACTGCGACTTTTTGCGATTTTGCTGATAAAATGAGAAAAACATTTTTGGTTTTCTCTAATTTGTCAATCAGTGATATACTAATGCGAGGTGTAAACCGCGATGGCATTGTTGTGTACAAAGCGATCGCATTAGTGCCATTAGCAGTATAGCACAATTTGGCATTAGTAGCGACTTTAGTGGTATGGGCATTGCTCGCGGATCAGTCGTAGCATTAGTAGTATTAGTTGCGATATTACTACTGGCATTAGTGGCATTGACCGTGGAAACACTGGAACAGTGATTTGTCTTTTTTTTTAGAATCGACGAATTATCCTTTATTTTGTTCATATTATTTCCTCTTTAATTGAAAATAGCAATAATTTATATAAGGTCTACATAAAAAAATTTCGATCAACTATCTGTGTCAAATACCCCACTGTGGCGCCCACTCATTTTATTGGCTACTTGCAAATTTGTCGAATTTTTATTGATGGGACGCGTCGTCTATTTTTTACGAAAAACATCGAGAGAATATCGTTTCCCCTCTCACGGATACCCCGTAGCTACAGAACGGACAGCGGTACTGTAAAAGCAAAAGCAAACCATTTTGAATTATCCATTTCATCTAAACCATGCAGTTCCTGATTTCAGGGGCGCAACTAGACACCGACTTTTGGGGGGCTCAAGCCCTGAGACTTCTAAAGTTATACAGGGTGTCCCAGAAATAAATGCAAGTATTTTAAGGGGTGGTAGATCTCGATAAAAAAAACATATTTTCTCTTTATCGTCTTTCAAATAAGTCAAAAATAACGGAGTTATTTTACTTTGAAAATTTCCAAAAAAAAATGTGCTAAAATTTTAAGAACCACTGGATCATTTCTGGATTTTCATTCTTGTAAGTTTAATCTAATACCTATGTTGCCCTATTATCAAGAAATTATGTTTTTTAACCAAAAACTAAAAAAAAATTTCGAAAATATTTTTTAAAAAATTTCGAATTTTCAAAAAAAAATTTTCATGAAAAAAACCTCACGCGTGTTTCTGGGGTTAAACTATACTACCAGTTAAAATACTTGCACTTATTTATATACAGGGTGGGTTAAATTGGACGCTTTTAAAGGGAAACGCCCTATTGTATAGGAGATAAGCGAAAACTAATGTCGGTCTCTAAAGGTCAATTTTTATCAAAAACATGATAGTAAAAGCCGCACATCGATATCTGTTACCGTTACGGGGTGTTTTTCAAAAATGTTAAATTTTTAACAAATCGCTATAACTTTTTGCTATGGAAAATTTGGTATTTTTATGTCGGAATTTAATGGTCAATAGTTTTTTAAATTAACAATTTAAGAGTTATTAACAGAAAAATTGATTTCTTGTTTGAGACACCTGTATATTTTAATTTTCTGAAAATAATTTAAAATTGCTGCTTTAAAAAATAGCACACTTAATATTTTGTTATAGTCCCCTTCGAAAATTTGGAATTTTTAAAAGTTTGCCACTTTTAACTAGTAGGCTTTGGACCCCTTATTGATGATCTGCCCTAATGGAACTCGAAACACATATTTTTTCAGCAAAACGAGGTACCGCCTCAGAACACTGAAGTTATCAGCAAATTTTTCCAGCCAATTTCGAGAATAATGAATAGCTAACGAAGATCTCAGCCGTTGGCCGTCGAGGCCGCCGGACTTAGCGCCTATGAATTTTTCTGTTTGCGGAAGAATAAGGGTTCTTATTTTCATATTGCCCGTATAATCTAGGCAAGAATTAGAAGTACTTAGAGGTTATGCGAGGGTATCTTTCATCTCCACTGAGTTAATGAATTCCGCGAGAAATGTTCAAAAACGGTCCCATCTGTCCATTACAGAAGACGTTCATGTCGAACACCTGTAGCAAAATCTCATGTTTTGGTTTGTCATTTATTTTTATTGTTATTAGATATAGTTTAAATGTGTTGATGTAAATGTGTAAATTGTTATAAAATTCTGCATCTCATTGCAAATATTATTTTAGTTTTAATTGCTGCTCACAGCTAGAATTTTTTTGTATAACAGTGGGCGCCGTTCAAAGCGTACTTATTCAAAATGGACGATTTTTTAAAATCTATCTCGAAGATAGTATATTATATCTTTGGAAAGGTAAGTTTAAATTATTTTCAATGAATTAAAAATATACAGGGTGTCCCATATAAAAAAATCCAATTTTCTGTTGATAACTCTTAAATTATTAATTACGTAAAAAAGTTGCTTGTAAAAAGGTGCTTTGTAAATGTTTTCATAAAAATACAACATTTTTCATATCAAAAAAGTTACAGCGATATGTTAAAAATGCACATTTTGAAAAACACACCGTAACTCCGAAACGGTAACAGATATCGATGTGCGGTTGTAGTTGTAGTTGTGTTTACCGTCATGTTTTTGATAAAAATTAAGCTTCAGTACACCGATATTAATTTTCATCTATCTTCTCTAGAAAAGGGTGTTACCCTGTAAAAGAGTCCAATTTGGCCCAACTTGTACATACGCTTAATCTATGGACATTTTTTAGATTTATTATTTGGAAATTGGTTAACAAATTATTTATGACGTTAGAGAAAAAAATGCATGTTCTATTTAGAGTAAAAATTACTTTTTGTGCCTCACCTAAAATGTCAAACGTACGCAAAAAAAACATTTTTTCTCAAAACAATATCAAAAACTTAAAAATAATATCAATAACCTTGGTGATCAACCATGAGAACCTGACGATTGTTGCTCAACTTTGCTCGTATAATCGCACTATATCACGTGGTTTTATTGAATCGCACCAAACATCTGGTAGGGCTAATTTTGAAGTTGGGGGGCTAAGCCCCCCTTAGCCCCCCCTAGTTGCGCCTCTGCCTGATTTGCATTTCTTTTGTTCCCGCTGGAACTGGCCTATTAGATTACGCATTTTTTCTCAACTTTTTCTGTTTCCAAATGCATACTATGAAATGAAAATCGCTGTCATTTTATATGGAAAATTATATGGGGAATGTCATCGATCGTCATGTCCAAGCCAACTGGACGGGAGGCCGACGGGACGCAGTTTTTTTTTCGATCATACGGTATTATTGACCAGTAAATAAACAAACCAATATCAGCTCACCACACTAAGATTCTGTGGCGCACGTCCCTGAAAATATGAGCGGCTAAACTAGAAATTTAGCAAGTGTGGACGCGTTGTTTCATGTTACAATAGCAATGTTGCACAACATCTTTTGATCTTTACCGACTACAAATGGATAACATCTAGCAAGTTATATAGCATCGAAATTTGGTTAATATAACTAAAAAATATGTAACATGTTATATAACTTTGCTATATAGCAGTGTTATATAGCAAGTGTGGACCGTCCTTTTATGGGAGCGAAACCTGGGTGCCGATGCCGTACCGACGACACATGAACGCATTAAACAAGTTGCAACAGAGACACCTTAGACAACTCTTAAGAATCCGGTGGTTCCATCATGTCTGAAACGTATTGGTCCTTGAAAAAGCTAACTGCGAGAGTATTGAAGTCATGGTTACAAAATCCCGCTTAAGATGGGCTGGTCACGTATGCAAAATGCAAGAAAACCGCATACCAAAATCTCTGCTTTACGGTGAGCTTGTAGACGGCAAGAGAAGGCCGGGTGGACAACTCAAAAGATTCAAGGACATTTTCCATGAAAACTTAAAGGGGATTAACATGCAGAATATGAGTGGGAAGAAGCAGCTCACAATAGAACCGAATGGAGAAGAACTGTAAACTCAGTTAACAGCGACAACCAAAAAGTAAAGAGGCATCAAAGCAATGAGATTTTTGAATGACCGGAGTGCAGTAGGCAGATAACATCACGTATCGGGCTTTTCAGTCACAGAACAGCTCATGAAAGAAAACGCCTTGCGTGACCATATCTGATGCGTGTCGAATACTCGTCAGCGAGTAATGGCAGTATGTATGTATGTATGCATAGTTAACTTAAAAAATATTAGAAACATTTTTTAGTGAAATAAATGGATTGGTATGGAAGTCATCTGCTTTTTTTCTATCATCGTCTGTCGAAATCTTACCTGAGAAAAAAAACAGAGTTTATATTTTACAGCCTTCCTCTGGAATTCGCAACCATGCCACTGTTAATTTCAATACTGCCACAATATCCTTCTAGATTTACTACCTCTGAACAAAACTAAATGCAGTAGAATAAATAATAAATTACATAAAATAAGCTCAGAAGAGCGCAACAAATCCGCAAAATTTCAAATCAAATTCAAATGTGTCAATTGAAACGTCAAACAGAACTGTCAAAAATGGGGTTTCATGATGTCGATTCTGTCCCTAGTGCATTAATACTTGCATATAGCATTATACTCTTTCCCTAATATTTTTTTATTCAAAGTTAACTTAACGAAAAATAGCATATTTTGTTTGTAGAAAATGTTATTTTACTGTTGTGTGACACACTTTTTCCTCTATCGAGGTTGAATAATGCACGGAGACATGCAACACCTTTTTTTATTGAACTAGAATGTCTGTAATGCACGAAACATAGGTCGTTAATAAGTTATTTAAATATACATAAAGGCTTGGCGCTATATAAAAATGAAAGAAAACAGTTGTTAATAATTTGGTTATCATTAATACAGGGTGAGTCCTAAATAAGTGCTGATGTTTTTAGGGATGTTATATTTCGATCCCAGGAACACGTGGATGGATATTTTTTTTCTTTTTTTTAATTTTCAGTTAAATTACATAATATCTTCCTAATATGGCAACATAAATAACAAACAAAAAAATGCTTAACGTTTCGGAAAGTTTATCTCTTGCCATCGTTGGAAGCAAAAAAAAATACAAAGAATAAAGAGAAAAAAAAATTATTTATTTTTTTTCAAAAATTTTTTTTTGTTTTTTTTTTATTTTAAATAGTTTTTTTCTTTATTCATTTTATTTTTTTTGCTTCCGACGAAGGAAATAGATAAACTTCCCGAAACGTTAAGCATTTTTTTGTTTGTTAGGCAAATTTTTATAACTATAAACCTAACTTCTGACAAGTAGTTTCCGTTTGGGTTTAACGCAGAAGTGTTTACAAAAAATAACTATTTTATTTTGTAGATTTTCTTGCAGTGGCGAATTACCCATATAGGATTTTTTGGAGAGATGAATCCGCCACATAGGTATAGACATTTCTTACTCTTGATTGTGTGAATAAACACCAAAACAATTGATGTTTCTATTTGAATAATAAAAGTATTTTTACAGGCTTACCTTACATTTGCCTATTTTTTTAGTTTTGTCAGATGTTGACTGTTTTGAGTAAAATCTCAAATGAATTAGATAACATAAAAATTAAATCAGCTGATCTGTATAAATGTAGGTCAAACGTTGACTATTTACATATCTAATAGAGGGCGCTGATTCTAAACTGTTTAAAAACTGCTATAATTGTTCAAAATTTAGCTCCATTATTTCAGTTTGCTAAACTGTTAAAAATGTATCTAAAATATAGTAGACGTTGTTGCACTATACTTAATAGTAATCTACAATGATTAAAAAATCAACAGTGAATAAAATTAATTTAATGAATAAAGTTTTATTTGAAAAACGGAAAAGAAAAAAATATAGAGCTTTTTATCGAGATCTACCAGCCCTGAAAATATTTGCACTTATTTAAGACTCACCCTGTATAGTAAAACAATAGTTATTTATGATATAAGTGCTAAAAGTGGTATTTTATTTTGTGAGAAGGGAAGCTTACACAAAATAAAATCACTTTTAGCACACATATCATACACTATTTTTTCTACAAACTAGTTTATGCTCGTATATATCAAGGTATTATTACTTTTTACGTTAATGAATAATTCGTAATATGTCATTCTGAAATCAAATTACATAATTAATTTATGTAATTTGATTTCAGTTTTATATAAAGTTTATGGTTGCTAGGGTAATTGAAACGCTTCAGTGTTAAAAGTAAATCGTGTGACATACTTTTAGCACAAGTGGCTATATAAAAGTAAATGACTTTTACCATCAGTGACATAATGTCACATTTTAGGCACTGACAGCATGCATTAAAAATTACATTTTTACTGACGTTTGTAGAAAAAAGCTATTTATGTATAAAAATAATTTATTTAATAACATTTCAAGAAAATCGAAATAAGTTCTTACGTTCGTAGACACGAAACAAGATAAAGCTATTTATAATACTATTTTTTCAAAAAAAATGAGAAAATCAAACAGAACTCGGATCTTCACGTCGTCGTCACTTCAGCCTCGTAAGCTTTGTTCGTTTCACCGCTAGGTGGCGATTTTGTCTCTTTCTTCTCTCCCTCGTCCCACCACTGTCTCTCTGTCTTGCAGAAAACAATGAAGAACAGTGCGGTACTGGCTATAATTACGGCAGCTGTGATGAACATTATCCTCCATAGTTCTTTGTCAGTCTGAAAAATCAAAAATCATACAAAGTGTTACTTAATGATATGCTAATATTTAAGGAGGTGATTCTTGGACATATTTTAAGAAAAACCAATTAATCTTTTAGTTACGTATAGGGCGCGATTTTTAAATTCATTGTGACCAACCATGGACATATTCAGCGCCGGGCTGACTTAGTGGAATTTAAACTTCTCGCTGCGGATTGAGGTGGTAGCTCTGCTGTAAAAAATGCCAAGTCGCCACATTTATTTATTGATTTCCTGACATTGTCAATTCGTTTTGACACGTTAGTTTTGTATTACGAGTTTGCGAAGTGTACAAGATAGCTTAATAGCCATGTAAAAACCTCATCGCAACTTTATTAGAATATTTTGAACGGAAAAGTGATAGTAATGGTCCTTTATGTCCCTTAAGTGCGGAGGTGAGTTTTGTTGATGTAAATAATAACTGTTTATATATTTATAATTAATTTATTTTTGTTTACTAAAATATATTGAATAAAAGAAAATGTGTATTTTATATGTGTTTATTTTTTTTACTTAAGAGAAGTCAGTGGAGTACCATTTTTTCTTTAAAAATATTCAATATAAAACCCGCATGGACGTCACTGATTGAAATAAATAAAATTATTTGAACATCAAAAAAATTGGTTGATATGCTTCTCCCTTAATATTTGTATTCAAACTTGAATGTACAGGGTGAGTCAACGATAGAGTAAAGTCCATTATCTCATTTGTTTCGAAGTTTACAAAAAAAATGTTAAATATAAAAGTTATAGGGAAGGTTAAGATACATATCTTAAAATTATTATGGAGTATACAACGTGGTTCAAAAATATGTAGCAGCTATAATGCCGGGTCCAGACTAAGCAGACAAAACAACGACAATACAGAAATATTTATGTTTTACGACAAAATTACGACAACTCCAATACATTTCTGCGACATTTTTGTCTCGTTTTTGTTTTGTTTCAAAATTCGGAGACTTTTCAATGTCCCGTCTCGAGTCGGTAAAGGTCAAAGTGTCTATGTTTTGTTCGTATATTTTACGACAAATTTGCGATGTGGACAGTTTGTCTCAAGTTTGTCTTGTCAGAATTCCCCATTTTTGTCACAAGTTTGTCTGTTTTTGTCTCAAAATTGTGTTAACCCGGCGTAAACCTGGCATAACATATGTTTTTTTTTAAATGCAACACCCTATTTTTAATTTTATTATTAGATTCTTCAAAATATATTTATGAATTTTTGCAACTTAAAAATGTCAAATTTTTTAAATGGCACACCCTATATATTATCATTTTTTTCTGATAGATTTGACAAAACTCTTCAACTTTTATTAAGTATATATAAGTCATATATGTATCTTAACCTTTTCTATAACTTTTATATTTAACATTTTTTTTGTAAACCTCGAAGCAAATGAGATAATGGACTTTACTCTACTGTCAAGACTTAATAAATGTCAACTTGGGTTTATATCAAATTGGGAAAAATCATGTAAAATATAACTCTAGTGAATCAATTTGATGTAGGCCCAGGAGATCGGTTACCTGCACGACATCGACCCAGACATGTTTTTAAATAATAACAATTAAAATACAACAATCTCAGGTCGATAATATAATCAAACTCAGGTTACCGAAATTCGATTTCCTCATGGTCATAGCCTGGTGAATGTAATTAAATGGAAAAATATTGAACGACGTAACCAGCGATGACCACGAGGGATAGAAAATGCTAAGGAAGATGCTGTTGTAAGTACTCCTCTCAGCATACTCTGTACACTGTTTAGTCTTGACATTTCCAAGAATTGTATTTACATTTCCTAAATCATTGTATAACTTATGCTAAATAAATGTATTTTTCCTATTGGTTGTTTTGATTAAAAGAGAGAACCTGGTATAAGCGATCCTAGCAAACATCCCCCAAGCTAGGCCGCGACACTATCGTTGACTCATCCTGTAAGTTACTAGATTTTTTAATACTCACCAAGTCTACTACAACGAAATGTACCAAAATTGGTGCTAAAATAGCGACGAGCTGTCCGGCACCGTTGGAAAATCCCATCAGAACGCCAGCGAACCTGGGAGAAATATCTACCGGGTTTATTAGATGACCACACACCACAGTCGATCCGGATCCCACGGTTATGGTCAGTACGCAAGCGATCGAAGTCACGTCGTCCAGATAGGGCAGAACTAGCAAGCCGACGGTTAAGGCTAGGGAACCGTACCCGTGGAAGAACCTCCTGGAGTTAATTTTGGAGATGTAGCCTCGGTTCACCGCAAAACTAGCTAATGGGCCACATCCTAGGGTTACTATCAAGCTGGCCACCGTAGGTAACGCTGTAAAGACGCTGCTCTGAAAGTAAAAGAGTAATTTTGAGTAAAGGAAGAAATAAAGAGTAATTAAGAATAACAGACTGGCGATAAAGATCATGAAACAGCCTGGGCCCGAATTCTGTAACTTAGAAAACGCTAAGCGCTTTTAGACGCTACCAATTTGGGTATTCTCATTTGATGCGCTTAGCGTTGTTATCCATTGAGCTAAGCGGTTCGAAAACGGCTACCTTAAAGCTGAGGCCACAGTAGCAAGCAAGTTACCTGGAGGTTAGTGGGTATCGAGGCGCCAAGGCGACCCTCCAAGTAACCCGCAAGGTATGTTTCCGTAACATGCGATTTTAACCAAACCAGCCGCAGTGCAATCCCCCACCAACTTAAGCCACAAAGCAACTCGCCAAGCGAGCCACTTGAGGATCAGTCGTGTTCGATATTTTTAGCCAGGCGCCTGGGCGTTTTGGTCTAAAAATGGAAGAAAAATTGTAATGCACATGTACAAGCGTTGTTCTCCAGAAATTGCTTCTCTGAAGTTTGTAGACGTCCTTTCTAATTTGTCTTGAACTTTATTAAGTAGAAAATCAAACGATTTTACACTCATACGTGCATAATTAAAAAATTTGTCAGGGTAATTTCGCATTTTCTTGTAAACTCGCAAAAATTCTCCATCATGGTTTCTATGCAAGTTATACTCATGCACCTACATCATCTTATTTTCCATATTTACAAAGTTCACATAAGAAATGTCACAGAGCAGAAGCCTTCTGGCAAATTTTGAAAGGGGCATGATACTAAAGACACTCACGGGAGCTACAATTTGCAACTGGGCCCGTATTCTGTAACTTTGAAAACGCTAAGCATTTTTAGACGCTCAGCCTATTTGACGTTAATTTTCGCTGATCGTGCATTTAATTAACGATTTCGGTATTCTCGTCTGACGCGCTTAGCGTCTTTACTGATTGCGCTGAGCGCTTTGAAAACGGTTGCCTTAAAGGATCGAAAAATCGAAAAAATTGTGATTTTTTGCGTTAAACTTGTTTTGCGTTTTAATTACTCTTTAGTGAAAATTCCTACTTCTTCTATAAATTCCTCAATAAGTAATTGATAATTTACGACTTGGCAGCTATAAATATTGTTCAAAACAGCGAAAATGCTGAGAGCGTCTTCAACACTTCCCTCGTATAATAAGAATAATGACATATCCATAGAAAAATAGCTTGACATAACTCAACAATAGGTTATGAAATTCACGTAACATTGACATTTTTCATTGTTACATCCGTCAGTTATCAACTTTTGACTATTACCTATATTAGAAATTGTGATGTTGCCAATATGTGCTCAACGCATATCCAGAACACGATTCGCATGGCAACAAGAATACCAAAATCGACTGCCTTGCGTTTCGGTTATCGAATACTTGTGCTCACCGCTTTGAAAGCGTAACGTTTTTATGTCAAAGTTACAGAATACGGGCCCTGAACTTGATTAGATTGGTTATTGTTTTAATAATTTTCCGTCCACTACTGCGTGCAAGGTATATTTACCCTCTACCCATTAACCTTCACCCTCTACGCGACAAGCTTTCCTCCATCCGTCTATAGTGCGAGCTTGGCATAAAGGATACTTTTTCTTGTCGAACTGTCATATCAGTGAAAAAATTGTGATTTTGTGCGTTCTCTTGCGCTTTAGTGAAACTACTTCTTCTATAAATTCCTCAATATCTAATCCATAATTTACGACTTGGCAGCTGTAAAATTGTTTGAAGCATCGAAAATGCCGAAAAAGTTCTTCAACATTTCCCTCGTATAAGAAGAATAATGACATATCCATAGAAAAATAGGTTGACATAACTCAACAATGGGTCATGAAATTTACGTAACATTGACATTTTTCATCGTTTTTTCCACATTAAATTTGACTGTTAGTAAACTGTTAGATACCTACCTAAGAAATTGCGATGCTGCCAATATGTGCTCAACGCGTATCCTGAAAACGATTCGCGCGGCAACGAGAATACCAAAATCGACTGCTGGGCGTTCCGCTAATCGAATACTTTCGCTTACCGCTTTGAAAGCGTAACGTTTTTATGTCGAAGTTCCAGAATTCGAGACCAGAGCAAATAATCATCAACATCATCATCATCATTCTCAGGTTATTCAACCATTTCCAATTATGGTGTAGCCTCTCTCACATATTTAGATACTCTCTTTGTAGTTGGGCCCATTGCTATCTATTGTTGGCTCTGCGTTCCCAAGTTATCCATGCTAATTTCCTAATATCATGGTCCCATCTCAGGTTTTGATCTTCTTCTAGGTTTCTTAATTCTTCGTAGGTACCATACTGTAATGTTTGTGGTCCATCTATTTTCCGTTCTTCTTGCTAGGTGTCCTGCTCATTGCCATTTGAGAGATTTGATTCTGTGGACGACATCTATTACCTGGGTCTTTTGTCGTATCCACTTTATTCTTTTACGGTCTTTTTTGGTTATTCCCAGCATATTTTGTTCCATTGGCCGTTCTGAGACTTGCAGTTTCTTTATGATGCCCGTTTTAAACGTTCAGGTTTCGCAGGCATAGGTTATGACTGGTAGTACACATTGGTCGAATGTTTTCTTCTTTAGATAAAGAGGTATTGTAGATTTGAATATGATTGAGTTTCTTCATGCTATCCTAGTTCTTCTGTTGATTTCTGGTAGAAGAGATCCCGAGCTGTGTATTAGTTGTCTTAAATATATATATTCTCCTACCTAAGGTCTATCTATTTATATTATTCGTATTAAATATTAATAACTTTCAATACTGAAGAGGCAAATATATTATGAAATAGATTCGCTCAAAAACTTATAACAAACTTCAATCATTTCTTAATCTAAGGATTTTAATTAATAGCCTAAATATTTTATTTTTCATAGAACTTCTTTTAATATTGTAAAACCCAAAGGATTACAAAAACTTATTTGCAATTCTTAGAAATTCCCAGCAAATCACAATAAGTATTTTTAATTAAATTTAGATAAGGGTATTATTATAATCCTATTATTATGTCTGGGCCGAATAAAAGAAAGTGGGTTTAAAATATATGTGTGTTTATTTATAGGAGTATATTAATCTTAGAATGCCACTTTATCTAAAGAACAAAACATTCGACTATGCATGACGTATGCATGCGAAACCTAGACACTAAAACGGACACTATAAGGAAACTACAGGTTGCATAACATTCAATGGAACGAAATATGCTGGGAATAACCTTCGTAACCTTATTCGTAAAAGAATAGGGTGGATACGACAAAAGACCCAGGTAATAGATGTCATCAAGAGAATCAAATCCCACAAGTGGTAATGGACACTTGGCAAGAAGGACGGACGACAGATGGGCTACGAGGAATTAAGAGAACCTAGAAGAAAACCAAACCTGAGATGGGACTATGATATTAGCCAACAATAGACAACAATGGGCCCAATTAAAAAGAGAGTATCTAAATATGTGAAGGAGGCTACACCATAATTGGAAATGGTTGAATAAGCTGAAAATGATGTTTGGAGTAGAGATTCCAAGACACTCTATATTGAATACTCAGATAACTGTTATACCTAAAGAATGTTCAATTTATTTTAGAGTGAATCGTAGCGTAGGTTGAATATTCAAACAAGGCTCATCAATTATATTCTATGGTGCTGCAAAAGCAACTATTACAAAAATGACCACAACACATTCGATGACAAACAAGTCTCTAGATTGGAGAAAAAAAATCACCAGGGCAGAGACAGGTGAAACAGTTCATAGTAGAACATTTAATAAAATTTACAACAGACTTGAAAAGCAAAGACAGAAAGCCTTCAAATCTGTAGTAGTTCTACTAACCGGATATTGTATGCTTAATATGCATCTTAAGCTGATGGGATATATGGACGAAGCCATGTGCAGTTTCTGTCAATCAGAAGAACAAATAGCTGAACATATTCTCCATCAGTGAGATGGCAATTATACAATTTTTTATAATGGACTATGACAAGTTAAAATTCTATATGAAAGTTTTAGTATCAAAGTTATTAAAGTTTTTGAAAAGAATAGGACTGTCCTTTAAAATTTAAAATAACTGTAGAGATTATGAATTCTTTGGTTACTCTGACCATGAGATTGTAGTTTTTTCTGACTAATAGTTACATAGTGACTTTTAACGGTAGGTACTATTCAATTAAAAATTCATAGCAGAGTTATACTTGCCTTTTGTATATCCAATCCAATCGCATAGCTTAAATATGTTGGTAGTTCCGAGTTGAGCAAAGTACTACCCCACGACTCTCCTATGGCAGCAATTACAATGGACCAGTACGGTAAAGATGTCAAGATGGCGCTCCAGGGAATATTCCTCGTACTTACCTAGAATTTAGTGTTTTATTGAAACATTTTAAACATTACTATACCTAAATCTAATCCCTCATATTCTCTATTAGCCTTATAACAGAGTGTTTCAAAAAACATGTGCCATCTCTCGTGATATATTTTTTATATCAACATTCTGTCCAATTCTGCTTTGTTTTGTAGCTACAGGAGCTTAAAGTCTTAATTCTTTTTCGATTTATTATCATTTTCTTCCAAGTACTTTTAGCGATTCAAATGAAACTTGGAGGGTAATCACACAAAACCTGGAAGAAAATTATAATAAATCGAAAAAAGATTAAGAATCGAAGCAGAATCGGATCTATGTTAATATAAAAAATAAATCTTATTTTTACGAGAGGAATCTCCCCACGAGAGATGATACATGTTTTTTGAAACACCCTGAATAGCATACCGGGTGGTGCATCGGCATTGGAAACAGTGGAAATCCCAAGCAAATTTTGAACTGTTCGAATATTGGCCCCCCTGTTGATTTTACAGCGAAGTCATAAATAAGTTTATTAGAGGTCTGTGCACGCTGAATATGCATGTCAAATTTGAACAATTTTGGACAAGCCGTTTTTTAAGTAATTTAAGAAAAATTGCCCCTTCTATTTTTATGATAAACCTGAACACCTAACAATGCAAAACTAGGCAAATGTCAACATACCTGAAATTGTCAACGTTTGATTGATGCAATTTGTTGTTGCTGTAATATTAACACAGATTTATCAGTAATATGGAGAAACTAAATAAAACAAGAATACATTCCGTCCCTTTAAATAAAGGGACCGAATACAAAGCGCATGAGCATGATGTATTGCTACAAAAAAGCTATGCCACAGATTAAATATTATTTCAATTGGGAATAATTTTTTTACAAAAATCAACAATGCTTTCGAGAAAAAATACGAAGTCTACAACGACAGAGCCTTTTTAAAGGTCTGAGGTCACGGCGGCGTTTATCAGCAAGATGAAATAAGTGCCACATCTGTAAGTTAATTTGTGAGGGTACAATATTAATAGTACCAACGGTTGGTGTGCCTGATATGCATTTTTGTAATTCAATTTAAAAATAGATGCAGTTTTTCTTAAATTAGTTAAAAACGGCTAGCCCAAAATTGTATTAACATTTAAACAAAAAATCATTTTTATTGGAAATTTTCAAAGTAAAATAACTCCGTTATTTTGGACTGATTTGAAAAACCATAAAGAGAAAATATGTTTCTTTTATCGAGATCTACAACCACTTAAAATACTTGCACTTATTTCTGGGACACCCTGTATATCTTCTCGCCTAGTATTTTCAAAGTCACTTGAAATGATTTAAGACTCTTAAGTTGTTTGTTTGTTGTTGGCAGTGTCGAAATTAAGAGCCTCAAATCAATCAACTGACTTTGATATACACCGACCGTTATCAAATTTACGCTTGATAACGGTCAGTGACACATGTGACCAAAACGTTGTGTAAAGTTTCAAAATTATAGACAGTTGCAATCCTAGAAGTTTTTTATATGAATCAAATATTACAGGTAATATCATCACCGTCTTAATGTGCTATAAAAAACAACAAGCGACTCAATCATCACTTATCACAATACTATGATCATTGTTTCGCATATACTAAAAATTATTAAATAATAAATAAGAAAAATTTCCAAAGATAAACAAAATTGATGATGACGAAATTACCAGAATGAGAAGCAATATCTATCACCATGATAATTATAAATTAAGGTTGTTAAAATGATTATCATTCAAGCCATAATTTCCTATATATTGGCCATTAAACTTTAATAAAATAATAAAATTATTGTAATTATATTCCTTCATGTTAAATAAAGAATTTTCGTATTTTAAATTTATGTTCACCTTAAGATTTCAACCCAATTTTTCACCCAATATTCTATCTAAACTCCCAAAATTCTAAGTTTAATTACTGTTTACACACATTATTATTTGACACATATTGTAATACCATAAATAATTTTATTTCTAAATTAAATAATCGTTTTCCTTCTATTAAATTCACCTATGAAATTGAGAACAACAATAGATTACCATTTCTAGATGTATTAGTTATTAGAAATACTAATAACTGTCTGGAACTTTATATTTTTCTTGACATTTTCCTAAAATTAATGAAAAACTTTTGAGTGCCGCTTGTTCAGTTTCCGAAAATTTGTTTAGAGAGAATGCCATGTTGCCACCTCCTGCATTATCCACATTCTGTATGTTTATAAGTTATAAATTGACATTTTAAAATTTCTACAAAAAAAAATACTAATACTTGAATTAATTTTATTCACTGTAGACTTTTTAATCACTGTAGATGACTATTAAGTATAGTGCAACGTCTACTATATTTTAAGTACGTTTTTTTACAGTTTAGGAAATTGAAATAATGAAACTAAATAATGAACAATTATAGCAGTTTTTCAACAGTTTAGAATCAGCGTCCTCTGTTACATAGGTAAATAATCAACATTCGACCTACATTTAAACAGATCAGCTGATGGAATTTTTAGGTTATCCAGTTCCATTTGAGATTCTACTTAAAAAACAATAATCTTCTGACAAAATTAAAAAAAAGGTAAATGTAAGATAAGCCTGCAAAAATACTTTTATTATTCAAATAGAAATATTAACTATTTTGGTGTTTATTCACAAAATCAAGAGTGTGAAATAGAAAAACAGAAGAGTATAAATTCTCAAAAAATAATCCTAAATAATTCAGATCGCATATGAATGTACAGCTGGTTTCAAAAAAAATGAATACGACTCTTTACACATCCTTTTCGAATATTTGAGCAGTGTATATTTATGTGTCAAGTATTTTGACATGTTAAGGTTATTGTGACATTGTATAAAAAACAACTTTGCTTTTGACAAAGTGGCAAATAAATTTTTCAGAACGTCAGCATGACATGAGTATAGAAATGGGGGACTGGTATCATAGAATATACTGCCCGAAATAATAAAAATATGTTTTAAATCGTACTCAATTTTATTGGAACCATCTGTACTTTGTGCCAAATACAAGTATAAGTGTAGTGTTGTCAAGAATCGCAGTGAAATGAAGTGTTGTTAAGTGTATAGAGTTGTGGTTTTAGATAAAGTGATAAAACGACGTTTTAACCTAATTACATCGATCTTCTATCTATCGGAGTCCTGTTTTCTAATGTTAGGTAAGTTTTTTATTTTTAATCTGAATTTTCCAAGTCGTTTTTAATTTTTTCTAGTTGATGTGTCAATACTGGTAATTGCTTGGTATTCGCGGCTGATTATCGACTGCTGCCGGCAAAAAAACAATGGCAACATTAATTTTCAAAGTTAAATAACTCTGTTATTATAAATTTATTTTAAAAACGGTAAAGAGAAAATATGTTTCTTTCGGCCAGATCTACAACCTCTTAAATTACTTGCACTTTTTTTTTCTCGGGCACCCTGTATAGTGCTCTTAATTTGCACGGAACGATATATCCTAGGTTTCGTAGCGAAATATAAAAAATCTTACTAAGTCGTCAGTGTGTTGCCCTAATGACTGTTGGATGTACGTTTTCTCTATATGGGAGATCTTCGTATGATGAGCTGGACTTTCTGCACTGTACAGCAGCCAAAAGACGCACCACACTATACCCAGCGAGCCAAAAAAGTAAAAGGCTGCCGGCCATCCCCAGGAAGATGCGGAAAAATAGCCAGTGATGATGTAGGACGAAATACTACCCACATAGACACCTGAAAATTGATTAGGTTAGGTCTATGCATTCAACAGTTTTATACAGAGACTTTGTTATCTATTTTTTTTTTGGAAAAAATCAATGAATTTTTAAAGTTAACTTTTTTTCCATACACTCGGTCCCTTAGAACAAAATATACTGTATTTCAAAATATGTATTTGAAACTTTAATGTGCCTTTTTTATGTTCTGGTGACTGCACACAGGGTGTCCAGAGTCATATCATATCAGCATATCTCCGGATAACATTTTATAGCATTTTAAAACAGCAAAAAATATAACGTTAATTAAAACTCTACCAATAACAATCAAAGAATGAAAACGAAATTATACCTATTCAATTATATTTTTACGGTTTTTAGGGTTCCGTACCCAAAGGGTAAAAAGGGGAACCCTATTACTAAGACTTCGCTGTCCGTCCGTCCGTCCGTCTGTCACAAAGGTCTATCAAATGAACCGTTATAGCTAGACCGTTGAACATTTCACAGATAATGTATCTATGTTGCCGCTATAAGAACAAATACTAAAAACAGAATTAAATAAATGTTTATAAATAAAAAAGTACTTTCACTAAACATTATCTTTTAAGTAAGAATTTTACATAGAATCTTTCAAGCCCTCGGTGGCCGCGTGGTTAAAGCGTTAGGAGTTTACGCTGCTATGGCGTTGGAGCCGTAGTAAGGTAGGTTTGAATGCTAGTCAATGCGACTTTTTTTTAATCGTTTTTTTTTAATTTTTAAATATTAATTTTTACTTTTTACATATTTATTATTGATTAATACAATTTTTAGTAATGTGTTTCTTCATTTTTTTTTAATTACTTATACGCGCATTCACAATTTCAGCTAAATCGGAAAAAAAGTTTATAATAATATAGTGTCTAATGTTGTATAGATAATGAATGGTACGGAACCCTTCGTGCGCGAGTCCGACTCGCACTTGAACAATTTTTTTTAATTTTCTCTAAAACGGTATGAAAATTTGGAAAAATATAAACGGCGTTAACCATTTTAGAAGAAGCTAACATTTTTATGAAGAACGAATTTTTCTTAAAATGGCATTAATAAAAGAGTTTTTTCTCTTGTGAAGATAATCCGGAGACATACTGTATATAATATTTTTTTATATGTTACAACCGGGTGTTATACCGGGTGCGTCTTAAAAGTAGCTCACTCCTATCACTTTTTTATTTTATCGAGCGAGCAATTTGTTACAAAACCATATATATTATATATCACTGTAATCACAAAACTTCAATCTTTATCGGTATTGTAACGGAATTTTAAATTATTTATTTATTTTCGAGAAAATTTAGACCAAACATAAGGTATATTTTGTTGATGCTTGACCATCAAAATCTTAAAAATAAAGAAGTAATATCTGAAAATGTGCTACAATATCGACATAGTATAATCCTTTATCTTTAATTTCCTTCTTCATTTGTGTAAAAATAACTAGCCAGTTTTACATAAAACGTTAAATACTGAACGCTTATTTTGCTACTTTTTCGGACTAGCGAAATGAACTCTTAAAAAGAGAAATTTTAATAATATTAATTAAAAAGAAACAAATTCGGGCATCTCTATATTCATGTTTTTTTTTTCATTATGTTTTTGACTAGTAAACTTACCAGTGAACACTACAGAATTAAGGGTTGACGTTTCCTTGATAGGAGCCCATCTGCCCAACATGTTGCTTACAAGGGGTATCATAAACCCTTGGAACAGACCTTGCATTATTCTGCAGGCCATGACACCGCTACCTCCTAGAAGGGCAGCACTAAAGGGAATCTGAAATATTTCAAAATATATTAATAAAATTGTTTACTGCAACCTTATTTGTATGTGTATCAAAATGTGTATAGTTTCTAAAAAAGCAGATAATGATATGAATCAAAGAACATTTCATCGATAAAGGATTACCTACACCTGAAACTGAAACACACGGAAGTTTAATTTTACTGCTTCATTTTCAATAGGTCGTTAAGATTTTAATGGTAAAAAATATCTTTTGTTTCTTACTATATAAAAATCAAATAATCAGTATTTGTTAAGAAGCAAGACACATGTAAAGACTGTTCAGCCATCAGTTACGTCATCATTATTTGTCAAATATGAATTTTAGGGTGTGTCTGAGATCAGTTCATATTGTTTAGAAAATTTTAAGTACGTTCCTATACAGGGTTTCTCACCGTAGCCGTTCTTTAGAAGTTTTTGAGGTTAGGAAAAACTTAGAAGTTTGAAATTTTGAGACTTAGGGTTATTTAAAATTTCCTTTCACTTAAAAATATTTTCAAGGTCATACCACTTCCGGTTACACCGGAAGTCGCCATTAACTTCCTTATTTCAAATGGAACACCCTGTATATTATTTAATTTTGGGATTTCTCAGAAAATTTTATGATGAGTTTCATTAGATTTCCCTATACCTATTTTCAACTGTTTCTCAGATATCGTGATTTATTTGAAAATTTTTACATTTTACCCTTATTTTTAACAGTGGGTGTTTTACTCATTTTGAATTGGTGATAAACGCTCCTGCGGTAAACTGGAGCAGAGTCGAAGTCTATATTGACAACTAATTTATCTCATACAGGGTGTCCAAAATTCGATAACTGATTAGATTATTTTCAAACTCAAAAAAGTCCATTTTTTCAAATGAGACACCCTATATATTTTTCGATAGTTGGATGCAGAATTCAATTCTGTATCGATTTGCTATAACTTTTCCTATACACATTTTCAACGGTTTTCTTTTTAATCCGTATATTTTACTTTAATTCAATTTTTGGCAGAATCGACAATATCGTTTGTATTTTTTAAAATAAAATAATTATGTTAAAGTAATGAAATTGAATGTAATTAGAACATACGAACAAAACAGGAACAAAACGAAAGTGAAAACGTATAAAATATAACATAACATAACAAAACAAACGTATAACAGTAACGGTGAGGCATTATATTAACACTAGATGTTAGTGTATCGCTACCATAATAAAAAAACGTAAACACAATAATTACAAAAATTATTGTTCGAAGTGGCCGCTATGAACGAAATTTTTTGTAATTATTGAGTTAACTTTTTTTATTATTGTAGGGATAAACGTCTAGTATTAATAATTAATGCCTCACCGTTACTGTTGAAAATACGTTTGTTTTGTTATGTTATGTTATATTTTATACGTTTTCACTTTTGTTTTGTTCCTGTTTTGTTCGTATGTTCTAATTACATTCAATTTCATTACTTTAACATAATTATTTTATTTTAAAAAACACAAACGATATTGTCGATTCTGCCAAAAATTGAATTAAAGTAAAAAATACGGATTAACAAAAAAACCGTTGAAAATGGGTATAGGGAAAGTTATAGCAAATGGATGCAGAATTGAATTCTGCATCCAACTATCGAAAAATATACAGGGTGTCTCATTTGAAAAAATGAACTATTTTGAGTTTGAAAATAATCTAATCAGTTATCAAATTTTGGACACCCTCTATGCAATAAATTAATTGGCAATATGGATTTCGAAAGTATTAGTCCTCTGCTTCAGTTTACCGCAGAAGCGTTTATCGCCGATTCAAAATGAGTAAAAGACCGACTGTTAAAAATAGGGGTAAATCTGTAAACATTTTCAAATAAATCAAGATATCTGATAAACAGTTGAAAATAGGTATAGGGAAACCTAATAAAACTCATCATAAAATTATTTTAGAAATCCAAAAATAAAATAATATACAGGGTGTTGTATTTAAAATAAGGAAGTTAATGGCGACTTCCGGTGTAACCGGAAGTGGTGTGACCTTGAAAATATTTTTAAATGAAAGGAAAGGTTAAATAACCCTAAGTCTCAAAATTTCAAACTTCTAAGTTTTTCCTAACCTCAAAAACTTCTAACGAACGGCTATGGTGAGAAACCCTGTATTATTAGAGAACAACGGCATACGGTCGAGTCGGCCGCTGCTGGCACGTGGACGTAGACGTAAAGAATCTTTTACGTGTATAAAAAATAAAAATATAAGAAATGCGCATGCGTACGTAAACGTTTACGTGTTTGTAGGCCGACTCGACCGTATGCCGTTGTTCTCTATTGACTGAGCGAGTTCCGTTTGTTTTGCATTTATTCATATTTTATTGAACTCTTCATCAGTTAGGATTCCTTCAATTCCTATCTTTTAGACTGTAAATTTTTATTACTAAAGCATTAGCAACTCGCTATATTATTTAAAAACGCTATCAATTTGTATTTTACATAGAAATAGGCAACGGCCTAGCTGCGTCGAAACACCGGTTCCCATTAGAACACCGAAGTTAAGCGACGTAAGGCGATACTAGTGGATTGACGGATGACCGGTTCGAAACTCTGTATCGTGCTGTTGTCCAATAAAGGCAAAAATGTAAAATCTATTGACAAAGACTGCTCATTCACGCCGCACAGTGCTTCGAACATATGGCTCTAGAGGACAAAAATGCAAAACTTCTCTTTTATTGTAGGCAATTTATTCGGACTATTTAGGTTTATTTGACACAAATGATGAGTACTCTCATTGTACTAAATGACGATGTTCTTAGTCCCACGTTTATGAAAAAAAAATCTTATAAATAATAAAAATGTTGGAGCTGTGTTCCATCTAAGGAAATAATAATTCATAGTATGAAAACGGTGTCAGTATTAAATAAATCCCTGTGATAAAAAAGAATTTAAATAACATTAGAACGTGATTCCTACAATATAAGATAAAAATGTTTTTCTTTAATGAAAAAGAAACGTTAATGTTATATTTAATTAAAACAAAACTTAAGATACTATAAATTTACTTTAGGACAACAAAATGCATAGATCGTAACTACTCTGATTCAGAAGAATCACTGCTGACAGAATCTTCCAAATTTATAGTATCCAAATCACAGGTAGATGAAGTATCCTCACATATATAAAATATTTCTGTACATCATTGTCTAATATGTTACTTTTTCGCGTTGTTAGTTACTTTTGTTTGGTTTGGTTTTAAGGGGTATGAGGTTTGGTATGAGGGGTTCGGATGTTAATAGTTACCTCTTTAATAGACCATATTCATATATTATTTTTTCCTTTTCTTGGTTATGAGGTTTTATAATAAATTGAAAGATGGAAACTTTTTTATGCGACGTTTCGCTCCAACATAGTGGGCTTTTTCAGACACAAGTTGTGCCTCATTGGACTGGAAGGTTCATCAATGTCTAATAAAGAACACATTTTTTGAAATACAAATAATTTTGAGTTCTTGTCCTTATGATCAAGCCAAGTATTAACCAGATCGGCATTGCTTATCAATTTTACTCCATCTGAAAAGTATTATAAAATAAAGTTCGTCGCAAGCAGACGCAGGTGAACTATACAAAAATTAAAAGTGTATGAATATGACAACAAAAATATTCAATAAATACGATATGTTTTGATATGTTTTTTTTAAATGCCTTTTTGAAGTTTGAAAACGTAAAATTTTTATATCCATTTAAGAATCATCTTAAAAAATAAATAAAAACTAAACAATCACGAACTTGTTTAGAAATAAATTTAAAGTACATACCTTGTTTAACAATATCCATAGTGGCTTTCAATTTAAGTACGTACCGTTTAACTCCATAATATACAGAACTACTATGAATGTTATTCTTTTCACTGATAAGATAATGATCGCAAAATTTATTTTTAGTGAAAATATTTGCTAACAAAAAACGCTGTTTATGAAAAATAATATACATGATGGTTGGACATTGCTATAAGTATAAAATTACATATTCACATATTAGTAAATTTTAACTTTTTTTCGATTTTTGTCCATGGGACGAAGCACTGTGCGCCGGTTCGAGGCCGGATGAGATCGGATATCTCGTGAGTAAGAGTTGATTTAGACACTTGTCAAGTCGGTAGACCATTGACCATGATATGGCCGAGGACCGCGGTTCGGATTCCGCGTAAACAAAGTAAACCCCGTCCAGATTAGCCCTGGCAGCAGAAAGGAGACGTTAACTGAAATCTTTACTTTACTTTACATCTTTACTTTACTTTACATCTTTACTTTACTTTACATACACCTTTGCATTGTACTTACTTCATATACGGCGGCGTACACGAGCAAGAGTGCTCTACCAGCGTCTCTTTCTTGAGAAAAAATAATTTATAAGCTTAGCAATGAGCTCTTGTTCATTTTGGTTAAATATTTGAGGCATTTTTGCAATAAAAAATTTAAATTTCATTTTACAGCAACAATCAAATTTTAATTTCGACATTGATCGATGTCGGCCAATAAAATTCCAAATCAAACGACAATGACAATTACTAAAAAGAATATGCAGTATTTTACGAAATGTCGTAATGACGTTACCAATCTTTTTCATCCGGTTGGCAAGTGAGTGAGAGTGTTTGACAATATATGACGTGACGTCGAACGATTGCTGAACATTCTATAGCAATAAGTCGACTGTCAGCATGAAGAAAATTATATTTGTCTGAAATTTTTGTCGTGGAGTGTACTTTAGCAAACATTGACCTCGGTACAATAGCTAAAGTTTGTTTTAAAGGACGACTGCGATACACTGCACTCCAAATGGAATTTACATTACATAAAGTGTCCATAAGAGATATATTGGCCTCTATTAATTTTAGGCATCGATAAGAAATTAATTTATTAGGTAACCGTGCCTCGCCATTTTTAATATTTATTTATATATTTTTTTTAATAATTTTCTTTATTAATTTTTAATTCCTTTAAATAAAACCAATTGTAGAAAAGAAAAATAAATAACATAAATAAGCTCAGAAAAAAGCAACAAATTTCAAATCCGAAAAATTTCATAAGTTTTTTAAGATTGGAAAGTGCCCATAAGGATAATATAAATACTAGTTGGCGCTATTCTTACAACGGTCGCTCTCTAAGGCTTTTGATAATTTCGGAGCGGTTCGGCTTTTTCCGGAATTATGTCGCCAAATATTATTTATTCGATTATTATACCTATACTTACTTTAACAGCGAGGAAAGTTTAAAAACTTTATTTCTCCTAGCACGTTTTTTAATTGCTTCCATTTTTGAAGATTTTTGTATTCCTTTTCATAAGTTATTCGGGATTTAAATGGAAGTAGTTTGGATATGGCGTTTATCGCCGCAGCCTGAATATCTGTTGGTAATTTACTTATTTCGTTTTGAGCCAATTCTGGCTCCAATTCAATCAGCAATCGACACGAAAGAGAATTAAAAAATATTGACTCAAAACTGACAACTAAAGAGACAGTTTTATTTATTTGTCAAATTACATAGAAACCAACGCCAACCCAGCACAATATTTTTTCTACTAAATTCCTTGAAATAATAATTTCTGAAATTTTTTTAAAACGTAACTCGCTATGGAAAAATTTATTATACAAAATTTATTTGATTTAAACTTCGAAAAAAAAGAGTAGTAGCTAGATAATGGTGTATTTAAATGTTTTTTTTAATTATTATGGACTTTTTTACTTACTAATATACAGCAGACTGAGTTGACCAAAACGGTAGAAAAAAGGAACCATCTTGTGCCGAAGGTTTGAGCCAAGTGTCCCGCAAAAAATTGCAACGCTGCATAACTCCAGAAGAACGAGGAGATGATTATATTCTGATTCGTCCAAGTATACGTCTGCAAAAATTAAATTATTTATTTTAAAACTAACATATAAATAAAAAAAATAATATATAAACACCATACATTGATTCCAATTTCTTCAAAACCATTATTTAATATCATGCAATTTTATGGAGCATGCATTTTTATCATTGTACAGGGTGTCCCAGAAATAAGTGAAAATTTTTGAAAATACGAAAACTTTTGAAAAATTTTTTAGATTTTTTTTTAGTTTTTAGTTAAAAAACATAATTTCTTGATAATATGGCAACATAGGTATTAGATTAAATTTACAAGAAAGAAAATCCAGAAAGGTTCTCAACATTTTAGAAAAAATATTTTTTTTTTCTTTGAAATTTTCAAAGTAAAGTAACTCCGTTATTTTGGACTTACTTGAAAAACGATAAAGAGAAAATATGTTTCTTTTATCGAGATCTACCACCCCTTAAAATACTTGCACTTATTTCTGGGACACCCTGTATATAAAATTTGATTTAAAGTTGAAGGCAAAGAATCCAAATTAACTTGACAACCCTAAAATAAACTCCTCTGTGCACTTTAACTTTTAGTCTGGCTTGGCATAGTTTACATTTAATCATTCAACTTTGGTTTGGGTGTAGTATCTGGATATGAATATTTTGAAAACTTTCAGTTGGATTTTTCAAGTACCTACCTAATCTTTAACGGATTAAATTAATATACTTACTGGAACGTCTGGATTGCTAGAGATGTTTTTAGTCATGGCAACGATTGCTACGCTAAAGCAATTGCGGATGGCGAAGAGAAACAGCATCATGAAGAACAGAAGAGCTACTTGAACGTAGCGATAATACAGACATGATGAAGTTTCGTCTGAAATAAATAAAAATAAAAACAATTAAGCCAATAATATATTATTTGTAGGCAAAGCTACATTATTATTATCATAATTGTAGATTTTAGATTGCGGTCATGGGTTCGTTTGTATTTCCACTGGAGGAAACCAAATTACACTGAAACTAAAAGTATTAGGAAAATATACAAAAAAATACTGTCGAATAGTTAAAAATAAATAACCATATCGAATCAGGATAAACCCTAATTATTGTAATTAACAATAGTTAATAATTATTATAATTTCAATGTTTTACCAAAGAACACTTGATGAATTTTACGAAAATAAGGTATTTTATGTTTTGGGCTATTATTTTGTGATAAAATATAAAAAATTGAGGAAGTTATTATATACACTGTGTCAATTTTAAAACTTCCCACCATTAATATCTTTCTTGCAGTTAAAATTATGAAAAATAGGAAAGACACGTCAATTTTATTTGTAAGGGGGATACCTTAAATGAATATTTTTAGCCTTTTTCGTTCAACCTCCTAGGAGGGGTAGATGTCACCCTTACAATCTTCAATGAGAATGGGGGTCAAGTGGCACATCGTTTTAAAGGGCGTTTAATTCTCTTTTCAGTGGTATCCTACTTTGTTGCCTTTTTGTCCAGAGGTTTCCGAATAATCGCATTTCAAAGTTGCAGAAACAATTATACCTCATCTCAATACCTGCATTGAGATCTTGGTTTTCAGGCTAGTGTTTACACAAAAATCATTGGAATGGGTTTCCTTGTAGTAAAAATAATTAAAAGATTAGATGGCAACATGGACGTAGCCTTTACATTTTTCTAGGGGGGTCGAAATACTAATAAACATAAAACATCATAAACATTAGCGTTTCTTTTCACAAATTCAATTATTGGAGTGGTCCTTTATTTATTGAAGGAAACTTGACAAGTAATCTGTATCTTAATATGCTTCAAGAGACTATTGATCCCCTTATTACACAAGAGCTAGAAATTCAAATTGATGCAGAGGGTAATCCAGTTTTACAGGAGGATTTGTTAATATTCCAGAAGGACAGTGCTCCACCTTATTATTTTTTCCGGTCCGACAGTGGTTAAACGAGAGATTTCCGGGTACATGGAGGGGCAGACGAGGACCAATTGAATAACCTCCAAGATCACCGGATTTAACACCCTTAGACTTCTTCCTTCGAGGATATCTTAAATCCATTGATGATATAGATGATCTTAAAAGGCGAATTAAAAAAATTTACAGCAGAATACCGGTCAACTCCCGGTGAAGTTTTCCGAAATGTGAGGGAGGAGTTTGAAAACAGATTTTATTATTGTATACAGGAAAATGGACAACATTTTGAACAACTTATAAGATAGGGCGTAAGTGGTGTAACCTAATGTTCTAATCATTTGTACCACAAGGAGATCCACTGCAATAGTTTTTGTGTAATCACTAGCCTGAAAACCAAAATCTCAATGCAGGCATGTTTAATTGTTTCTGCAACTTTGAAACGCGGTTATTCGGAAACCTCTGGACAAAAAGCTACAAAGTAGGATACCACTGAAAAGAGAATTAAACGCCCTTTAAAACGATGTGCCATTTGACCCCCATTCCCATTGAAGAATGTAAGGGTGACATCTACCCCTCCTAGGAGGTTGAAAGAAAAAGGGTAAAAATATTCATTTAAAGTGTCCCCCTTACAAATAAAATTGACGTGTCTTTCCGATTTTTCATATTTTTAACTGCAAGAAAGATATTAAGGGTTGGAAGTTTTAAAATTGACACAGTGTATACGGTTTGAAGTTGAACTTTACTCTTCAATAACTTTTAAACGAGTCGATTAACTGAAAAATCATATTAAACCTTTTTTGAAGGTCATTCAATTTTCTACAAGAATAGGTATTTATTTTTATAATCCGCTGATTTGTTAGAACGCAATAAAATAAAAAAAAATCCCCGTGTTATTTAAATGATAAATAGAAAACCACGATGAGACACCTCTTAATATTAATATTAAAATCTCGAACTTTACGAGAATTCTTTTTTCATCATCGTGAACGATATTTTTACAGTAATTAATAGTTACTTTTTTATACAAGACGATAAAATGGTATTTTATCGTCGACCGAAAAGATTAATTCACGGGCGATGAAATCGCGAGTGAATTAATTTCGGGACACGATAATGCAATTTTATCGTCGTGTACAAAACAATATTTTTTCCATAGCGAGTTACGTTTTAAAAAATTTTCAGAAATTATTATTTCAAGGAATTTAGTAGAAAAAATATTGTGCTGGGTTGGCGTTGGTTTCTATGTAATTTGACAAATAAATAAAACTGTCTCTTTAGTTGTCAGTTTTGAGTCAATATTTTTTAATTCTCTTTCGTGTCGATTGCTGATTGAATTGGAGCCAGAATTGGCTCAAAACGAAATAAGTAAATACCAACAGATATTCAGGCTGGGGCGATAAACGCCATATCCAAACTACTTCCATTTAAATCCCGAATAACTTATGAAAAGGAATACAAAAATCTTCAAAAATGGAAGCAATTAAAAAACGTGCTAGGAGAAATAAAGTTTTTAAACTTTCCTCGCTGTTAAAGTAAGTATAGGTATGTATAAGTAGGTACACACGAAAATCAGCACCCAAGGCCAGAAATGCCAACCCAGTATAGTCTTTGAACCAATCAAAAAACAGTTTGTTTATATTTTAGCTTCATATGTTTTATCGTAATTTTTAAATAACTATATTATATATACCTAATAACAATCACCCACTAGTGAACAGAGTTAAACTTTGGTTAAACTAAATCAATGGAATCACATCGCTCGTAACCTTAACAATAAAAATGTTTTAAGTTCATTGCTATAATAAAAAAATACAATGGATAATCTATCTATAGAATTGTTAAATAACCGTGATATACGGCTACATATTTCATTAGTTTCGCGGTAACAGGTCATTGTAAAAAAACTATTTAATGTAGATATTAAATAAGTTTAAGGACAACGGTTGTAAATAAACATTGAAAGCCACAATAGTACTTTATATAATACTAATCTTTAATCATTATTTCAGTATTTGTACTGAACCAAAGTTCTACAGTATGTCCCCTGATTGTCGTTAAAAGAGGAAAAACTTATTTATTTATTGACATTTTAAGAAAAATGCATTCTCTATAAAAAAATTTGCTTGTCCGAAAATGGTCAAAAAACATGAAAATTGAAAATATAGTTGAATTTTTTCATGGACATCAACAAAACCTACGACTAGCAACAGAACATGTCATCAGACATTGCAACAGCAGCTACAAATATCTCGGAATGAAAATATCTAAAGACGGAGCAGTTTCGATGCTAAATGGAATACTATAATATAGGATAAGAATATAACGATAGAAAACAAAAAAAGAATTTACAATTCCATCGTAAAAAGCATAATTACCTACAGCTCTGAAGTATGGTCCTTAAAAGAGAAAGCTGAAAGAACGCTAAAAGCCACAGAGATGGACTTTTGGAGAAGATGGGCTGGAAAATCCAGAAAAGATAAAATACCAAATGAAACGATAAGACGCCAAATGGAACTAAGACACCATATCGTAGATGACATAAGAACTCATTAATATGGTATGAACATGTGCAAAGAATAGAAGAATATCGAATCTCAAAGAAAATATTAAATTGGAACCCTCAAGGTAGAAGAAAAAGAGGAAGACCACGCAAGAGGCTGGAGAGAGGGTATTGATAAAGAAGTTTTGTACAGAGGTTTGGAAGTAGATGGATGGGGAGAGAGAGAGGTGGAGATTAGGAATCGGAAAACGTAAAATATATATATATATATATATATATATATATATATATATATATATATATATATATATATATATGTATATATATAGCAGTATATATATATATATATATATATATATATATATATATATATATAATATATATATATATATATATATATATATATATATATATATATATATATATATATATATATATATATATATATATATATATATATATATATATATCTAAACCGATTATGTATATATATATTTTGCAATATAATATTCTATAGACAATCAAATAAGTGTAATAAAATTTCAGTCAAAACAAAACTAAACTTCATTCATAAAATAAAGCAGTCAACACATAATCAATCAAATCATATTAATTACTAATATATAAAACTAAATATAGGTATTAATAAATACTGTGCTGATACAATCTTTTATAATATAACGCCAATAAATACTGAGGTTTCATTCAGAACAGCCACAATAAAAATAATTTCATTATAACAATAAAAACAATTTATCGGATTACCAAATGAAATAATAATAAAACGTGATTAAAACAGCTGTTTTTTTAACCATAATAAAACCATAATGCTAATTTGTAATTATATTATAAATGATTCTGACAATAACCGGTTTAAGAGAAAAAAAATGGTTTAAATTGTTACAATTTTATATTAGTTTATTCAACTGTAAAATAAGGTGTCGAGGTTGCATCTAAATTTAATTGACTTTAGTAATGACAAGTTAATCTATATGAGATGCAGCCATTATCGCGGAGACAGAGGACGATATGCCAGAGACAGCTTCATAAATTCTATCAAGTAGGTAAGCCGAGAATTAAATATGATTATCTCTACAGAAAAAAAAACTGAATGCTCTTTCTCTAAAGAGCTGGTAAGATGCAAACTGGTAGTAGAAAACAAAATTATTGAGCAAGTATCACAGTTAGATACCTAGGAATACAAAGAACCCAAAACAGTTTTAATTGATATATAAAACAACCCAGAAGTCCCAACTGGCAAAGGAATTCGTCAAGTAGACTGGACCAACAAAGGATTGAAAATAGATGGAGAATATCTTAACCATCTAAGATTTGCTGATGACATAGTCCTAATTGCCAATAGTCCTGAAGAACTACAAGAACAAATTAACGAACTAAATACAGCCAGCAATAAAGGAAGTCTCAAAATGATTTTAGCAAGAATTAAAGTAATGTACAACGAACGGGTAGACAGAAAAGACATTTTAGAAAATAACACAGCGCTGGAAATAATGGAAGAATATAATATATTTTATAACTAATACACAGAATAAAAAAATAAAATTAAAATTGAAAATAAAATTTTATATACTGCAAATCTCAGACAGGTAATTAAATGTCATTTATATGTACGATGTACGTATATTTATATAATATCTCAGTAAAGATGTGTTACTTTTTATATAACTATAAAAATTAATTGCATCTATTTTTATACCTAGTCTAAAATTATTCCAGTCTAAACCAGTTTTAAAAAATCCTATTTACGTTGATTTAATCTTAATTTTATATTGTTCAGTAGACAATAAAGAGTGTGCAATATACAATCTGTTGCATCGCCAACCTGAACATAGGAAATACCAAGTAAATTTAAAAAATTATGGATAAGTTTTCCCCATTCTATTTTTCAAGGAAATGTATTTGAAACTTTTTAAAGAACTCTTTAAAATGAAGCGAATTGTTGATTTTTAGTAGTTTCTACGAATTCCTTTTGGATTTATAAAAGAAAAAATAAAAAGGTGTGTTTGAATGTAAAAATTATTGACAAAAATAATTTTAAAATAGTTATTTATGTAACAAGTTGCGAAATGAATGTGTTTTAAGCACGGGACTCAAAATTGGACAATGCGTCGAGTGCTTAAAACACTATTTTCGCAACGAATTTCATACCAGATTTTTTGTGAAAGCGGATAATTTGAGATTTTCATGCTATTATTATTTATTTATAAACATTTTTTAAAATGTTCTGGTAATCGGTTTCTAAGACATTGTTTATGCATTGTTTAATGAAAAAGTTCTCCCAGGTTCAAACGTCGCCATATTTCCTACAAAGTTTTGTGAAAAAATGTGTGATAATGACGAGTCTTTGGATATTCAACAAGCTGCTGAAACTACGCTATCCACGTTAGTGCCCGAGAAGTCGAAAAAGTTATTCGAGACCATCTACAACAACTTTGAAACATGGGTCACAGAAAAACATGTTGAGAATTTCACAGAAAAGGTATGGCTAGCCTATTTCCTGAAGTTATCCTCTACCTTAAAACCGTCAACTCTGTTTAAGATTTATAATAAATAAATATTTTCATTGTTTCTAACGTTTCATTTTTTACTTTTAGGCACTAGTGCCTAAACAAGTGTCACTTTTAGATACTAGTGCCTAAAAGAATGTCATTTCGAATCTCAAATAAAGGCGAGTTCTCACTTGTCAGTTTCGCTGACGCAGTCTGACTGATTCATTATCAATGAAAAATAAAAAACAACGATTGTTTTCACAAGTGTTTCATGTTTTGCTACATTCAGTATTCAGTTGGTCCAAACATTCTAACGTGGTGATTTCGTATAGACATGAAAATGGTTAAAACAAAATTGAAACCAGGTGTTCGCGAAGTTTGTTTACAATTAGCAAATGAATTACAGAATATTCTGGTGAATCAGAAAAGAAAAAAAAACGTCGTAGGTGGTCAGGTCCTGGATATTGCGAAGAAATAAACGGGGTGCTAGTGAAACTATATTAAAAGAATTAATTAACTTTACTTGTAAACTGCACAAATCACGAAAATGTAGTTCTCACGCTTCAGTTTCTATTCATTATTCGATAATGATCAGTCAAAATGAAAAAAAGTAGAACTGGTTTTCACTTTAACTGAAAGTACGAATGTACTGATCATTTAACATGAAAATGTGTTCTAACGTTCATTGTTTGTTCAGTATCACTGAATCAGTCAGACTTTATACAGGTACGGATGAAAATTTATTACTCTATAAACCAGTTAAAAAATATGTAGGTGGCGCCCCCTACAATAGGAGTCATATTGATATCAAAATCAAATTTCTCAGGTCAAAATACCCCCACCAATTTCCATTTAAATATTGACGTTACTTCAGAAATTATTTGAAAACAAATCGAAATAAAAATGAAAATTCTACACCGTGTATCTCCGAAGCTAAGCATTTTAGGACATACATTTATACTAGGTTCTAAAAAGAACAATGTTCAACTGCAAGGTCTGTTAGTAGAAAATTTTAAGCTTAGCTCGGAGATTTTTTGTACATCATAGTTTCACAACGAGATCTATCAATTAAAAATATTTTCAATATGGCGGCACTTCCAAAAATACCGAAAGTTAACAGCAACTTTAATACTACTCTCGATACTACTTAAACAGAAAAATATTTAAAATTTTTGAACGAAAAAAACTACCTGTCAAAAATATGTGTATAGCCTAAAAGTCAAATTTAGTGAGACTGCGTCAGCGAAACTGACAAGTGAGAACCCGCCTTAAATATCAAAAACTGTCAATTTCGAAACGCTTTCACAAAAAAATATTTTTTTAATGTATGTATTATAATGAATAACCAAGAAAGACCGTAAAAGGAATAGAGTGGATACGACAAAAAACCTAGGGAATAGATGTCATCCACAGAATCAAATCCCTCAAGTGGAAGGACGGACCCTCTGGCAAGAAGGACGGACAACAGATGGACCACAAAAATTACAGCATTGTACCCACAAGGAATTAAGAGACCTAGAGGAAGACCAAACCTGAGATAGGACCATGGTATTAGGAAATTAGCAAGGATAACTTGAGCCCGCATAGACAACAATAGACAACAATGGGCCCAACTACAAAGAGAGTTTCTAAATATGTGAGGGAAGCTACACCATAATTGGAAATGGTTTGGATATTATTTCTCGACCTTAATTTTAACTTTAACTACTACCTAGCATTTAGTTTTATTCATTATTCAATATTTTTTCTCCCTTTAAAATTTTTAAATAAGGTAATTAAGTAAGTAATTTTGATTTTAATTACTTCATGCCTCCGATGTTTATTTAAAAAGTTTTTCAAGTTTATTTAGTCATTTCGTGCGGCATTCGGTTGCAAAATAATGAATTCCAGACGGTAGCATTAAAAAGACTCGAAACTTTTCGATCATAAAACTTTACGAAGTCAGAAACGGCGTTGGAAAAGTTTGACCAATAAAAATGTTCTCTGAATAATATAAGTTGTGCGAATCACTAACTGTTAGTTGATATACTGTATGATCAGAATAAAACGCGTCACAGTTAGGAACGAAAACCTCGCAAAAATATACAGGGTGGTTCGAAATGTATTCCGGAAACTTTGGCAGCATATTCTGCAGATAAAAATAAGTAAAAAAGTTCGTATAAATATATGTCCTATAAAAATGCTTAGTTTTGGAGATACAGTGTGTAGAAGTTCCATTTTTATTTCGATTTTTTCCAAATAATTTCTGAAGTATCGTCAATATTTGGATGAAAATTGGTGTATAGGAATTTTTTTGACATGATAAATTTGATTTTGATGCTAATATGACTCCTATTAGTAGTGGGTGCCACCTACATGTGTTTTAACCGTTTTGAAAAGTAATAACAATTTTTCGTCCGTATCATATAAAACTACGGAGTAAAAAAATATACATTTCCTTGATTCTTTATGAAAAAATGTCTCGTGGTAAAAATCGCCGCGAGCAACCGTTCTCAAGATATGTAGAATGGAAATAGTCAATACATGTCATTATTGAACAAAAATAAACATGTTGAGTAGATGGTTATTTGACTGAAATGATAAATTTGGGAACTTTTTATTTTTTTAAATTAATCATAAATTTTTCTTCGAAAAAATGATGATAAAACAGTTTCTGTTGAACTTTTGGTACAAAAACATTTCAATTTTTTGATTTCAGTCAAATAATTATTTAGTCAACATATTTATGTCAATGATGACAGGGGTTCATAATTTAGATTCCCAAATATCTCGAGAACTATTACTCGTAGCGATTTTTACCAAGATACGTTTTTTTTCGTAAAAAAACGTCATAAACGTATATTTTTTTACTCAGTAGTTTTATACAGGTACGGATGAAAATTTATTACTCTTTAAACCAGTTAAAAAATATGTAGGTGGCGCCCCCTACAATAGGAGTCATATTGATATCAAAATCAAATTTCTCAGTTCAAAATACCCCCACCAATTTCCATTTAAATATTGACGTTACTTCAGAAATGATTTGGAAACAAATCGAAATAAAAATGAAAATTCTACACCCTGTATCTCCGAAGCTAAGCATTTTAGGACATACATTTATACTAGGTTCTAAAAAGAACAATGTTCAACTGGAAGGTCTGTTAGTAGAAAATTTTAAGCTTAGCTCGGAGATTTTTTGTTTGTACATCATAGTTTCACAACCAGATCTATCAATTAAAAATATTTTCAATATGGCGGCACTTCCAAAAATACCGAAAGTTAACAGCAACTTTAATACTACTTAAACAGAAAAATATTTAAAATTTTTGAACGAAAAAAACTACCTGTCAAAAATATGTGTATAGCCTAAAAGTCAAATTTAGTGATTACCACAGCCACTGTGCCATAAAGAGAAAAGACGTGGCTATCTATTTCAAAAATTAAACTGTTCGAATGTCATATAATAATGGCCGCAGGTGTCATAGAATTGAGCGATTAAAAAATTATCATAAATCATTTTGTTCAAATAGAAATCTACTTTTTTTATTTCACTAGTGAAAAGGCTGTTTCTATACCTAAAATAAATCGTTTTTAAGTTATTTAAGATTTAGTTTTTTAAGGCGTATATTTTTCTTGATTTTAACCAGGAGCCTATAACTTTAAACGTCAAGTGATGTAAAACAATAGATCTGGCCATGTCATATTGTGACGCTTTGTTCAAAAAACAGCATCATTTCCGAACCAACTTTGCGCTGTTTTTTTTATCATACTGAATATTATTAATAATATTAACTATTAGATATCACTAAAGAGCGAAAATACGAGATATATTTTTATAAACACACTTTTTAAACTCTTATTAACTTAAAATTAAGGGGGCAGGCAGTATTTATAATATCGGAAATTCAAATAATCAGTTTTCTGACAGATGGAAATAAATTTTCTGATTGTTTGACATTTAATGTTAAAGGAAGCTTCATAAAATCAAGAAAAATATACGTTTTAAAACTAAATCTTATATAACTTAAAAACCATTAATTTTAGGTATAGGAATATGCATAGTAAGTAACGAATTGAAAAACCTTTTTACTAGTGAAATAAAAAAGGGGGTTTCCATTTGAAAAAAATTATTTATGATAATATTTTTTTTTAATTCCATGACAGCTACCGCCATTATTATATGACATTCGAACAATTTAATTTTTGAAATAGATAGTCACATGTCTTCTCTTTATGTCACAGTGGCTGTGGTAATCACTAAATTTGACTTTTAGGCTATATCATTTTTTTTTGATAGGCAGTTTTTTTCCTCCAAAAATTTTAAATATTTTTTTTTCTCAAAAACGGTTACTGTTAGATATAAAGTGTTAATATCAAATTTCATAAAATTTTACAGAGAATTGAATTATATAATAAAAAAGGGAGCACCCATTTAAAATAAGAAAGTTACTATCAACATCCGGTATTTCCGGAAGTGTCGTCATGGAAAACAATGATGTGCAAAAAATCTCCGATCTAGATATTGTGGTTCTGTAAAAACTTCTAATGCACGCTCAGCGTGGGACACCCTGTATACTCAATCATTTACAGTGATAAATAATTATACAAATTAAGAGTAAAGTACTTAAAATTTCAAGACTCTTTTTCCGTTTAAAAACTATGTGGAAACCCTAGTCTAATATTCAACATTTTTGCATATCACGCCATAGATTTAGACAACGAGATTATATTATTTAAAAATGTTATTAATAAATTAATTAACCCTATCAATACCCAATTTTTACACACCTTATCTTATTCAAGTGTTCGATAATCTATATTAAAATACTTAACAGTATTTCAAGCTTTCTTTTTATTAATATACAGATAATAATTCTTATTGTTTTACATGGATGATCAGATGTATTAAAACCTACTTTAATGTCAATTGGAAGTACTTAACACCATTTATTTATCCCGTTTGTATATAATAAAAAATGCTAATTATTTTGTTTCAACAAAATAATTTACAGGTACTGTTTATATTTACATATTTGCTGGTGGCCAATTTGTTCGGAAAGCTATACTCTTAATCATTTGATATAAAAAAATAACACCTTTAGGTTAAATAATTTCCAAAAAAACATCTTTGTGATGATTCTAAAATGTTTATTTTCATTTAAAGCCCTATTGGCTTGCTTGGTATTTTGCAATTTTTGAATGAAAATCTTTTAAAGACTATTTTTTGGATATTTTGTAGGTAAATTTGAGAAAAGTTACTTTTAAGGTGAAATTTATATGATAGAATTTGTATGAAAAGGGGGTAATACAATTTAAAACATAATTTATTTATGCTGTATATTTAATATTAAATATAATAAGACAAATTATCATTAAAGAGATGAATGAATAAGATTGCAAAAAAGAGGATAAGAAAATTAAACAAATATAAACTGAAATATATCAACTAAAGGATCAATTATAATAATATGTATGAATATATCAAACTATAATACCGTGCGATCGAAAAAAAAACGGCGCCAAAGATGACTGGGGAATGACAATCGGTGATAATTTTGGCGAGGTCATTCTCTAGACGTCATTTACTAAAAACTGCCATAAATCTTGTCAGAAATTATCACTAATTACAGAAAGATTAAAAAAGAATGGAACTTTCCCAGACCCACAAATCTACATATTTCCAAAAAAATATATATTTTTTCGAATTTTTAACTACACCATTTAAAAATCATTCTTACCTAATAAAAATAAATTAAAATCTTCCTAAGGTCAATTGTCAAAGTTAAAAGTTTACCTAATTGCCTAAAGTAAGTCTAAGGCTTGATCTCGCCAAAATTCTCATCGATGAGACGCCGTTTTGTTTTCGATCGTGTGGTACAAATAAAAAATGATTTACGTATATTCAGATAGCTCTGCAGATTCAGCCCATATACTTGCTTATATCGATAGTATATACAGGATGAGTATTAAATAAATGCACGTATTTTTGGGGATTTAGGGAAATAACCAAGAAAGACTGTAAAAGAATACGAGTTGATACGACAAAAGACCCAAGCAATAGATGTCATTATGTCATCCACAGAATCATATCACTCAAATGACAATGAGCAGGACACTTGGCTAGAAGGACGGACAACAGATAGACCACAAAAATTACAGTATGGTACCCACGAAGAATTAAGATACCTAAAAGAAGACCGAACCTGAGATGGGACCATGATATTGGGAAATTAGCAAGGATAACTTGAGCGCGCATAGCCAACAATAGACAACAAGGGGCTCAGCTACAAAGAGAGTAGGTATCTAAATATGTGAGGAAGACCTGAAAATATTTGCACTTATTTAAGAGTCACCCTGTATAGTGTTTTATTTATAGTCTAAATGTTATACCGGGTGTTGCATCATCGAGCGGGACATAGGAAATCCCATGTAAATTTTAATGGGGTCAATTATTGGCTTCCCTAATTGTTTTAGAGAATAATTCTATTTAGGTTTATTGAAGAGCACTAAAACCCACATTCAAAAGAATAACTTTAGATATTTTTGATTAGCCCGTTTACGAGTTATCGCCGATTTCTTTTTAAATATTTTTCCTTTCTTATGGCCCTGTATTTACTCATGAGCATCAGTCAAGGTAAAAGATAACTGTCAAATGAAGTTGTCATTTCAGAAATTTATCTATTTAGTGCTTTATTATTATTATTAAAAACTCATACCTACAGAAAAAGTATTGATGATTAAATGGTATTATCAAGGAAATAGTTATCAAAAGGTGTCGGACATGTTTGCTGCTCTGTATCCGAATAGACCGATATCTGGAAAATCTACAATCGTAAGGAATATCCAGAGATTTGAAACTAAAGGTACCCTACTAAATAACAGCAGGTGTGAAGCAAGGCAGGAACAAGGAGAAGATGCAAGAAATGATACCGACTTGGAAGTTTTATTGTGCGTGGAAGAGAACGATGGAAAGATCAGCACAAGGAAACTTGAGGATGAAATAGGAATAAATCACACTACAGCGTTTCGAATTTTGAAACGACATAAATACTATTCCTTCAAATATGAAAAGCACTAAGAGCTACGAGATGGGGACGAAATACGGCGGCAGGCGTTTTGTTTTGATATGATGGAAAGAGCAAACACGGATAGGGAATTTTTAAAAAGCATATGTTTCACTGACGAATGCACGTTTACCTTAAATAATGAACCCAATGTTCAAAATTATCGATATTGGAACAAAGAAAACCAACACAGGTTTGTCGAAACAAGGACGCAATATCCACAGACAGTAAATGTTTGAGCAGGAATATTCGGACACAATATTATCGGGCCATTATTTCTTACGCGAAATTTAAATGCAGAATATTATTTGGAATTACTCGAAAATCATATTTTACCTGCTTTACATGATGCCGCTAGGGAAAAGCAGGAAGTTTGGTACCAAATGGATGGCTGCCCGGCACATAGTACCCTGGCTGTTCGGGAATATTTAGACAATAGTTTTAACGCAAACCTTATTGTCCTAAATCATACAATAAATTGGCCAGCAAGGTCTCCTGATATTTCGCCAAATGATTTCTTTCTCTGGGGCCATTTAAAAAACAGGATATGCAAGGATAAAAAATACCCAAATCTAGACGAGTTAAAAAATGCTATTTCTGCCAAATGCAATTGAATTTCAGTTTACCAACTAGCGAACGTAAGAAGAGAATTTTATGATCGCCTGGGTTATTGTCTAGCAGCCGATGGAGGAATATTTGAACATCTTCTTAAGTCCTAAAGTTCTAACAATTTAATAGTACCTAAATTAATAAGTTATTGAATATTGTAATAATACTATAATTAATCTTGTAATTGATTACTTTATTTTACTTTAATTAATATTAATTTGTATTTATAAATACATATTTAAGATTTCCGATGTAGGAATGAGTTTTCAATAATAATAAAGCATTAAATAGGTAAATTTCTGAAATGACAACTTCATTTGACAGTTATCTTTTACCTTGGCTGGTGCTCATAAGTAAATACAGGGCCATAAGAAAGGAAAAATATTTAAAAAGAAATCGGCGATGACTCGTAAACGAGCTAATCAAAAGTATCTAAAATTATTCTTTTTTGAAATGTGGGTTTTAGTGCTCTTCAATAAACCTAAATAGAATTATTCTCTAAAATAATTAGGGAAGTCAATAATTGATCCCATTAAAATTTACATGTCCCGGCCGACGATGCAACACCCGGTATAACCCTTTTAAATTGGTTCCCACAGAATAAAAGGACTCTTTTTAGTCAATTTCAAATTTGTTTACCTTAGTTTTGACCATTGTTACGTTGACAATATTATGTTTTAACAATAGTATTGGAAAATTCAATGGCTTTTTTGGAAATTTATGGTACCTAGTTGGTTAAGCATGACGAAATATGTTAAAAATATTAGTCCAACATTAACAGTAATTAAACAACAAAAAAAATTAAACTTGAAGATTTACATAGTTAAGAAAATAAACCTCCAAATACGAAGTTTTGGTAAAAACTTTTTAATATAAGTTACTTTGAAAAATCGAAAAACGAACTCTGAAAGATTTTTTTTAATCCACCCCCGAAAAATGGAAAAATAAATATAATTTTTTGAAAATTTCGGAAAAACGATAAGGATTAGAAAAAAAAGTTCTAATAAAAGTTGTAGAGCGCCAAATTTTACATAAAAATGATCTCTATATTTTTTTTCCTCAAATCAATATTAACAGAATAGAGTGGCTAGAAGCTAGGGGACGATAATAGAAATTTAAAAAAAATCATAAGTTGTTGAAAAATTCATATATATTTAAATTTTGTTTTCAATTTTTTCAAAAAATGCAACCTTATTTCGGTTAATTTTAGCAAAAAAATATACAGATTATTTTTATGTGCCACTTTTAACAATTAGTTTTTTGATCTTTTAAAGTAACTTATATTAAAATTACGTTAAGTTAAGTTTACTTCGTATTTGAGGGCCTATTTTTTTGGACTAATATTGTATAACATTGAAATGATTTAAATACACTCAGAGAGAAATGCAAGAAAAGCACTGAGACATGTTTCTATCAAGTTTAAAGTATTAAATATATTTTTTTTCTTTTAGCCTTATTTTCATTAATTTTTTAGCAAACTGTATATAAATGTATTAACTTTAATTCATAAACTCAGCTTTTTATAATCTGTGTATTATTTGACTTATTATACAGGGTTAATCGAAGGGTTGATTTTTACCTTAACTTTAAAACACCCTGTGCAATAGTGTCAAGTTTGACAGTTTGAGCAAGTTTTCGTAAAACATTATTTTTCGGTTAGAACCATGTCTCCTGAGCATTTTGCTTTTTGGATCATGTTAATACATGCGTTGGTGAATTTTTAAGAGCAAAATGAACTTGCCACCAACAGTTTGCAATTTTTTTAATTATAATTTTTTTATGTTATTTTTCAATATCACGAGGTGGCTTTGGTGACTATTGTCAAATTGTAGTAATAGATAGCAATGGAGTAATGTCGTATTATCCTGCATTGGATACTTTATATTAAATTAAAAAACGGTTTAAAGAGTATACAGTCCTGGTTTTAACAAACATTAGTAACGATAACAGAACTAACGATATTTAAAGAAAACAAGTGTAATAATCAAGTTACACAAGAGGCATGGTTATGACAGAAAAATAATGCTTTAGAAAAATTTGCTCACGAAATTATTGCACAGGGTGTTTTAACGTTAGGGAAAAAAACAACCATTCGATAAACCCTGTATGATAAAGGTAAGTATAAAGGTAAGTTTACGAATTGATATATTTATATACAATTTGCCAAAAAAAACATGAAAATTGTGCTAAAAATAAAAAATAAATAAGACTTTAAATTTGACGAAAAAATTTTCTGTTGCATTTTTTTTGCATCCGAGTGTTATATTAAAAATTTATTTCTGCTATTAAAAACTATAAACAATTTTAACATATATTATCTGAAAAAAATTTCACGCGCACAATACTTCGATAACATATATCTCAAATCAATTTCTGTTAACCATAATAATTATAGTACTATATAAAAATTAAAATAATCATTATGCCCTTTTTTAAAAAAGAAAATTGAGATTAAGGTCACGAGACAATTTTTTTCCGTCTTGCATCAGAAAAACTCACCTAATTCCTTCTCATCTTCGACGGCAATTTTTTCCTCTACTTTACTTTTCTGGGTGGTACCGCTCTCCGCATTCGCCATCGTCTCGCCAAAGCACTCACCTTGCACCAGGTCGTACTACGGTACTTATGGGTACTGACCACTTGACCACTGCTGCGTCTGACTCTCGCGACTTAATTCAAAACACTAAAATTCTTCGTCGCAGGCCAAAGAGTATGTAGCAGGTACCTCTTTGGTTTGGTAGTGCTCAAGAGGCTGCTGCGTCGGATGGTTTAAGTACTGTGTAGTACTATGATGCGAGATTAATGTGATTTTATATCGTTTACATATCCCGCGATTACTCGTGTTTTATCAGTACTAATTAGATTTATTTCCTTTTAAATTTATAAAAAAAATATACAGGGAGGGTCCATTTTGTACAGAATTAATTTTTGATGACTGATGATTTCTTAATTAAAGTTTAATATATTTTGTTCTAGTGGGCCGATTTTGATGATTTTTTAAGCAATATGTAACTAAATTATTTGAATATTTCTTTTTAAATTAAAAATGAAAGTTTTCATCTGTCAATTATACAAGGGAAAACAAAATGTTGATGTTTTGGTTAAAGTTTGAAACACCCTGTGGAATATGTTAAAACCCCAAAGAATTTAAAAATAATTTTATCATCTAAGTGCAGGGCGGATCAAATTGGACACTTTTAAAGGGAAACGCCCTTTTCTACAGGAGATAGACGAAAACTAATATCGGCGTTTGTAGCTCAATTTTTATCAAAAACATGATGGTGAAAACCACACGTCGATATCTGTTACCGTTTATAAGTTACGAGGTGTTTTTCAAAAATGTGCATTTTTAACATATCGCTGTAACTTTTTTGCTATGGAAAATTTTGTATTTTTATGAAAACATTTCCAAAGCACCTTTTTACGTAGAATTTAACGGTTTAAGTATATTTTTTTTAAATTAATAATTTAAGAATTATCAACAGAAAATTTTATTTTTTATATGGGACACCATGTATATTTTTAATTCCTTGAAAAGAATTTAAAATTACCTTTCCAAAAATGTAACATACTTGATATTTTGCTCGATTCCTCTTCGAGATATAGAGCTTTTAAAAATTCGACCACTCTGAATAAGTAGGCTTTGAATCGCGCCGGCTGTAATGCAAAAAATTGTAGCTATGAGCAGCAATTAAAACGAAAATAATATTTGCAATGAGAGATTTAGAAATCTGTAACAATTCAAACTATATTTAACAACATCAACACATTTAAACTATATCTTCTAATAACAATAAAAATTAAAAGCAAACCGAGGCATGAGATTTTGCTACAGGTGTTCGACATGTCGGCCGTCTTCTGTTAAGGACAGACAGGACCGTTTTTGAACATTTCTCGCGGAATTCATTAACTCAGTAGGAGTGAAAGATACCCTCGCATAACCGCTAAGTACTTCTAATTCTTGTCTAGATTATGCAGGCAATTTAAAAATAAGAACCTTAATTTTTTTGCAAAGATAAAATGCCATAGGCACTAAATCCGGCGGCCTCGACGGCCAACGGCTGAGATCTTGGTTAGCTAATCAATTATTCTCGAAATTGGCTGCAAAAGTTAGCTAAGCATTTCAGCGTTCTGATGCGGTTCCTCGTCTTCCTGGAAAAATATGTTTTCAAGTTCCATTAGGGGCAGATCATCAATAAGGGGTCTGTGGCGAATCATCAATAAGGGTTAAAAGTGGCGAACCTTTAAAAATTCTGTATTTCGAAGATGATTATAACAAAATATCAAGTGTGCTGTAATTTTGGAAAGACAATTTTAAGTAAGCCAAAACCATGCCTTTGCTTTTGGTCCTAGTTAGCAGACCTAGTAAGTTGTGGTTGTGATCGTTTAATTTTTTTCTTACAGTTCGTTCAGTTACATGTACGGTCCTTAAGTGCAATTCATTATAAATTTGAAAAGCTTGCAAACAGCGCGGCTGTTTCTTAGCGATAAACTTACAATAAGTCGATCGTCCGGATTCGAAGTTGTCATACGAATGTTCCTGGACATCTAGCATATGAATCTCTATCATCTTTAATTAAAGATATAAACAACAAACTATAGCGGATACAACTTCTGGACTAAAAACCTCCTTTTGCTAGAGTAACTGCCCAAAAGGCAACATACAATAATAATATGATTTTTCAATAACACTGACTTTATATAAATCATAAACACTACTTCATAGGTCTGAGTTTTTCTGTAACTGAAAAGCCTGATACGTGATGTTATCTCTCTTTCGTACTCAAATTCCGAACATTCAAAAATCTCATTACTTTGCTGCCTCTTTACTTTTTGGTTGTCGTTGTTAGCTGAGTTTCCAGTTCTTCTCTATTCTATTGTGCGCTGCTTCCTCGCACTGATTCTGCATTCTTATCCCCTTTAAGTCTTCATGGACAATAACCTTGTATCTTTTGAGTTGTCCACGTGATTTCCTCTTACCTTCTACAAGCTCATCGTAAAGAAGAGATTTCGGTAGGCGGTTTTCTTGCATCCTGCATACGTGGACAGCCCATCTTAAGCGGATTATAGTAATCATGACTTCAACCCTTTTGCAGCTAGCTTTTTTAAGGACTTACACATTTGAGACATTGTGATATCATTTGATTCTTAACAGGTGCCTAAGGTGTTTCTGTTGCAACTGTTTAAAGCGTTTGCGTGCCGGCGGTACGGCACCCAGGTTTCACTTCCATATAATATGGTGGGTATTATTATTCGGGACACTGCAAGTTTCGTTTTTGTGCTCAAGTCATGATTGTAAAAAACTTCGTCGTTTAATTTCCAGAAAGCTCATGAGCCGCTGCTAATTCTGTGCTGAATTTCAGAGTCGATATTGGCCTTTTCCGAAATCAAACTGCCGAGGTAATTGAATTCCGCTACATATTCCAATAGCTCTTCTCCGATTTTTATAGCACTGTTATAATTTTCCGGGAGTGTGCACATGATTTTTGTTTTATCGATGATCAGCTTAAGGACCAAAGCCTCGTATGCCCAGATATGAGCCCTAACAACTAAATGTTCGGACAAACAAAAATGTATTAAAAACCTTTGTTTTAATTAACTAAATTATTTACATTTAAGAAATACATTAAAAATATATTAAAATCTAACATTTCTAATGAGTATTTAAATAGTTTAGTTTCTATAAACATTAAAATAAACTGTAAGCCAATATATAAACAAAAAGATTGCACAATATCGTGACAACTAAATGTTCGGACACTTTAAAAAATAACTGTTCTAATATGGCGTTACACCGGCATGAACTTTTGCAACCACTGCAAGCCTGTTTGGCATTATTTTTATTAATGATTGACATACGCCAGAGTAAAAATTTTGCCATAATTCACTTAATATCAACGTCAAATGGGCAACGGTTTCTTGGGGATTGTGGCACAATTTTTGTTTTGTTTTATGCCATGTATGTCTATGTCTCGATAACATTAAGGTCCGGACAGTGCGAAGGCCATGAGAGACCTTGATGTTCATGTCCCTAAACCATTTTTTAATAGTTTTAGCCGTATGGCATGCCCCGCCCATCCTGTTGAAATATAAAAACCTTTGTCTTTCCCACTTGACACAAGAATATTTTTCAATTTTTCTTGATTTTTTGACGCATTAATTATGCCTTCTACCATCTCATACTTTTCTGGGCCTATTTTGGACATACACCTTCAAATCATAATGCCTTTAGGAAATTTCACTGTCCTTTTGAGGCAATCTTTATCAAATAGACACTCTAGCGGTGTTCGATTATATTTATTATATCGATATTAAGGTGGCTCATGTGCACATGTAATCCGTGTACTTGCCATTTGTGATTGGAATTATTAGCGTCGGATTGGGAAATAGTTAAATATTTCACCTTAATGTCATTTTTGGAGTTTGTGCCATCAGAAGTTCCAATCGGACGCTGATAATTCTAATCGCAAACTGCAAGTTCAAGGATTACATCTGCACACATGCATGATCTTTATGAAAGATGGACAGTGGAATTTCCTAAAGACATTATGCTTTAAGAGTTTATGTCCGCAATGGGTCTAAGAAGGTATGAGGTGGTAGAAAGGCACAACTAATGTGTCAAAATATCAAAAAATATCAAGACACGCATCAGAAGATGGTCACGCAAGGCGTTTTCTTTCATTCTCTTTCAGTTCTCGCTGTTAACTGAGTTTACAATTCTTCTCCATTGAGTTCTATTGTGAGCTGCTACTTCCCACTCATTCTGCACATTAATCCCCTTTAAGTTTTCGTGGAAAATGTCCTTGTACCTTCTGAGTTGTCCACCTGGCCTTCTCTTACCGTCTACAAGCTCACCGTAAAGCAGTGATTTTGGTATGCGGTTTTCTTGCATTCTGCATACGTGACCAGCCCATCTTAGTCGGGATTTTGTAACCATGACTTCAATATTCTCGCAGTTAGCTTTTTCAAGAACCGAAACATTTGAGACGTGATGGAACCATTCTCTTCCTTCGAACGATTACGTGGTCCAATTGATGCCAGTGGCCTGATCTGGGGTGTTTCCAGGTACCTTTAAACTTGTCCTTCAACATAAACCACGTATTGGTGATGCAAAGATTATACTCTGTGCATGTTGTTAATAAGCGTTCACCATTGCTATTTACGTTTCCCATACCATGTTTTCCCATTACGTCAGGCCGTATTTCCTGTTGTTTACCGACACGGGCGTTAAAGTCACCTAGCAAGATAATTCGTTCGTTCTTCGGAATTCGTTGGAGAGCATTTTGTAGAGTTTGGTAAAATTTATCCTTATCCTCAATTTTAGCGTCTAGGGTGGGAGCGTAGGCACTAATGATGTTGACGTAAGTTTTGTTTGATATGGGATACCTTAGGGTCATAAGGCGTTCGGAGACACCAATAGGTACTTCTGTTAATTTGGTTGCAATTTCGTTCTTGATTGCAATGCCTACGCCATGAATTCTCCTGTGTGTGACCCTTCCAAAAGAAGGTGTAATGCTCCTCAGTGAGACTACCCTCATCCGCAAAGCGGGTTTCGCTAAGAGCGGCAACATCTATATTTAGCCGGTGGAGTTCCTGTGAGACCAGTGCTGTTCTTCTCTCTGGTCGATTGGAGTTTGTCCTGTCCAGTAGAGTGCGGACGTTCCACGCCGCAAACGTGAAACATTGATGTTTTTTGTTTCTCCGATGATACGCTCGAGTAGGCACCCCCTCCCGGAGATCCGATTGAGGGGGTATTTTACCTCCGGATGATGATTTTGTCCCACTCGAATGTTCCATCATTGATGTGTGTAAGCTGCGTGAAAAGGGTTAACTGTGACGGTTACGCTGCCGCACAGTTTTGGCTGCAACTGTAGCACGGGATGGCTATGGCACAGTGAGGACCGCGACGATAGTTCCCTTGTGCTACGTTCTTGGCCGGCTAGGAGCAGTTCACTACTCCTCTGCCCCAGAAAGATGGTGGGTCCGAGGGATATATATAGGTTATACCGCCTATACTCGAACGTCAGAGCCTCGTTTGTCTAAACAGGGTGCACCACGTGAAGGTGAGGTTGACTTTTGGGTAAGCTAGGCTATATGTATCGCTTCAATACCCCTTGCACCTCCGAGACATGTGGCATAAAACAAAACAAAAATTGTGCCACGATCCCCATGAAACCGTTGCCCATTTGACGATGATATTCAGTGAATTATGGCAAAATTTTTACTCTGGCGTATGTCAATCGTTAATAAAAACAATGCCAAACAGGCTTGCAGTGGTTGCAAAAGTTCATGCCGATGTAACGCCATATTAGAGCAGTTATTTTTTAAAGTGTCCGAACATTTAGTTGTCACGATATTGTGCAATATTTTAGTTTATTTATTGGCCTACAGTTTATTTTAATGTTTATAGAAACTAAACTATTTAAATACTCATTAGAAATGTTAGATTTTAATATATTTTTGATGTATTTCTTAAATGTAAATAATTCAGTTAATGAAAATAAAGGTTTTTAATAAATTTTTCTTTGTCCGAACATTTAGTTGTTAGGGCTCGTATATGTGTTCTTGATGAGTTCAGCGCAGACTTGGCTGCTTGGTTGTCAGTGATTATTGCAGTATGTAATCTAAATGTTAGACCAATTCATTGTTTGCCATTTTTATTGCTTAAAACACCCACAAATAAAAAAAATCATAAAAAAATGTTTAAAAATAAATTTATTAACTTTTACTATCACACTTATAATTGAATTTAGTCTGTTAACTAACAAAAATGTTTCATATTTCTACAGAAAATATAGGAAATTATTTTAACCATAGACAATTATTATATGCAAGACTCTATGTTATTTTATTTCGGCTAAAGAAAGTGATTATTATCAGTAAAGTGATTAAAATAACGAATGACCAGCTTTAAGAACTTTATTAGAAACCGGCGACGCAGTACTATAGATTATACTTACCCTAGATTAATCTTAATTAGGAACGCTCAATTACCATATCAGTTCACAGCCTGCAGGGTTTTTGGTAGGTATAATACCCTAGTAGTAGTATAAATAATTATGAAATTGCGCCATTGCGTTTAAAGAGCTGCGCCTATTAAGAATGCAGTATAAAAGTACAGGGTGAGTCTTAAATAAGTGCAAATATTTTAGGGGTAGTATATTTCGACCCCAGGAACACGTCTATTTTCCTGTTGTTGTTCCTAACTTTTTAGAACTGCCTATTCACCCCAAATTTTCTTAATTTCTGATATTACCATGGTTACGGCTTTACTCTATGGTTACGGCACTAAAAGGAATGCAAATACAGAAAAAAAAAACGGTGGCTCACAAATTTGTTTAATAATAATAAATCATTTTTTTTAATTCAAACGTGAATAACTCGGTTATTTTGGACTTATTTGAAAAACGGTAAAGAAAAAATATGATTGTTTATCGATATCTAACAGCTCTGGAAATATTTGCACTTATTAAGACCCATCTATATAAATCTACAATCTGCAATCTGCATGATTGTAGAAAACCATGTCTTTTAATTTCTAGAATGCTCTTTAAGCGCTGCTAATTCTGTGCTGAATTTCAGAGTTGATATTGGCCTTTTCCGAAATCAAACTGCCAAGATAATTGAATTCCGCAACATGTTCCAATAGTTCTTCTCCGATTTTTATAACATTGTTATGATTTTCCGGGGGAATGCACACGATTTTAGTTTTATCGATGTTCAGCTTAATATGTGTTCAGCATTTCTTCTGATTGCTGTAGCGTTTTTGCAACTAGAGCGCACTCATCAGCGTATTGAGGTTCTGTGATGACTTTTACACGTGTTTTTGCCCTGACTCTTTTTATGTTGGACAAACCGCCGTCGTATCTGTATGTAATGCCCATTCTTCTTTCCTGCAGTTTGCTGTCCACTATAATAGAGAACGCTGCCATACATATGTTGAATAGAAGAGGCGTTAAGAAACATCCCTGCCTAATTCCTTTATTTGGTAGGACGGGATTCCTTCTCAGTGATCCATAATGTGACACTCTAGACTTGTTGTTGATATGGAGGTTTTTACTCGCTGTAAGAAATTAGTTGGGTACTCCGAACTTTCGAATAATTGTCCAAAGTGGATCTCTGTTCACAGGGTGGAAGGCTTTTGTTAGGTCGATGAATGCAACATAAAGTTTACTCTGCTGCTCCATTATTATGATTTTTTCTGTAATTGGCGGACGGAGAATATGGAACTTTTTACTTGCCAATTAAATGGCATCTATAAGACTTGACCTCGCCAAAATTGTGATCGATTGTCATTCCCTAGCCGTCTTTGACGCATTTTTTTTCGATCGTATTGTTGTTGGCAAAACTCTGTTATAAAAACTTAGGATTATTGATTGATACTGCTATGCTAAAACAATTTATCGATCGAGTTTTGACTTTGTTATTATTTGTTGACATAAGATTTGAGTTATTTCATCTATTTTGTCCTTTACTCCTACGTGGAGCATAGGGTTTCAATGCTCTCCAGCGGGCTAGGTTGTTTGCCATTGATTTGACATATCGCCATGATCGGTTTACAGCTCTATCTCCTTTTTAATTGTTCTTTGCCATGTGTGTCTTGAACGACCAGTTCTTCTACTGCCTTGTGGGTTCCACTCAATAGCTCTGCCAGCGTTGTTGTTACTGCTTCGCCTCATTGTGTGACCAATCCACCTCCATTTCTTCAGTTTGATCTCATTATACACCTGCCTCTGGTTGGTTAAGCTCCATAAATCCTCATTTCTGATACTATTTGGCCAGGATATTCTTACAAATTTTCACAGACAGCTGTTCATGAGTACTTGGAGTTTTTTAATTAATGGGGGTGTAATTTTCCAGGTTGACTTGACATTTGAATTGAAAATTTTAAGTTGGATAAGTTGGACATAGATTATATGAGATTAAAAATTAGATTGATGCTTATGATCCACTGCGACATTTTCAGATCTATTGTGCCCCCCTTCTAGGGGTGGATGGGCCATATGGGAAAACGGGAAAATTCTCGGTAGGCCGGTGGAAAGATGGGCCGGTGGGCTGGTCCCGATCAGAGCCCAAAAAAGGTTGGATTAGCAAAAATTAAATGGTTAATCTTCTAACTAAAGTGACGTAAGATCCTTAGTGATCCATAACTAACTAATCAATTTGCATCGGTATAATCGTCAGTTGCTTTTTAACATAAACACCAATTTGAAAAATAACTATTGTAAAATGTCTCTGGGACACTAATTTTAATAATCATATGTTGTTTGTTCGGTTTGAAAATTTTTATTATACAAGGTGAGTCTATAAGTGCAAATATTTTCAGGGCTGGTAGATCTCAATAAAATAAACATCTTTATCGAGTTTTAAATAAGCACAATCGAGTTATTAAAGTTCGGAAATTTAAAAAAATAGATTTATTTTTAAAAAAATTTGAGCCATCTCAATTTTTCTGTATTTGCATCTCTTTTAGTGCCGGGAAAATTTGCGGTGAACAGGAAGTTCTAAAAAGTTTTCTAAAATATACAGGAAAATTTAAAAGAAAATGCTCGATTTTTAACATCCTTTTTTGCAAAAAAAAACCTCAGACGTGTTCCTGGGGTCGAAATATACCACCCCTGAAAATATTTGCACTTATTTAAGACTCACCCTGTATAGTTTTATCCACTATTATTTTATTAATAACTAATAAATATGACTGACTGGCAGCAAAAAAAAGAATGAATAACATTAGGTAAATTTAAATACTCTCGATCTAAATGTATATTAAGAATACGGTAGCGTAGATAGACAACTGGGGGCCTCGGTGCAATATTTTTCGAGCTCCTCTTTGAAAAAAGGTAGACGAATTTGACGCGAACACTGCGGTTAACGGAGAAAACATATATATGCTTAGCTTGAATTGGGGACGGACTAAAAGCCAAGTCAAAATTGTTGTTTAAAATGTTGCTAAAATAAATTTGCTAAAAATTACTGAGACAGCAGAGAAGAGTTAAATAAGGTTTAAACTAGATTAGATAATAAAATATTAATATGTCTTGAGATCCAAATATTCTTATTATAGACTGTAATATAGCATTACATCAGAACACATTTATATCCACTGCCTAGGTATTGCCTAGGTTTTTTTTTCGTTTGAGTCATGGCATTATCATACAAGATGCCAAATGTAGAAAAATATAGAGGAAAAGTTTCGTGATAAGAACTAGATAATAACCTAAAAAATGCTGCAGTTTTAATGGCGACCGCGGTTCGTTCAATTAAAAACACACGAGGAGGCTGCTGCTGTAGCAGAAAAGAGAGAATTTCTTTGTACAATCTGTAAGAAAAGCTAAAAGTAATGTATTTCACAGAGGATTGGGTCAGCTGAACTGAATCAATCAGGAAGTCTTAAAGTTTCTCAAAATTGTGACTCAAAATCGTAGCCTATTCAAGATCAAATTACCGTTATCGATAATGGAAATAAAGCAGTAGAACTCTGTAAAACTGAGCCATTTTGTAGTAAAAATACAGATGTCCGACCCAATATTGGTTTTTACGAAAATTTTGATCAAGACAATTTGTTTTTTTTTAAACCGGAGGCCAAAGAGCTTTTTCGCACGAGCGAAAAACACCCTTACTTATATATTAATAAATAAAATATTTTTCTTCGTTATGGTCATTTTGTTTTTGTGGATTTGGGCCGGTTGCCTGTTTTTCCCGGGCCGGTTTCCACTTCCCCATCCACCCCTGCCCTCTTCTGATCCTTAGGTTACAATGTCCAATTCAATCATTTTCAAAAAGTATATCAGCTTCTCTCTGATCCAAATTAATCTATTTTTAAAATATCTCTCAATAAAGTCATCGCATAAAATGTTTTCAAAACCACTTCTAATTCTATATAAGTTCAGTTTATTGTTTTTTTTTTTGAATATTGCGAAGTCACATCTACTAATACTAGAAATTAAAATATCAACACATGTAACATATTTTAATAATCTATACGGTAAAAGTCAACTACAAAAAAAAATATAAGTAATGCCAGGAATTTTATCTTAAGAGTGAAATTAACTTTTGGATTTATAAATAATCTAATAGTAAAATTGACTTTTATAAAAACTTATTAGGTTACTCAGCAACGTTTAATAAATTAAATTGATCAAGTGCTCTCATTGTCCAAATTTAAGTTACATCAAAAAAATCTAGATGTTTAAATGAATATCTATTTTTTATTAATTTGACTTGTTATCCAGTGCATACTAGAGGTGGGCAGAGATTGAACGAGTCGTGTGTGTGTTCATTTGAACGATTATTAAAAACGATTCGCGACATTCGATTCATCGCTTACAATACGATTCGTTCAATTGAATCGTGACCAGCACAGATCCATAAAATTTGAACGAACGATTCGTCAGAAATGAATCGGATCACAATGCGACTCGTTCGTTTCTACGGTTCGTTCGTTCAAAGAATCGTGAGAATTGATTCTTTGTTTACGATACGGTTCGTTTAAAAAATCTTCTTTTTCTTCCTTCTTCATATACTAGACGAATTGCCTGTTTGGTTTCGTCGTCTCTACCGGTCAGACTGACAAGTTGTCGCTCCATCGTTTTCGTGGACGTCCTAAGCTTCTGCGATCTAGCGGTGATTTGTCGCGTGCAACTCTCACTATCCTTCTATTGTCCATTCTGCTGATATACTTGTTCCATTCTTCCTTTCTGCTGAGTACCCACTCATTTACATTTTCCACCTTGCATGCTCTTCTTATGCTTTCATTTCTCTCCTTGTCCATGCAGAAGCGTCTTTCCAGCTATTCTGCGTAGTACTCTCATTTCGGTTGTCTCTGTCTCTAATAGTTGTTTAGTTTTCGCTGTATCAGGTCGAGTTTCTGCAGTGTATGTCATTATTGGTCGTACCATTGCCTTGTAAATTCTCGCTTTCACCTCAATGTTTTTATTTCGCCATATTGTGTCATTCAGGCATCCTGCTATTCTGGTTGCCTTCGTTATCCGTTCTCGCACCTCCGCTTCTACATCACCATATCCTGAGATTTCTATGCCTAGATACTTAAACTTTAAGAAAATATATTAAAATTATATACTTTGAGCTTGGGTACACGGACGTTTTTAATATAGGTAATAACAAATATATAAATATAGATTAGTAATTATTATTTCAGTAATAACATTTTATGTTCTAAACTTCATATATTAGTAATAAAATAAACTTAAAAAAAAACCAAACCCTCAAATAGCAATGAGCCGGACACCTGGCAAGAAGGACGGACAATAGATGGACCACAAAAATTAGAGCATGGTACCCACGAGAAATTGAGAGACCTAGAGGAAGATTAAACTTGAGATAGGATCATGATATTAGGAAATTCGCAGGGATAACTTAACAATAGACAACAATGCATGGGCCCAACCACAAAGAGAGTATCTAAATATGTGAGGGAAGCTACAAAAACCATAATTGAAAATGGATGAATAAGCTGAAAATTATTATGATTATGAATAAAATAAGCTATAATTTGACGCCGTCTTCATAATTATGAAGAATGTGTATTTATGTAGTAGGGTATCAATAGACTCGAACAAAATCCCTAAAACATTACAGATATAAAATGCAAGCGATATCAAAGGTATTTACAAAAAATGTCTATTTATCCTGTGATACGTACAATGTGTTTGTAGTTTGTTCAAATGAACGAATCGTAAGGATCGATTCATTATGAGAAATTGAATCGTTTGATTCGATTCACTAAAAAGAATTGTACTGCCCGTCACTACTGCATACCAAATCAATATAATATGAATATTGATAATTTTTGAGAGGTTTTTCATCATTACTACGTAAAGATAATATCTAATTTGAACGCGGATTTCGATAGCACCAAAAAAATTGTTGTAAAACAATTGGAATTTTAATTATGTGTACTTATAATTACCATGAACTAACAAGGGGGTCTGTACATAAATTATTTATGGTAAAATAGTTCTAGGAATCAAAACAGTTTAAAAAAAAGATTTTTTTAAATACTTAATTCAAGGTTCGTAAGATAAAAAATAGAAGAATTTTACTACAAAAATGGACGGAAAATGAAAAAAATCAAATTACAGAAATTAAATACGCAGAGTACAGAAAATGAGTACATACTCTGATTTTTTCTTCTTTTGATATTTCCTTCTTTGTTTTTTGTTAAGATGCTTCTGAAAGTAACTCCCCGGATTTAAAATCAGTTTGCTGTTATATTGTTTGGCTACCCCTCTTTGCTGTTATATTGTTTGGCAACTCATCTTTTTTGAGTAGATAACTTTTGTGTTACCTTTTATGAAATCGGCGAGAGAGAGAGAGAGAGCATCTTCCTTGTTTTCTGATGATGGTAAAATAGAAACATGCCGTAATATGTACTTATGAAGGATAAAATTAAAGTTCTTACGAGGATTGTCTTTTGTATTTTGCATATACCGGGTGTTACATCGTCGGACGGGACATAGGAAATCCCATGTAAATTTTAATGGGGTCAATTATTGGCTTCCCTAATTATTTTAGAGAATAATTCTATTTAGGTTTATTGAAGAGCACTAAAACCCACATTCAAAAGAATAACTTTAGATATTTTTGATTAGCTCGTTTACGAGTTATTGCCGATTTCTTTTTAAATATTTCTCCTTTCTTATGGCCCTGTATTTACTTATGAGCAACAGTCAAGGTAAAAGATAACTGTCAAATGAAGTTGTCATTTCAGAAATTTACCTATTTAGTGCTTTATTATTATTGAAAACTCATTCCTACATCGGAAATCTTAAAGATGTATTTATAAATACAAATTAATATGAATTAAAGTAAAATAAAGTAATCAATTACAAGGTTAATTATAGTATTATTACAATATTCAATAACTTATTAATTTAGGTACTATTAAATTGCTAGAACTTTAGGATTTAAGAAGATGTTCAAATATTCCTCCATTGAATTCTCTTCTTACATTCGCTAGTTGGTAAACTGGAATTCTATTGCACTCGGCAGAAATAGCATTTTTTAACTAGTCTAGATTTGGGTATTTTTTATCCTTGTATATATCCTGTTTTTTTAAATGGCCCCAGAGAAAGAAATAATTTGGCGAAATATCAGGAGACCTTGCTGGCCAATTTACTGTATGATTTAGGCCAATAACGTTTCCGTTAAAACTATTGTCTAAATGTTCCCGAACAGCCAGGGTACTATGTGCCAGGCAGCCATCCATTTGGTACCAAACTTCCTGATTTTCCCTAGCGGCATCATGTAAGGCAGGTAAAATATGATTTTCGAGTAGTTCCAAATAATATTCTGCATTTAAATTTCGCGTAAGAAATAATGGCCCGATAATATTGTGTCCGAATATCCCTGCCCAAACATTTACTTTCTGTGGATATTGCGTCCTTGTTTCGACAAACCTGTGTTGGTTTTCTTTGTTCCAATATCGATAATTTTGAACATTATTTAAAGTAATCATGCATTCGTCAGTGAAACATATGTTTTTTAAAAATTCCCTATCCGTGTTTGCTCTTTCCATCATATCAAAACAAAACGCCTGCCGCCGTATTTCGTCCCCATCTCGTAGCTCTTGGTGCTTTTCATATTTGAAGGAATAGTATTTATATCGTTTCAAAATTCTAAACGCTGTAATGTGATCTATTCCTATTTCATCCTCAAGTTTCCTTGTGCTGATCTTTCCATCGTTCTCTTCCACGCAGAATAAAACTTCCAAGTCGGTATCATTTCTTGCATCTTCTCTTTGTTCCTACCTTCCTTCACATCTGCAGTTATTTATTAGGGTACCTTTGGTCTGAAATCTCTGGATATTCCTTGCGATCGTAGATTTTCCAGGTATCGGTCTATTCGGATACAGAGCAGCAAACATGTCCGACACCTTTTGATAGCAATTTCCTTGATAATACCATTTAATCATCAATACTTTTTTTTCGGTAGTGTAATTCATGGCTAATATTTTTGATGTAGGTATGAGTTTTGAATAATAATAATAAAGCACTAAATAGATCAATTTCTGAAATGACAACTTCATTTGACAGTTATCTTTTACCTTGACTGGTGCTCATAAGTAAATACAGGGCCATAAGAAAAGAGAAATATTTAAAAAGAAATCGGCAATAACTCGTAAACGGGCTAATCAAAAATATCTAAAGTTATTCTTTTGAATGTGGGTTTCAGTGCTCTTCAATAAACCTAAATAGAATTATTCTCTAAAATAATTGGGGAAGTTAATAATTGACCCCATTAAAATTTAAAGGGATTTCCTATGTCCCGCTCGACGATGCAACACCCGGTAGAGGTAGAAAAAACAGTAGATAACTTTTAAACACTATTCTTTTTAGAAGTATTCTCTACGAAGAGAAATACATTTGTGCATTCGTTGGAACCAATTCTAAAAGCAGTTCCACTCGCTTATTGGTACCTCCAAAATTGTGTTTCTGAAGGCGCTGACTGCATCCTTCTGGGGATTAAAACCTTTGACTACGCAGTTCATTTTCGTTTTTGCAGAAGTAGAAAAGTCCTTAGGACTTATGTCGGGACTGTATGGAGGATGGTCCAACAATTTCATGTTTTGATGCCTTAAAAACTCAATTGTTTTTGTTGGTTTGGTGGGGGATCATTCGTTATCGAGTGTTGGTTTTTCGAAACTAAGCAATTACTTTTCGCAAATAAAAAATGTACTAATCATCAGTAACAGTTCTTTGATCTTGCAGAGGAATTTTTGCTACAGGGCGCACTTTTGAAACAAATGTAGCCATCATATTGTTAGAAACACTTACGGATAACTTTCATGGGTTTTGATTCATCTCGGAACACCTAAACAGCTGATTGAGGTTTATTTTCAAATTTTGAAATTTCAAATTTCAAAACAGAAACCAACTCAGCAAGGCATTCTTGTTGAGACAACTGTCTTGGGAAATTGTAAAAAATTATTGCGCAAAACATTTTTCGAGTTAATTCCATTTTTCGACTGACTCGTCAACTTTAAACATTCAGGTTAGGTACAGCTTTAAACGAAGCGACCTAACATTTTGGCGTTAAGTTAACTAAAGATGACAGTTAATTTTAATTTTTGATATATATATATATATATATATATATATATTATAACAATCGCCTACTTTGTTTCAATATGTAGAATTTAAAAGACAACCCTCGTATACTATAATAATAAGACTTTAGTAACATATTCCTTTTTTTGCTGCAGGATTTACTACAAGATGGAGGACCATGCCTCATACTACAGATCGACCTACATTTTTCCACTCTCAAAAGGTAAATATCAAAATAATTGTTCATAAACATTTTTTTTAATTAATTTATATAAAATAAAACAGCAGTATATTTTAGAGACCAATTCGAAAATTCTCTCGGTCTACATTTGATAGATTGTCACCGTGTCCTTATAGATCTGTTATGTCTCCCTTTCTTGAGCTATAATCATAGATTTAGGAAGAACAGATATCACATTATGCATTTTAACCCGATCAAACATTCGGAGGTTGACTACGTACTGTAAAAACCAACTGAGATAGAGACGGCGACATTGCCACATATCAAATTTGCGCCTATCTACTTAGTTTGATTTGCAGAAAAGGTGACTTTAAAACCTTCACCGGATATCAATAAATCTCAATTTCTTAATTAAATTAATAGTTTATTTTTAAAGAAGCATGCGTAATACTATGTTATTAACCAGAGGATATATGCGTTACTATTAAAGGACATGTTTACGTCTGTAACGTCTAGAACTATTGGCAACGTCGCTGCTAGTCTTCCAGAATGAAATGAGCTGTCCGTCCCACCACCTCGCGACGGCCCATGGTCCGTTATAGCGTACTACGTTTAGCTTACGGTGTGTTTGAAGTCGGAATCAAGTCCAAAGTGAACTTTTCAGTGTTTTTCAGTACTTTTTGTTTTTGTTTAATGTACTTTTGAATCTGCGAATTTTCAATATGGTACGACAGTGTCAAATGTGTGGACAAATAAGCTCCAATTACCCGAATTTGTCTTTCTACTGGTAGGTATTGTTTCCGCCGCGCCGTAATCGTACATAGGCGTCCAACAAGGGAGCCTCTCACAATTTCTTATTATCTTTGTTGAATTTTGATCTATTAAAACAAGAACGTAGTAGCCGGTAATTGAATTATAATTCGTCTCAATTACTACCTAACTGTTGTAGATCATAACAAATTTGAATATAAACGTTACATATGAAACTTTATTATAAGCCAGAAAGTGACATTTTTTTCTTAAAATTGCGTCCTATTTTGGTCATTATATACGATATTCTAAAGGAATTTTGCTCAATAAATAAACAAAGGTGTTTACCCGTCCTTTTTTACATTTTATTGCTTTATTATATCTGCCCCTTCGGCCTTGTTTAGACAATTTTTTACCACCGTACAAATACATCTTCCTAGAGTTATTTGTACGGTGTGTTTAACTTTTTTTAGAATGGGACGAACTGTAAATAATTCTTAGGCTACTAGTTTTATACATACCTATATAGAGAGTTACCCAGGCCTCCAAAAAAAGCTTTTTACCTATTACGTTTTTGGGTTTGTGATTTTTATTTCAATTTTTTACATAAGATGGGGGCCATTGTAACGCACATTTTCAAAATATTTTGTCAACATACAGGGTGATTCAAACCGCAACACATATGCTTAATACAGTTCATGAAGATTAGGACATTTAACTAAAATTTGATTATCTGATGAAGCTCCTTTAAAAGTAATGGATTTGTAAATAAACGTAATAGGTATTCATTATTATTCGACAGAAATCCCATACTGTAGCACACAGATTTTATACTTTTTAATGATAAATGCCTTCTATTGCGAGACTAAAAGGCAATTGCCTCTATCAGAGCCATCATAATACAAGAAGAAGACCGAAAGAGAGAGTCAAATCTTGTTCTATATTTTCAAAAAAACACAATTTTCTCATTAAATATTGATTTTAGGTATAGGAAGTTATTAATAATACAAGATTAAACAACTATTACTCAGTACTTCACAGAAAGCTATCGATTGCGAACTAACTAAATCGTTACTAATTAGGTACTAATTTTGAAAAGTTCTTTTTAAGATAAAAAAAGGGTAAAACTAAAAACCTAAACTATCATTTGAGATTAAACGGGAAGTTCTAATTAATGTTGCCTATTCTAAACAAGAAAAATTTATTTATAAGTTAAGTTTTATAACATTCCTAATTAAATTTGGGCGAAAAGAGAATATTTCTGTTTGCTGTAGGTAATTTTCTCAGGGAAAATACGTAAATAAAAATGACTTTTTAAGTCAAAAAAAGTCAAAAGGACAAGTTATTCCAAAAAAGGACAGGTGGCAACCCTAGGTATTTCTGGAATGGAAATTTAATGGCAAATCTACAACTTTAGTTTGAAAATATGTTCCGGCCATCTATGTTTACAAAAATGTCTAAAATGTGCTTTATCATTGCCTCCATATTCTGAAAAAAAAATTGAAAGAAAAATCACCAACCACAAACCTAATATAGAACTGTTTCGGAAGCCTGAGTCACCCTGTAAATATTCAAAAGTAACTGAAAGTTTATATAGAATTAACTGAAAGTTTAAATTGAAAATCGACGTTGGAGCGATTTTCGAAAACTACCTACTAACGTTTCAACATAAGTATATGTGGGATATTAATTATATTATTATATTAGACCTTATAACAAAACTCACCTGACGGAAAAGTGTTAATGTAGTATATTAATATGGAGTAAACATTTTACTAATTACTTTACTTTTACTTTACTAATTAAATTCGTTCCAAAAAACGATACGCCACTGGCCATTAGAACAATCCAAATGAGCCTAGTTGCCGGGGTCGGAAATTTTAGACTTCTCTGTCTCTTCTGTCCTTGTTTGACACATTGGAATGTTTGATACACTACCAACGAGTATTTATGAATGAGATGTTCGGTCTATATTTATAATGTCTTTGGCTATAATACATCATACAGTCTCAGGGCTTTGACAAAAACTATTATATGAGACGGATTTTTAGAGGTTAGATCTCCATCTCCGATATCTAATAGGGCACGAATGGTGGTCGTCTCGGCGCACAGTGACGAGGTGTTCTCCGTTGTTTCTTAGTTTCAATCTACTGAGGTTTTCATTGAGGAGACAATTCGAAGATTGTTTTTACTTAAATCAAGGAAAATCTTTGATTTTTCTCGGCCATAAGTCCTGAAAAACTTTGTCGAATGTCTTAGGAGTATTTCCATTTCAGGTTATGGGTGAAATCTTCTACTATCTCTTGACTTCTGCTTTGAGTTGGTTTCCACTTGGGAAGCACAACGGTTCTGGTTGTTAGTGTTTGCTCTTTTTCTAGCAAGATCGTTTGTTTTTTGGGCTAGTACCCAGAGTAGTAGAACTTTATTTTCTTTGCCTTATTTGTTCAGCTTCTCTAGGCATTCTATGACCAATTTCGAATTGTTGGTTACTGAGTGCCTAGAGAAGCTGAAAAAATTAGGCAAAGAAAGATATTAATAGCCAAGTAATATACAAGGTGGTCCGAATTGTATTCCGGAAACTTCGGCAGCATATTCTGCAGATAAAAATAAGTAAAAAAGTTCGTATAAATGTATGTCCTAAAATGCTTAGTACAGGGATAAAAGTTCATTTTTATTTCGATTTTTCCAAATAATCTCTAAAGTAACGTCAATATTTGGATGAAAATTGGTAGGTGGGTGATTTTCATGTCAATTTTGATGTCAATATGACCCCATTTAGGTGGCGCCACCTACATGTGTTTTAACTGTTTTGAAGAGTAATAACTTTTCGTCGGTACCTGTATAAAACTACTGAGTAAAAAAATATACATTTGCGACTTTTTTTACATAAAAAAGGTCTCTTGGTAAAAATCGCTACGAGTAATGGTTCTCGAGATATTTGGAATCGAAATTATCAATACCTGTTATCATTGACATAAATTAAACATGTTGACTAAATAGTAATTACACTGAAATCATAAATTTGAAATCTTTTGTGTCAAAAGTTCAAAAAAAATTGTTTAATCATAGTTTTTTCGCAGAAAAACTTATGATTCATTTAAAAAAATAAAAATTTATTATTTCAGTCAAATAACTATACTTAACGTGTGCTTATTTTTTGTCAATAATGACATGTATTGACTATTTCCATTCTAAATATCTGGAGAACGGTTGCTCGTAGCGATTTTTACCAAGAGACATTTTTTACATAAAAAGTAATGAAAATGTATATTTTTTTAGTCAGTGGTTTTATACAGGTACGGTCGAAAAGTTATTACTCTTCAAAACAGTTAAAACACATGTAGGTGGTGCGCCCCCTACAAATAGGAGTAATTTTGACATCAAAATCAAATTTCTCGTGTCACAAAACTCCCAGATACCAATTTTCATCCAAATATTGACGTTACTTCAGAAATTATTTGGAAAAAATCGAAATAAAAATGAAACTTCTACACCCTGTATCTCCGAAACTAAGCCATTTTAGGACATATATTTATACGAACTTTTTTACTTATTTTCATCTGCAGAATATGCTGTCGAAGTTTCCGGAGTACAATTCGGACCACCCTGTATATTTTGTCCCTAGCAGAACAGTTTATTAGGTATTCTTACATTATAAATCAAAATGTTTTAATACCGTAAATCAAAATATATGAATAGAATATAATTAAAAAAATAAATAAATAAATAAATAAATAAAAAAGAGATAAAACCTACTAATGAATCAAACGTTTCTACGTCTAGACAAAACATTAATTCATTGTTTTTGCATGACATAACAGTGAAAATCGCAATATTAACTACTACAAAAGATAAAATCACAATATAAAACAATAATATTTACACATGGTAAATTAGGATTACACTAAGAAAAATATTTCACAGATTTATATTATAGATTGAATAAATTAGGTTTAAAAAAATTAAAAATGAAAAACATTTGAAATTTTATTTATAAAATTAGTTAAGAGAAAATCCATATATTATTAATTAATTAGGCATTTTGAATATATTCAAAAATATCATTAAAAAATCTTTTTTCTCAGTGTATTTGCGCATGATTTGCAGTAGATATGTAGATTAAGATACCTAATCACTAAAGTACTCTACTAATCTTGTAGTCTGCAGATATGGATATTATTTCACCAGAACAAGTATTATAAATTCACAGTTATAAATCCATATTTTATTTCACAGAACAATTAAGAATATTCGAGCTTAGGTTCTATTTTTGACATATTTTTCAACTCTACAAGACTGAAGTTTAAAATGTTTGGATCTTGGACATCAAAAGAGCAAAGAAAGACTACAAAGTGTTTGTTTTATGTTGGTCATTGTTTTAAATAATGTTTACCCAAGTTTTAAGTATTGTAAAGTGTATTGTATCAGTGACTTTTTTTTCAACATTGTGTCTATAAAATTAAAAAGATTTTGTTGTTCTAAGCTTCATTCAGAATCTCGAGAGTAGTGAAATTAATTAGTGGTTTCAATTATACTTTATACTTAAAAGTCTATTTACAACATATAATACAATTAAAATTAATAGAATATCCTAGCACCAGCTTGCGGTAGACAGTTGTATTGCGTTGCAAGACTTGGCATTTTTTATATTCTATGTTCATAAACTAGGAAAAGTATAATTATTAATATACTAATACAAGATATAATTAGCAATGTAGCCAGCTAGATAGCTGAAATTTAAATAAAATATGTAAAAATTCGTGAGTCGTGAGTGTGGAATAAAGGACATTTCAAACTGTCTTGGAGACTTTTTGCAAAATATTCTTTAGTAAGGGTATACTTCTAGGTTTTTTGTAAAAAAAGCTGCAATTGGATAAGAAAGCACTGCATAGAACAAGCTTAAAAATTAGCCTATAAAACAATAATTTTTTTATTTATAACCACAATTTGTTTAACCACAAATTTTGAAGTATAAGTAGTAGAAAAGTTAAAAGGTTGTTAACTTTTTCTACTAACTATAGTCTGTCCAATACTATAGTCTGTTACGATACTATAGTCTGTCCAACGATATTTGTGATAGACTTTGTGAGAGACAAAAATATAGATGCTATAATCTGTCCATGACAGTGACAATTGTGTCCGAGGTTGTGTCCTATGTCGAAATCTTCCCTGCCTCTTTGGACAGACATTATATTGTACTTTCTTTTGAGGAGAGAGTCCTATAAGTTCTGTAAGTTACTATATGTCCACGTTATAAAAATATTGTAGTAAAGGGATTTCCAATTTATCAATTATAGTTAACCAACGAGAGTATACATGACAGTGACAGGCAAATTGTATTTTCTGTCATTTTTTGGATCCTATCTGTCGAAATCCTCCCTGATTGGTACGAACAAATTGATTGAAATGTATACCTATTTTAATACATATTTTACTAGAAAAGGAATTCAAAAGTATAGTTGAAAAAAGACGATGACGATTTATTATACTCAGTATCTCAAGAGGATTGATAAAAAATTTCGAGTTTATAAGTGTGCAAAAATGATGACAATTAGAAACCGATAATTTATGAAAATATATGTTTAAATCTAATAAAAAATGTTGGTTTCATCAAAACTTGAATCCTATATACTTATCTAAAACAATGATCTTATTAGAAAAGGTATTTGTAAAGGATAATGGTTTCTTTGAAACTGACAAAGAAACTCAAGCTATACAGGGTGAGTCTTAAATAAATGCAAATATTTTAGGGATATTATATTTCAACCCCAGAAACACGATTATAAGGTTTTTTTTTGAGGAAGAAGAAGATATTTTTAGAATTTTTAAGAAATTTTCAAAGTAAAATAACTCGGTTATTTTGGATTTATTTGAAAAACAGTAGGTAAAGAGAAAATATGTTTCTTTTATCGCATTCTACCAGCTATGAAAATATTTGCGCTTATTTAAGACTGACTCTGTATAATTTTTTTAAATACTCTGTACAGAAATAATAAAAACTACATGTTAGATTAAAATATTATAGAATAATAGATATTATTTTCTTTAATAACAAGTATCATAATTTAAAGAGCGATACATATGCAATAAAATACAATTCTGCGCATAATGCTTGTATTGCACTTTTACTAAAAAATATTGGAAGATGTCAATAAGTTTTTCAAAAATATCATTGGCCATTTTCAATTATTTATACTGTGCACGGTGAGTCAACGAGAGAGTAAAGTCTTGAGTAAAGTCTTGAGTAAAGTCCATTACCTCATTTTTTTCGCGGTTTACAAAAAAAATGTTAAATATAACAGTTACAGGGAAGGTTAAGATACACATTTTAAGATTATTACACAATACTAGATTATTACAGAGTACTAGACATATTACTTAGATTATTACAGAGTATGTAAAATGAGTAAGAGGGGGGATTAATCACCGCGACTTTAAAGATCTATTTTGTCCCCCTTTCTTGAGTTATAGCTCAACACACAGTGTTAACTCATCATAGATGGATATCTTCCGTTGTAGGAGGTCAGGACATTTCCTATCCTCCTCTGACAACAGATGTTCCTCCTCCGAGGAGTGGGCACCTACCTCCTACTAGGGTATACAGCCTTCTACGGTTGGGATTTAGTCCTCTGTGCCCTTCACAGTCGAGGAGCTGTCTCCAGCTGAGATACCCGTGGGGTGGAGGCTGGAGGATCTGTCTCCCTTTTCTCCACCTCTTTCCAACGAGCTTTTCCACCAACCATAAGGTCTTGCATCTCTTAGAAGATGATTCAGAGTATACAGAGTGCTTCAAAAAAGTGTGGCGGCCATAACATAAGTTTTTTAAATGCAACGCCCTATTTTTTATTTTGTTTCTTGATTCTGCGTAAATGAACAGTTTTAAATGGCACTATCAGTTTTTCTGATAGATTTTAGAAAACTCTTCAACTTTTATTAAGTATTTCATATACCTATTTTTAATAATTTTTAGTAGTCGAAATGATTTAAAAGTAGGGTTAAAATCTGATCAAATCCATTTTTTTAATTAATAAACTAGCTAGCTACATTCACATTTTCTTTTCACAGATTGTCATCTTCATCTGGTCTCCGAAGCAGGTAGTCTCAGTCAACACGACTGTCCCTCCTCAACAACAGACTGTCGAGTTTGGTTCCCTGCCCCCCGTGATGGTAGAGGACTCCTGGTAGAACTAAGACGCTTAAATGTACCCTGTACAAAGGGTTACGTGCACTTTGCCCAAGGAAAAAATGGAACAGAAGACTTAAGTGATGCAGATACACGTAAATTGTGTGGTGAGTAATATTTTGTTATTTTAACTAAGAGTATAGGTATTGCGTTCATCCTTCCACTGATGCGCTACTTAGCTAATATACTGAGTATAGACTATAAGAACATCGGAAGGCGTAGTAATAGTAGGGCTGAAAGAAAGGATAGCTTTTCCCTTAAGCATATACAAGGATGTCAGAATTTCCCAGGCGGAATTAACGGCAATCCACTATTGTGTGGAACAAATAATAAGGCAGTAAAAACACATTTTTAACGAATTAACTATGAACTGCCCATCATGTTCGACGTTTGGGAAATGCTTGGCAGGAGGGTTAGAGGTCGCGAAGCGGTACCAGCTTCATTAAATGAACTTCGCTTGGTCCTTAAAGAAGAATGGGAAAATGCAATGACAGTATCAACGGACATATAAAGGCAGTTATAGGATCCAAGGGAGGCAATACAAAGTATCTGGGTATTTTTTCATTTTTCTTTCTGTTTGTACACTTGAGTATTACAGATGTTTTCTTTAATATCGTTGGTTCTGTTATTGTAATTAATGTTTATTAAAACCTGGACTGTATCTTTAGTCTTTAACGGTTTTTTTTTTCAGTTAGTAATATAGCGTAATATCAATTTTTCAATCAACGGTAATATGACGTTAAGACAATAGTCAGCAAAACGATCTCGTCATAATTAAAAAAATACATCAAAATGTAATGATAATTGAAAAAATTGCAAATTGATCGTAATCACTTCATTTCGCTCTTAAAAATTAATCAAAGCATGTATTGACATGAATCAAAAAACAAAATGCTCAGGAGTCGTGGTTCTGACCGTAAAACTATATTTTAGGAAAATTTACAAACGAAATTATTGCACTGGGTGTTATAAAGTTAGGGTAAAAAAACAACCCTTCAATTAACCCTGCACAACATGCTAAATACTAAAGTTTATAAAAAACTGAGTTTACGAATTAAAGTTGACATAATTATATACACCTTACTAAAAAATTCATGAAAATAGGGCTAAAAATACCAAAAATATAACACTTTAAAATTTGACTTCTAAAAAAATTGAAAATATAAAAATACTATCAGATAACCCTAATAAAGTGGCTATCAAAATGTGCAACTAGTTTTTTGATTTTCTAAAAAGTAACGACAGGAAAAAATAAAATTGATTTTCAAAAAAATCCGTTTTTTTCCAAAAAAACTCAGCAATCCTTGAACTAACTTTTTTGGTGGTATTTTGGTGAACATCCCAAAGCGGCAACTTTACCCCAATTTAACCATATTCGTATCTATTACGTACTATAAACAAAAATCATAGTAAAACATAAAATCTATAACCATAAATTCATTATTCTTTTTTCTCTCAAAAGCAAACAAAAACAAGTCTACTCTGCTCTGTCCGCTCAGGTGGTGCTTCTCGTATTTCATCAGCCAAAGAACAAAACAAGAGGAGAGGATAAAGGGTCAGTCGCCCTTGCAAAAACGAAAGTAATAAATTTGGCCAGTCCTCGCAGCTTGTGGGCACTCTAAAGTTCTTCGGCCTGTCTCTAAACGTGTTGCAAACCATACGGGTGACAAACCATTCGTTTTATTAATGTATGTTTGGGTTTTGTAGAAATAAAAATAAAAATGTTAGTTTAACTTTGACTAACAAACTCAACTCTAATGTTATCCAAGTAGCATTTTTAGACACGTTTTAGGTAATGTTTCTAATAATCGTGTTTGTTTCTTGACACAAAATGGAAACAGTATGCCAAAAATAGGAAACATTTTGAAAACCTATATATTTTAAATGGCCTTATTACATGTGTTCCTAACCAAACCAAACTAACATTTTCTGCAATTTGTGTCTAAGATATTCCCGTTTTCAGCAGCCACTGTTTCTAAATATGAAGAAACAAAATGCCACACTAAAATAGTCTATGTCTGTGTGTGGATTTCAAAATTAAAACAATCATCAACAATGTCGACCTCCGCCATAATTTTTTTGCCTTAAAATCCTTGTTTTTAGGTTTTCCCGTACAACGTCTAGCAAAAGCAAATTCGTCGTTTAAAATTGACATGGAGTCGGACACAAATCATCTACATTATCAATCAATATTTGTGTCTAAAAAGAGAGAAACTTGTGTTTCGAAAATCAATCGACAATAATTAATGGAAACCTTGTTTCCAAAATGTTTCGATTTAGCGCTATCTGTGTAGAAATTTCGAACTAACACACCTGTCAACAACGCCAATCAAAGCTTCGGGGCAAAATTAAAACATTTCTGTTTACTTATTACAACACAACTAAAACGTAAAAACATGACTCTTCCATTGTGGAAAAAAGAGAAAAAAAACGTCTGCTGGTAACATTTTTCTTCGGTCTCCTGTTGGGTATAGGTAGTGGCTGTTATTACATTTATTCCTAAAACAAATCATCTCTAATGCGTATAATAAATTCTTATAAAATCGCATAAAAAAATTATTTGTATTTATACTTATCTTATTGTGTCATTCATTCTGCTTTTTTAATTATAATAGGTACTATAAAAACTTGAAGAATGCCTTAAATCAATGACTAAAGAATACAAGGGCATGTAACGGCCATATACGGACTGCAGCAGAATTTGTGACCTTAGACGCCATTTTTTTGGACATAACGAATGAGTCATCAGCTGGTCATCAGCGACAATTTTAGCGATTTTCAATAGTTGGTTGTGTGTAGTGAACTTTGTATAAACTTTATTACAATGGGAATTTGTTCAGCTTTCAAGTGTAAAAGGCGCAATGATAAGAAAGAGCCAGGAGTTACGTTTTATAGGGAAATAAACAGTCCACTACACCTTTTTAGCGTTTTTTTTATAGAATTCGATAATTATTTTTCTGATACTATATGTACTTGATATGTGCTATACGTCGATACTAGTTTTGCACCTTCTGTTAACATTTTAATACGTTTTTTTCGTCATTAATTAGTATGATACCACAGGATACACCATAGGCGTAGTGAAAACATTTACCAAAAATATAAATATCGCTTTAAGCGGTCATGTTAAGAAAAATATGTGCCAACTACTGTTTGGAAGAATGGTCACAGTTTGGTCTCGGTTGCTATTTGTCCTTGTATTCTTTAGTCATTGGCTTACATGCATAAACTGCAGAAAAAAATCCAAACAATAAAGTAAGGTTATGTTCTCATATTTGACCAATGAACTGTATACTACCTAACTGGAAAGGACCCGCCAATCGATAAAAGTGAGGCAAAGCGCAAAATAGGCAACCCATCGTTATGACGGGTATCTATCGCTTTCTATCTTATTAACCTAAATGGGATTTAAAGAAAATATTTAAGGTTTTTATAAATATTTGCGATTTTCTTTTGATAATTTGAGTAACCCACCTCTTTTATTGATAAAATATAGGAAGATAAGAATTAGATAAGAGCTTTATTTAACAATTTTAGCAAAACTTGAGTATTTTACCTATGCAGACGATAAATTTTAGAGCGTCGGGTTTTAAACATGAGAAAAAAAAAGTAACGACAAAAAAGGTATCAAAGCTTATTTTGTAATAAGTAATAACTTTTTAAAAAACTAAAAACCAGTAATATTTAGACTCAGCCGAGTCAACTGAGCCTTTAAATGATGACATAATATTAATAATTCAGAAGTCAAAGGTAGTTTTATCGTTCTTAAGACTTCAGAAAGCCTAAAATTAGCGGTATTTAGGGACAAGTCAAGGCAAGGGCCAAGGATAGGGAAATTCAAAAATTCAGTACCGCAAAATTCATATAAGTATATTAAATAATAAAAGGATACAAATCAAAATAATTAAGCATACTTAATATTAATACGCATACTTAATACCTAAAGTATTTTTCTAATACAATATCTAAATTTTCGTTGCTGTGGCCACTTTTTTTTATTGTACTAATAACCTCTTTCATGTTAAGAATTTTAAGATCTTCCGGTTCACTTTTTGTTTAAGTGTTTTTACTTTTCTACGTAGTTGTTCAATATTAACTGGAACTGTTTGTGTTTCTTTATCCAATAATATTTTCCCAAACTTTTCATTTCTATTGGCTGGAGTAGTTGATGTTGAAGCTAAAGGTAAATCAATATCCATTAATTCACTTTCAGTGTGAACGCTTGTAGTAGAAATCTGAAAATTATGTTATAATCGATCACCACAGAACAACATTATATCATTTACCAACCTGTTTTATTATTTTTCTACGAGGAGCATTGGCTTTTGGTAACAAGTGTTTTGGAAAAGAAAACACACTTGGTACAGCATCAGGCTTTAATCTTTTAACAGCCAGTCCTGGCTGATTAATGTAGTCTGTTGGAAGAAAATGTTCCTCACATAGCCGGCTAGTTTTAGATGGTGTCTACTTATCTCTACGAAGAGCCTGAATCCAAAGCTTTAATATTTCAGGTCGTTTAAAAGGAAAACTGCAAAAAATAATACTACGTTAAGGTTGTTAAGACGTTATAAATGCTCCAAAAAGCTTATATGACGGTTAAAAATAAACAATAATACAAAATATTATATTCCTATATTTTTAACATACGTATGAAACGGAATTTTTCGCCTATCCTGCTCATTATTGCAACCATAAGCAACACACGAGATCACCATTATTGTTTATTGTCTTTTGTCGTCTTGTCTGTGTAAAAACACCTTAACCACAATTTTAAGTTTTTCACACACTTTTAAAATACTACACGCGACGGAACACACAAAAAACAGCCAATACGTAACACTTTCGTTAAAATGAATCTTGCTTCCACCAGAAATCGATAAAAAGCCGTTTTAAAACTAATAAAAAGGTAAATTATTATCCCAGATGTACAGGGACATCATTTTAAGTGTCTCACTCGATTTATAATTTTCCTGTTTGGTATTTAAAGATAGTAGAAAGATTTTCTAAAGTAATTTTTCGCGAGGATGCCTATTCTCTACACCAAAATTTTTTAAAACGTCAATTTTGACAGATACGACGCCATCTTGATTTTTTTTAAAAGGAAACCCCTACATATTTTAGCATGATCCGGTAGACATATTTTAGCTAATTTCAAATATATATAGTTTAGTATACTTTGCTCTTACTGTTTTCGATATACAGTATAGTTATTTTTGGAAATTTAATAGCTAAAATATGTCTACCGGACCATGCTAAAAATATGTAGTTTTAAAAACTAGAAGTGCCGCATTCTGTCAAAATTGACGTGTTTTAAAATTTTGTGTAGACAATCGGTATCCTCGCGAAAAATTATATTTAAATACCTTTTACTATCTTAAAATAGTAAAGAGGAAAATTTTAAATTGGGTGAGACACTTAAAATGATTCTGGAAAAATTCATTTCTTTAAACTATACTTGAAAACAAAAGTAAAGCATACTAAACTATATTTTTAAAATAGCTAAAAAATATGCCTTACCGACCATAAGCAAAAATATGTGGGGGCTTCAATAAAAAAACAAGATTTTTTTTTTTTTTTTAAATTAACGATTTAAAAAAATTTTGGTGTGTAAAAAATCGGCATCCTCGCGAAAAAATTACATTAAAATATCTTTTACTATTCTGGTAAATAGAAAAGAGGAAAAATTTTTAAATTGGGTGAGACATGGTGAGACACTTAAAATGATTCTGAACAATTCATTTTTAAATCCACTGTATATCGAAAACAGTAAGTGCAAAGTATACTAAACTATATGCTTTTGAAATTAGCTAAAATATGTCTACCGGACCATGCTAAAACATGTATGGGTTTCCATTTAAAAAAATCAAGATGGCGTCGTATCTGTCAAAAATTGACGTTTTAAAAAATTTTGGTGTAGAAAATCAACATCCTCGCGAAAAAATTACATTAAAAAAAAAAAAAAAAAAAAAGTTATGGAAAAATTTTAAATTGGTGAGACACTTGCACGATCGAACAATTCCTGGCTTTTTAAACCACCTGTATATCGAAAACGGTGTAAGTGCCATATACTAAACTATTATATATTTTTTGAAATTAGCTAAAATATGTTTACCGGACCATGCTAAAATAAGTAGGGGTTTCCATTTAAAAAAAAATCAAGATGGCGTCGTATCTGTCGTGTACTAACGATTTAAAAAAATTTTGGTGTAAAAATAAAAAAAAAAAAAAAAAAAAATACATTAAAAATATCTTTTTACTATCTTAAAATAGAAAAGAGGAAAATTTTTAAATTGGTGAGACACTTAAAATGATTCTGCAACAATTCATTTTTAAATCCACCGTATATCGAAAACGGTAAGTGCAAAGCAAGCGCTCAAACTATATTTTTGAAATTAGCTAAATATGTCTACCGAACGGGCGTTAAAATATGTGGGGGTCGCATTTAAAAAATCAAGATGGCGTCGTATCTGTCAAAATTGACGTTTTAAAAAATTTTGGTGTAGACATTCGGTATCCTCGCGAAAAATTACATTAGGAAATCTTTCCATTATCTTTAAATACCAAACAGGAAAATTATAAATCGAGTGAGACACTTAAAATGATGTCCCTGTACACTGACCAAATGTATCACAATGGATAGGAGTGAGATAGGTTACCGTCTTAATAACACTGTCTTTGTCATTGCCCCTGACACACAAAAGCCGATTTTCGGCAACGCTCGGGTCCGTTCCAGTTACGTAGTATACAGTTCATTGTATTTGACAGAATATCAAATAAATTTAGGAAACATTTCAGGCACAAAACGGGTACGAAATCTGTAAATGTGAGCCACATCTGTTTCTTAAAAGTTTCGAAAAATTTGTGACGCTAAGATATTTATTGTTTTAGCTTATGTAGCAATACCATATTTTGGTAAAATGTTTCGAAACAAACAGCGATTTATGTTACGAAACATATGTATCAAAAATGTGACGAAACTGTTTCGCAATGTTTCTCAGCAGAGATTTTGTTTCGCTTTTGTGTCTAAAAATGCTACTTGGGTAGTATATTATAATTTGTTTCGAAATATTTCTGATAAATAATCAAAAAGCTACGAGTTGAAAAATTTGAAAAATATATTTTTAAAATATTTTTAAAAAAAGTTTAATAAGAATGCAGTAAAGCAGCTGGAAAATGACAGCAATCCAGGCGAAATAAAGCATTTTCCCTGAATTTTCCACCGAGGAAAAGCGAGTTAATCCTTTGTCGTCGCGTGTCGAGGTAACAACACATACAAAGGGGCTGAAAATAGCGACTCCAGACATCCGAACGGAAATTACTTGACTCCATTCGTTAGGCGTGGAATTTTTTAGACTATGTCATGCCTATAGATATTCTCTATTATTCAATGTGCTGTAACCAACATGTTTCACTATTTGGTATCATGTGAGGTCAAAATAAAAACGGATTTTCTGTTGTATTATCATCCAATTTGCAGCTGATTTTCCCCAGGTTATTTTTTTGATTATAGGTAATAAAACAAAATGCAAGGCAATAGTTAATTACGTTTTAGTGTGAATATTGCTTTAATATACAGTATGTCCCCAGATTGTCTTTACAAGAGGAAAAACTTTTTTATTATGTATTGATATTTTGAGAAAAATGCATTTTTCATAAAAAAATTTGCTTGTTCTAAAATGGTTAATCCCGTTTATAATAATAATAATAGCTCCCGTACATAGCGTTTAACGCCTTGGGAGTAGCAAGGTACAGCTTGCTATACTAGAGCCGTTCGGTATACAAGGAAGGTAATGTGGCTAGCACTACGCTTCAACCGCCTATTATTACCTCAGGATTGTGAATCCCAAGTACTCATTTAAGGCTGAGTCGACCTAGGTACCCAAACTATTTTTATTTTAATAAAAATAGTCGGCTGATGAAATGCCGGGTGTGGGAATCGAACCCACACCTTGAGATTGGTAGACGAGAGCCTGTACCTCTACGCCACCGGGCACCACTCCCGTTTATACTTTTCCAAATTTCCATACCGTTTTAGAGAAAAATAAAAAAAACATGAAATTATGGTTGAATTTTTTTATGTCCTAAAAATCAAAACGCGTTTCTATGGTAATATAATTTCGTTTTCATTCTTTGATATAATACATTGTTATTGATAGAATTTTAATTAACATCATATTTTTTGCTGTTTAAAATGTAAAAGAAGCACACTAGCTATTTATGTAACAAGTTGCGAAATGAATGTGTTTTAAGCATGGGACGCAAAATTGTTGACAATGCGTCCAGTGCTTAAAACACTCTTTTCGCAACGAATTTCATAGAAGATTTTTTGTGAAAACGGATAATTTGAGATATTCAGGCTATTATTGTTATTTATTTTTAAACATTTTTTAAAGTTTTCTGGTAATCGGTTTCTAAGACATTGTTTATGCATTGTTTAATGACAAAGTTTTGTCAGCTTCAAACGTCGCCGTATTTCTTACAAAGTTTTATGAAAAAATGAGTGATAATGACGAGTCTTTGGATATTCAACAAGCTGTTGAAACTGCGCTATCCACGTTAGTGCCCGAGAAATCGAAAAACTTATAGGAGAGGTATCGAAAAAATCAATGCTGTACCCTGCCAGTTGGAATCAATACAATTGGGGGTATGCCAAAAAAGATAGCGGAATTTCTTGGACTCTCCAACGCTATTGAATACACTGGTCATTGTTTCCGGCGCAGGTCTGCAACAATGCTGACAGATTCAGGCGCGGATATAACAGTTTTAAAGCGACATGGAGGTTGGCGATCAAGCTCGGTTACTGAAGGTTACATTGAAAATTCAATTGAACAGTAAACCGAAATAGCAAAAAAAATCATAGGACAGAAAGATACGCCAAATAAGATATTAAAAGCAGTTCACGTAGAACCAGAAGCTACCAGCATTGCCAGTACAAGAAATTTACTTATTCCGACTCCTACAACTTGCATTTCTCTTAGAGACGAAAAGTTAGATGCCTCTTGTATTCACTTTAATAATTTAAATAATTGTACCTTTAATATTTATAATAAATAAATATTTTCATTGTTTCTAACGTTTCATTTTTTACTTTTAGGCACTAGTGCCTAAACAAGTGTCACTTTTAGATACTAGTGCCTAAAAGAATGTCATTTCGAATCTCAAATAAACATCAAAAACTGTCAATTTCGAAACGCTTTCACAAAAAATTTATTTAGTTTAATGCCATAGATAAATGAAACAAGTTTAGATTGGAAAGTGCCCATAAGGACAATGTAAACACTATTTGGCGCTATTCATGCAACGGTCGCGACCCAAAACTTTTGAAAATTTCGGAGCGGTTCTGATTTTTCCGGAATTATATCGCCAAATATTGTTTATTCAAATTTATTATTATTTTCGTTATATATTATAAATAAAATACAGTGTGTTGCATACAAGAAACTTTATTTTATATAAGGACGCATGTATGAAATACCTATGAAACATTGGAAACCAACGTTATGCCACGATCCACGATGGTTTTTGCAGTTCACAGTTCACAGCACAGCTTTTTAAGTTTTTAATGCCACTTTTTCACAATTATCACCGGTTGGAGTAAATAAAACTTGAATTAAACTCACAAAGTAGCAATAATTACTTTGAAAATGGACGCTATAAACACTTTTCGGAATTTCTTTAATGAGAGCGGTTTAGATTTTGAAGATTATTATGATTTTTGAAGATTCTGACTTTGACAAAAGAAAATTATTTCTGTTTCTGTCTGCCGTTGTTCTTAGCGACCGCTACAGCAGCCCCAGATCGCGTATAACGGTCGCGACCCAAAATAATTACGCGACCTAAAATTTTTACGGCCTTTCCAATCTAAACTTGTTGCATTTATCTATGTTTAATCTTTGAATAAGAAGACTAAGGAAGGAGCATATCAAAAATCTTAGGTACACCGCGATGGGCCTCAAATATGGCCGACTTAAATTCCGGTTTATCAGTGTCGTTCTAATTTTATTTAAAAAATGTAAAACTATGATATAGGGTAGACGTGGGGTAGACTCAATGATTTGTTGTTTTATTTTACGTTGTGAATAAATGTTGGTAGTTATTAAAATTGTTATAAAAATATATAATTCTAATAAAAATAGATAAGTTATAATAAGTATTTATTAACACAAACATCCGATACGCTACTGAAGCAGGTAAGTCAAATTAACGTATCTAAATTCTTTGACATCTAATCTTTGACAAGTAATAAATAAAAGCTAAAATGCAAGAAAATATATAATTTAGTTAATTTAAGTGAATTTCATAAATGATCGGTTTACTACACGTATGTATATTATATAGTCACTTACTAGCGAAAAGGTGTTCCATTATTTCACTCAATTTTTGCCGAGATCTACCGCACGCTACACAACCAACTATTTTAGAGTCTTTTTCGATAGTGTCACTGTTAATTTAAGTTCTGCCACAATTTCCATCTAGATTTACTACCTTTATACAACTATCAGTAGTAGAATAAATAATAAATAACATAAAATAAGCTCCGTAAAGTCTGACAAATCCACAAAATTTCAAATCAAATCCAAAAGTGTCAAATGAATCGTCAAACTTTGGTGTGTAGAGGTAAGGAGAAATAACTCTTATGGGACTTTTATTGAAAAAGTGGTCACAAAATGGGAAGAATAAGGGTTCGCCAAATGACCACAGTGGCGCTAAAAACGCATAAATCTAAAAAATGAAAAGTATCCATAGATAAGAGAATAAAAATAAATATAACCAAACATCACCCAAAAAAAGTTTTTTTATTTTTTAGAATATAAAATAATTATTGTTTATCAATATTTTGTGCTTTATTTATTATATAACAATGGTTAAAGTGTGTGTGGTGCGAAGTTGATTGAATAGCTGATGGAAAAATAAAGAGCAAAGGCAAAGCCTGTAAAATACATAATATAATTCAGTATTGTATTATTTGTATTATATGTAAAAATTAGAGTCAATCAAAAGTGTAGTAAACATTTTTCGTAAGATTATTGACATACATGTTACAAAGTATATTTTTACAATCCTTTCTATAAAGTTACAACCTGAATAAAATTTATTTTTAATGATTTTAAAGTTTGACAAACATGCACAAATTGTTGGCATTTTTTTAAACAAATAAAAGTAGAAAATAAATAAAGTTGTAGGTACTTTCAAGAAATATAGTTAACTGTAAGTGCTGTATTTTAATAATCTGTCAAAAATCAAAATCATCAGGATAATACCGTATGATCGAATAAAAACGGCGTCCAGTTGGCTTGGAAATGACGATCGATGACATTTCCCGTATAAATTTACATATAAAATGACAGCGATCTTCATTTCATAGCCATCGCTGACGCCGTTTTTATTCGATCATACGGTATTAGGTATTGATTTTCAAACAAGAATTAGATTACAGCGATGGTCAAAAGCATTTAGATATTGCTTTGAAATCTACAGATAAGGTATGGCAGTTTCGTTTTAAAGAACAAGATGTTAAAGTTTATGATAAAATTGTCATCAGAAATACTGTCCACTTGCAGTATTTACATAGGAAAATGTTGGAGGATGAAACCTACTGCCTCAGGTTAATTTAAATTCTTTAAGAGTTGCAACAACAGCAACAAGCAAGAAGGGCACCATTAAATGAATATTATACACATAAGTATTATTATACAAAGAAAGAGTAATGTTATACACATAAATATTAACATTTTGTAGAGCAACAACAGAATAAAAAACCAAAATATGAACACCAGCAACTAAAACAGGAACCATTAAATGAATATTATATACGTAAGTACAATTTGATTGAATAAAAAACAGCGTCAGCGATGCCTATGAAATGAAGATTGCTGTTATTTTATATGTAAAATGATATGGAGAATGTCATCGAGATGTCATTCCAAGCCAACTGGACGCCGTGTTTTTTCGATCATACAGTATTATTATACACATAAATAGTAATATTATACACATAAACATCCCTTGATAGAGATCAACATTTTGTAGAGCAATAACAGCATCAAATAATGGAAATAATGGACCTTATTGCACAAATCAAAAACAAAATTTCAGCATTACTACTTGATTGGTTATATCAATAAAAGAAATTGAGTTTATCAGTCTAGATCCTACAAGCAAGCAGATCTATCACATAATTTTAAATGAAGATTTATCTATCATAGTATGTATAAACACTTTGCATCTTTTATTCAATGTTGTAATGAATTAACAAATTCCAGGTAATTTATTCTAATAACGAAAAAAAACTTTGGATCAAAAAAATATTTTCTTCTGATGAGGTTTATGAATATTAAAGTCTGTTGAAGTTTGGCCATTATGTGTTGGTATACAATTTATTTATGATGTTACAGTAGTTAAACCATCCGAGTACGAAACATGTTTAAAATCCACTATTCTTAATGAATGGAAACTACCAACTTGAGAGGAAGCTAAGAGAAAGGTTCTATTGGGTGGACTACAAGGAAAAGGGATATACATGAGGATCTGGAAGGGCTATAACATTACGTCTCAAGCCATGGGACAATAGGAAACGAAATTCAAAGGAAAATATTACAATACGTGGGATGCAAATTATAGTGCAAAGAATTGAGAAAAAGAATTATTAAAAGTAGTTATTGTTACGATAGTTAAACCATCCGACTACCAAATATATTTAAAATCCACTATTCTGAATGAATAGCAACTACCAACTTGGGAGGAAGCTGCGAGAACGATTCTATTGGGTGAACTACAAGGAAGACATGAGGATCTGGAAGGGCTATAAAATTATATTATTCCACGTCCCAAGCCATGCAAGCCATGTTGGAATAGCTGGGAGTGAAAAAGAAGATAATACTGCACACGATTCTTGTCTAGAAGTAGTTGATATTAAGGTAGTTAAACCATCTGACTATCGAACATTTAAAATCCACTATTCTGAATGAATGGCAACTACGATGGCAAACCGTAAATAAATACTTGTACAGTATAAAATTACATTATATTGGCTTAATTTTTATACTAAATAAAATGTGTTACGTTATTTTTGACCTGCATTATATTTATTTAAATCCCATATCATCAATTAAACTTTAAATAAAGTTTTCCCAATTATAATTAACATTAATTTTAAACTAAAGCTTTTTTTCATCTTGAATGAGATTTACGAAATAACTTATGAGAAAAAATAAAAAAGAGGCTCAGTCTATTGCTTCTGAATAATCGATAATAAAACCACATGTTGACTTACTTTTATACTAAATAAATGTAGGTATGAAGTTATTTTAAAGCTGCATTATATTTATTTTAAACCCATCACCAATTATTACTTTAAATAATTTTTTTCTTAATTATAATTAACATTAATTTTAAGCTAAAATGATCAGAATAATGTTTTCGTCATCTTGAATGACATTTGCGAAATAACTTATGAGAGCAATAAAAAAAGAGCCTAGTCTATTGCTGCTGAATAAAAATCTGTAATTTATTTCATGTGACATGAAAATAAATTGGTATTTTTTTGAAACCCGCGGCTTCACGTATATGATTCACGTCAAATATTTATGTCTTTTGAATCAGCTGTTCTAAAAATGTTCGGCGCATGTCTTAAATTTTAGGTTTTTGCTACAGCAGCGCCATCCTAATTCTTCCCTTTTTTTGACCATTTTTTAATGCACGGAGTTGTTTCTCCTTACCTCTACACTCCATACGTCAAACAGAACTGTCAAGGATCCCCACCCTAGAGAGCTTTTATGGTGGCTTTTCCGCGCACCATGCATGAATACATGGATAGCATTATGCTCCTTCCTTAGTCTTCTTATTCAAAGATGTTTAATGCTACGGAAAGGTTAATAGTAGTTATCGAAAAATTATATAAGTAACAATAGCAAAAATTATGACGTTAATCAAAATTAATAATAACCATCTTATTATGATTACCTTTTTTAGGATTACTTTTGATTTTTAGGACTTTTCTTAAATTCCACCATAATTTCATATTTTTTTATTTATTTTTTAGGCAAACATTTTTATGAAAAATGCATTTTTCTCCAAATGTCAATAATAAAAAAGTTTTTCCTCTTGTAAAGACAATCCGGGGCATACTGTAGCATTTTTTATTTCCTTTAATAAAATTGAATTTAAAAATCTATTTTTATTTAAATTTCTTAGTATTGGCGCCATCTATTTGCTAGATGCCAAAGATACCAAACTCCATTTGTTACAGCTCACTTGTCTCGATATTTAATTTTTATTAGCGCATCTATTCGCTAGATGTCAAACTTCTTTTATTACAGTTCACTTGTCTTGTTTATTAGCGCCATCTATTCGCTATATGCCAAACTTCCTTAATTGCATTTCACTTGTCCAAATCTCACTTTGCTGTGGATTGCGATTTTCCGTTCTAATGATTTCAATCATATGACATCACTTTTTTCTCTCTCATTTTGTCTGTGGTGAAAAGGGTTTTTTGGCTTTGGTTCTGAAACGGAGAAGAAGGTCTTTCTTTCTGGGAATTTGGATCTGAAGAAGACGCGTGTGTCGGCGTCCGACAAATTTTCCAGTGAAAAGCACTCTGAATCCACTTTTCGATTTCTATTGCATGGGTGTCCAATTTGGAGATTCGAAAACCTTGTAAAGTATGCAATTCAGAGTATAGATCGTATTTGTTTAGTTTCCTCTTGGAATGATCACCGTAAGTTTATCCGCCATTTTATATAGCCCTATCTAACTAAATTCTATTTCAGTTATTTCCGTTTTTTATTTCGTTTATTTGAGTATTTAATTACTGGTTTGGATCGGCATATGGTTTGAATATATTTATGTAAAGCTGATTTTCAGACCGTAAGTTGTTTTTTTATTGAGTATCTGTCCTGAGAACTATTTTTTATTTATAGAGTAACTACCACATGGTACTCAGTAACTACCACATGGTACTCAGTAACTACCACATGGTACTCAGTAATTACCACATGGTATGCAGTAATAATGCAGTAATTATTGTATGTTTCACCCACTTTCATTTTGTATGACCACATGGTATGCAGTAATAATGCAGTAATTATTGTATGTTTCACCCACTTTCATTTTGTATGGACCTATGCAGACCTTAAGACAGTGTTCCTGACATTACAATCGTTTCTTTTGGCTGATATCGAAGACTTCTCCTGCCATAGTCATCTGCATCCACTTCTGTTAGTCTGGAGAATACCTACCTACCTGTTTACATCATAAGAAACTATATACAGATAAGTCTTAAGTTTGATACACAAGGTACGCTTTTATTTTACTATTTTTGAGAGAACAGATTTAATAACCTGGTAAATTATCACTATTTATCCCACATTTTGTAGTCAAAATTATTTTTTTATTTAACGTTATAAGTTATAATTTGATTCGTACAGTACACTCTTACTTAGCTATGATATTTTATATGAAAATTATTGTGGTGTCTTGGACCACGTGATTCCAACTTTACTGAGGCTGAGTAAAACACAGTTTGAAATTTGATACTTTTATTTCAACGCTCAGAGAAAGAATGAATTTACAATATCGTACCATCAGTACCTTATGCCTGCGCATACATCTACCGGAAACGGATGGTGTACTATATATTATTTTACATATGGTAAAGGCGGAATATTTAAATATTATTTTTATAACAATACTACAATTATTAACACGTATTCATTTTAAAGGTTTTTGTACACGACATGTTTCGAAACATCATCGTATTGAGACATACATAAATTTCACCTGTTTTTATTAAGTAGCTTACTTAGTTCACAGAATACAGTTACTAAATTCAAATCTATTTAAAATAACTTGCGGTTTTATTGGGATCACTGTGACTAATTAATGATACTTGTGTTCGTTTTCAATAAATGTTTAATGTAGGATAGTTATTTCTGACTTTTATTCCTGATAAACATAATAGACCCTTAATGCTGTTGATTACTTTATTTCAGCTATGTTGTGATATCGTATTTTTTTCTTTTTGGTTTCTTACTTTACCACTCTCATAAACAAAGTAAGTGGCGCCCTTTTCACTGTTTTTGACCATACCTATTTGAATTCTTAACATCAATATTAAAATCTCTGCAGCCTACATATTATCATTTTTTTATTTTTTAACAACATTAGAAAGTCACTGTGAGTCAGAAGCCTTACCTACGAACCCAGCTTTCCTCTAACCCTGAGCAACGGATTCTTTTTTTCATTCTATTTGGGTAACGACAGAAAAGTCGTCACAATACTAGTATAAATAATAACCCAGTCTTAGTACAAGTCTAAATTTCGAACTTATGATATTAATTTTTAATTTAAAATTAATGGACGATGTTCTTGATTTTAACATTACTTCTTCTTGTTTTTTGAAGGTTCTGCTACAATTGAGAGTGACCGAGATATTGACTGGCTCTAAACCATATCATTTTAACGTTAAGTTTTTAATAAAATTGTTATAACCATATATATTTTTAATAAAAATAGATAAGTTATAATAATTATTTAGTAACACAAGCATCTGATCCCCTACTGAACTTTCTGAAGCACGTTAGTCAAATTGACGTATCTAAATTATTTTTGACAAGTAGTAAATAAAAGCGGAAATGCAAGAAAAAATGACTAATTAGTTAATTTTCAGTGAATTTCATAAATGATCGGTTTACTACAGGTATGTATATTATATAGTCACTTACTAGCGAAAAGTTATTCCATTATTTCCCTCGATTTTTGGCCAAGATCTACCGCACGCTACACAACCAACTATTTAAAGTTTTTTTTTTCTATAAATCGCAATAGTGTCACTGTTAATTTAAATTCTGCTACAAAATTTCCTTCTAGATTTACTAGTACGTTTAAACAACTATTGGTAGTAGAATAAATAATAAATAACATAAAATAAGCTCAGTAAAAACTGACCATGCCCTAGACACTCAATGGTAGTTTTATAGAACTCCAAATTTAGTTTCTTCCGCATCGCCAGGCGGCGCAAAAGACATTAAAGTACAGGTTTCTAATTTATATATGAAGATGAGTCTCTATATATGTTGATTAGTGTCTATGGTCTAGTTTTTGTCTAGTTGACAAATTGTTGGTGATCCGTCAAGTTAATTTTCAATCATTATTTAAATTTCAGATATTCCTGATTTGTCGGAAAGTTCGGTGATTTCAGTGATTTGTGTTTATAGTTTGTGTTTTTGTTAGTTTGTGCATTCTGATATTTAGAGTCGATCATCATTTTCGTGTTAGATACTAAAACTTTTTTATTAAAGCCATTTTGACATTTTAGAAATTATAAATTTATGAACCCAATAAAAAAAATAGTTTAATCATAAATAAGTAAGTACATAGTTGGTAATGTATAGTATTTTTAGTAACAGTTATAATTAGTAGTCTATAATATTTTTGCTATATTATAATTTATTTGTTAAATCAAGAAATAGGGGCTATGTGCTCTATTGTTGGTGTTTAAAATGTATGTATGTATATTAATTTTTTTTAATTATATTACACTTCTAATGACCTAATAAAACATAAAATGGCAGTAAAAAAATCTATATTTATTATTTTATATTTTACAAGGAATAATTTTGCGCTTGAATAACGTTACCGTTTTAGTTAGCGTCTTTGAATAAGAAGACTAAGGAAGGAGCATATCAAAAATCTTAGGTACACCGCGATGGGCCTCAAATATGGCCGACTTAAATTCCGGTTTATCAGTGCCGTTCTAATTTTATTTAAAAAATGTAAAACTATGATGCAGGGTAGACGTGGGGTAAACTCAATAATTTGTTATTTTATTTTACGTTGTGAATAAATGTTGGTAATTATTAAAATTGTTATAAAAATATATAATTCTAATAAAAATAGATAAGTTATAATAAGTATTTATTAACACAAACATCCGATACGCTACTGAAGCAGGTAAGTCAAATTAATGTATCAAAGTAGTAAATAAAAGCTAAAATGCAAGAAAATATATAATTTAGTTAATTTAAGTGAATTTCATAAATGATCGGTTTACTACACGTATGTATGTTATATAGTCACTTACTAGCGAAAAGTTGTTCCATTATTTCACTCAATTTTTGCCGAGATCTACCGCACGGTACACAACCAACTATTTTAGAGTCTTTTTCGATAAATCGCGATAAATGTCACTGTTAATTTAAGTTCTGCCACAATTTCCATCTAGATTTAGTACCTTTATACAACTATCAGTAGTAGAATAAATAATAAATAACATAAAATAAGCTTCGTAAAGACTGACAAATCCACAAAATTTCAAATCAAATTCAAATGTGTCAAATGAATCGTCAAACAGAACTGTCAAGGATCCCCACCCTAGTGAGCTTTTTCCGCCCACCATGCATGAATACATGGATAGCATTATGCTCCTTCCTTAGTCTTCTTATTCAAAGGTTAGCGTTAATAAGTAACGGAACGCTAAAATTATGTTATGCCAAAACTCTCCATTAGTTTCTTCCGGATCACCAGGTGGCTCTAAATGACCGACACATTTGTTTTATATCAGTGTCTAATCTATCTCTAGTACGTGACATTAGTCTATCAACTGACAAATCAGTTGAAAAGTCATACAGAACTGTCAAGAATCCCCACCCTATAGGTATATTATGATGTCGATTCCGTCTACCATGCACGAATAAATGGATATAGCATTATACCTCTTTCTTATTATTTTTATTCAAAGATGAACATAAAATCAATACGTTCCGCTTCGACAAGTAATGTCCTGTTTATCATAAACCGCATTGCAACATCCAGCACTTAAACGAGCAAGTTTTCTCGCAGAGTATCTTTATTTACCCTCGTTTCCGAATCGTTGGTATTCAGAGGCCGAGCCGAACCGAAAATGGAGATTTCCCGCTCGCAGACGACAAACATTTTCCACGCCAGAAAATAATTAGATGAAAATAACGGTAGAAATGTAGGGGTGGAAGACGCAAAGGCGATAGCAACGAGTTTTTAAGTTGACACATTTGAAATATTGCTGATTTGTTGGACTTTCGGCGCTTATGTTATGTTATTTTTGAAGTGAAACTTCCTTACGCACGCAGGGAGTAAAAATTGAAAGCAACACATCAAACAACTTAAACCAACTTAACTGAATTTGAGAAAAAGCCCTAAAATATTGAATTAAAAATGCAAATATCTATGAAAACATAACATAACAAATATTATAGGAACTTCAAAACAGAAAAGAAGCAAGAACAATAAAAAATAGCATCATTACTTATTTAGAAGAGTTTGATTTCGACCACTAGAAAGTATCAAAGAACTTTCTCAAGTAACAAAAAAATAATTGTTTAATTATTGTTAGCGAGGTTAGGTTTTGTGATGGCCAACAAGATCTGAACCCTAATTAGTTATTAATTAAAATTTCCGGAACCGTACTAAAATATTTTCGTTCAATGATTGTGGAGTTCGTCAATTAGTAAGCAAGGGATGGTTCTCAAAAGTAAACCCGATAAAAAATTTGAGTTTCAAATGAAAATAATATGAAATTATTAAGTCATGAAAAAGTAAACATGAACACAAATAGTGAACACAAGCGAAAAAAAAACACATAGGTAGCTTAAAAATTACATCAAATAACATCAACCAATCTCGAAACCAACTTAACTAAAATTAAAAGAAAACATTTTCAATTAAAGATGCCTCTAAAAACATAACACAAAAAAATATAACTAATACATTCAGCAATATTATGCTAAATAATAAAATAACACATTTATATATGAAGATGACATGACATTGTTCGTACTTCAATAATTGCTAAAAACATTACAGAAACTTCAAAATAACTTCAGAAGTACGAACAGTAAGAGATAGCATCACTACTTATTAAGAAGAATTTGATTTCGACCGCTAGAAAGTATCAAAAGCCTTTCGCATGTAACAAAAAATATGTTTTTAATTATTATTACCGAGTCCCGAAAGAACCAGAAATTATTAATTTCGAGTCCCGGATCTTTGATCTTTTAAGAGAACCGGGAATTTCCGGTTCTTGCGGTACCGGAATTTTCCGATTCTTCAATGATTGTGGAGTACCCTAGTGGGTAGGCTATGTGATCAACTGTGCACACGGTCCCACCCTGCAAAGTTGAATACGACGTTTCGTTTACATATTCATCAGGGTTTTACATCTTCACTAAGGGTACAAACATAGCGGGGCATCTCGATGCGATGCTCGCCGCAATGTATCTAACACGCACGTTTTAAGCAGTTTTAAAACGGCGAGTAAAGGTACGCGCTCACTGACCAGAGCCGCACGCGCCTCATCGATCAAAGAAAAATATTGTTTGTGTTACTTTCAATGACGATGCGCACACTAGCCAGAGCCGCACGAATCGCATCGACGAAAATGCGGCCAGCATTGTGGGGTAGATGATTTTCGGTCAGTGCGGCTAGTGCTGCTGACATCACACGCAATTCCTGCCAGTCTACGCGGGTAGCCGAATCGAACTAGCCGAAGAGGAGATGAAATTCAATATGCTAAGAAACTTCGCAAATTTTTCATGGCTCATTTTGAAATGTTGAAAAATTTTTAGTGCGTCCCCAATTAAATACGGAAATAATGTGTGGAATTCTCCTCCTAAAGGTAAAATTTTTGCAAATATTGTGAACCCATAACTCAATTCTTTCTCGTGATTTCTTCTTCTTCTATTAGCAAGGAGCTCATAATTATTTCTTGTTCGTTGTCATTCATTATCGAGAAAAAGCCAAAAAAAACACGCTTATCACTGCAGACAGGACTCCGGAAGCGATTGATGAGAAATTCGACTGGAAAACACGGGTGTAGTAGGGGCAAAAACAAACAAAAGAGCGAATAAAGGCCGGGACACATCTATCATGCACGTTTCCAATCCGGCTCCGGTCCGATTTTGCCCCAGAAGCGGATCGCTGTGGGATTGGAAATGGTGAGTACACACATGTCATACATGCTTCCCACTCCTTCACGCTTTCGGGCTTCGGCTGGATACAATCGCCAGTCTTGATTCAACAATCATCGCATGAAGTCGTGTGCGCAAAATGTTTAATAATTTTAGCAACAGTGATTTAGCCATGGTGGCACTTTGTTTGGAAGAAGAAGATGAGGAAAATGAGAAAGCTTTTATAGAGAACAGCCAAAAAGGCAGATTTCATATCTTTGTAGTCGGAGTTTCGGTACTGCTCTTTGGTCTGGTCATACAGCACTGGATATTTCCTCACTTCTTCAATTAGTTCCTCCGGTATTATTGTTGACATTTTTTATTATTTTAGTAAAAAACTAAAAATAACACAGCAAAAATAAAAATAAACAAAATAGTTCAAAACGACACTCGTCCCACAGCCGGCATCAACGAATAGACTGACAATCGGAACACGAACGGATGCAGGTACGGAGTCGAGTAGGAGCGGGGATGAATCACGTATCGGAAAGGTGTAAACTACGCTGGTTAAAATAACGTAGCCAAACCTAACCTCTCGTACGGTCGTCCGACTGTATGATCGGAGCCGGATCGGAAACGTGCATGATAGGTGTGTCCCGGCCTTAATGCGGTGCGTGCGGCGCGTTCTGCGGCCTACACACAAGCTACTTTCATGGCTTTCTGGCAGCTAGCGATGTCGCCAGCGTCCAAAACGCTCAAAAATCGCAAGGAAAACGCGTGTGTGTGCTTGTCTGCTGCCGCGCTAGCTAGTCGCCCGGGGTCTCAGGACGCTCGTCGCCGAGATCTTGTTTGATTTTTACGTCGAGTCAGAGGCCGGAAAGCCAACAAAACGCTTGTGTGTGTTCCGAAATGGCGCAGAATTGGCAATTTGGGCAGACAGAAGAATTTGTTTCTTCCTTTATCGAAATATTTAAACAAAATAAGTGCCTATGGATGGTGAAGAGCAAGGAGTATTCCAATAGAATTTTGAAAAATAAGGCTTACGAAGAATTAATTAATTTCTGTAAGGTGAAGAATGAAGAATGCGACCTGGATTTTCTTTTTCAACAACCACTCTTTCACCCATATACGACAGTTTCTGGATTTTTTGTTTTCGTTAATTATAATTAGCGCACTATACAGGTCCGGTAATAGGATATCTAGGCATAGGAATTACATGCATCGGAATGAAACGCCTATAAAAAGTCTAAGCTTAAACAGAGATGGACAACAAATTCCCCGTTTCCACTTCCACTACGACTTTCGAGTTAGGCAAACTCCAATAAGATAACAAATTTTGGAAATTTCGCCGCCTCCCAACCACCCATGATACCCATCCACCTCCCCTTTATCGCCATTATTTTATTTCCCGTCCTGCGCCTCCGCAAAACGCCATCACGTCAGTCCATCACAGCGCTGCCAGGTCTACCGGTTTCGTCTGTAAGCTACCGATCTACCGATTTAAACAAAAATCTAACGATATGTTTTATATGATCTGACTTTATTATTTATACTTTATTATTATAATATATATTTATTTATTTTTTATATGATCTGACTTTATTATTGTTTATTAAATTTTATTTAGTAATCATAGGTCATCGTTCCGTCTAGTTGCAGAGTTACAAAGATATTCCTACAAATCCTTATTACTCTTTATTAGGCGCGGTATTGGCGATATGCCCGAAGAAGTTGATATCTTTTGAAAAGATTTTGTTTCATTCATCTACTAAAGTTGAACCCATATTTTCCCCAAAAAAAATATAAACAAAAAACAAAATCTAAGTTAAGAAACAAACTGAATACGATAAATATTTTAGTGCTTTTCCTGCCAAAAAAATATATTAATATGAAAAAAGAATTGAGAGTTGCTACAGCTTTCCCACTGAAATGAAATTAATTTTAGATATTACTGATCAAAATTTGTACAAAGGTAAAAAGTGACCGCTATCCCTACTTATTATAGTTTTTATTAATATAATATATTAATATTGTTTAATTTAATATATATCTTTTAATATTAAATAATATACCTCTTCCTCAAACCGGAGTCATCCACTCCTGGATATAGGTCTCTCCTATCCTTTTCCGTGTCTCCCTGTTTTGTGCTGTATTTAACCAATATTACCTGCCACTTCCCTAATGTCACGCAGCGACGTGCCCCTGCCCACGCGAGCCTTAGCTTATCTCCCAAGACCATACTGGGGAAATCACTGTCCCATCCCATTCTCCTATGCAAACCTCAAAATTTTCCAATCAAAAGCGTGGCCTTGAAATTGCCAAACCTCTAAATCACGAAATGTCGAACTTTAAAACAAAACTACCCCAGGCGAGCAGAACGTATGATTCAGAATCTCGCACTGAATATAATATACCTAGCTATTTCTAATTCTTGTTATATTTATTATATTTGTATTTTATTTGAGTGATCTAGTATTACGACACATAGGAAAGCTAATTTTAGACTTAAATATTATATTTTATTTTCTTTTGATTTTTGTTGAAGATCTACCGAGAATTTTGTTCTCGTATGGAATTATAATCTAACAAACCCGGCAATCCTGTTCGGCTACTCCTTTATAAAGTTTTTTCGGCCTAATTCCTTTGTCACCGCCGCCGCCGACCGACCGGTCGGTGTCGGGGCGACTGGAAGGAAGATCGTACAGTATTGCCATTTCATAGAATTGCACTTGCTATTTTAGAAATGATTTCAAAGTTCTGCATGTTACTTTTTGTTTTAGAAAGAAGTTGTTATGTGCCTAGAGAAAACATTCTTAAAATTGTTTTGTACTTTATTTAATATTTCATTAAGGAGGCAAGATAATGGGATTAAAAGATTCGGGATTTAGGGTAAGCCAACATAATTTTGATTTAACAGAATGGCAACACTGTCCTTCGTCTTTCTATTTTTTCGATTCTATTCTGTTAGTAGCCGGTAGCCCCCATACAAGCGTCTTAAAGACTCGCCCCCTCACGTAGAGGCTCTTTCGTCGTGTCACTTCCTCTATACAATGGTAGGGAAAAGACACTTTATCCGTCTCTGTTGTACTGCAGTGTATTTTGCAGCCTTACCATCTTTTTTTATCGCATTGAAAAGCTCCTATTGCTAATGAAATTTTGCCACACGTATATAGCTAATCGTTCCTCAACGATATTTTTTAATGCTATGCAACCGCAGAATCGCAAACTACTGTGTGCGCGACAAGAAAAAAAAGTGCGATACGTGCGGCGAGTGCGGCGCTGCAGCTGGTCAGTGTGCGCATACCTTAAATGCGCGTAGGATATCCTGGCGAGCATTGCATCGAGATGCCTCACTATGTATGTACCCTAAAGATTTGATATTGAAGAATAATGTGAGTCGATTTCGGCATAATTGGGGACGGGCTACAGGATGACGACCTCAATGTTTCGATGCCTCTAAATGGACGAAATCATCAGGATTTTTCTTAATTATGGGTCGATTGGAACCAAACTCGGCAAGTGGATAGGGGTACCCGAATGGAGTCCTCAGACGGACAGACGGTCATTTTAATACAAATTTTGTGAAAGCGAATCATATTATTTATTAATGTTCAATTTGTTACTTTTTCAACATTTCAAACTACAGTTTTTCAAACATGTCCTTCAAATCCTTTAATTTAATAGCTGTTAGTAAGAAGTTTCACTTCAAATATGCACACATAGTGCGCACACAATTTTTGTTATCGTATTGATTTTTATTGCTTAAATTTCTGTTGTAGAACATTTTCAGTAATTCCGCCCTAAAACTTATTTTATTTGAAGAAGATTTTTATAACCGGTTTTATGAAAGTTTAAAAGAATTCGTGCATCCTATTTTAATTATTTTTATGTCTGTACAACAAGTTACTTACTTTATAACATACTTAATATATAATTTTAGTAGTTAACTTTAAATATTATGTTATAAAATATGTCTAAAATAAATTACCCGCTATATAATTATATTAGTTATATAAATACAAAGAAAGTTGTATAATAATTTAAACCGGTTTTTACCTGATATTAACTTTATAAATTATTTTACGAACATCTATCACATATTTGAAGATTTAAATTATTGTTAAATTCATTTTTATATACCTACATAATAATGCATTATACTTTGTAAATATATGGAAAATATTCGATTTTGTTTTTAATTTTCCTCTATTTGAAAAGATATTTTTTTCTTTCACAGATCATTATTTTTATATATACTAAGCAGAACATCAATATCTAAAAGTTTTTTTTTGCATCATGAATTTTATTTTTTACTTACTAAATATGAATGTTACTTTGCTTTGTCTATTTTAATAAAGCTCTTTTCTCATTTTCTTTTTGATAGACAGGGTGAGTCTTAAATAAGTGCAAATATTTTTAGGGGTAGTATATATACGACCCCAGAAACACAAATAATTATTTTTTTTGGCGAAAAGAAATTCTTGAGTTTTTTTTTAGTTTTTAGTTAAAAAATATAATTTCTTGATAATATGACAACATAGGTAGTAGATTAAATTTACAAGAAAGAACACCAAAGAAGATCCAGTGGTTCTCAAAATTTAAGCAAAAAAATGTTTTTTTTGGAAATTTTAAGTAAAATAATTCGATTATTTTGGACTTATTTGAAAAACGGTAAAAAGAAAATAAAGATGGCAATTACTAACAAGAATATACAGTAATTTACGAAATGCTGTAATGACGTCACCAATCTCTTTCGTCTGGTTGGCAAGTGATTGGGAAAGCTCGACAATATATGACGTGACGTTGAACGATGGCTGAATATTAAATCACAGATTATATATGTTTATTTTATCGAGATTTACCAGCCCTGAAAATATTTGCACCTATTTAAGACTCACCCTGTATATAACTGCATTTTTATTAAGAGTATATTACGCTGTACTGTTCGGCAGGGTTGCTAAGTAGTTTATGAAGCAAAAAACTACGCCAAAAACTACGCGTAGTTTTTTGTATTAACTACGTTTTAAAATTTTAAAAACTACCTTCAAAAACTACATAAAAACTACATTAAAAACTACCAAAAAAAATATAGTAAAACCCTTGATAATATATAAACAAGGGTAAAACATAAACAATTTAGATTTTAAACAAAAATCAAGCCAAATTCTTATCATGGAAGTATGAAGTTTCACCGTATGATCGAATAAAAACGGCGTCAACGATGACAATGAAATGAAGATCGCTGTCATTTTATATGTAAAATTATATGGGAAATATATCATCGATCGTCATTTCCAAGCCAACTGGACGCCGTTTTTTTTTCGATTATACGGTATTATATTTATATAAGTTAAACATCAGAAAAAAAATACAATTTTTTTTTTCAGTAAAAGTGTATTTTCTATGAGATACAAAGTAACATTAAACACAGAATAAACTATAAATTATCATTTTTAACTACTAAGTATGAATTGAACATATGATGATATGAAATATCACATAATAAGGAACAAATTCACAAAATATAGATTTTTTATTTCTTAAATTGATCAACAAACAAAGTTTTTAGGTTATGTTTTCACTGTTATTTTAAAAAACTACATTAGTTACATAAACTACACATTTACAACTCGATATTTAAAAACTACTTGTGACATGTAGTAAACGTAGTTTATTAATTACTACGTGTAGTTTAACAAGTCTGCTGTTCGGCTCGCTCTCAGGGGTCGGGTAAAGCGGGTGTGTGGCCGAAGGAAATATATATTACATTTCAGAAATCTGCCTAAGGCTTAGCCTGATCCTGTCGTGTTAAGACACACCTAAAGGTCCAAACACACGTGCTTTGATTAAGGTTTGCAAAGCTTCAGCATTTGCTATAAAATAACGAGCAATTTGTTACAAAACCATATAAATTATATGTATATCACTGTAATCACAAAACTTCAATCTATTTCCGTATTGTAACGGAATTTTAAATTATGTCTTTATTTTCGAGAAAATTTGGTCCAAACATAAGAAATATTTTGTTGATGTTTAACCATCAAAATCTTAAAAATAAACAAGTTGACTAAAAATATGCTACAATACGGATATAGTATAATCCTTTATCTTTAATTTCCTTCTTCATTTGTGTAAAAATACCTAGCCAGTTTTACATAAAACGTTAAATGCCGAACGCTTATTTTGCTACTTTTTCGGACTAGTGAAATGGACTCTTAAGTATATCTATATTTCTTTAGATTAAATTCCTCATTCTAATAGTCAATCCTGGAATCCCGATCTCGGAAAATTGGAAACCCTACGCTAACCGTTAGCATAGCATGTTTATCTATCATGCAATTTTCTGTTGTTAACAACAATGTTTCCAACTTCCAACATTATTCTATTTTAACTAAACTATCCCAAAGTCGTTTTAAAAATTTAATTTCCCGTTCCCCTTAATGATATTTATCTACGATTATACGCTACATAAAGTCAGCAACTTTTCTACACGCTGCAGAAAATTTGCATCAAGCAGTATCAGTGTCTAGCTGCGCTATCTCGTTAGGGCGTGTTTTATTTACTTTCGGCATAGCCAGGGAGCGACATTCTAAAATAAATTTCAACTTTTCCGCGATTTTCCGACTCGGAGAACTGTCATCCGGCCGAAATAACCACGTTACTTCCGGCCTGAAGTTGGCAGCGTTTCACCCTGCAGGTAAAACTGCTGCTGATTGTATTATGCGATGTTGCAGTCTTGTTGCATTATCGTACATTACGGACTGTTTCTCGACTACGTTTATCGCCATCGTGCACCAATGTATAAAAAAGCGGACAAGTGCGAGGCGGATTCAACATGCAACAATTTTTTTCATTGTTCGTCATAGATACAGTTTATACCAAATAAACTTTTAGTCGTGATTAAGCCTGACCGGCACAGCATTACCCACATTTACATATTTTCTTTTAATCAAAATATTTTAGGAAACAAAGAAAAAATTATAAATATATAAACAGTTATTATTTACATCAACAAAACTCACCTCCTTAACAACACTTAAGGGACATAAAAGGCCATTACTACCGCTTTTTTGATTGATAATTGATATAAAATATTGATTGAATTGATATAAAATATAAATCAAGAGTATACAAAAATATAATAAAAAATCCAATGACTAAAGAATATAAGGACATGTAACGCCCATATACGGGCTGCAGCAGAATTTGTGACCTTAGAGGCCATTCTTTTGATGGCAAACAACGAGTCATCATTTGGTCACCAGCGACAATTTTAGCGATTTTTAATAGTTGGTGTATAGCGAACTTTGTAAAAACTTTATTACAATGGTGATTAGTTGTTCAGCTTTCAAGTGTAAAAGCAGCAGCGATAAAAAAAGCCAGGAGTTATGTTTCATAGGTAAATAAACAGTTCACTCCAACTTTTTAGCGTTTTCTTTTTGAATTCCGATAATTATTCTTCAATTTCAATTAACATCTATATGTACTTGATATGTGCTATACGTCGATACTAGTTTTGTACCTTTTGTTAACATTTTAATACGTTTTTTTCGTAATTAATTAGTATGATAGACCATAGGCGTACTTAAAAATTTTATCAGAAAATATAAATATCTCTTCAAATAGCTAGGTTAAGAAAAATATGTGCCACGGCACTGTTTGCTCACATCGGCACAATTGGCTCTCGGAAAGTTATTTGCCCTTGGATTCTTTAGTCATTGAAAAAATCTGTTTAAGCTTGTGCCAATGCGAAACTCTTTCATACCATACTGTCGCTAGCTTTGTCGCTAGCCGTTTTTTTTTTCGATGCTATGGTATACCATATAATTTTTTTAATAGAAGTAAAGTAATTAATATTTTTTATGATCAAATATACAGGGTGGTCCGAACTGTATTCCGGAAACTTCGGCAGCATATTCTTCAGATAGAAATAAGTAAAAAAGTTCGTATAAAAATGTATGTCCTAAAATGCTTAGTTTCGGAGATACAGGGTGTAGAAGTTTCATTTTTATTTCTATTTTTTCCAAATAATTTATGATGTAACGTCAATATTTGGATGAAAATTGGTGTCTGGGAGTTTTTTGACATTGAAATTTGATTTTGATGTCAATATGACTACTTGTAGAGTGCGTCACCTATATATTTTTAACTGGTTTGAAGAGTAATAACTTTTCGTCCGTACCTGTATGAAACTACTGAGTAAAAAAATATACATTTTTATACGATGTTTTTTTACGTAAAAAAAGGTTCTAAGTAAAAATCTCTACGGGTGATGGTTCTTGAGATATTTGGAATCGAAATTATCAATACCTGTTATTATTAACATAAATAAATTAAACATATTGACTAAATAATTATTAGACTGAAATCGTAAATTTGAAATGTTTTTGTGTCAAAAGTTCAAAAGGAACAACTGTTTCGTCATCATTTATTCGCAGAAAAGTTTGCTTGAACAGTTGCTCGTAGCGATTTTTACCAAGAGACATTTTTTACGTAAAAAGTCATGGAAATATATATTTTTTTACTCAGTAGTTTTATACAAGTACAGACGAAAAGTTACTCTTCAAAACAGTTAAAATACATGTAGGTGGCGTCCCCTACGAATAGAAGAAATATTAACACTAAAATCAAATTTCTCATGTCGAAAAACTCCCAGACACCAATTTTCATCTAAATATTGACGTTACTTCAGAAATTATTTGGAAAAAATCGAAATAAACATGAAACTTCTACACCTTGTATCTCCAAAAGTAAGCATTTTAGGATATACATTTATACAATTTTTTTTACTTACTTTTATCTGTAGTATATGCTACCGAAGTTTCCGGAATGCAGTTTGGACCACCCTGTACAACCAAATTATTCCAATATAATAAAAAAAATTGGCGCCGGGAGGTACGTATAGCCGCCCATACTAAAATATGTTAATATCTCGAAAACTGCGACTTTGATTGATTTTGATGTTATTACAAATTTGGTTACAAATATTATTCCTAATCTTAATTTGAAAACCGCGTTTCTCTAGCTACTGTAATTTTGGAGTTACAATTTTTTAAAATGTTTAACCCCCTCCCGTACCCCATTACCAACCCCCCACCCCCACCAAAAACTAATGGCCAGATTCTCGGGTGCCACAGTATTTTTGTGCCAAATTTGGTTAAAATCGGTTCAGCGGTTTTTGAGTTATCGTGTGACAGACGGCAGACGGACAGATGGACAGACAGACAGACAGACACTATGAAAATATTTTGTATTTAGGTCATTTATGATCCAAATAACTCATTTTGAGTGAAATTAAAAAAACTTTTTTTTGCCGATCTTAATAGCGTACCATACCTATTGGTATGGTCGGCTAATAATAGTATATTGTTTTATTAGGAGTAAAAATGACACTTATTGCGGCGAGGCTGTAGGTTTGATAGTATACAGACATACAGGTGAGCCACAAAAAGTCATTTTTACACCGAATAGAACATATTTTTTCAAACGCCACAAATAATTTTTTAAACAATTTCCAACGTTCCAAATAATATAAAAATATTTAAAAGTCATACCTTGTATGTAATTATATATCGGGAAACTATGGTTACGTTCGTTGAATTTGACACTTTATGCCTTTAATAATATTATATGTTCGTATTTTTAATTCTAAGGGCGTAATAGCTATTTATGTAACTAGTACCTAAAATGATGTTTTTTAGGACGAATCATTACTGTTTGCGGACGAGGCGTTAGCCGAGTCCGAAATAGTAGATGAGTCCTAAAAAACATAATTTAGGTACGTGTTACATACACTATTTTTTGTCATACGCTTTTTACAGTTTTTTAGAACGCATATTTGCAAATTTTCCATATTTGAAATTATAATGTTTGAAAAAGTTGGCTTATAAATTCATATCTTAGTAACGAGTTTGTTTATTTCATCGCATTTTGACATGTCATTCGAAATTTGTCACAAAATCACACAAATTCATCAACAATTTTAAAATGTTCCAAAATCCCGAACATATTGCTAATAAGGCCAAAGAAATCGTGTTGGATTTACTTCCTGTGAAGTCTCGTGCCATTTACCAGAAAGAATATGATGTTTTTAATGAATGGAAAGACAAAAATGGCGTATTCGTTGTAAATGAAGATGTATTGCTAAATTATTTCCACGAAAAGTAAGTACCTAGGTACTTACTTTAAACAAATAACTTAGCTTTTGATATTGTTAGTATTTAATAATTTAATTATAAATATATGTATAATTTTATGTGATTTTGTGACAAATTTCGAATGACAAAATAAAACAACCAAATAACGAATTTAGACATTTTAGTCCATAAAGGTTGCCATGACGACCTTTACGGCCTAGGCCGAAAAAGAAACATTTTACGGACTGAAATGAGTCCGTAAAATAGCTGTTTTTGGGAGCGTATGACAAAAAAGTGTTTTACTTTTATGCCTAGGCGTTAAAATGACTTTTGTATATTTGTTGTCAATTATGACGCAAAAATTAATACTTTTGTAACGTTTGAAAAAAAACTTTTTTTTCTTTTCCTGTAATAAATAGAAGTTTTACATAAACATTTATTGCCCACGCTGTTGCAGTTAAACTAACTGAACTGTAAACAGGGTAGTATTATATCTAATAAATTGCTTTACGACTTGCCATTTATTGGCAGAGATTTCCTAGAATAATAAATTTTTATATTGTTAATGTTGCCTGGAACTGTTATGGACTTCGATCGGAACATACCGATACCATCATAAAAATCTGATATCAGTATCAATTTGATAGAATATTTTAATTAATAATAAGGATTATTATTTTATTACAGATTTCCCAGGAAATAATATAAAGCTTATATTTACTATTTTTATTTTTTATAAATTAAGGCCACTTTCAACAAAGTTTATTTAGGTAAAGTATTTTATCTCTGTCAGTGAGTTAAGAAGCTCTTAACTCACGCATTTTGAGTGAGTTAAGAGATTCTTAACTCACGCACTTTCATTACCGCACTCCCTGTTTAGATGACTACCAAAGAGAAAAAAATATTTTGTAAAACATTTATTTTGCACTAAATACCTACTAAATACAAATAAACTGTTCTATTGATAATAATTACATATAAAAACATGAAAACTTATTTATTATAAATGTTAATGATACAGTTTGAACAATCTTTCAAGTAAATGTCTGATGAAGCATATACATATATTCATTTTCAGAGATATCATAGTACGTATCATTGAATAGAAAGCCCAAAGAGAAAAAGGCTTATAAGTAGCGGATAAATTGGAAAAATATGTTATGAGTACCTTTTCATTTCCATAGTTGTGTACTTTTTTTTCGGTGCACCATTTTTCATACTTAGAGACGGTGCTTAGAGTATGTACAGCTGGTTCCAAAAAAAATGAATACGACTCTTTACACATTCTTTTCGAATATTTGAGCAGTGTATATTTATGTGTCAAATATTTTGACATGTTAAAGTTATTGTGACATTGTCTAAAACAACTTTGCTTTTGACAAAGTGGTAAATAAATTTTTCAGAACGTCAGCATGACATGAGTGGAGAAATGGGGGACAGGTATCATAGAATATACTGCCCGAAATAATAAAAATATGTTTTAAATCGTAGTCAATTTTATTGGAACCAGCTGTACTATATTCATATTTCTGTTTCGATCTTGCTGGAAGCAATCCAAAAATCTCTGAATGCCCCTTCTTCAATGTCAGAGGGAATATTTTCCGAATCGCTCATTTTTAGCCGACCACACCAATAGGTATGGTAGCCTATTAGGATCGGCTAAAAAAAAGTTTTTTTAATTTCACTCAAAATGAGTTATTTGGGTCATAAATGACCTAAATATAAAATATTTTCATGGTGTCTGTCTGTCCGTCTGTCCGTCTGTCCGTCTGTCCGTCTGTCCGTCTGTCCGTCTGTCCGTCTGTCCGTCTGTCCGTCTGTCCGTCTGTCCGTCCGTCCGTCTGTCCGTTTGTCCGTCTGTAACACGATAACTCAAAAACCGCTGAACCGATTTTAACCAAATTTGGCACAAAAATACTGTGGCACCCGAGAATCTGGTTATTAGTTTTTGATGGGGGTGGGAGGTTGGTAAGGGGGTACGGGAGGGGGTTGTAGAATGTAGAATGTAGAATGTTTAGGAGGGTTGGTAAGGGGGTATGGGAGGGGGTTAAAAATTTTAAAAAATCGTAACTCCAAAATTACAATAGCTAGCGAAACGCGGTTTTCAAATTAAGATTAGGAATAATATTTCCAACAAAATTTGTAATAACATCAAAATCAGTCAAAGTCGCAGTTTTCGAGATATTAACATATTTTAGTATGGACTATATTTATACTATGCGTAATATTCATATACGTGCCTCCCGGCGCAATTTTTTTTAAACTAGTGACATGAATATTATTTACTGTCATATTGACATTGCCATTATTTAAACAAAGGTATTAAGGTAATTGATTTTTAGGATAGTTATACAGGGTGCTACAAATTCGAGGTACGAGCATTGGTATCTCGGTAACCGTAATAGATACGAACATGGTTAAATTGGGGCAAAGTTGCGCTTTGTGATGTTCAACAAGATGCCATCAAAAAAGTTTTAAGAATGTCAAGGATTGCTGTGTTTTTTGGAAAAATCGGATTTTTTTTAAAAATGAGTTTCATTTTTTCTTGTCGTTACTTTTAAGAAAATCAAAAAACTAACTGCGCATTATCATAGCCACTTTATTAGGGCTATCTGATAGTATTTTTAGATATTCATATTAGCTGATGATAATTTCTGAGATACAGAGGCCAACTTATTTTTTTTAAATACGGACCTGCAATTTTTATTTCCAGTTTTGATAGAACTCGGTCTCCTGAGTACAATGATATGCCAAACTTTATACATTATTTTTTTGTTTTGGGTACCTTAACAACAACAAAACTATTTAATTATTTCTTAAAATAATTTGAAGTCGACGGATGGGTTTTTTAATTATTTACTCTAATTATATTTATCGCAACAATATTGATCAGCGCTAATTAACATTGAATAAGGAAAATCGAGCCAATTGGAAGATTCAGATAAATTATATCCAGGTCAGCAATTTAAAGATATTATTTTTAACTTTTTTATGGTGAATTTGAAATCTCAGTGTGCAATCTAATAATATGCGTAATATTCATCGTAGTTATTATAAATAAATCAACTTCTACAAAGTAGTTTCTAATGCTCTACATGTTCGAAAGGGTTACCACCCTCCCTATTGCACAAATTTATTTTTCGTTCAATTTTATTTATAGCTCTTTGAACTTTCTTCTTATACTTCCGAAAGCATTTTGTACTCTTTATTGCAAATGTTGAGATGTATTGATTTCACTTTTGCAAATGACGTGAAGTAATGTATTCATTTGTATATTATTTTTTATTATTTTATTGCATTTGATTTTTCATATTGAATGTTTTACCACACGTCATTGTTAAGTTTCAAAGCTTATTAATATTGTAACGATGAATAGACTAAATATTTAAAAAAACAGAGCCGGATTTGAAATTAGTTTAAAATAAAAATGTTTTCAAATGTCCAAAACAAAAAAAATATTAAGTGTGGCATATTATTGTACTCAGGAGACGAAGTTCTTTCAAAACCTGAAATAAAAAATGCAGGTCCGTATTTAAAAAAATTAAGTTGGCCTCTGTATCTCACAAATTATCAGCTAATTTGAAAATCTAAAAATACTATCAGATAACCCCTATAAAATGGTTATGAGAATGTGCAATTAGTTTTTTGATTTTCTTAAAAATAACGACAGGAAAAAATAAAATTGATTTTCAAAAAAATCCGTTTTTCCAAAAAACTCATCAATCCTTGAAATTTTTAAAACGTTTTTAATTGCATCTTGGTGACTTCTAAAAAAATTGAAAATCTAAAAATAGTCTCAATCTCAGATAGCCCTAATAAAGTGGCTATCAAAATGTGTAAGTAGTTTTTTGATTTTCTAAAAAGTAACGACAGGAAAAAATAAAATTGATTTTCAAAAAAATCCGTTTTTTTCCAAAAAACTCAGCAATCCTTGAACTAACTTTTTTGATGGTATTTTGGTGAACATCCCAAAGTGGCAACTTTGCCCCAATTTAACCATGTTCGTATCTATTACAGTTACTGAGATACCAATGCTCGTACCTCAAATTTCTAGCACCCTGTATAGTTAAGTATAATAATATTTAAAATTCATTGTATCTTTTATATAGTTAGACGTAGATAAAATATTGTACAATACACGCGAGTTAACTCCATTAAAATACTTGTGGAGTTACACAACTCGTGCTACGCACTCGTTGTGCAACTTTCACACGCGTATCATAAGCATCATTATGTTAGTTAACTCACTTGTATCGTAAATATTTATTAAAACATATTTCTTTAAATTCTATACATTTAGTTTTAAGCAAAGATATTTTTATTAAAGATACTTTTAAATAAGCTTAAATATCTTTGGTTTTAAGACACTTTGTATACATAAAAAATTATAGATTTTTAAAATATTATTTGCAAACTAGGGAGCGGGAAATTAGACAACGAACAGAGATAATAGGTGTTAGGTAATAGCTTTGAGACTACCGTTTGAGATGCATTGATGTTACTTTGGTTTGTAAGTTTTGGTTATTGTGACAAAGAATGTTATTAAATGTAGAGTAAATGTTTCCTCATTATATTTATCTACTGTTAACTAAACATATTGTTACGTTTTTCGTCGGTTCCGTGTGGATAGAAAGTCACAATTTATTTAAACACTATTTATTTAACACTAATTAACAAAAACAATAACGATAAAAGACTTATAGAACTATTTACAAACGATTTATAACTAAGAATTTATTTTGAATTTTAGCGCGTCAACTGCACTGGTATATTTATAACTGCCCTCTCTAGGCCACTGCCGCCGGCTTTTATACCTACAGCAAAAAGAAATCTAGAATAGTCCATAGATCGTTAGGCGCATAGAGAAGGTTTTCGAATGTTCTCGTATGTACTAGTCCATTCTAGTGGGTCTCGATTCTTCTCGAACGAATGAATCATTGCGGTGTCTATGCGATGTTAAGGTCATCCGAGGGCGGGCCATATTGTGAGGTTAGGTCGAGTCCACACCGGCTCGCAACACTGCCCCCTTCTTAGGCACATGCTCGTCCCGAGATTATACGGTGAATGAAGGTATTTGCAAAGCTGGCCCCTGGTACATTGCGAAGTCTGGTAGAAATAGCAGTCTACAGTTTTCTCTCCCGATCTCAGCTTTGGGTTGTAGCAGCAAACGAGGATCTCGATTCCCGTAAATCTGAACAAGACTTCAATCATGTTCCGGATTGTACGCCAACTCAAACCATCGAGTCCACACGCCAGCTTCGGAATGGCTAATCGTGCAATGTTGTTGTTTAGCAGGGCTTCTCTCAGTTCAATCAGGGTCTTCCATAGATTGAGATAAGTCGGCTTACTCGGGGACCATTCCTTGGTGACCAGGTAGAAGATGTGCCTTGCTTGACCATGTGCATTGTCGGTTAGCCTCAAGACGCTTCCAACCTCTGGATCCTGTCGGCGTAGTTCTCCGACACGCCCAAACTTCTCATTGAACGTCGCAGCGATTCCTCTGGACATCCGCAAATCTCGAGCCACACAATGAGCGAGCGAATAATCAGGAGGCACGGAAAAGAGGTCTCGTTGATCTTCTTTGGTTACACCATAGCGAGCCTTCTCACTGCTGTTGTATCGGGCCATGAAATCGTCAAAGGACATCTCCGAATCAGGGGGATCAAAGCTGCAGGTTCTCACGGTCCCAGCACGATCTTCTATTTCGCCTTGGTAGGGGCTCAAACGGTTGAAATGGACTACCCTCGGTTTTCCTTTTGGCAATTTTCTGATACGGTATACGACGTCATTAATTCTATCCATGACTTCGTATGGCCCTTCCCACGAGGATTGTAGCTTCGGAGATAACCCACGACGTCTCTGCGGGTTATATAGCCACACCAACTTCCCTGGTTGGTATCCTCCATGCTCAGCTTGAATGTCGTAGTGTTCCTTCATTCGGTCACTAGCACTTTGAATATTTAGGCGGACTCTCTGATGAATGTCGTCCATCCTTTGACGTAGTGTGTGGACATAATCTTCTCCGGCGACTTCTTCTCCCGGTCGGCAACCAAATTTCAGATCACAGGGTAGGCGCACTTCCCGTCCCATAACGATGCTGGCTGGAGTTTGCCCTGTAGATTCTTGGACGGATGAACGGTAGGCCAACAGGAACAGGTGAAGAAATTTGTCCCAGTCTCTTTGGTGGTCAGAGACTACTTTGGCCAGATAACGGTTGATAGTTCTGTTCATGCGTTCAACCATCCCATCGGATTGTGGATGTAGAGCAGTCGTCCTGGTCTTGCGGATGTTCAGGACTTCACAGACGCCTTGGAACAGATTGGACTCAAAGTTTCTTCCCTGATCTGAATGAAGCTCCATGGGAACACCAAACCTGCAGATCCATTCTTTAACAAGGGCATCAGCAATCGTGGACGCTTCTTGATTTGGCAACGCGTAGGCCTCGACCCATTTGCTGAAGTAATCCATTACTACCACAATGTATTTGTTGCCATCGTTCGTCTCCGGGAAAGGACCAGCCACGTCGATCGCTATTCGTTCGAAGGGACTGCCAACATTGTACTGACGCATAGGGGCTTTACCACGCTTTTGTGGCCCATTAATGGCTGCGCAAATGTCACATTTCTTACACCATGCCCTCACATCTTCTTTGCAGTTCACCCAGTAGAACCGTTCACGCAGCTTGCCAAGTGTCTTGGTAACACCAACATGTCCACCGCTGGTTCCATTGTGAACTTCCTCCAAGACTTCTGGGACCCTCTTCTTTGGAATGACGATCTGCCTTCTCTCTTCTTGTCCCTCCGGTCTCTCGATCACACGGCGAAGTAGTCCGTTATCTATTACCAAGGAATTCCACTGAGCCCAGTACGACTTTACGTTCGGCGAATATCTGCAAACTTCTTCCCACGTTGGTCTTTGGCCTGCGTTTTTCCAGTTAATTACTAAACCTAATTCTGGGTCACTGGTTTGGTCATTTGCAAGATCTTCGGGTTGCCAGGCATCATTAACCACAGTTGTTCTTAGGAGTTTCACTTCTTTCTCTTCTGCTCGGGAACAATGCTTACAGTCCTTAGCGCAAGGTCTTCTGGAAAGTGCGTCGGCATTTCGATGGATTGCCCCAGCTCGATGTTCTGTGTCGAAGTCAAATTCTTGTAATCGTTCAATCCATCTAGCTACCTGCCCTTCAGGATTCTTAATCTGCAACAGCCATTTCAAAGCAGCATGGTCTGTTCTTAACAAGAACTTTCTTCCATAGAGATACTTGTAGAAGTGTTCCACTGCTTTAACTACTGCTAGTAATTCTCGTCTGGTTACACAGTAGTTCCTTTCCGGTTTTGACAAGGTCTTACTAAAATAACCAATGACTTTTTCTTGACCATCCTGGATCTGAGACAGAACAGCGCCTAACGCAACATTGCTAGCGTCAGTATCCAATATAAAGTTTCCGTTGCCCAGAGGGTAGCTAAGTATGGGCGCACTAGTCAGGGCCTTCTTCAATTTTCGGAATGCCTCGTCAGAATCTGAGTCCCAAGAGAAACGCCTCTCGCCTTCGGTAAGTCTGGTCAATGGTTTTGCGATGGTGGCAAAACCCTGTACATAGCGGCGATAGTATGTGCATAGTCCCAAAAGCTTCGTAGTTCATGTTTATCTTTAGGTATCGGCCACTCTTCCACTGTCTTGGTCTTCTGTGGATCTACCGCAACTCCTTGGGAGGAGACTACATGGCCCAAGTAGTGTACCTTTCTTGACACAGATGACATTTCTTGGGGCTAAGTTTCAAACCAGAGCTCCCTAGTCGCTTGAAAACTTCTTCCAAATTCTTCAGATGATCGTCAAAGGATTTCCCAACCACTATGATGTCATCCAGGTACACTAAACAGGTATCCAGGATAGTCCCTTTAACACAGACTCCATTAGTCTCTCAAAGGTAGCTGGCGCGTTGCACAATCCAAAAGGCATGACGGTAAATTGCCACAGTCCGGAGCCCACCGAGAACGCTGTCTTCTCTCTGTCTTTCGGCGCCATGTCGACTTGCCAATATCCACTCTTCAGATCTAACGTAGAGAATATCGTTGACCCCGCCAGCGTGTCTAGAGTATCGTCTATCCTCGGCAGGGGATAACTATCCTTCTTGGTAACATTATTGAGCTGCCGATAATCAACACAGAACCTGGTGGTACCGTCTTTCTTCTTTACTAGTACTACCGGCGATGTCCACGGGCTGTTAGATGGTTCGATGACACCCTCTTCTTTCATTTCTCGAAGGATTTTATCAGCTTCTTCACGTTTGGCGAGCGGAAGTCTTCTCGGATTTTGTTTGATTGGTCGTGCATCTCCGGTATCAATTTTGTGTTGTACTAAATTGGTACGACCTCTCTGTCCTGCTTCTCCTTTATCAAACACATCTTGATACTTGATTATCAGGTTTCTCAATTTTCTTCTATTTTCGGGAGATAATCCTTTAACGTTTACTAACTCCTTCACCATTTTGTCCGGAATTTTTGAAGTCGAAACTTTGGAGGCTTCCACGCTTCGAACGACTGAGGAGACCGAACAACAGTACCCTAAGAGGGTTCCCTTCTTCAAGGATACAGAATAATAATTCGTGTTCATTACTCTCACCGGTACAGTTTTCTTCGCTCGTAGCAGGGCTTTTCCAACAGCGATCCCTCGTCCTATTTCGCTGTCATGGTTCCTTGGCTCCAACAGAATAATACTCCCATTATTCATTTTACCTTCTAGGCAACCATCCAAAAATATCTCACAGCGCTCAGGGATCGAAACATCTTCTGCTACCACCACGCGAAGCGTCTCCTCACATTTTCGATGCAGAACCACTTCTTCTTCATTTATTTTCAAAATTCCTTGTTTGAGGTTTAGCTCAAAACCTCTAGTGGTCATGATGTCCATTCCGAGAATAAGTTCATCTTCGATATCTGCTACTAACACTGGATGTTCAAAACTGGTGCTCCCAATAACAAAATTAAGGTTTACTTCTCCATGGACAGCAGCGGAGCCCCCGTAGCAGTACGTAGTCGCCATTGTGTTGTTTTAACCTTCTTCGATGTTTTAAGAATGTCCGGTCTGATGATAGTTTTCATCGCACCTGTATCCAACAGCATGGTCCGGAACTCTCCATCAACAAAACCATCCACAAAAATGCTGTTGAATTTGTGTTTGTAGCGAGGCGACTTGAGCAGTTTTCGTTGGGGCATGTTGGGTACAGGTCGACGTGTGCCCCCTTCATTTCGACCCTTAGTAGTTTTCCGACCTCGACGAAGCCGGTTCTTCGTTCTTCTCCTTACAACGGCTTCGCACGTGTCCCACCTGTCCGCCAGTTCCAGCAACGAATCGGTCCTTCTTGCCCATGTACTGGTCCATTACCTTCCGAACAATCCCTTCCACGGATTCGTCGGAACATTCGTCGATGGCCCGTACTCTTCCTAAAGACCGAGAACTTTGTTTCGCGGCCTCGAATTCTAGGGCACGTGCTAAAGCATCCACCAAGTGCGTTGGGTGGGCTAGGAGAAGTGCTTGTCTTGTCTCGTTGTCACGTAAGCCGTCGGAGAATGCCTGTACTGCCAACCGCTCCATAACATTCTCGGGCGTAGCAGGGTACGCAAGGCGAACGAGGCGGGCTACGTCGGCTTCAAACTCCTGCAGAGACTCATTTGCCTTTTGAATGCGATTTTTTAGTTGGGAATGATAGACATGTTCCAAATGAGCTTGGCCGTACTTCATTTCTAAATGTCGTACCAATTGCTGATAATCTCCCTGTTCCGATGGTGACAGTGTCTGCAGGATATCAGTCGCATCTCCCCGCAGTGCGATAGTCAAAGCGGTAGCTTTTTCAGCGATTGTCCAGCCGTTTGCTCTCGCAGCGGCTTCAAATTGGCAAAAGTAGTTGGCCCAAGCGGTTTTTCCGTCAAACTGCGGAGGTTTCATAACTGATTTTGAGGTATACCTATTTTCGACTAGTTTCGGTCCCTCCGATGTTTCTTGACATTTTGGTGAATTTGACTTCGCTATTTGTTCTTTCAAAATTTCGATTTTTCTATTTACATCTTCCTCAATCTCAGTTATTTTGTCTTGTGTATCTATTATCTTTTCTTCTAATTCCTGTATTTTATTATTAAAGCTGGCCTGTATATCTTTAGAATTTTCGATGATTTTATCTTCTAATGTATTGATTTTAGTATTCAAACTTTCTTCTAAATTAATTATCTTACTGTTCAAATTGTCGTTTAAATTTTCTTGCAAATTCTTCAATGACGAGTCAAGATCACCTTCTAACTCAAAACAAAATGTGTCAGGATCCTCACACACGCCACACTTGACACCAATTGTTACGTTTTTCGTCGGTTCCGTGTGGATAGAAAGTCACAATTTATTTAAACACTATTTATTTAACACTAATTAACAAAAACAATAACGATAAAAGACTTATAGAACTATTTACAAACGATTTATAACTAAGAATTTATTTTGAATTTTAGCGCGTCAACTGCACTGTTATATTTATAACTGCCCTCTCCTAGGCCACTGCCGCCGGCTTTTATACCTACAGCAAAAGAAATCTAGAATAGTCCATAGATCGTTAGGCGCATAGAGAAGGTTTTCGAATGTTCTCGTATGTACTAGTCCATTCTAGTGGGTCTCGATTCTTCTCGAACGAATGAATCATTGCGGTGTCTATGCGATGTTAAGGTCATCCGAGGGCGGGCCATATTGTGAGGTTAGGTCGAGTCCACACCGGCTCGCAACAATATATTTTATTTTCCTGTTTTAATATTATGTGTTAAAGCTGTTCCTTATTTATTTCATCTGGAAATTATATAACATGCATGTATGTATTTAATGGAATCGACTTACGCTGTGAATAATTTCGAATCGCTGAGAATCGTTTACTGTTAATTCGTGCCGATGTTTTTGGTTCAGTGTGACAATAAGGGCCTTGTTGAGCGTAATGTTATATTTTTCGACCGTGACTGGGCGAATATCTTAGCAAACAAATGAGCAATCAAAACCAAATAATAGAATAACTCATAGTCCAAAGATATTTGCACCAAACTTTCAGCTTTAGCTTCGAGCCTCAAAACCACAGACCTTAGTAACCGCGGGTGGGGACCTGCTAAACTAACAAAAACTTTTCAGTGTTGAAAGTAATAAATGTGGCATGTTTTGAATGTATTAAACTACAATCCTTGGAATGAGGACAGTTTTTGTATTATTATTATTTCTCTTTTATTAAAGTTCAGAACAGCATAGTTGGATTCTTTGGAATAGTAATCAAGGTTTTCTCTTCCGTGCTCTTTTACTTGTAAATTTTAGGCAGAATCCGGCACTCCTTTCATTTCATTTAATAAAATAAGTAGAGTTATTTACAAATTTAGCGTTTGATTTACATATAGCCTCTTCTCCTCAAATTTCCCTAATATTGCTTAGGTTAAAAAATATTTTTAACACAACGTAGGTTCCTTTATTTCATTTAAATTGTTTGTTATACAGTTGGCCAAAACCTTACCTCCTCAATTTGTGTTGAACGATCCTGTGGGTTGTTACACTCTTACACTTTTTTTCGATACCTATATGTTTGGTAAATTATTGTAATTATATCGAAACCAACGTTCCAATCATTATGCTGTAAATTACGGTATGAATATTCAATTTTGTTAACCGTCCCCTATTGATTTTCCATTGGAATTAACAATTTCCATTGTAAAATGCAACGCAGGGTAAATATTCCGAATATTGCACCAATGGAAAATAGGTTTTGTGTAATTAGAGAGAATGATTTCGTTTAAATTTTATTAATTGTTGAAACGCAGCAAGAATATCTGGGGGATTATATTTTACCCCAAGCAAGGGTATGACGTATAAAGTGAACTGTTTTCAATATAGAAATAATTAATAATTATATTGTCTTATATATAAACTGTTACGGTATATGATTTCTCCTTAGACAGTTGGTGTACTCGTATAGTAATATACAGCAACATATACCGCAAGACTGGAATAGAACATAATTGTAATTCATAAGAAAGGCAGCAAAGAGGACATCAGAAACTATTGACCAATAATAAGCCTACTACCAACAAGATATATACAATAATAAATAAAATATATAAGAATCGCTTTTAAAACGTCCTTCGACGTTGTGCGATGCCTAGTCGCCATTGGTTTCTTTCATCCCAGTCTCCATCACGCAGATCCCTTGAGCTTATCGCCTTCTTGACACCCTCCATCCAGTTTGTTTTTGGTCTTCCCCGTTTCCTTCTCTTTTGTGGAAGCCAGTTTAGGACCTTCTGATGCAGTCACGTGTTGTCCATCCTTCTCACATGTCCATACTACTTCAGTTGGGCACCCCCTATTTCCTCTACTATAATCTTCTGTCTACCCATTTTGTCGCTGATTATCTCGTTTCGTACTCTATCCAGCCTTGATGTTCGTGCTGATCTCCTTATCGCGTCCATTTCTACCGCCAGTAATTTTTTCTTTTGTTATTCTCCGTTAACCTCCATGTTTCCATCCCAAATAACAGATTGCTCTTGATTATCGCATCATAAATCCTTAGTTTTCTGTCTTTACCTTATTTCTTTACTCCAGAGTATATTATTCAAATATTTTATTGAATTTTTAGCCTTGACTATTCTCGAGCTTATTTCGTTGTCGTCTTTCCTGGATTTATCTAAACGCAGAGATATTTAGTTTTTGTGATATTTATCTCCAGTCTCCAAATTTGGTATTCCTCTTTAAGTTTTCGTGTCATATATTCCAAGTCATCTTTGTTTCCTGCACAAATAACCTGGTCGTCAGCGAATTGCAAAGTGTATAAGCAAGAATCTTTACTTATTGGTATGCCCATGCCTTTACACTTGCTTTTCCACTGCTTTAAAACTTGGTTGACGTATATTTTGTATAAAGTTGGTGACAGGCAACACCCTTGTCGACAATAATAAATAACAGAATACAAAAGACGCTAGATGCTGCACAACCACGAGAACAAGTAGGCTTTAGAAGCGGCTTCAGCACGATTGATCACATACATACACTAAGAGAAACTACCAGCCGATCTTAAGGTAATAATAGAAACCCTAGCGAAACAAGATATCGACAGGCCTTATATAGAATCTCTCGCCAATATATACAAAGAAGCCAAGTCAAGAGTATTGATATATAAAACAACGCCAGAATTCCCAAATGGAAAAAGAGTACGACAGGGAGACGTAATATTTCCAAAGCTGTTTACAGCAACACTAGAAGAAATCTTCCGTCAATCAACAAATGATTGAAATAGATGGAGAATCTCTTAACCATCTAAGATTCCCTAATGATATAGTCCTGATTGTCAATAGTCCTGAAGAACTACAAACACAAATTAACGAAATAAATAAAGCCAGCAATAAAGTAGGTCTCAAAATGAATTTAGCAAAAAATTAAAGTTATAACACGTGCTTGCGTCATTGACGTCTTCCTTGTTGTACAGGTCGTATAATAAAATAAATAGCAAACTTAAAAAAATCCCACATTATTAATAAAATAATATAACAAATATTTTATTTAATCTTACAGGAAAGCTTGAAGAACTTCCAGACCACGAACGAACATTCTACTTCCCAGAAGCTGGGCTGACATCACCTCCGATGCACCTCCACGGGTCTCCTACCTTCACGGTAGCCTATCGATTGGTGGATCACTGCTACAACGTCACCTTCACGAAGGCAGAAGGTCACTTTGACTTGCAACCACTTGGAGGACTGCAGTGTACTTTCCGGGTGCATTTGCCCTACGGGAATCGTGTTGCACTCAAACTGCATATGGGAGATGGTGTATCTAAAGGTGAGTGTTATTAGTTAGTTTTTTTCTTTAGATTGAATATCCTAATAGTTGTCTACGTCTGTTTTAATTTATCTAAATCTTACATGGGTCTTAAGCTAAACATCGACAAAACTAAAATCATATGCACTCCTCCAGAAGATCACAACAATGCTATAAAAATCGGAGAAGAACTATTGGAATATGTAGCGGAATTAAATTACCTCGGCAGTTTGATTTCGGAAAAGGCCAATATCGGCTCTGAAATTCGGGAAATTATAAGACAGGGTTTTCTACAACCATGACTTGAGCACAAAAACGAAACTTGCAGTGTACCGAGCAATAATAATCCCCACCATATTGTATGGGAGAGAAACTTGGGCGCCGTACCGCCGACACATGAACGCCTTAAACAAGTTGCAACAGAGACATAGATAAAAGAAAATAATCTACTATTAAGATAGATATGAAACTTAATAGTAAAATTTTGGGTCAAAGTGCCCCTCCGTGTTTTTAGTGGAGACTACATTTAACCCAGCGCCTTCGCCTTTTCTGCTGTAAATGTTTTTTATGTTTATATTTGAATTCAAAGGATTTATTTTTAAAGTTACACTGATATATTAGTATATCAGAGTAACTTTAATAAAACATAAGAATATATATATTTCACAATTTATTTTTTCATTTATTTTACAGAGTTTCATGTAAATGATCGTAAGTCGACTGGCTGTCTAATGAATAGACCAGGATTTATAGATTTTAAAGCGAACGAAAAAAAATCAAACAACGAATACATACCATATATATTTTTCTTTTATCTAAGACACAATCTAAGATACATACCTTATCGTCTTTTGGAAACACGTATATTTTTGCAGTTTTGTTAGTTTCTTTGCAAGATGCAACACAACAAGAAAACACCATTTTTACAGTTAATAAATAATAAAACTATTTCTGACTATGATATTTAAAATTTAGATAGATAGAAAATTAAAAAACAAACGAGTATTTGCAAACGCAGGCCCAAATTCAATAAAAATCAAAATTTTTCCTGCGAAAATCAGGCTTTTTTCACTGAAAAGGTATTTTTTGATTTATCAGCAGTCATTGTCAAGTTGACAATATACAGGTGTTTTCGAATTAGTCTAAAAAAATTTTGGGGTGATTCCTCATGTGTTCTTAAAACAATTTTTATACAACCATTGGGTCTAAAGTACTTCCTTTCTGATCTACAGAGTGTTAAAAATTAAAAAAAATCGATTTTTTTGCTTAACATAAATGGTACACCACTGCTTTTTTAAAGAAAATATATTTTTTTCTTGACTGGCCATCCTTTTTCAACCAAATTGATCTTTTGAGTTTTTCTTGTTCATCAAACGGTTGTCGAGAAAAAATAAATATACTTATTAAGAGCCCGCCTTAATTCGTTTTCTAACGATTTTTTTATTTTTTAGATTAATTAGGAAACACCCTGTATATGCATATCACAGGCAACCAAATAAACTAGTAACCTCTAAAAATTATTTTTCCTACCACTAGCGACATACCGTGTTTTTAGTGTGTACTAAATTATTTTATCAAAATTTCACCATATAAGTTTCCAGGCAATGAACAGAGACACCTTAGACAACTCTTAAGAATCAAATGGTTCCATCATGTCTCAAACGTATCGGTCCTTGAAAAAGCTAACTGCGAGAGTATTGGAGTCATGGTTACAAAATCCCGCTTAAGATGGACTGGTCACCTATGCAGAATGCAAAAAAATCGCATACCAATATATCTGCTTTACGGTGAACTTATGGAGACGGTCGGGTGGACAACTCAAAAGGTACAAGGACATTTTCCACGAAAACTTAAAGGGGATTAACATGCAGAATGTGTGGGAAGGAGCAGCTCACAATAGAACTCATTGGAGAAGAATTGTAAACTCAGTTAACAGCGACAATCAAAAAGTAAAGAGGCAAAAAAGCAATGAGATTTTTGAATATATGGAGTGCGGTAGACAGATAACATCACGTATCGGGCCTTTCAGTCACAGAAAAGCTCATGGAAGAAAACGCCTTGCGTGACCATCTTCTGATGCGTGTCAAATAATCGTCAGCAAATAATGGCAGTATAGTATATGTATAAATCTTCCATGTCTTCAGATTTTGATAGTCATATATCTTCTTATTAGAAAATAACTGTAGTGACTATGAACTTCTCCCGGTTAATTACTACAGTAAAATACACGCATATATTAGTAAAACAAGACAATAATATGATGATTATTAGACTCCAGATGGCGATTTTGTATATTATGTCTTCAGATATAGAATGCAGAATATTTGGGAGGGGGGTTTAATCATCGCGACTTTACAGATCTATTGTGTATTCCCCTTTCTTGAGCTATAACGAGTTATAACTCATCATACAGTCTCAGGGCTTTGACAAAAGGCAGTATCTGAGACGGTTTTACCGAGCTTAGCTTTCCATCTCCGATTTCGGTCGTACCAAAGTTTATAGCACGAATGGTAGTCGTCTCAAGGGACTCAGTGATGAAGTGTTCTAGTGTTTCCCCATTTTCCCTACACTTCAATCTACTGCGGTATTCATTGAGGAGAAGTGTCCTGTTAAAAATTCCGTGAATTTCCGAAGATTGCTCTTACTTAAACCAATGAAGATCTTTGATGTTTCTCGGTTGTCCTGAGAAATTTATTTGATTGTCCTGGACCGTTGGAGGATTCCCATTAAAGGTTACGGATGGTTCTTTCAGGTTCTTGTGTTCTGTTTTAAGTTGGTTTTCACTTGGGAAGCAGAACGGTTCTGGTCCAGTTAGTGGAGTGTTTATTTCTTCTCTAACTGGATGGTTTGATTTTTCATTACCTTCTATCCCTTAGTGTGCTGGCGCCATTAGGTATGGAGGTACTTGAGCCAAACAGCAGACTTGTAATGATTTTGCTCTCTATTAATGTTTTTACTGTCTGCTTCATACTTTTTGACGTGTGTTTTACTGTTTCTTTTGCTGCTTTTGTTATCTCTTTTCCTGTTTTATATTTTCAGCTTTTATACATCTACAAAAAGAGAGGCAAAACAGTAAAACAGATAGCAAAAACAGCAAAAGAAGCCGTAAAAGCAGTAAAACGCACGTCAAAAAGTATGAAGCAGGCAGTAAAAACAATAATACATACAACAAAAACTTAGAATTGATGGTCACTATACCTACCCAAGCAGCATTTGGACGTCGGGACAACGTTGTGTCACGCGACCAAACGTCGGGGCGCAACGTCGGCACAACCTCGTGCCAACCCTAGTCTGCACTAGTTTGGAGAATAATTTTTGAATCGAAACGACGTTGGATACCGACGTTGGCTAGCAGCCTAATTTAGTACAAACTGCAAAGTTGTTTAAAATCCTAATTCACAGAAATACAAAACTATAATAATATGGCCTCTAAGTCGCGTTTCATCCTAAATTGGGATAATTATAGTAAAAAATATTATTTTTATGATTTAGTTAGAGACATATGCCAGATGGCAGTAAAGGAAAACAAAACAAAAGTATTTAAGTATGGAGGATGTTTGAAGATCATAATTATTGAAACACTTTAACCGACTCTGTAACTCGTTACCCAAGGCAAAAAAGTTAAACGCAAACAACTTTATTGATAAATGTATTGTTTCTACTTTGAAAAATACTAATGGGCCTTAAAACTGAAGAAGTTTTAAAAAATTTCTTGAATTTTTTTTTTAGTAAAATGAGAATAATTTATTCGCAGTCGAAAAAAATTTTTCCGCGTGTTGTTTAGGGTCAAATATTTCAAGTTATTGTATTCAAAAAGCAGGAATTGCTATTTTAGGAACGAAACATTTTCTTATTCAACAACATTGCGGCTTTCACTTTGTTGTTTTGGAGATTAAGATGGAGTAGTCCGAGTAGTCGCATACTGGACTAATAAAGTCGCAGTTCAGCCTAGTATACTAGTCGCAAGATTGCCTAATTTAGTCATCCTAGAGTCTAGCTTGTGCCGCCCTCTATATTCTAAGTAAACGAGGGAGTGGATAAAGTGTCGGTAATATGTCGATGTATAATTAAATTTAGTTTTATATGTACCTTTCTTATGTTCCATTTTAATTAAGTTTTTTTATAAAAACAAAAACAGCACTGAACTGTCTGACTGAACAGAACAATGAAGTGAAAATTTAAGATTTAAGGTTATGGTTCAATACAGTTGCAAAAAGGTAGTGTCTCGACGTCCTACCAACGTAAGAATAAGGAAATCTAAACAACGTTGGAATTAGTAAAACAGACGACGTTGTTGCATAACGTTGGAATAGGTCCTGAAAGTGACGTCGGAAAACTCTTTATTGCCCAACATTGTAACTACGTTGTCCGAATCACCAGACGATCACTTAAGCAAAAAAGGTTACAATTAAGACAACGTTTATTCGACGTCGCAGAAGCTTTTACTTTGTTGTAATACTAGTTCAACGTCGGCACAACGTTACAACAACGTTTACATTTATTGTAATACCTAAGGTACGGAGCTAACTATTTTTTGTAACTAATCCAACGTTGTGTTTAGTAAACATGTGGTCGCAAGTCGTGAAAATGCTACTTGGGTACCATCAGGAGAATAACTGTGCTCAGAAACTTTATCGATTAATTACTATAGCAAAATAACGCATGACTTACTTACTGCCATTACTCGCTGACGAGTATTTGACACGCATCAGAAGATGGTTACGCAAAGCGTATTCTTTCATGAGCTTTTCTGTGGCTGAAATACTAATTTTATGTCTATGACGAATCGTATTTCAAATAAATAGAATCAATGAAAGAATGATAAAATTTAAGTTATTGTTTTTTATATGGTTATTATATTTATACAGGTTCACTGTATAAATCCCCACTGCACATCCCCAATGCGTTATTTCTCTATACCGATCCCCAATCTTTTCCACGAAATGGGAACTGAGCTGGAGGTAAGTAAGGCAAGTTCGCCTTCAAACAAGCTACCTAAACTGGATTTTCCAACAGGCCAACTTCATGCATTATTAAGGGGTAGGTGTAATGGAGACACACTTCCGGCGAGTCTTTTGAATTTCAAATTTGGCGTCTTTGGAGGCTTGAAAATAAAATCAGCGACAAGAAAATATCCTAATTACGTTTCGAGGGGTTGTAGAGTATAAATCTTAAATAGAGTACGAATAAAATGACAGCAATTTTGTATATAACTAGTTCAAAAATTATTTAGATTTATTAAAGAAAACCATTAAAAGGATACAAGGTGTTTCAAAAAAATGTGCCATCTTTCGTGGGAAGATTCCTGGCGTAAAAATAAGATTGGTTTTTTATATCAACATAGGTCCGATTCTGCTTTATTTCGTAGCTACAGGGAGTTAAATCTTCATATTTTTTTCGTATTATAATTTTTCTTCAAAGCACTTTTAGTAATACGAATGAAATTTGGCGGGTAAAGGTTACATACTACTTTTTCAGCTTTAAGACATAAGCTCTACATATCTTAATGTTAAAAAAAGCTGTTAAAAGATTCACCAAAGACGGTGCATATGGATTATCATTGGAATATTTTTCTAAACAAAAAACACTTTTTCTTCTTGTTAGCAAACTTGTGTAGGCTGTATAATGCCTATTATAAGTTGTCCCTTGATATTTTGTCGATTTCCATCTTCTTAATGAGATAAAAAATAATAAAAACTTGTTTCCATGGTTAACTAACTGAAATTAGTGAAAAATGAAAAGAATTGGCTATAACTCAGTAATTTTTCAAAACTTAACATTTTTTTAACTTATTATAGCTCTATCGCTAGAAAGCTTAAAAATAGCGCTTTTTATGAAGTCATGGATAACTGTGGTTTTCATTTAAAAAAAAGATATGTTTGCGTCATTTGTCCAAAATGACAGGTTTTAGAAAAAAAAAACGAGAACACAGTCACGTTAAAGGTGTGATTACCTTTAACTCATATCTATAAACTTTTTCTCTAAATCAGATTATAATGCAACTGGGAACAATTTTGAAATAGCCGAAATTTGTTTTTTTTTTCCAAATATCTAGTAAGCAATTAACTTTTTCAAAAATCTGAAAGTCGCATATATGACCAAACAAAACTGCAAGCTCCGTTAGTTCCCAGTAAAAATAAATATTTTAATGTTAAAAAAGTGTTAATGATATTAATTTTTTTAAAGGTTGTTATTAGACTTGGATCAAGGAAAATTAATAAAATTTGCGTTTATCCCACTAAAGAGGCCGAAATCGACAAAATATTAAAAGACAACTTTTAATCGGCATTAAACACCGCTTACATTAATTCGCTAACAATAGTAGACATAAAAATATTCCAGTGATAACCCATATGCACGTCCCTGGTGAATATGTCAACAATTTTTTAGCTTAAAAATATGTCGCATTTATAGTAACTTTTCCCTCAAAATTTCATTCGTAACGCTAAAAGTACTTGGAAGAAAATTATAATAAATCGAAAAAATATTAAGATTTTAACACCCTGTAGCTACGAAACAAAGCAGAATCAGACCCATGTTGATATGAAAAATAAATCTTATTTTTACGTGACGAGAGACGCACATGTTTTTTGAAACACCCTGTATACACTTTTAAGATTAACGAAAGATTTTTTTAGATTATATTTTCTTTTCCAGATGTTTCCCGAACCATCCCCGACTTCCAAGACGTCCAGGACGACTCCACAACCTGCCCCGATGGTCTCCAAGTCCAGTTACACGACGGCGATCTCCATTGGTCACATTGCTCCAATCCAGGCGACCCACAACGCACCATCGACATCGTCTCCAAAACAAACCGCGTCGCGCTGCTTGTTACTCGATCCAATTCTCCTACTGCGCAGACCGACGGTGCGTCGTCTGCGCAGACATATGTTTCACCGCGTCTGCGTATGACCTACCGCGCAGAACCGGTGGAATTGGTGGTGGGTGCGTGCGCGTTCGGTTGGGTGGCGTTGGGCGACCAGTTTTGCGTCAGCGTAGCCGAGGAGGAAGGCAAGATGAGCTGGAGAATGGGGGAAAAGGAGTGCGCGAAGAAAGGGGGGCATTTGGTGAGCGTGAGGAGCGAGAGGGACCAGAAAGTGTTGGATAGTTTGGTAGTGAATAGGTGAGTGTAACAAATTAGATATGTCTATTCCATAGCAACTGTTAAAATTGCCTTAGATCTATGAAAAATAGTAGATAAAATAGTACTTTAATTGCAAGGGTAGATTAAATGATACTTTAACAGCGAGGATAGGTTAAGAACTTTATTTCTTCTCGCACGTTTTTTAATTGCTTCAATTTTTGAAAATGTTTGTATTTCTTTTCATAAGTTATTCGGGATTTAAATGGAAGTAGTTTGGATATGGCGTTTGTCGCCTCAGCCTGAATATCTGTTGGTAATTTACTTATTTCGTTTTGAGCCATTTCTGGCTCCAATTCAATCAGCAATCGGAACGAAAGAGAATTAAAAAATGTTGACTCAAAACTGACAACTAAAGAGACAGCTTTATTTATTTGTCAAATTACATAGAAACCAACGCCAACCCAGCACAATATTTTTTCTACTCGTAATAAATTCCTTGAAATAATAATTTCTGAATATTTTTTAAAACGTAACTCGCTATGGAAAAAAACATTGTTTTACACACGACGATAAAATTGCATTATCGTCTTCCGAAATTAATTCACTCGCGATTTCATCGCTCGTGAATTTATCTTTTCGGTCGACGATAAAATACCATTTTATCGTCTTGTAAAAAATAACTATTAGTGGATTTTAGAGGTGGGTTAAAGTAGCTATGGTTGTCTTAATCGACTATTTTTCGTAGAAAATATTGAATAAAAGGACTGAAGAGGATGGTTACGATATAATACACAAAAATAAATACAAAAAAAAACATTTTACAAAAACAAATCGGTGGGGGTAGTTTTTACCCTTCCCGTACTTTTCCTTGACTTTTGTCAAAGTGAAATGTTAATAAACAATCTTAACTAATTTGGGAAAATCTACAAAAGAATTATTTTTTTCTTTTCTGTTTTTCGCAAGTTTTCACGACAAATATTTCTGAAACAAAAAGTGTTAAAGGTTGACTCTCACTATACCTTCCGTTTCCATTCCATATCCATTCCGTATTTTTTATTGTATTGACGCTATACGTAAGTATCCGTTCCGTATCAGTGCCATACTTTTTATTCTACAGGATGTCCCACTAAGAATAACTCTCGGCTGTATCTCGGAAGCTATTAGCCGTAGAGCCTGCGGAAACTAAATAGGCCATGAGAAATTGCTGGAAATTATTTTCAAGTTTGTAAACTGGCCACTAGAGGACGCAACTGCTGTGGAAAATAAGAAAATAATTTTTTTACAGAATTTTCCCTAGATGATGGGTACTATAAATGATAGCTTCATAAGCTTCAGTAAATTTTGGATTTTTTTTTGTTAGAACCATTTTCCCCTATCTGCTAAAATAAAGTGGTGGGGGAAGGTTAGATCTATCTTTATTTAAATGTTAATAACTTCGGACTGGATGATCAGAATCCAACAAACGAGGGCTCCATAGAAATAATACCATAGAAATAATAATAATAAGATTTTGAACGTAGACGCTAGGGGGCGCTTTCTTACAATTTAAGAAACAAAGCGCGTTTTTTCAAAAAAATTAAATACGATAGTATATGTAATTTTAGCTGATAGTAAAGAGTCGTAAAAGCTTAAAAAGTCAGCGAAAGCCGAATCTTGGTATCTTCTTTCAAACCGAAGATTTTAGCAAAATTATAATAGGTAAATACCAAAAAATAAGATAGAAACAGTTAGTTTATTTTAAAATTGACAATATACCAGGATACATTAATACCAGATGCATTAATATCTAATAATTAAGATATTAATAAGAGTGAACAAGAAACAATGCCTCAGTGAAGTCATGGTAGGCTTTCGAAAAGAGTTGCTTTTGACATAATAGTATAAACGTCAAATTGTTATTAGATCAACATTTTGATAGTCTTAGCAGCGTTTTTTATCTTTTAATTGCTTTTTCAAAATGCCTTTATTGTTTGAAGTAGTTGAAGTTGTTGGCATTTTGAAAAAGCAATCAAAAGATAAAAAACGCTGCTAAGACTATCAAAATGTTATCTAATAACAATTTGTAATAGATTTAATTAAGAGGTGAAAGGAGAAGTAAATAGCAGCAAAATGTTAACAGAGCTGATACAAATATAAGAACTTGACAACGCTGTTTCCGATACACTTCAGTCCGTCCACCAAAAAACTGTATGGACAGGATATATGAAACGGGACGGATAGTGTGCATTGTCCTATTTTTTTACATGATATAATATTTAATGTAAACGGAAGGGAGCTGATATGGAAGTTATAGTGAGAATCAACCTTTAATCCTAAAAACGGAACAGTTTTGTAAAGTACACATTCAGAACTACATCATATTATAAAATAAACAAAATCAAATTTCCAAATTTTTTTGGAAAAATTGTAATGAAGGACCAAGCAAATTTTAAGATAATGAAACAATATTAAAATGTTATGATAAGGCTAAGAACCGAGTCCGTGGATTCAAAACATAATTACAAAAAGATTTTTTGCAGCATTTCCAGTAAAAAACATTTTAGTTTGATAGCGTTTCCTATTAGTTACCACCCTTTTTTTAATTCTAATAAATTAAAAGAGTTGGGAGCTCTTGAAAATCGATTGCTCTTCAAAAGAGCACTCAGCACTCAGCACTGAAAGCCTGCTTGAGATAGACGGTGTCTCTCTTGGATCTCGATCATTCTTCTTCCCTAAACAAAACGCCATTTTCATCTCGAATTTCCACCAGTCGCGTTTGCATTTTTCCACCGTTTCTTTTTCAGATTGAATCGAAAAAAAATGTCTACCAAAGTGATTAAATGACTTCAGGCTCAGATTGATAAAAACAATAGTTTGGAGCCAACCTGATTTAATTAAGTTTTCTTCAGAGATGTAAGCCTATGTTTTAACGATACAGAATGTTCAACTTTAAAAAAAAATGTTTTTTTGTAATTATCTTAAATACCCTGTAGCCGAGAAAAAAAATAAAACCATCAATTTATTGTAGGTCTGGTTAACCCCATTAAAAAACTTAATTAAATTAAATTTCAACTAGAGTAAAGCATTAAAATTAATGACATATTGCAATTTATAAAATTAATGTTCAGTACTATCATAGTATAAGGAAACTAGTAGCTTTACTCCTTGTCAAATCCTTTGTTCTTTTTCTGCCACTTTATATGACCTTGTTCTCGCGTCCCGTGGCCACTGACGTAGCTGTATAGTCGTGGTCTATAACTAGGCAAAGTATAGTCGTTGCATTCGCCATAGTTTCACAGAGATATATTTAGGAAAATATGAGTTCACAATAAAATGAAATAAAAAAAATTGATCATCGAGTAAAAATTTGCTTGAAAACAGAATATTTTCACATTTCGTGTAAGTAACAATTCTTCTGTATCTGAAAATTTTCTGATGGGAAGAAATGCGGAAAAAATATGTAATGACATATTTTTATTTGATTATCTATTTCAAAGATTTTCTACAACTTTTTTTAACAAGTTGAAATTTAACATTAATGTGTTTGTTTTGTAGTAATATATTGGTTAGGTGATTTTCATTGGATAACTAATACATTGAACAACACATTGTACTAATAATAAAATAACATATTTAAACTTCAATAATTGCTAATAAACATTAGAGAAATTTCAAAAGAGAAAAGAAGGAAGAACAATGAGAAATGGCATCACTACTTTCTCACGTAATAAAAGATTCATTTTTTTGTTATTGTACCGAAAGAACAGGGAATTTCCGGTTCTGAACCCTAGTTACCATATTATCAATAAATTATGTTTTTTAACTAAAAACTAAAAAAAAATCCAGGCTTAAAAAAAATGCGCAGAGAAATCCTCATATTTGTGGGGTCAAAATATACTAACCCTAAAAATATTTGCACTTATTTAAAACTCACCCTGTATAGGGCGATTCACGGTTATGGTACGTTAATACATGGAACCTGTACTTTCGGTACTAGCAAATTTTTGTTCAATGATGGTACAGTTCGTTAAACAGCAAGCAAGGGATGGTTGTCAAACGTAAAATCGATAAAAAATTGAGGTTTAAATGAAAATAATATCAAATTATTAAATAGTAATCAGTCATGAGAATATTAACCTGAACAAAAACATGATCACAAATGACTCTCAAAAAAACTCAAATCACAATATTTTGAATTATTATTACAACCAATAGCAGCACATAATAAGGCACTCATTTTTTATCAATCCGTCTCTGTGCTGGGACGCAACGCTCGAACCTCGCAGATCGACGGACGGAACTCAACTGAAACGCTCTGCAATCTGCCGATATTCGACAGATTGTAAAAACTGGCAGAAAATATTTGGGACAGTGCAACTCATGTGCAACTACTCTTTTCCTTCTACTATGGTACTATACTTAAAAAATAGTGTACAGGGTGTTTCAAGAATCATGTGTCATCTCTCGTGGGGAGTGAATCTTATTTTTACGTGAGGCATCTCTTCACGAGAGATGGCACATGTTTTTTGAAACATCCTCTATTCAGTATGTCTCCGGCACGGCATATAAATCACACGGCAGGCTAACTCTCTTTGGCGGGAACGCTACGCGCATACCGTCGCGCATGCCGCCATTAGGGTTTCCATCAACAGAAAGTAACCAGTGTCGTAGTTTCTTTCATCGACTGCGCACACTTTCGGCTGATTCGAGTCAGTAGCGTACGGATTAATTTATTTTGTTTATTTCTTGAGTTATATTTTATAGTTGTTGTTTTATTTTTGTTTATTGTGTTATATATTTGGTTTTTCTAGTTTATTTTCGTTTCTTGTGTTATATAATTTATTTTTGTTTTTCTGAACATTTTTAAATCGTTAATTTTTACGTGTTTTTAAAATGCCTGGGCGAAGTTGTGTAGCAAAAAACTGCCCGAGTAGAGGACTAAACTGCAATAAAAGTTTCTTTCTGTTTCCTAGAGATCCGATTAGGTATGTATATACATATGTGATTGATTATTTTAACATATTTTAGTTAAAAAACAGTAGTATACATATTAGGACATTCAGCTAAATAAGAAGATCTAATTAAAAATCTTAACAAACTTTAATATTAGTAAGATTTAATGTTAAATATTTAGTAAAATAAAATTTAATGTTGTATCTAGAATCTAGACATTAAAAATTAAATTTAAAAATCATTATATTATTCATTTAAATATAATTATAAAAGTAAATAAAATGAGTATATCGAAAATAAGTTAACAATACATTTTTAGGACAAGAACATTGGCAATTGCAGCTAACGGAGAAGACTTGATTGAAGATATAAATAAGGCCCATAGGTACAGGTTGTGTTCTGTTCACTTTGAATTTAAAATGTTTACCAATTCACTTTGTAACCGTATAAAATACAATGCGGTACCTACTTTGTTTCCTGCCATGAAAAAAATAGAAGTTTCTCAAAAAAAATTGTGGATTTATTAATTTGTGAAATTTGAATATTAATAAAATTTGCTACGCCCATTGATGGGCATAATTTGTACGTAGCCTCTTTATATTGTTCAATAAATATTTTATTGGTATTTTTTAAATTCTTGTTTGTAACTCCTGGCATGTTTTTGTTAGTTGCATGTTTTTTAATTTTAATTGTCTATTCTTTACAGTGAAATATTTAATTGATTTTTTCATTTTTACTTTTCGAGAAGTATGCGCGGTTAACGATTCATTTGTTTGGACAAAAGTATTGTAAATAAAATTCAGTTTCAGTCAATTACAGTATTTTTTTAATACGACCCTGTCGTATTTTCTGAGAAATTTTTTAATACGTTTTAATCCGGTCCTGACTAGGAAACCATAATGGCGCCGACAAGGTCAAATTTTATAGAAATTTTAAACACTGGAATCTGAGTAGAGTTGGCGTGCCGATTGTTTTATGTGCCGTGTCTCCGGATTGTCTTTTCACGGGGAAAACTTTTTTATTATTGACGTTTGATGCATTCTTCATAAAATATTTTTTGCTTGTTCTAAAATGTTTAATCGCGTTTATACTTTCCCAAATTCCAATACCGTTTTAGAGAAAATTAAAAAAAAACACGTGAATGTGGTTGAATTTTTCTTAAAAATAAAAAAGCGTTTCAATGGTAATATAATTTCGATTTCATTCTTTGATAGATGGTATAGACTAATGTCACGTACTAGAGATAGATTGGACACTGATATAAAACAAATAAGTCCATCATTTAGAGCCACCTGGTGATCTGGAAGAAACTAATGGAGAGTTTTCGAATAACATAATTTTAGCGTTGCGTTATTTATTAACGCTAACTAACACGGTAACGTTATTCAAGCGCAAAATTATTCCTTGTAAAATATAATATAATAAATATAGACTTGTTTACTATATTTTATGTTTTATTAGACCATTAAAAGTGTGACATATTCAAAACTAAAAATAAAATTATGAATACATATGTACAGGGTGGACCATTTTGGTTGTTTCTATAGGATATCTAGGAAACCGTGAGAAATATTCAAATTTTGATACTGCAGTCTCGGGTTCTTTTTTTGAAAAAATTACAATGGCGCAAATGGATCGTGGCTATCTTGATCGGTTTCGAAGCTACAGGGGGATTCTCAAATTTTGTACTTTTTGAAGATGTTCGATAGTTTGTTTATTTCAGCAACCACGGAAAAATAAATTATACATTCTAAAGGCACTTTTCTGTGTAGAATGCAGTGGCGTAGTCAGAGTTTTTTCAAAAAAAATATTTTTTGAGATATTAACTATACTTATGTTTTTTTAAATAGAACCCCCTGTATATTTTTAAATTTTCTTATTCAGCTTGGCATGTGCTTCTTGAAAATATATAACACTCTATATTTATTTTCATTATTAACCTCAACATTTCAATTTTTTCTTAAAATATCCACTTAGTAGATAGTAGGCCGCGCCGAGTAACAAAGTAAACGGTTGTCATGGTGATCAGAACATACCTTTGATGGATGCGGGACATTTCATTTAAACAGATTGAAGTGTGTGTATTTTAAATAATAAAAAATTACATACTTCTAACATATGTTAGAATGTTATATTGAGTCTAACAAACATAAGCAAATGGCAGCTGATTTATATTTTGAGCGGTATCCAGAGCGCGAGCAACCAAACCCAGCCGTTTTTAAAAGGTTAGAAGATAGTTTAATCAATTTTGAAGAGGATGAAGAAAATCAATATTATATTAATGTCCTCGGAGCCGAATACATGAATTAGCAATTAAATAAAATCGAACAATAGGAAGCAAATAAAAAATAAGTGTGACAGAAACAACAGAACATATTTTAATATAAACTCAAAAGGTTACTTCAATCGGGCTTCTCAGTTAATATAAGAAAAATAAAAACACGAAGATTACATTAAATGTTTAGACTGCTGCATATTATTATCTAGACAGAGTTGGTACCGTCCCCGCATGCCGCCGCTAACAGCATTTCAATAAAAAAAATTGACGTTGTTGGACCTAGTGTTATGGCTCCGAGGACATTAATATATTGATTTTATTCATCTTCTTTCCGATAATTTTTCAGACGCGGTTTTTGAAAAGATCCAAAATTGATTAAACTATCTTCTAACCTTTTAAAAATGGCTGGGTTTGGTTGCTCGCACTCTGGATACCGCTCAAAATATAAATCAGCTGCCATTTGCTTACGTTTGTTAGACTCAATATAACATTCTAACATGTTATATTTCTCAAAATTTTCAAATTTACTCATTTTTTTTATTATTTAAAATACACACAAATCTGTTGAAATGAAATGTCCCGCATCCATCAAAGGTATGTTCTGATAACCATGACAACCGTTTACTTTGTTACTCGGCGCGGCCTACTATCTACAAGTGGATATTTTAAGGAAAATTTGAAATGTTGAGGTTAATAGTGAAAATAAATATAGAGTGTTATATATTTTCGAAAAGCCCATGCCAAGCTGAATAAGAAAATTTAAAAATATACAGAAGGTTCTATTTAAAAAAACATAAGTATAGTTAATATCTCAAAAAATATTTTTTTTTGAAAAATGTCTGACTACGCCACTGCATTCTACACAGAAAAGTGCCTTTAGAATGTATAATTTATTTTTCAGTGGTTGTTGAAATAAACAAACTATCGAACATCTTCAAAAAGTACAAAATTTGAGAATCTCCCTGTAGCTTCGAAACTAATCAAGATAGCCACGATCCGTTTGCGCCATTGTAATTTTTTCAAAACAAGAACCCGAGGCTGCAGTATCAAAATTTGAATATTTCTCACGGGTTCCTAGATACCCCATAGAAACAACCAAAATGGTCCACCCTGTACATATATATGTGTATACATTTTAAACACCAACAATAGAGCACATAGCGCCTATTTTTTGATTTAACAAATACATTATAATATAGTAAAAATATTATAGACTACTTATTAGCTGTTACTAAAAACACTATATTACCAACTATGTAGGTACTTACTTATTTATAATTAAACAATTTTTTTATTTCTTTTTTATTCGTTATTAATCTAAGATGTCTAAAATGTATTTACTAAAAAAAGTTTAGTATCTCACAGGAAAATGATAATCGACTGTAAATATAAAAATACGCAAACTAACAAAAACACAAGCTATAAACACAAATCACCGAACTTTCCGGCAAATCAGGAATATCTGAATTAATAAAATGAATGATTTAAAAATAACTTGACGGATCACCAACACTTTGACAACTAGACCAAAACTAGACCACAGATGGTAGTAAATATAGAGGCTGTCATGTCATCTTCATATATAAATTAGAAACCTGTACTTTAATGTCTTTTGTGCCGCCTGGTGATGCGAAAGAAACTATATAAATTTGTAGTTCCATAAAATTAACATTGAGGGCCTATGTCTAGGGCCTGATCATAGACTTAAAATAAAATATAGATTACACTATTTACATCTCAACGCGGTCAAAGAAGCTTTTTTGTACACATGTTTACTTCTGGGTACAGTCGACCGAGCCTTCCTCATCCAGCCTATGTTGTCACGTCTTTAATATTATCAATATTTTTTTTCTTGTTATACACATATATTGAGATATTAATACTACAGTTTAATAAAGTAGGTTTTAATATTCCATAGATGTATTAAATAGTCCTTATACTACTAAATTATAAGTCGGATACTGTTTAAAAAGGATAAGTTATTTACAATATGACAACACCGATTAGAGGCGAGGGAGCCTATTCATTCATTTATTACCTTGTAGTACGTGTCGCACGTGTGCGGTAAAGCTTTGTTGCCGCTATCTCCCCGGCTGTATTAACGCATTTTCTTAGCTTTTAGTCCTTAAGTGTTTATTTTATTGACTTTTTCTGTTCAAAAACTATAAAATATGGTTCGCCAGTGCCAAATTTACAAGAAATTTGACTTAAATAATCCATTTAAGTCTTGAAACGACTTTCGACCGGTAGGCAACTCTCAATTTACCCATTAGGAGTCAGTGGCGTTATTGTAGAAAGGCGATTATTTAGATAATATTTTAGAAAAATGTAAAATCTGAATTTTTTCTCTTACATTATTTACTTACTTACATTGTAACAAAATCATAATTATAACCCTGTTAATAATTAATAATGTTTTTATTAAAAATATATTCCGGTTTATTCTAAAATTATCTTCAGAATCTAAAATAACATACAAGAATTTTAAAATGATATTACATTATGAAACAATATTTTTTAATATACCGGGTCGTCTCAAAAGTGGCTCACCCCCTATAATTTTTTTATTTTTTCAGATAAAAAAACAGATTTGTATGTTATTAGGTATATGACATAAATTAGAATTTATTGGACGTATTCAATTGTTTTTGGTCTCTTCCTGTTTCACCGAAATGATTACATCTTTTGATTTTTAAAGGCACCCTCGGTATATTGCTACTTTATTTGATAAAAAATGACTCTCTGAATAGAATGACATATCATATGTCAACTTTTGACATTGTCGCTTAAAAACATATCCTATTTTAAATTTCAATCCAGTTTTTTTCAATCCACTAAGTTTTAATCAAGGAGCCTTGGAAAAATAGTTTTGATCGTCTAATGGGTTTCGTGTCTTGTCTAGGCCGGTTAAAAGATGTACAAATCGTATTTTTAATCATACATACGTCAATTTTTTCAAAGGGAACAAGGGTGACTAATGAGTCACCCTTGTTCACCCATATTTGGAAAAAGCATTTTTTTATGAATATATTGATACCACATACTTGGTATTTCGAGTCAAATTGTGATTATGAACCGCGTGTTCCAATTACAATTAAACCATATGCGAAAATGTCAAAAGTTGACATATGATATGTCATTCTATTCAGAGTGTCATTTTCTATCGAATAAAGTAGAAATATACCGAGGGTGCCGTTTAAAAATTAAAAGTTATAGTTATTTCCGGTGAAACAGGAAGTGATCAAAAACAATTGAATGCGTCAATCAATCCTAATTTATGTCATATACTAACATACTAAATCTTGTTTTTTTTTGAAAATATAAAAAAATTATGGGGATGAGCCACTTTTGGGACACACCCGGTATAATAAAGACAGTACCGAGTTAAATAAATGTAGTTTTCATTTTATCCACTTCCTATCACCTTCCTTGCTTTAATGGAACAAATTTATGTTATCTCTAATTTACATAATAAGACATCACTTAACCAGAAAAAAAACTACAACAATCATATTTTTTTTTCTCTCGCTGTCGCCGATTCTATTATATCTGTGGAATAGATCCTGTTTTGATTAATATTAGGGGTTGTAAATGTTTGACTAAAATTAATAATTTATTATTAATTTCAAAAATTACCTAATTTCGATTATAAAATTTCTTCTATAACGTGTATTTTATTATTTTTATCCTTTTCTAAGGGCCCTAAGACGTTTTTTTCTAAACTTTTATTTAAAAAACCTGGTACTAAATCTTAATAAAATATAAAAAAGTTTAAATACGATATATTTTTAATTTAATTATAGCTTCATTAAAATAAAAAATTTACCCGGCTATGATACGGAGAGTTCAGGTGTACTTGAGAAACGATAGACAGTGTTGTGTTTCTCGGCAGAGTCGTCAGGGAACGACCGTTACGACAGAGACAACCTATCTATCGCTCGTGTCGCACTCGTTATAACCTAAAACAATAACACAACAACATCACAACAATAACAAGACATTGTCTGACCGCATGTTCCAGCTATTAATGAATGAGATGCTCAGTCTATATTTTATTTTAAGTCTATGGGCCTGATAGATGGTTATATTTTTGGTTATATTATTAATTTTGATTAACGTCATATTTTTTGCTGTTACATTTTTCGATAATTACTATCACCCTTTGCGTAGCATTGAAATAAATAAATTGTATGCTTCT